>NW_026963296.1:1209526-2419052 GCF_036588685.1 Mytilus trossulus
GTGTGAGTGCCAATGAGACAACTCTCCATCCAAATAACAATTTAAAAAAGTAAACCATTATAATTAAGTCAATGTTTTTTTAAAAGAAGATATGAATTAAGCAGAAATACTTATATATATATTTTTTTCTGTAGGAAATAATACGTTAACATGTTGTGATACTACCCAACTCCGTACACTACAGGCTAATTTAGGAGTACCTCAGCAGATGTTACTAAGATGTCCGTCTTGTTTCCGTAACTTTCTAAATCTCTACTGTTATACAACATGCAGTCCAAACCAAAATAACTATGTTACTATTGATTATGTAAAGCCTGATATACCGACTGGTAATAAAGAAGCCGCAGTGGCTACCCATTATTATATCTCAGAAAATTTTGCCAACGGTATGTTTAATTCTTGTAAAGATGTTCAAATGCCAAGTGCCAATCAAAAAGCATTGAATATTTTATGTGGACATACTGCAGCCGAGTGCACCCCTCAGAAATGGCTGGATTTCATGGGGGATACATCAAATGGACAGACACCATTCAGAATCACCTTTATTATCGGAAACACCGCCACACCCCCTCCAGGGACGAACGTAACCTTACATCCAATGGATACCATGACATCTAAATGTAGTGAAAGAGCTTTCAACAAATCAGCATGTAGCTGTCAAGATTGCGCAGCATCATGTGCACCGATTCCATCCCCGCCACCGACAGAAATTGAATCAACTATATTGGGTTTGGATACTTGGTATTTTGTAATGGGATTATTATATATAGTATTTCTAATAGTTTTTTTCACGTCTTACCTTGTTAGCTACTTTCTTTGTGAACCACAACAGGAACGAAACTCCTTTACAACAGTTTATCAAAATGGTATCCATGGTAATGGTACAACAAACATGAATGGTTCTCACTCAGAAAAAAATCATCACCAAACAAAATATAATTCTGAGGCCATTGTTCAACTGTCAGATATAAGTTTTATGGAAAAGCTTGGAGCAGCAATGGAGCGAATGTTACAAAGGACATTTACTAGATGGGGTGCCTGTTGTGCTAGACATCCAGTTCTAGTAATAGTGCTTGGAGTTATCATTGCTGGAGCCCTGTCTGCTGGAATTGCTTTGTTCAAGGTTACAACCAATCCAGTAGAACTTTGGTCATCCAGTAATAGTAGAGCCAGACAGGAGAAAGATTACTTTGATTCACATTTTGGGTAAGTTTTTATTTGATTCAAATTTTGGCTGAATTTTCTTTGATTCACATTTTTCTCATTTCCGTAAACATGCTGTACATGTGGGTATTATTACTGTGGATTCATTGTAATAAATTTCTGTGGATTCCAATTTTGTGGATTGAGGATTTATTTTTTATTTTTCTGGATATATAGTTTCTTCAACTGTTTTGCCAAAGATTGCGTAAAAGCTAAAATAGTCTGTTTTAAATGTGTGTATCATTAAAAAAATAACACATTTGGGGTTCATTTATTATACTCATCAAAACTCATGATTTTTGTTTTCCATGAATAATTGTTAAAATTGAGAATGGTAATGGGGAATGTGTCAAAGAGACAACAACCTGTCCATAGAATAGATAACAGCTGAAGGTCACCACCAGATCTTCAATGCAGGGAGAAATTCCTGCACCCAGAGGCATCCTTCAGCTGGCTCTTAAACAAATATACATATAATACCATTTTATGAAAGATATGCAAACTGATTTCTTGTTTTTTAATGTTGTAGAAGTTATGAACCAATGCATGCATGTCACAAGTCAGGAGCCTCTGGCCTTTGTTAATCTTGTATTATTTTAATTTTAGTTTCTTGTGTACAATTTGGAAATTAGTATGACGTTAATTATCACTGAACTAGTATGTATTTGTTTAGGGGCCAGCTGAAGGATGCCTCTGGGTGCGGGAATTACCCGCTTCTGTCCAACTGTCACGCTTCAGGTCAAAGTTTTTGGTCAAGGAAGTTTTGATGAAGTTGAAGTCCAATCAACTTTAAACTTATAACACACATTTGATCTTTCTAATTTTAATGCCAAATTAAAGATTTTCCCTCATTTTCACAGTCCATTAAACATAGAAAATGATAGTGTGGATGGGGCGCTCGTATACTTGGGACCCATTATTGTTTCATCATGTTTTTTTCCCACACACTTAAGGTGTGCTGACTGCCATTGCCAAAGTTTTTACAACAGTTTGAAGTTTATAAAAGAGGTGAAAATTAAAAGATATATATCTTTTTTAAATTTTGTATTTGAGACCATATATTTTAGAATAGAACAGTTAGTCTTAACATTCTTATATAATCATTAATGTTTTCCCTCTTAGACATGTGCTGTGTGATGCCCGATAGTTTAAAACAAGATTTAGTGGTAAAAAAGGAAGATAACTTTAAAAATATTTTACATTTTGTATTTTAGACCATTTTACAGAATAGAACAGTTAGTAATTACCAGACCAAACAACCATACAAAATACAGACATCCTCTACCTCCGCCTGCTCCATCATCAGCTTACATAGACTACAGTAATCTCTTTGATAAAGAATTCTTACATATGGTAATATATTGAAAATAAAGATTTTTTGTTTGAAAAATTGCAATAGGATTGGTGTTTCAAAAAATAAAAACTTGCATTTTAAATCATCAGCTCATGTTGACTAACATATTCATTTGTGTATAGTTATCTGTTTTCTTACATGTACTACATGGTGTAGTAACATTTTGAAAATTAAACTAATTCAAATTAGTTAATTCTAAATCGATTACAATTATATGTGAATGCAGCACTAGTGGTACGATGTCTGCATGGTCCATATTCACAATGGTCAGGTCAAATTTAATGATTTTCATAAATAATAAAAATATATAAAGTCATAACCTGGAAATGGGAGATAACTTTTGAATTATATTAAATATATTTTGTATTTAAGTTCTTGAAAATGCAAAACAAAATAATATTCAAAAATATTCAATTGCAAGAAATGGAAGATAACTCGTGGATTTTTTTAATAAGTTTTTTTTTTAATTCAAGTCCAAGAAATATAATACAGGCAAAAAATGAGAGTTTACTCTTGGGGTTTTAATAAATTTTTATATTCATTTAAGTTTTAGAAAATATAATACAAGAATGTTTCTAATGCAAGAAATGGGTTGAGTCAACTTTTAAAAGTATGATACATTTTTATTTTCCTTCAAGATCTAGAAATATAATTAATACAAGAATCTTTCAGATGCAAAAAATAGGAGTTATTACTCTTGGAGTTATAATATTTTTTTATTTTCATATGACAGATTCTAGAAAAGGGGAGATAACTTATGGAATTATTAAGAAATAATTCATGGGGGCTTGAATATATCATGATTTTACCACGGGTTGGCCCTTTATGACAAATATTTTACCCTGATACGTTTCTATGTTGTTATGATTTTCGGTAATACAAGCGTGTACTTTCCTGCAAAATGCTCATATTATAACGTCGCAAACTCATTCATAAAAAAGCATATGAAGTGGGAGTACGATCGGAACAGCCCATGCAATATATTCAAATTTTACCACGGGTGTGTACTCAAAGCGTTTGAAGGACGTCATGTTAGAATAATAAATAATATTTGATTAGCTTCTAGATATGCAGCTTGAGATTGAGGCTTTGACAGCAACCTATAACAATAAGACAGTCAAATTAGAAGACATCTGCTTTAAACCATTAGCTCCTGACAATAATAACTGTGCAACACAGAGTGTGTTAGAATACTGGCAGAAGAACCATACCACCCTTGACAAAGTTATCATGGATGAGTGGGGATCTACCGTAATGGCAGATTTTATTGACCATTTTGAATATTGTGTGAGGTAAGTGACAAAACATAAAAACCCTTATAAAGTTATCATGGATGAGTGGGGATCTACCGTAATGGCAGATTTTATTGACCATTTAGAATATTGCATGAGGTGAGTGGCAAAACATAAAAACCCTTCATAAAGTTATCATGGATGAGTGGGGATCTACCGTAATGGCAGATTTTATTGATCATTTTGAATATTGCGTGAATTGAGTGGCAAAACATAAAAACCCTTCATAAAGTTATTATGGATGAGTGGGGATCTACCGTAATGGCAGATTTTATAGACCATTTTGAATATTGTGTGAGGTGAGTGGCAAAACATAAAAACCCTTCATAATGTTATCATGGATGAGTGGGGATCTACCGTAATGGCAGATTTTATTGACCATTTTGAATATTGTGTGAGGTGAGTGGCAAAACATAAAAACCCTTCATAAAGTTATTATGGATGAGTGGGGATCTACCGTAATGGCAGATTTTATAGACCATTTTGAATATTGTGTGAGGTGAGTGGCAAAACATAAAAACCCTTCATAATGTTATCATGGATGAGTGGGGATCTACCGTAATGGCAGATTTTATTGACCATTTTGAATATTGCGTGAGGTGAGAGGCAAAACATAAAAACCCTTCATAAAGTTATCATGGATGAGTGGGGATCTACCGTAATGGCAGATTTTATTGACCATTTTGAATATTGTGTGAGGTGAGTGGCAAAACATAAAAACCCTTCATAATGTTATCATGGATGAGTGGGGATCTACCATAATGGCAGATTTTATAGACCATTTTGAATATTGTGTGAGGTGAGTGGCAAAACATAAAAACCCTTCATAAAGTTATCATGGATGAGTGGGGATCCACCGTAATGGCAGATTTTATTGACCATTTTGAATATTGTGTGAGGTGAGTGGCAAAACATAAAAACCCTTCATAAAGTTATCATGGATGAGTGGGGATCTACCGTAACGGCAGATTTTATAGACAATTTTGAATATTGCGTGAGGTGAGTGGCAAAACATAAAAACCCTTCATAAAGTTATCATGGATGAGTGGGGATCTACCGTAATGGCAGATTTTATTGACCATTTTGAATATTGTGTGAGGTGAGTGGCGAAACATAAAAACCCTTCATAAAGTTATTATGGATGAGTGGGGATCTACCGTAATGGCAGATTTTATTGACCATTTTGAATATTGCGAGAGGTAAGTGACAGGATCAATCAATATCAACACGACTATCTTCCTCACTTTCAAAATTCTATGTATTTTGTATATACTGCAAATTCAGAAATTATTGTGATGTTTTTATTACTGTGAAAAATACAACAGGGATATTAATCGCAATGATTTCAGTTTGTTTTATGAAATTTATATTTGACTTCAACACCCTTGACAAAATAGTCATGGATGAGTGGGGATTTACTGTAATGGCAGATTTTATAAACCATTTTGAATACTGTTTGAGCTGAGTGGCAATCACCCTCACTTTCAATATTCTATATATTTTGTATTTACTGTAAATTCAGAATTTATTGCAAAAAATACAACAGGGATATAATTGCAATAATTTATTGAGTTTGATTTTGAAATTTTTATAAGACTTTTATAGAATTTTTTCTCAATATGTCAAAAACTTAGAATCACATTTTAGTCTGAAATGGCAAAATCGCAATAATAAATGCACACATTAAATTCTGAATTTACAGTACAAGCTCTGAAAAAGGACTTATTAAGTACACACAATGTATGTCTGCCTTATACACAATTATGTCAATTTTTGAAAATTTCAGCAAAACCATAATGAATTTCAATTTTTATAAATATAAGAAGATGTGGTATGAGTGCCAATGAGACAAGTCTCCATCCAAATATCAATTTATAAAAGTAAACCATTTAGGTCAATGTACAGCCTTCAACATGGAGCCTTGGCTCACACGATACAACAAGCTATAAAGGGCCCAAAATTACTAACTAGTGTAAAACCATTCAGACGTGAACACCAACAGTGTAATCTTTATAAAAAAACGAGAAACCAGAAACACGTATAAATTACATAAACAAACGACAACACTACTGTGCATCAATAATACAATGAATTTGTTTATGTTCAAGTTGGTTTTTTTCAACTCTAATGTTATAATAGTTTCTTTCGTTAGTTGGGAAAAATTCTCAAACTTTATATTTATTTAAAGAATTACAAAAATATAGAAAATTGAAAAAAGGTATGTTTTTAAATAGATTTTAAATGTGGAAGATAGTTGACAGAGTACATTTATGTTTTATAGTGCTCCAGCTTCAACACAAGACAGGACAGGATTGAATATATCGTGCCTGGCAGTAGACTCAGCGCCCACTTTCCCATGGGTAGTAATGGGAGGATACGATAGTATGTATTTCAGCTTACTGTAAACCAACTTATTTTCGCGAGCGATTTATTTTCGCGACTTTCGCGAGTAGAAAAATAACGCTAATATAAATCGTCGCAGATATGTTAATCTTTGATCTTTCCTTAATAAACTGCATCAAGTAAATTAGATAATCGCGAAATTAAATAGCCACAAAGTGGTCAAGAAAGGGTAAAACGCGAAATAAAGTATCCGCGAAAATAAGTTGGTTTACAGTATTTTTACTGATCACCTGGTAACATTCCTAGTATGCATAACCAAGTTAGGGTCATAGACATAAAAGGGGGAAAAGGGGGGGGGGGGCTTTACATGGTTAAATAGTAGATAGAATAGTCATTTCACAATTAGGAAATAAAATAGTCATTTCACAAAAAACATAAAGATGAAAAAATAGATTACAGATTGCCTTTTTTAACCATTTGTAGGAAACACAGTAAATGATTAGTTTTGGAGCAAGAAAACATATAATAGATATAGGAAGATATGGTATGAGTGCCAATGAGACACCACTCCATCTAAGTAACAATTTATAAAAGCTTTGGCTCACATGGAACAGCAAGCTTTTAAGGGCCCCAAAAATTACTAGTGTTAAACCATTCAAACTGGAAATTTTTAAACCAACGATCTAATCTATATAAAAACACAGCTGTTTGCATGAAACGTTTTTTTACCAAACTTTAATATAGTAGAAAATAAGGAACCAATGTGTCAATTATTTTCTGTTCTTCTGTTTAAAATAGTAAATGTTCTATTTTTAGGTACAAATTATAAGAATTCAACAGCATTTGTCATAACTATATTGGTGAATAACCACTTAAAAGATGAAGACAATGAAAAAGCTAAAGCTTGGGAAAAGGTGTTGATATCCTACCTACAAAGTAAACAAGATCATCCCAATATGACTATTTCATTCAGTACAGAGGTAAGGACTATTCCATTAACTACATGGGGGAGGTTATGTAGTGAAATAAACAAAATTGCTAAAGAAAATATGGCAATAGTAGAGGGAATTTGGAGGTTCTTACCTTATATCCCCCTCATCCATTCTAATGGAATAGCCAACATTTACATTACTTCCTTAAATGTCCAAAATATAATCAAATTCGAAGGGATACTATTGGGGCAGGCTTTTGCATTTACTGTAAGATAATCTTATATTGGAACAGTTTAAAGACTGATGATGACATCATGTTGTTCGTTGAATAAATGTATTTTTTCCGGAGACAGATGTATAACATGTATAAGTTGTGCCATATTTGAATTTTATGTAAAATTATACTAATTCATTACTATACTATTTTCATGAATAAAAGCTGTTTAAACTATTAAAAAGCCCAAAAATAAAATCCATATATATCAATGAGACAACCACACAGCTAATCCCAACAAAACATCTACAGTTCTCAGGTTTTACATTGCAAGCAAGAATTTATTTGAGTTATTGCCCCTTAACCATAACTTTTAATTTTCATTTGCACATCTTAATCATCTTATTCTTTCAATAATACAACAATTAATTAAGTTTATATCTTTTTCATTTCTTAATAAAATGAGACTTTTAAAGAGAATTTAAGTGATTTATTTAAAGAAATTAATAAAAGTCACATAGAATTAATTGTTGTCAGCTGATTCGCACGCCTCCATGTGCAAGATTTTCCCTCTGTATTGAGTACCAACTAGTGGCCTTCCCCTATAGACTGCTGGGTTTTTGTCTCATTGACACATTCTCCATTTCCATTCTCAATTTTATTTATAATAGTTAATTTGCTGTTGATAATATGAATAGAAACAAAAAAAGTGTTTTGAAAGTGTTTGTTTAATGCATATTTGTCTTTTTTCAGAGATCTATAGAGGATGAGTTAAACAGAGAAAGTCAGTCTGATGTCTTGACCATTCTGATCAGCTACCTGATTATGTTTGGATATATAACTCTCACCCTCGGGCAGTATGGGTCATGTGACAATCCTGCAAGATTATTGGTAAATTTAATTTTATCATACTTCGCATGAAAATGCCACATTTTGATTGGATTATACTAGGGAAATAATTAACTCTAGCCTCAGCAGGAGACAATTCTTTGATGTTCACCCTCTCATGCAGACCAATCAAAAATAAATAATAATAATGAATTGCATTTACAACAATGAAATAAAGACAATGATCAAGTTCTACTTTTTAGCCTTAACCTTTTTATAGATTGTCAAAATAAAAAAATAAAAATCTTGCATCTCTTCTGTTGTTTTTCTAATAACTGTAAAATTGTTAACAATTTTATCTACTTTCGTGTTCATTCTTAAGCTACTGTGGATTCATTAATATTCTTTTGGTACCATTTTTTTTGGATCCAGGGGAACCACAAATTAAAATATGCAACAAATTACATATTTTCTGTATGATTATATGCAGACTTTTCATAAACAACGAAATTAAACCTCCACAAATATGCAAGTTTTTCTCAAACCACAAAAATTGGAACCCATGAAAATAAATCCATCCACTGTATAAGCTTTTCATAATGTGCTCGATTTCTAAATGTATTTTATTTGCAGATTGATTCCAAGATAACATTAGGACTATCAGGAGTAACAATTGTACTATTATCAGTAGCTGCCTCCCTCGGGACCTATAGCTACTTTGGAATACCAGCAACACTTATCATCATAGAAGTTGTACCATTCTTAGTCCTGGCTGTCGGTGTGGACAACATCTTTATTTTAGTTCAAACTTATCAGGTACAGTTTTTAAAGCTAATGTACCTCTTTGATTATTATGTTTTAAGCTTGATAAATTGATACATTTTATTCATTCACATCATCATCCAAGGCTTTGACTTCTAATTGTGATTTGAATGGAGAGTTGTATCATATGCACTCATATGCACTCATACCACATCTTATTTATATTATACATGAGTCTCAGGTGAACTGATTTCAGGTGAGTTTCAGGTGAATCTCTCATGAATTTTGAGGGTATGTCACATAATTTTTTTCATATGAAATTCTCATGAATTTTCAAATTTCACTGTAGCTAAACTTGGTCATAAATGCCCTCAAAATTATAATGGTTCCTGTAAAACTCTAAAAAAGAAATGATAATAAACTTCTAAAAGCATTGGTATCTCTTAATCTAGAGACGGGACAATTTTTTTGAGCTTGACATTTTGTTAGGACGCTTGTCATTTTTTTAAGACTGAAAATTTATGCCAGAGTCATCGAATGATCTAATATTTTAAACTTTTGATACACTTTATACATGTGTAAATCAGACACTTCATAAAAAAAAATATATTATTCTGTAAATTCAGAAAACATTTAGTGGTTTTTATAAATGCAAATAATGTGACTATTTCATTAATAAAAACTGCATTTCGATACATACATCTGGTTATTGATTTTCTTAAAATCACAATTATTAATCAATTTTGCTTTTTTCACCCTTTTAAGATTGCAAAAATGAATGCAAGCAATAATTTCTAAATGTAGTTTTTGATTAAAATATGAGTGGGAACATTGTTTCAGTGTTATCAAAACTTGTGTTCAAATTATAATAATCAGGAAACAATATTTCTAATTATTTGACTTTTTATAGAGAGATACAAGATTGAGAGATGAGAGTTTAGAAGAACAGATCGGTAGAATAGTTGGGAGAGTTGGACCAAGCATGTTGTTAAGTAGCTCAGCTGAATCCATTGCTTTCTTCTTAGGTAAGACATACATATTTAATATATTATAATTTTGTGTCATGTTTTGTCAGTTTTTAATACCATGTTGACTTTTGATAAAGAGGACTTTTAAAAACTTCTGATCTGTGATCTGTTATTTTATCTCCTGAACTTTTATAACCTTTGATAATCATTTGTTATCTAACACAAAATCAATAAACTTAATTAAATATTAGCCTTGTCAAGCACCTGTCATAATTGACACTGTCAGTTTTTACATTCCTATTTATATATGAAGATAACAAAGATTGTCAAAAGATCCTTAATTTTCAACATTCATTTACATATACTTAAAATTTATATCTACTATTTTTAGCTCATAAAAATGTACTGTTAACAAATCA
Organism: Mytilus trossulus; assembly: GCF_036588685.1. Taxonomy (NCBI): domain Eukaryota; kingdom Metazoa; phylum Mollusca; class Bivalvia; order Mytilida; family Mytilidae; genus Mytilus; species Mytilus trossulus. The sequence goes on from NW_026963296.1 coordinate 1,219,842, forward strand.
ATATTTGTATCCCATTTTTTTTTAAATCTAAGGCAGTCGCTCAGTGGTTCCATAATTTTGCCTATGATATATAAACTTACAAATGTGGGAACAGGTTTATGTGTAAAAACCATCCTTCATTCATAAATTGTTTTTATGAAAATTCCAACCCATAGATATATTTTATTTGAAAATCATAACCCATTCGTATATGATTTTCCAGCTAATCAAATACTTTGGATTCATTTATTATCATGGATATATGATTTCATAGTTTTCCAAAAGTCTGCATTCAATTATACTATATATCATCAAATTTGCAATTCTTTGAATATTTGACTTCGTGGTTTCCCTGTAACAGCGAAATCCACAAAAATTGGTATCCAACAAAAAATAATGAATCCACAGAAGTCATACAATCTGAGTTGAGTAAAAATAGTTATATTCTGGTGAAAAAAAATCATCTGGGGGAGGGGAGGGAATTGGGAGTAAAGTGGGCGGTTAGATTAGTGAAAAGGGAATTAGGGACCCCTGTCAACTCCATCAGAACAAGGATTTTATTGCTATGCAGATTTTGTAAACTTTATAGATTGTAATAATTTATTAACCACTTTTGAAACTTATAATAAGTTTATCTGGTGAATCCCCAGGTTCATTTGATAATTCACACACAGGGATAAACCTATCTGGGATAGTTGTACCTTTTAGGGTATTTGTTAACAACCAATAGTGCAATAAACTGAATAATTATTTTAAAAAAAAAAAGTAACCAACCAACCAACCTTTGTACTTTAATCTGTCATAATGAAATAATATATACTTCTGACAATATATTTTATAGAAAAAAAAACCTTTAAAAAAAAAAGATTTTATGATTAAGCATTGATGTAGGAAATTTTACTTGCTTTATATTTAACCTGTTATGACAAATGCTTTAAATCAATCTAATCCACACAGCTATATAACTTCATCAAAGTGAATGAGTTGTTAAACACTGCATGACACAAGTTTTTTAAACATGTATTATGTATGATCTTTTATTCATTTTATCAGTTTAATATTAAATAGACAGATGAATATGAGATTAAGTAAATATTTGATTAATTGACAAGTGTCAATTGATATTATCAGTTGCCGATCAACGAGGTTACGACTGAAGTCAGGAAATATAATCGGATTAACGCCCTTTAATTTAGTGGTTATCAATTAAAATGATTTTAAATTTATTTGAAAGTTGTATAGCTGTAAATTTAGGATTTTTGTTTTACGAAACATTGATTTTGTTGAGGAAATCTTAAATTGCAATTAAAATTTTGAATTTTGATTTTTTTTTGCTAATTACAAAAAATCAGTATACTTCAAAAGCTAAAAAGTAATGAGAATAGATGGTATATATATTGTTTAAAGACTGATAGTAGTATGCCTGTAAGGTCCGGAACAAAACAGAACATATCTAAGATTTGGCAAATGTCCAAATTGTTAAAGTTTGTAAATGTATTTATTTAACTCTATAATGTTCTGTTATCATTTGACTTGGCAATTTTGTTGTTCTTTGTAAAGAAATATTTTCATCAATTTGATATTATCTTTCAAAATTTTGAATTAGGTGGCCTATTGTGGGTACAAATTTCTGCTGTTATTCATTTTAATAATATATTTGGAAACTTTGAATTATGTAGCAAAAAAAAAAAAATGTTGCATGGCAAAATTTCTGCCCTTATTCAATATACCCTCATTTTCCAGATGCAGAATTGTAAAACTATAATGTCTATTATTTCGGGAGGAAAAGACGTTTATCAGTTTGATGAATGCACATGTAAGAAAGTGATGTAGAAGGATTTTCATTTGGCTTTTTATGCCCCATTTAGTGACATTATGTTTCTTGGTCTGTGTGTCCACTTGATTGTTTGTTCATTTTGTTTATCCATTCATTTTTCCATTCGTACGAATGTCTTTTCGTCCCTCCTTTCATTTCTCTGTTCCACACCATGTTTAAGTTTTTGTTCAAGGTAGTTTTAATGAAGTTGAAGTTCATTATCGACTTGAAAGGTTTGTACACATAAAATTGAGAACGGAAATGGGGAATGTGTCAAAGAGACAACAACCGAACCATAGAAAAAAACAACAGCAGAAGGTCACCAACAGGTCTTCAATGTAGCGAGAAATTCCCGCACCCGGAGGCGTCCTTCAGCTGGCCCCTAAACAAATATATACTTGTTCAGTGATAATGAACGTCATACTAATTTCCAAATTGTTCACAAGAAACTAAAATTAAAATAATACAAGACTAACAAAGGCCAAAGGCTTTTGACTTGGGACAGGTGCAAAATTGTGGCGGGGTTAAACTTGTGTGAGATATCAACCCTGCCCCTTATCATACCTCTAGCCAGTGTAGAAAAGTAAACGTATAACAATATGCACATTAAAATTCAGTTCAAGAGAAGTCTGATGTCAGAAGATTTAACCAAAGAAAATAAACAAAATGACAATAATACATAAAAAATTTGTAAGGGTTCTGCGGAACCCAGTGTCTCACCTACTTTTGCTGTAACTCCCATGCTCAACAAAAATGAGGAAAAAAATCCATGAAAATATTCCTCTTGATACTATCTTTTGATTGTAAGAAGCTTCTGTCCAAGTTTGGAAAAAAAATTCAAGATAGTTTATGAATCTTATAAATGTTTTAAAAACTTTAACTGCAGACTGTATGTAATGTTAGCTGGAAGAAAAACTAAGTCTATTTATAAGTAAAATACAGATACACAGGTACCAAATATTAACAAAATTTCCTTTCTAGATATTAGCTTTTGATCATTAACAAGCTTCTGTCCAAGTTTGGTACAAATTTAAAATAGTATAAGAAAGTCATTAATTTTTTTTAAAATTTAACCACAGAGTGAATGTGCTGTTTCCTGGCAGAAAACCTAAGTCCATTTAAAAGTATAAAACGGAAAAAATGAATTTATTTATTTACAAAATTTACTTCTAGATAATATCTTATGATCATAAACAAGCTTCTGTCCAAGTTTGATACAAACCCAGGATAGTTAAAGAAAGTTATTAAAATTTTAAAAACTTTAACCACAGAGTGAATGTAATGTTTACTTGCAGAAAAACTAAGTCCATTTATAAGTAAAAAAACAAAAAATGGAATTTTATTTTTGCAAACTTTACTTCTGAATACTGTCTTATGATCATAAACAAGCTTCTGTCCAAGTTTGGTAGAAATCCAGGATAGTTTAAGAAAGATATTCAAATTTAAAAAACTTTAACCACAGAGTGAATGTAATGTTTCTCCACAGAAAAACTAAGTCCATTTATAAATAGAATACAGAAAAAATGGAATTTTATTTTTACAAAATTTACTTCTGGATACTATCTTATGATCATAAACAAGCTTCTGTCCAAGATTGGTAGAAATCCAGTATAGTTTAAGAAAGTTATTAAATTTTCAAAAACTTTAACCACAGAGTGAATATTTGTGGACGCCGCCGACGACGGAATGTAGGATCGCTTAGTCTCGCTTTTTCGACTAAAGTCGAAGGCTCGACAATAACAACAAACTACTAGCAGTTAGCTGACATATGCCATCTCCAGACATGTTCCGTATGATATGATGTTTATAAACAGTCTACTGAACATAGAAAATGGTAGTGTGCATTTGGACATCCATGTATCATGGACACATTCTTGTTATTATAAAGCTTTGGTATATTTATATACTAGGTGTAAACTCAGTAACACCAAGGGGTACAACTTAGGGAATAGAATTTCCTATATAATTATGTGTCAACAACAATCCTGTTCACCTTACACGAATGTGACCTACTGAGTTAGACTATTTACACAGTTTTTAATAACATGAGCAACACGACAGGTGCCACATGTGGAGCAGGATCTGTTTACCCTTCTGGAGCACCTGAGATCACCCCTAGTTTTTGGTGGGGTTTGTGTTGCTTATATATAATAGTCTTTAGTTTTCTATGTTGTGTCATTTGTACTATCATTTGTCTGTGTTTTCCTTATTAGGCCATGGCATTGTCAATTTATTTTTGATCTATGAGGTTGAATGTGACCCTCTGGTATCTTTCTGGTCAGAATGGGGACATTAAATCTCAGATGCCTTTATCTGCATGATTAGAATCCATCTGGATGAAAGAAAAACAGGCCTCAACACCTCATTAACAAATGTCCCATATTTAAGCCATGGCATTGTCAGTTTGTTTTAGATTTATGAGTTTGACTGTCCCTTTGGCATCTTTAGTCTCTCTTTATGGGCATTATGTTTTCTGGTCTGTTTGTCTGTTCGTTCATTCATTCCTCTGTCTGTCTGTTCCCCTGCAGGTTAAAGTTTTTGGTTGAGGTAGTTGATGAAGTTGAAGTCCAATCAACTTGAACTTGGAACTCAGTCCACATGTTCCCTATGATAAGATCTTTCTAATTTTTATGCCAAATTAGAGTTTTTACCCCATTTAATATCACGGTATATTGAACATAGAAAATGATAGTGCAGATGGGGCATCCATGCACTATGAACACATTCTTGTTTGTTATCAACTATCCTTCCTCTGCATTTTTTTCCACCCTGTTATAGCTTCTAAATTCTTGTAATTACTTTTTTGACTCCTTTGAAAAACATGCATCTATGATAGATTTTTAGTAAATGAGTATTTGAAAGAAATGAAGAAAGATATTGATAAAAAAAAACCTCTTCCTTTTTCATGTCTCGTTACTTAAAAATTGTATACAGTACAAATTTAATTGAAAGAGAATTAAGAAAAATGAAGAAGTACATCAATGAAAAATCTCACCCTTTGTTACGTCTTCTAACTTACGATTAATCATTGAAAATTGTAAAAATATTGAAAAGAAATGTGAATAATTTAATCATTTGTGTACATATATTTGTTTAACTTAAGTGCATGAGTATCCATTATACTTGTGTTTACTTAATAAGTATTACTATTTATGAACATGACCCACATTTTTTCACCTTGTTTTTTAATAGGGGTAGATATAAAATATTTTTCAGTTCAATAAACACAGTTGTTTTTTAAACATTTTGTTATGGCATTGGCCTTATTACTTTGTATTATTATTTTTACAATGTAGATTAAGCCCGATCCGATAAGGACCTCTGATCGAAAAAAAGTTCAATGCATTGATTGATTAGATTGTTCCCCCTTGCTCATTATAATATCTCATCTAATTATGTATGCAAATATAACAAACCGTTAGTGAAAATGTTTATCGAAATCATAGGTATAAATAAGCGAAGAACTGGTTATCAATATATACCTGGTCCGGAAGCAGAGTAATTTCTTTATTAGGTAAATGTTAAAGTTTGTGTAAAATAAACTCTGCAACATTAGACCGGGTTATCTTTTTGTGGTCTTAATTGACAGTGACAAAACTGAAGAAGCTGTAAAACAGTTAAACCGAGATTTAAAGCTAAAACTGGCAATTTTCACAGAATAAAGTGAACTTTTTATATATAATAAATTCAAAATTCCTTCAAAATAATAGAAAGTAGTATTAAGATTGTACTTGACAAATTTATAATTCATAATTCACATATCAAGATTTCCTCATCATTTGAACCCAGGATAAGATGGGCTTCCAACTATATGTCCCAATTCAAATGTGTTTGTCGTTTGAAACACCTTTATCTCTGCCACTTATCCTTTAGTGCCATCACATAATGTCTGCAGTAAGAGTATTCTGCCTTTACATATATAAATCTTTCATCTTTCATCTTTTCTCAACAGGTGCCCTAACAGACATGCCAGCAGTTAGAGTTTTCTCCCTTTATGCTGCCCTGGCGGTTTTATTTGACTTCCTGTTACAGATAACAGTATTTATTGGACTTATGACACTGGATGCCAGACGACAGGAGGTAAGTGCTGCCAATCTCCTGTAATAATCAGTGAAAAAAATATAGCTAGCAAGGACAGGTTTCAATCTCCAACACCTTTTAAACTTTCTTGAAATTACTGGCATATGCATAAATAGTCAAATGAGGAAACCAGTAAATAACTTTTAAAAATTACGTTTGTAACAGAAGCTGAACAAAAATATTGGATAAGATTTTAAGAGACAATAAAGAATCACAATATTGGCCAAATTGCACATGTAATGGTACTTTGCTATAGTTGATAATAAACTTGCAAAAAGCATCATGGTTCATTTAATGTGTCAATTGATCAATTCCTGAATAGTCAAAATTGCAGGATTTCAGTTTTGCTGGTATTTGCTGTGCTACACTTTCCCTAGCTACAGAACCGTTGCTCTTAGGTCCTTATGCTATTTTTTGACTATTTGCAGACCATAGATCTATGGTCCGCAAATAGTCAAAAAATAGCATAAGGACCTAAGAGATACGGTTCTGCAGTTACACTTTCCCATAGTAAACTTGAGAAACAGGAAGGATGAGTATTTTATTTGATTATCTCCCCTTTATTTTACAGGATTCCAGATTTGATGTAATTTGCTGTACTAAACTTTCCAGTAGTAAATTTGAGAAACAAGAAGGATGGCTTTTCTGTTTGATTATCTCCCCTTTTTATTTACAGGATTCCAGATTTGATGTAATTTGCTGCACTAAACTTTCCAGTAGTAAACTAGAGAAACAAGAAGGATGGCTATTTTATTTGAACAAGAATTTTTATGCTCCCTTTGTTTTGCATATATTTGTTCGACCATTTATTGTAAGTATAATATAATTATTTAGAATACTAGAATCACATCCATCAAACTAAAGTCACATGTGAAAAATATTGTTATAACTGATACATGCAGTTCTGACTAAAAAATCTAATCGATATTATAAATTTTCTTGAATTATTAGTGAAAATAATGAATGAGGACAATAATAATGTTGATCATGGTTTTACTTTTAGTTATAGTTTAAAGGAAACCCAAATATGAAAATACTAAAAAGTCTTCTAAACTGCAACATTACAGACTTCAATGCAAGAACATTTAAAAATCTCAAATTTAAACAGCCAACTATTACCAGTATGTCTAGGTATTTCAAGAAATAAAATGCAGTGATTTAAGATTCACTCTTTTATAACAAAAATTAAATTGGTTTCTCTATTTTCTTTTCAGGTTGTAGTTTTCACCCTGTACTTTTTTGGCAGTGTTGCTGTTCTACATAAAATTGGTGTTGGTCTTGACCAGAAACTCTCTATGCCTGATGTAAGTTTGTAGATAATGATGACCTCTCAAATAAAAAAAATTCTAGAAATTTTTGCACAGCCTCATTTTCACACGCTTTGAACTAGAGAGAGGCAAAAGAAACCAAAGGGGCATTCAAGCTCATAAGTAAAAAATGAACTGACAACATCATGGCGAAAAATTAGAAAACAGAAGACAGACATGTGGCACCTATCGTGTTGCTAGTGTTAATACAAACCCAGTAGGTCACATTAGGGAAAAGGGGACAGGATTGAAATAAGACTTTTGGAACATATCCATTGTCATTTAGATCTGTGAAATGGATATTCCTTTACGGTCAACCAACTAGTGATGACATCTGTAAAATTTACGTAGGGATGATGCAATGGAGTGTTGCTTCATAAAAATGGAAGGTTTACAATTGAGAAGCTGAAATCATCACTTTTGTTTTTAACCTACCCTGATTATCAATTTCTAGATGTAAGACAAGATATAAGGCAAACTTAACTGTATCTGTTGTATCCTTTATCCTCTAACATTATTTTTGCAGGATTCCTATGTACTTAACTACTTTGGTAATTTATCTGAGTACCTCCATGTTGGTCCACCTGTATACTATGTTGTTAGAGAAGGACACAACTATACATCTTTAGCTGGTGAGAATGCTCTGTGTGGAGGGAATGGTTGTCCTCAGGAATCTCTGGTCGGTCAGATCTACACTGCCAGTAAACAGGCTAACTAGTAAGTATTAAAAAGGAGAAGACAACTGAGTGCTTTTAAAAAGAGGGGGGGGGGGGGGGTAGCTAACTTTTGGAGTTAGCCATGTAAAAGTCTATTCATTAATCATATATGTGTGCCCTAAATCTGCCTGTGAAAAAAACAAAGGGTAAGTGACTGTTGTATGAAGTTGATTGTTTCAGTGTCACTAAATCTTGTGTCAAGTATTGTAGATTTTGAAATAGAAGTCTGTTTGAATATCAGTATAAAGGTCACTTTAATTATAGAATATATGTATCATTGCATTTTCAGTACATATATAGTCCAGCCAACATCTGGAGGGATTCCCTAATATATTCACCATTTTATTTTCAGTACATATATAGCTCAGCCAACATCCTCTTGGATAGATGACTTCTTTGATTGGTTGTCACCTGGAGGGAATCCACCCTGTTGTAGATTGTTTAATAATGGAAGTTTCTGTACTGCCACTGAACCAGGTAAGGGAAATAACTCAGATATTTTTTTTTTAAATTATCTTTTTTCATTAGTAAAACATGTATTTTATAAATGATCCTGTTTTTTGTAATTGATTTTTGTTTTATATTTCATAATTGATATAATTTTATTATTAGATCAACCATCTCCTAGAAAATATACAGACAGAAAGAAACGGAACCATTTCATTTAAAACAACACATTAAAGATACTAGGCTTATAATTTTGTATGCCAGACAAGCATTTCATTTACAGTACACCATACACTGTAGTCAGCTCAAATTTATAAAAGTGAAAAGGACAATAAAGTATTAAAATGAAGACAATATTGGAAAAAAATTCTGAAATGTTTTGCTAAGTAAAATGTGAAGTTGAGGTTTTATATCAAATTCAAATTACAGTGAAACCTGTTTTAAGAGACCACTTAAGGGATAGCAAAAAGTGGTCTCTTAAGACAGGTGGTCTTTTAATACAGGTTGAAATTATACGAACTATACTACAGAGGGATAAAAAATTAATGGTCTTATAACACAGGTTTTTGCTAAATACAGGTGGTCTTATAACACAGGTATTTGCTTTACACAGGTGGTCTTATAACACAGGTTTTTGCTAAATACAGGTGGTCTTATAACACAGGTTTTTGCTTTACACAGGTGTTCTCTTAAGCAGGTTTGACTGTATACAATCTTTCTTTACAGTTAATTCAAGTTTGAGTTCAGTATGTCCTGTGAAAACTTTACCTAATGGAAGACCTTCAGAGGAGGATTTCACCAAATATTTACCAATGTTCTTAAAAGATAATCCAGGAGTTAAATGCTCTAAAGGGTAAGATTTGTATGAGTAAAAAGTGATGTAGGTTGAATGTCAATAAGACAGCAACCAAACAACAAAAAGTATACAGAAAGTTATTTGGTCAAGTAATGTAAGAAATTAAACAAGCTTCAAAAACAGCCCCTTTATTTGGAGTTCTTACTCTGGTGCTGTCAAATTATCAAGTAAGCTGTCCATTCTGATATATACCTTCATGTGATTATCATCTCTAAAAACTATATGTAGAACTTCATGCAGCAGTGGTTTCAGGAAAACAGGAGATTGTAGAGGATGCACACCTGCATTTTCTTTTTTTTTCTTCAGAATTTTTTTTTCTTCATAGCCAGAGATTTCACAAAATAATTTGACTGGGTTTACTTAGATTTATTTTGAGCATTTCACATGATAATTCTTCTACCTTTCATTGACACTGTGGATCCACCCCTAATATTTTATGTTTATAAATGCCTGCCACTGTCTTATTTTAAAAACTTTTATATTACAGAGGGCATGCAGCTTATGGTAGTGGTGTTAACCTGATCAGAAATAAGTCAAATGTTGGAGGTATGTCTTATTATCTTAGTATCACAAAAGTGATAATCATATTTTTGTCTAAAACGACATAATCGCAATAATAAATGCATGCAATAATTTACAAATTTACTGTGAGTGAGTATATATCTGAGATTGGATCCTGCACTTGGAAACATACAGATACAGAGAGTATTGAATCTTTCTTGCCATTTATTAGATATTCGTTAATGTATCCAAGTTATTTTAAAAATTATCATATGGTTCACATATAATTTGATATATAATGTAATTACATTATGAAAAAAAGAAGCCTGCATGATTTTTCGTTAGAACTTCATTCTAAATTTATGTTTGTCTTGTCTAGCAACCTACTTTATGACCTATCATACGATACTGAAGACCAGCGCTGATTACATCAAAGCTTTGAAGGAAGCCAGGGCCATAGGAGATAACATCACAAAAACAATGCAGTTAACACAATCCAACAGTAGTGTTTACCCGTATAGGTTTGTAAAACCAACCAATTATCGCTAGCAAAATATTCAACCACTTTCTTCAGTGGAAATACTATGGATTCATTTATTTTTGTGGGTACTACTTTTCGTGGATAAACGTTAACTTACATGTTCATGGATATATAATGCTGTGGTTTTACTGGAGTCTGCATATATTTAAGCCTATAGAAAAAATTGTTATATGTGAATATTTAATTCTTGGTTTAATTGTACCCATAAATACAAGAAATTGATATCCAACAAATAATAATGAATCCACAGTATACAAAAATAAGAAATATGGTATGAGTGCTTATGAGACAACATTTAAGTCACAATTTGTAAAAGTACGTCCCTCAGCACTGAGTGTTGGCTTACTCCAAACAGCAAGCTATAAAGGACCCCAAAATGACTAGTGTAAAACAATTCAAACAGGAAAATCAACAGCTAATCTTTTTCTAACAAATGAGAAGTGAGAAGTGAGAGACAGGTATAAACTACATCAACAAACTATAACTATTGAGATGATATAAACAGATATGATATATAGTGGGATTTTTGACAGATCAATAAATGTTTTACATTAGCAACATCACTACTGTATCTTTATAGTATGGCCTTAAGCTACCAATCTCAAATTCTTATCCAAAGTGAAAATAACATTAAAAAAGAAAAATAACATGTTATCTAACTTTCATGTGTCTGACGCGCTTTTCTGGATTTACCTTCATCAGGAACACTTAAAGCCAAATATTTTAAATATTAATGGTCATCATATTTATAGAATAACTAAATGAAGAATCAAATAAAGAGAAAAGTATTCAATGAGTGACTAACCAACACATTAATTCACAAATATGCTGAGTTAATTATCGGTGTTGTTCAGTCATGAGTTGAATGTTTTTCTCTATTTGGATTCCAATAAAGGAATTTAATTCTAAATTCCATTTTAAACCGTAGAAAACCATGAAAAAACGTTGATGATGTCACAGTCACATGACTTAATTATGTCTATGGGCTCATAACAAAATAACTTCAGCCTATCAGAAGAGGCGTTACATCCAAAATTAAATTATTGTAATATAACTTTTTATTTTCAGTGTTTTCTATGTATACTATGAACAGTACCTGACGGTAGTTGATGACACAATACTAAATCTAGGACTATGTCTGGTGGCCATCTTTGTTGTCACTTTCATTCTTCTGGGATTTGATTTTATTTCTGCATTGTTAGTAGTCCTGACTGTTCTCATGATTGTGATAGATATATGTGGAATGATGTATCTATGGGATATTGACCTCAATGCTATAACACTTGTCAATCTTGTTATGGTGAGTAAAATATGATTACATACCTGCCAATGTTTCCAAATGCCCATAGAGGTTTTATGTGCAAGATGGTTCTTGTTCTGACTTAGACATGGAGCCAGTAGGCTCACACCAAACAGCAAGCTATAAAGGATCCTAAAAGATGTTAAATCTACTTTTAAGGTGGTATGGGTGTCTTCCTCCATCTTGGATTGTAAAAAACAGAGAATCAAAGGTCCATATTTTCTATCAAGCTAGCAAAATTTAATGCAGGAATGCAGATATTTAATGTGAATTTTCATTTAAAACTTATTATAAATTATAAATATTAATATATATTTGCAAATGTTGATTATTTCTGGTTGTTTTAAAAAAAAAAATTTAAACTGGCATTTTAAGGGGAGGTAACTTTAGAACAGTGCATTTTCTGAAGGATTCTACCTGAAATTTTCCTATTTTGTGTGTTAGCCGGAAAAAAAGTATGGTGACCATATCTTTTCTTTTGATATTCTCAAAACATTGTCTGAAAGCCATCTTTTCCCTAAATATATAGCAATTCTATCATTTTGTTTAGTTTCTAATCACAAAATTGTGTTTTTTCTGTATAATCCATACAAATGTGTCATCTTGTCACGTCCTGTAGCTTGAGAAAAGCGCCGTGACCTATCATTTTTATTATATTTTTGAACATATATCAATAGATACTATGTTTTGGCAAAGTATGAATAAATTCTATCATTTTTATTTTAGACTCCCATACCACCTTAAGAATATTCTTTGATACATTCACTATAGCTATTGTTAAAAAAATTATCACAGTTAATCTCATATAATTCCTTTAAACTAGAGTCTCAAAATCTTTCTCATTTTTTTTTTAAATGTGATAAAGATTTTCTATGCCATATATATCAATCGGTTAGAACAAAAACAAAAACAAAGGAACAACTTACAATTTTCAAAAAAGACCAATTCATAAAAACAGAAAGAAAACACAGTTATCTCCCTTGAAATACTATTTTTTAATTTGTGTTGCATCACATCTGTATAAATTTGCTCTAACTTGATAGTATCTTCCTATTTCAGGCTGTTGGTATAGCTGTAGAGTTTTGTGCTCACATTGTAAGAGCTTTTGCTATCAGTCTGAAACCAAACAGAATAAAACGAGCTGAAGAGGCTCTGGCTAATATGGGGAGTTCGGTGAGTTTAAAAAAATATTCTTATCAAACAGAAGTTAGAGTGTCTCTAGCTCATGTTGGCAGTTTAGTAAGTGGAAAATAACATTCTAAGAAAACAAAGGAGAATGAGCCGAAGAGGCTCTAGCTTCTATGGACAGCTCAGTAAGGGTAAATACCATTTTAATCAAACAGAGTTGAATAAGCTTAGTGGGATCTAGCTCATATTGGTAGCTCAATAAGTGTAAAATTACATTTTTATGAGAAAGAGTACAACGAGTTGAAGATGCTCTAAGCTCTAATGGGCAGCTCAGATAGTGTAAAATAATATTCTTAACAAATAGAGTAGAATGTGTTCACAGGAAAGGCTCCAGATCACATGTGAAGCTCATTAAGTGTTAAATAACATTCTAATCAAAATTGGTAGAATAAGCTATAGAGGCCCTGGCTAATATGGGGAGTTAGGTGAGTGTTAAATAACATTTTTATCAAACAGGGGAGAACGAGTTGATGGGGATTTAGCTCATATGGCCAGCTTTGTAAGTGTAAACTAACATTTTTATCAAAAAAGGAACAAGTTGAAGAGGCTCTAGCTTATATTAGCTGCTTAATAAGTGCAACATAATATTCTTAACAAATAGAGTAGAATGTGCTCACAGGAAAGGCTCCAGCTTACATGTGAAGCTTATTAAGTGTTTTAAATAACATTCTAATTTAAAAAAAAGTAGAATAAGCTATAAAGGCTTTAGCTCATATGGGAATAAGTAAGTGTTAAATATCATTCTTATCAAACAGTCATTTTTGATATATCTCTCATGTTTATCGATATACAAGATTTTAACATTAATAATGCTTAATAAATAATTTTGTTGTGATATTAGTGAAGGATAAAATAATTATTTCTCTTTTCAGGTATTTAGTGGAATAACATTAACTAAATTAGGAGGAATTATAGTGTTAGCATTTGCCAAGTCCCAGTTATTCCAAGTATTTTACTTCAGAATGTATTTAGGAATGGTAGTATTTGGTGCTTCACATGGTCTTATTTTCTTACCAGTGTTACTTAGTTATGTAGGTAAGTAGATATATGAAATCTTATTTAGGAATCACATTTTGCACATCTATTTACAAAGGGGGTCTCATTGGGGGGTTCCGATCCCAAATCCCGCTTACTGTTTCATCAGATTCCCATATCCCGCTTACACTATGTACGTAAGCAATTCTCATTTTTTTTGTCATTTCCCGGGTCCGTCTAGACCTCATTTCCCATTTTCACGCCACAATAATTTTACTTTCACGTGTGACGCTTACACAAATCGGTAATCCTGAGTCATGCTTACACCCCAATGAGTCCCATTACAAAGATTTATTTGCAATATGATTTACAAAGATTGCAAGATTTACGTTTAATAATATTTACAAAGATCAATTCTGTATTCTTTAAATTTTTCTTTAATTTTCTTTATTCTTAAGTTTTGTGGCAGATTATTCTCTAATCTTTTCATTTATTGCCCTTTTATACTCTATTCCTTTTTTTGTGCCTATTTTTTTCTATTCATTATGTTCTTGGTGCCATTATTCTATGTTGTTTGTGAATTTTCTCCGTTCCGTAAGTTTTTATTATGACTCTTTCATAATTTTCTATAATTTTATTTTTTCATAGAATCTATAGTGTGGGTTAATGTTTTGGTTAAAATATAATGGTTCAAGAATATATTGAGGATAATATTTTAAAGATCTTAATTAGAAGCATGATAAAATCATATTCATTAATTAAATAAATCATAGACAATTACAGTTTATTCCCATTATCAAAAATTCTTTTGTCATCATCATTCGGGAGCACCTGATTTCACTCCCAGTTTTTAGTGGGGTTCGTGTTGTTTCTTAATTATTATTTATAACTGTTAATGTAAATGTCCTTTTGTTTTGTGAGTCGTTGTTTACTCCTTGGTTTTGATTGTTATTGTCTTGAAGGCCATACATTGACCTGACGTTGTTAATTTGTGTCATTTGGTCTCTTGTAAAAAGTTGTCTCATTTGCAATCATACCACATCATCTTTTTTATATGCAATATCTATTCCTACCTTTAAATTTTGTAGGTCCACCATTAAACAAAGCCAAACTATATGAGGAACAACAAAAGAATAAATCACAATTCATAGATTCCAGTGGCAAAGAATACGACGAACCAGCAATTCACTCGTCACAACAACATTTAGTGTCAGACAATCCCCCTGACTACCGGACAGTGACAGGAAATAACACTAGAAACAATGGACATAATCCATATGAAAATGGTGGATATAAACATACAGAAGTTGATAATCATATGATTCCCTCTACCAGATTATAATAGTGACAAAAAACTCTTTCTGGAAGGTCGTCATGACCATTATGACGTAGATAGGTAAAAATTCTTGCCAACTGAAGTTAATGGAAATTTTTGGTGCATGTTGATAAAATGTACACTCTCTTTCAAAAATCTGCTGATTTTGACTAATCATGGTAAAATTTTAGCCAATATCACGCTAACATTGTAGCCGAAAATGACCATTTGAAGCCTGACGGTAAAGGGCATTCCTACCCTCTTTCTGAGCTTCCATTGCGTTGACCATTTAGTAATCTTTTAAAAGATAAGACTTGTCTAGCAGTATAAGCAGTTTAAGTTTGTGTCATTTGGAACATATACTTTGACACTTATCCATTCCGGATATAAAATTGTGCTTTTCCAGCAAAACTGCATGTAGTCTATGGAAATCTATTTTTGTAGGTTCAACAATTTTGAGTATTTTTTGGTGCATTTAATTTTAAGTTTTCATTTAAATGACATATAGAAATAGATAATAAGGAATTTATATTATGAAAAAATACAAGTAACATTCCAATACCAGTTATATGAACAAAATGCCACTCATATGTGATATGTTTTTGTACATCATAAGCATTGTAAATAATATCCATTTTCTATTTATTAATTTTTTAATTCATTAATTGTACATTTCTAAATTGGGATCTCCCCAGACATTTAAACATTCATACTTCATCAAATTGAAATACAAGTTCATCAGCCTGAATAAAAATTGCCATTTGAGAATCTAAAAAGTAAAATAAAAAAAATACAAAAAAAAATGGAAAGTCCCCAATCAATGACTATTAAGGTAATTCATGTCAAAATTTTCAGATTTCTCTGTCAAAGAGATTTACCTTCTTCTTGTACAAGTAAGACATGCATACCATGTACGAACAGTTTAGAACTATCATGATATATTCTGTTGCTTTTTATAGTATATTCTAATTGTTTTTGAGAAAAATTGTATAAAAAAATGTATTATAAGACCTGCAGGTAGGTTTAGTGTTTCAGGCTTAGTATTGTATCTAAGCAACCCTTTTTCTGAGATTATTTCTTAAAAGAATTTCTTTTTTTCTCTAAGGTAGCTTATTTAAGGATGTCTGCTGGTCATGTTTTTGAATTCTTGTCATATTTTCGATTTTCTCAGGTTTTATCCATCCAAATGTATTACATTTTTTTTTACACGACACCCCACTTTTGTCTTCATAAATCTGTTCAATAGATCATTTAAGATTTAGTATTCCGGCGGCATGAAATCCTTGTTATTTTTTCTTGGTTTAAAGGGTAAAAAACAATTCCAATGTTAACAAATAGTAAAGTCTGAAGAAAGCCCTTTTCCCGCCATTTTCTAAATGTCTCGTATTTTGAAAACTACACACGAGACTAATGATTTTATAACTTTATTTTGTTTAAATATCAAAGTTGTTTTCATTTTAAGCAACCACATGAAATCCTTGTTATTTTAAATTAGAGCAGCAGACATCCTTAATTGCTTTTGTGAAATGAGATTAACCATCTGTAACAAAGACATATTTAAATATTTTAGCTCAATTGTAGGTAGTTTTTATTGTAAAATTATCACCAATATTTAGTTTTTAATTGACATAATTATGGTTAGAATTATTCCCCCTTACTTAAAAGTTGGAGGTCATCACACATGACTCGAAGGGTAAGGTAGGTAGGGATTTTATTTTTGTGTTGCCCAGAACATGAGTCAACAAGTTTTACCCCCAGCATGGTAGCCAATGGAAATGATTCAACCTTAAAATCATGTACATAATTGCATAATCTGTTTCATTTATAATCTGTGATAGTTATTAAATTTCATGTTCATACAGTATTATAATGGTCATTGGTGCTCAGATTCCTTAACGTTAGGACAGTCAAGATAAGATACATGTGTGTGAATGTGTTTATATATGCATCTCTTTTCAAAACTAGGTATGTGCCAGTGTGGTCTACTAGTTTTTGTTGTCTTTTTAAATACATATCAGATTATTATGTTTTTTGTCCTGAATTTAATTTATCACTGGACAATAAACAGCCATCCATCACCCATCATCACGATTTTATAATATGTTTGAAAGTTTTGCATTATATGAACAGAACAGTTATATTTGTTCAGATTTTGAATTGATTTTTGTGAGGTAATTGTATAAAAATTAATTGTTTTTACTTTAAGGAATCTGAATTATACATTTAAAAGGATGGTATGTCTTTAAAAAAAATATTTTTGATTCTGCATATTGAAAAATATTTAAACAATTTGAAGAATTTAAACCCAAATGAAAAATAGATATAAATTTCATTTCAAGTTAATCCCTGATGTAAAAATAGTTGTAAAAACTTAACTTAACTTATCATGAAAAATAAATTTTGAGAAACCTCATTTTTGGCTAAAATGTATATTTGGGTAGAAAATTTTATTCCTAAATGATATCATGCTTGAAAAAATATAGTTGCTTCCTTCACAAACAGGATGCTCACAAAAATACATAGGGATTAAATAAAATTTAATTTTGTGCAAACATCCTAAATTGAATTCTGTTAATGAGAAATTTTCTCAAGATAAGTGAAACCCCATGAACATAAACTGCTTTGTATGCATTTTCTCTGTGCCTCGAGTAAAATGTGCAACTGGACCCTAAAGCTGGTTGTCATTTTTTTCTTTTGTATTAATATATGATAGAGAAAATAAGATATTTGAATATAATATCTAAAAATTTGGTACTTGTTTGTAAAAAGATACACTAGATTGGTAAACTCAGGTAAAAGTTTGAGTATGAGTTGGCAAAGGTTAGATTTGACATTTTTTTTACTTGTTTTTAAAGAATGTGTGTCCATTTTTCAAGAATTTATGTTAGTTGCTATATTAACTAAAGTGCAATTATTTTTGTATTGTGTGTTTAATTTTGAAAGAAAAATATTTTTTAAACTCGTTATTTGATTTGTTTTTAAAATATTTATGAATTTAACGTTGTGGTATGATTTCCAATGTGGGGTCAGACAACTCTTCCAATAGAGTCCAAGTTATTTAGAATGAAGCAATTATAAGTAATTGTACTTTCAATAACTAAATTACAGACTTTGGACAAACACACCTGTAATTTGACAGGGTTAAACATGTTTGTGGTTTGTAAAACTTTCCATAACATGAGACAGTGATGTTACATCACAATATAATACAACACACTACATGTATTAAAACATTTGAATAGGGCTTAACTCATCACATCAATACAAAGGAAAAACAACAAACAGAAGAACAATACCCACAAAGTACAGATCTGTGAGTACCGCCAGTTACTGAAAGCTGAATATTTTGTAGACGAAACTTGTGTCAGGGGCAAATACAGAATTCAATCCATGGTATCTATGATGAGTTTATATATAACCACTTGGTTGATGCCACTGCTGGTGGATTTTTTGTTCTTAAGGGTACCACCAGCCTAGTAGTCATCACTTCTGTGTTGACACATAATTTCATTATTTATAAATCTGTTAATAAAACTTTGAATTTGTGAAATACTTTATAGGCCTTTCCATCTCAGGAATAGATTACCTTTGCAGTATTTGGTAAAACTGTAAGGAAATTTTGGTCCTCAATGATTCCTCTTATAGTTGATGAGTTTCCCTCATTAAAGTTTGTAATCCAAAATTGATTTAGCTTACTCAATTTATGACTATTGAACATCGATATACTACTGTTGCCTTAACAGCAGGAGGTGTTCACTGTTTTTGCCCATTTAAACTAAAAAAACAAAAACGTATTAAAGATAAATAATACATTTACATATACAAAAGAGGGGCGAAAGATACCAGAGGGATCGAAAACAAATTGACAAAAACATGGTTAAAAAAGTAAAAGACAAACACACAAAACAAGAAACAACATAGAAAACCACGAATCCCACCAAAAACCGGGGGAATTCTCAAGTACTTCGGAAGGTTAAGCAGATCATGTTCTACATGTGGCACCCGTCGTGGTGTTGCTCATGTTATTACAAAGCCGGTAAATAATATAAGTTAGGTCCTTGATTCGTGTTAAGGGAATGTGATTGTAGTAAGAACATCAGGATCATATCTTAAAATCATCTGTTGTAGAAGAACATATTTCTGCTGAACAGGAAAGTGATTTATCTTCTGAGACATCAAAAACAGATGATATACACAGGAGAGACTGTACCAAATAACATTATATCGATATAAACAGATCAAAATGTGTGTTATCAAAATAACAAATTAAACAGGTTTCCCCAGAACAATTTGGAAAAAATGCAAAACTTTCGGTGAAATCACTAGAGTTGAAATCACTAGAGTATCAATGATGACCTTAGAAATCAATCTTTGCGAAAGGGCATAACACAAATTTCGATTTGAAAAAATAAAAAATACCTAAGTTACAAATTTCAAACTTAAAGCTCACGAGTCTCTTTGAAGTTTAACATTTCAATGTTTGTAAACAAATCTGAAATAATAGATCAACATGCATCTTTTTCTAGAAGTTTTGAAACGAAATTCGTTAAATTGTTGTAAAAGCATTTAAGTATTGCCAGAAGTAATGATGCACTGGTTATGTTTGACATGTATGTCTTTGATACTCATGATATCCTTTTATGTTAACATCTTATAACTTTCTTTTCTCAAATATCACAGCGTGTCGTAATGTCTTTATTCATTGTTATCAAAACAGTTCATTTCTGAGTATTACCATTAGTGTATTCTACTAGCTTTTCAATAATATTAAAACTTTTAAAATTATACTTGTGATGTAGTTCTTAAAAGTGTTTCTTGATTTTCGTTTTTATATAGATTAGACCATTGGGTTTTCCCGTTTGAATCTTTTTACACTCGTAATTTTGGGAGGCTGCCATAAACAGCCAAATTTTGTTCACGTGAGCAAAATTTGGCTGTGTATACAGTTATAGCTGTTCGGTGTGAGCCAAGGCTACGTGTTCGTGAATGTACCATACCTATAATGGTTTACTTTTATAATTCGTGACCTGAGTGGAGAGTTGGAACTCATAGCAAATCTTATCATATCTATATACATTTTTTATTTAGTAATCTACATGTACAATTATTACGTAAATAACACTAACTAGTTATTTTGTTGGCAATTTAGCTTACTGAGAAACTCTGCTGATTTTTTTTTTTTTTTATTGAAATAAATATTTAAAAACCTTTACAGTGATGATATCTCATATAAATATTAGAAATGATTTCTAACATGTGTTCTACTTCGGATGAGAAGTATTAGTGTTTTCCTTTTATTTGGAACGCTCATTGCCAAATGTTAAGAAGACAATAACAATCAAAACCAAGAAGTAAACAAAGACTAGTAAAAATCAAAAGACATTTAAATCAACAGTTATAAATAATAAATAAGAAACAACACCACTAAGAACCGGGAGTGAAATCAGGTGCTCCGGAAGAGTAAGCATTTCCTGCACCGTATTCGGCACCCGTTGTGTTATTTCTTTGTTCAGTCCGATAAAGGTGGAAGGTTATCATGACTGAAGAAGAATATCAGATATGATTTCTGACACACGTTTGTCATAATGGCCAATCAGCTTATAATGGCGACCGTAAATTTTTTTGAGTGATGACCTTAATTTGATTGATTCATATCCCTGTTTTTGCAACTTTCGAGAAACCATTACTCCTCGTTCAACAATATCAACGTATTTAGAGCTAGCTCTAGAGTAACGTATCAATTGAGACACACATACTCCATATGCTGGTGCCGCTGGGATGTTGCTACACAGAAATGGAAAGTTGACTATAGGAAAATAAAAATCATCGCGTTTGTCATAAATTTTGGTATTTATCCTACCATCTGTAGCCATTTCGAGAAAAAGGTCTAAATATGAAACAGATTTATCTGTGTCGGTAGTATCTTTAATTGCAAGATCACTTGGATATATTAAATATAAGTGATCACTGAATCTATCATTATAAAGAGACAGTATATCATCAATATAAACAAGGTAAAATTAAAAGACGGGGCTAATTTCTTTTCTCCTCTCTGTATAAGACCTTGGTTAAATTCTGCTTCATAGGAATACAAAAAACAAATCTGAAAGTAGAGGAGCGCAATTGGTACCCATTGGGATTTAGATAGTCTGTTGGAAAACCAAACCTCCAAATTCAACAAATATGTTGTCAATTAAAATGTCCAGCATGGCAGTGAAAAGGCAAATATAAATATGTACTTGTATGAGAAATTAAGGGACTTGACTGGGCTTACAGATAAGAAGCCAAATTGAAAGGACAAAAAATCGATAAGAATTAAAGAAATCGTTTACTTCATGAAGTTAAGGTGGTATGGGTGTCTTTCGCCATCCTGGATTGTAAAAAACAGAGAATCTAAGGTCCATACTTTCTATCAAATTAGCAAAATTTGATGCAAGTATGCAGATTTTTCATGTGTTTTTACATTTAAAAGATCCAATTTATAAGAATATAACTTATAAATATAAATATATGTACAAGTGTAGATTATTTTTGGTTGTTTTTAAATATTTTGAAATTGTCATTTTAAGTGGAGGTAACTCTAAAATAGTGCATTTTCTGTTGGATTGTTCATGGAATTTTCCTACTTTGTATTTTAGCCGGGAAAAACGCACGGTGACCCTATCTTTTCTTTTGATATTATCAAAGCATTGTTTGAAAGCTATATTTTCCTAATTTATTTTACAATTCTATCATTTTGTTTAGTTTCTATTCACAAAATGGTGTTTTTTCCTGTATAATCCATACAAAATGTGTCATTTTGTCACGACCCGTAGCTTGAAAAAATGCACGGTGACCTATCATTTTTATAATATTTTTCAACATGTATCAATAGATACTACATTTTGGCAAAGTATGAACAAATTCTATCATTTTTATTTTAGACTCCCATACCACCTTAAGCAAATCTTTCATTCTTCATACATCTTTTTAAATATAAAAAAAATTACCTTTATATAAAAAGCAAGACAGCTTGTACCTACATTTTTTCCAATTTTATCTCTCCTTTAGTATTAAATATAGCAAGAGTTTCACTTGGATCATCGATAACAATTTCAACTGTTAGTATGTCTCAGGTTGTGAAAAGTTCGTCCCCAGAATTAGTGTTTTCGTGATCGGAGTAAATTTGTATAACACTTCTCCTGTTTGTTAGGGCTACCCACACACAACTGTACCTCTGTAGGATGCATTTAGCACATCTTCAAATTCACAAATATTGACCATTACATTTACTATACCTCGAGGTGGGAAAAGTTCATCCCCAAATTTTTCATTTTTTACACTTCCTCCACAATCTTAAACTTGGTGCTGAGATTGTTTGGAGAATAAGCATTTCTTTTAGTACACACAAATGAAAAAGTTATTATCTAATACTTCGTTTCTCTATGTATGTAGCATTGACGTTTGCTTTTTATTGCACTTCAGTGTTGTTTCGATGTTTTTCCTTTTATAATTGATTTGTTTTCTCTCAATCGATTAATGGCTTATAGAACAGGCAATACTACTATTGCCTTTATTAAAAAAGGTAAGAACTTTTGTATTCTGCTAGTACGATCCAAAATGACAGAAGACTCAAAACCTGCCTATATAAAAGAGAGGCGAAAGATACCAAATGGATATACCAGATTTTTGATGGGTTCGTTTTGCTCAGTATTTAGTTATTTATGTTGTTTTTAGAGCACTGATGTTTGACCTATTGTTTTTGCCATGGTGTTGACAGTATAGTATCGACTTACAAGTATGCATGAGTTTGAATGTCCATTTCGGTAGCTTCCGCCACTCTTTTTCAAACTCAAACTTCAAAGTCAAAACAAAATGACGATGCAATGGCAAAAAAACGATAAACAATCAAAGGGCAAGTATTATATAAAACTTAACGTAGAAAACCATAGACTTACCAACACGAGCCGGTGATGTCTTCAAGTGCTTAGTGTTTCTTTGTTGAAATAGTTTTTGTTTTGGGATAATGATTATATTACAAAGTTAAATGTTGTTAACTATCATGCCTGGTCGATAATTCATAAATCAAAAATAAACTGACAACGTCCTGGCTAAAAAAAACATAAAAAAACCACACAAACTAACAATATACACAAAACAGAACACAGAATATTAAAGACTTAGCCACACAACCCCCATCAAAAACTTCGGGTGATCTTAGGCGCAAGTTGCAAGTGCAGATATATTTGTACATTTATAAGACTTTTATTGATTTTGGAACATTCAAATACAAAATGAAAGATGAATGTTGGTCTATTTTGTAAGGTTTTCATAACAACTCAAACAGTTACTAACTTCCCGAAGATATTTTTTTAAGCCGAATTATCTGCATGAGGTCGATTTCTATCTGACGCAATTCAAATATTAAATGATAAAGTTCACAAAAAAATGCTCCAATATCAAGAGAAAAAGAACAAAATGAAGTATTTTGAAATCGGGATGTTCTAAAAAGATGTTGCATATTGGACATTGAATACAAGTAAACAAAACCCATTCATTACAAACTGTGCTGATCAATAAAATTAGTACAAGGTTTCAATAGTTTTCCAAGGTATCAGGGTAATGATTTGATACGTCAGATCCGCGTTTTGTCTACATAAGACTCACCAGAGACGCTCAGATCAAAATAGTTAGAAAGCCAACAAGTATAAACACCATAAAGTTGAGGAGCACTGAGAACCCAAAATCGTGCCAAATACGACTTGGGTGAAACTGTTTCAAACTATTATCATGATTGATTGATTAATGTTAGCATAATGTCAGGATGTCAAGGAAGTATACAAATCTTTTTGAAATTAATGATATATGCAGAAATCTATACATAAAATACATCACAATAGATTAACAAAATCCTTGTTTCAAATTACTTTAAAGGTGCTTTCTCTACGAAGTGTAATGCCAATAAACAAATCCAGAATCATTGATACATTAATAGTCAGTTTCTAGAGAACTTGCGTTAGATCCAATTAATAGTCTGGTATATACTAGAACTTGATTTCTTAAATAAATCTTTGAAGAGAAATTCTGAGAATTGTTATTAAAGAATCATGTATTGCTGATGGCAAGAATCTTATTGTAATGTTTGACATCTCTGTCTTTGAAATGGTTGATATCCTTACAACACCTTTTATGTAAACATATAGTAATTTATCAAACACAGCTTAAATGCCTTTATTCCTTGTCATCAAAACAGTTCACTTCTGAGTATTTTCATTAGTGCATTTTCGATTGTCAATAGTATTAAATTTCTATCAAGCATGCATATCTTATTAAAGTAGCTACTTCTTTCAGGTATTACTAGAATCACAGTCAACTTAGGAACATTTTAATTACTGGGTCTGATTATGTTTTGCTGTATGCAATTGATTGATGTTACACAATTGTATGCTGTAGCAGAACTGACCATTCTTTTTCATTGAAGACAAACACAAATTTATTTGTTCAATTACTGTTGTAACATTTCAAAATACTAGTATACGAGTATCGACAATCAGATATATAATGGCTGTTAGTGGATGTACAAATTGCTTACCAAAAAACAGATTCAACACACCATTTTTTCTTAAAATGACCTGTACCAAGTCAAGGATATGGAAGTTGTTATCAAATAGTCCTTTTCTATGTAAAATGGCGATTGTATTTGTTGCACTCTAGTGTTTCTGTTGTTCCTTTTTTTCTCCTCTTATAGTTGATGTGGTTTCCTTGGTTTTAGTTTGTAACCCAGATTTATTTTTTCTCATTCAATTTAAAATTACCATTACGACCTGCATGTATTACCTATGGAAATATTTTGTAGATAGAAACACCAACAATCGCCATGCACCATTCTCTGTGAAAATTATGTTACAAGATTGATTTTATCTTATTAAATCTTTGTACTGTAATTTCTGATATGTTGTTGGTCTTTTTTGTAGTTAAGACACTCAGATAATAATGAAAGTGGTTTTTACCAATGTTTGAAGGAGATATATCCATACCATCTCAGTTTTGAAAATTTTAAGAAAAAGTGGTGGGTTTAAAAATGGTTTTATGGCTAACTAATTTATATGGCAATTTTAAAAATATGACTAAAATGACAGCATTATGTGACAGGAATACAGTACAAATAAAGACAAGAACAGTCAGGACAGAAACATACATTAATAAATAATATAATACTTAATTACAACATGCCAACCAGAGAATTAAAACAGACACCTTCCATGAAAAAATGACAATACACCAGGGCACCACAAACAAATGATAAACTGTCCATTCAGAATTGCCCAAAACCTAAATCTTATGCAATTAGTTTGTAATGATAGTTTTCATTCCACAAGTGGAGCAGGATCTGCTGACCCTTCCAGAGCACCTGAGTTCACCCCTAGTTTTTGGTGGGGTTCGTGTCGTTTATTCTTTAATTTTCTAACTATGTTGTGTCATGTGTACTATTGATTGTCTGTTTGTCTTTTTCATTTTTAGCCATTGCGTTTTCAGTTTATTTTTGATTTGTGAGTTTGACTGTTTCTCTGGTATCTTTTGTCTCTCTTTCATTGGAAAATGAATTTTTTTTTAGGTGATAAATTCAACATTCCACAAGTCTGTAACTAAGAAAGCCACCATTTTGAATTCTGATTGTTTTGGGGTATGTAATTTCTAAAAAAAAAAACCCAAGTTAGTCACATTTTCAGCCTCAAAATCTTCTTTCTATTTATACTGAAACCATTCTGAAGCGTACTAAAAGAAGAAATATGTTTAGTATTCATGTTTGACATCCAGAGTATACATATGAAGTTACATTGTTTAGATGCTAAAGATGATGCTACAGGTTCATGGACTTTTTTCATTTATGCCATTTTTAAGCCAAATATTTATTAAATGACATTTATTTTAATATGTGGCATTAGAATGGAGATAACTGTATTGTGTTTTAAGCTTGAGCTTCCATAACCCTGATTTGTCAGTCGCAAATATCTATTTCCATATCTCTGCTCCACTTTGCTAGGTAAACTCAATTTGCTACAGTAAAATTTATGTTTTACGAAGGCCAGGCTTATAACACAATATAGTTATCTTCTAAATATACTCAGCTAAAGAATATACAAGAAAAATTGATTATTCATTTTAATTTACAAATTATCACAAAAGATTTCTGTTATCAGCACTTTCAAACCTTGTAAAAACACAATTACAAACACATGTATATGTAGCACTTGTACATGGTACAAACATAATTATAACAATTATCAATAAATATTCTATCTCAAATAACATGTGTATTACTGACACTGTAAATGCACTTGTTTCATTGGTGTGGATTTTTCACAAGAGTAGAGGGTATTGCAATATTTAAAAAAAAAAGAAGTGACTGAGTGAACCAGCAGTAGTCATTTGTGCACTCATTTCAAGAAAAAGTACCTAGAATCAATATATTCTTAAACTGGGCATTCATAAACCTATCATTAAAGACCTGATGTGATATATCTTAACTGGAGGTAGCAAATTATCTCCCATATTACAGGCACAAGTATAAACAAACTATAATTTTTTGGGAATCAGTATGAATAAAGCTACTGTGGATTCATTTATTTTCATGGATACCAATTTTCGTGGTTTGAGGAAAATTTACATATTCGTGGATATTTGATTTCATGGTTTTGGCAAAGTCTACACTCATTCCTTTAGAAAATTTGTCATTCGTTGAACATTTGAATTCGTGGTTCTCTTGTACCAACGAAATCCACGAAAATTGGTATTTAACGAATATTAATGAATCCACAGTATCATAATTGTTCTGTTGCTGTAATATATAAAAGCAATCAACTTTCAAAACATGAGTATACTACAACAATGAAGGGTAATTATAATTGTGTGGAGTGAATCGTTTATACAGGGTGATCATGAATTAGATTTGTTATAAAGGCACAGAAACACTATACATATATAAAGAAGTGTAAACAATGATAATAAAAATATAATTATGAGGATTATGAATTTGTTCGCATTCATGATAACATCATATTCAATCTATATATTGTTGGTTTTGATCATAAAATTTTCAGTATTTGTAATTAAATTTGACATTCCTGAATTTTGACTCTGACATCATTAGGTGAAAAGTACATATATATATACTATGACTATTTAATTACACAGCAGTTACTCTGCATCATAATTAATTTCACTGAGAGCTAAAGGAAAACAATTGTGTTGAGACAGAGTGCAAACCTTGTAATATTTGTTAACCCTTAACAATATGGAAAACCTTAAAGTACACTAAATTACCTCCCTTATAATTAACAAATTACATGATTTGTAATCAATAATTTCATACATAATTCTGTCATGACAAAAAAAGTTTATAATCTCTGGTGGATCAATTGATAATAACCTGATGGATCAATTGTATATAATCTCATGGATCAATTGCTCATTAGAATATTCCACTCCTAAACAAATGAAGAGCAGATAACTCTGTAATATGAAGGAAAGATAACTCTATCAAATTGCTGGATCAGCTAAGGTGTTATAGTCTGGCGGAGCACCACCATCACTCACAAGATTCTGTCGAGAAGAATTAATGTCATCATTGTCCGAGTCTGCTGACAAATGTTTTCTCCTTTGTTGAGCATCATAAAGTTTGGCTTTATTTATTGGTGGACCTTAAAATAAAACAAAGATGTGATAATTAAGATATGTTTTATATAAGTTCATTTCTTTTTTCTGAAATTGTTAAATCATGACAAAACATGAGTTCTTAAACCCTTGTATGGCTGTCCAATCTATATACAAGTTAATACAAGTACCAACAAACATATTGCATTTGGCTAACAATTTATTCTCTATGATAAAAAAAAAAGGCCAAGAACAATACTCCAAATTAATAGGTTTGATTCCAGTAACATCTGTATGTGCCTGTGTCTAGTCAAGAACCTATATTTCAGTGGTAAGTCTTTTGTTAATGCATAATATTTGTTTATCATTTTTGTTGTACATATATCAGGCAATTTTTGTGATTGAATTGTTTTACATTTGTCATTTACAGTCTCTTTAAGCATGCTATGCTAATTTTCAAAGGTCATAAAAATAATTGCTTATTTCTACATCATTTGGTATCTGGTAGAAGGTTGGTCTCATTAGCTATCATACCACACCTTCTTACTTTCATGTGTCAGCAAATTTCTCCAATCAATTTTAACCAACATGTTGTGTAATAAAAGTTATCAAACTAAGAAATAAAATTCTAATGCAACATTTTTTGTAACATTCATTTTGATTGGATTACATCACCAACTTAAAGGGTATCAAATCTTAATTGATGCTATGAAAACATACTGGCTTTTTTTAAACTCAGACAGTATCAATGAGTAATTTGATGGTCACAAGTACCTGTTTACTGCCCCCATAACTGTCTTACCAGTAAACATAAGTAGTGACTATAAAATCACCAATTGATGCCTTCAGAGCTGAAAATACAATACAGTAATATCTCCTTAATATATACAACATTTCTGAAGTTTTATTACATAAATTACCTATATAACTGAGTAACACTGGCAAGAATATAAGACCATGTGTAGCACCATACAACACCATTCCAAGGTACATTCTGAAGTAAAATACTTGGAAAAGCTGGGACTTAGAAAAAGCTAATACTATAATTCCTCCTAACTTTGTTAATGTTATACCACTAAGTACCTGAAAAGAGAAATCAAATGTCAATGCAAAAATCACAAAAGTTTAGGAAGACCCTTTTATTCTTTTAAATACTAAGGTTATTTAAAATTTGACATCCCATAAAAGAACACATAACTATACATTTTTGTTTTACTTTAACCTCAAAGGTTAAATTTTCAGTTTACATATAATCAATTGTAATTTTTTAGGGGTAATAACTCATCATTGACCATTGAATTCTAGTAGACATAAATATATAATCTTTTCTTCTTTAATATTATTTGTTTATGAGGTTGCATACAGGGTATATTATGTGAGGGTGGAAAAAGGGGGTCCTGAACACTGTAACAAGTGAAATAAAAATTGCAAAATCGTTGCACGGATAATTAAAATCGGGGAAAAACAAAACACAAGAAATTAAATCGTAAATATTAATGGAAATAGTAAAATAATTTATTAATCAGCCGTTCTTGGAGATCATCTTGTCATTATAATGGACATGATGACCCTGCAGTGACTACCTCTATAAAGTTGTGCATATCGACGGGAAATTGCGATTCAATTTTTTTTCTAGGAGTTACGCCCCTTTGAACTTATTTACTTTAATGTACTACTGCAACAGTTTGTCATCACAACTCCTCTCAAACCACACAACAGAATTTCAAGAAACCTTTCCAGATAATAAGGACATACTATGTAGTTGTGCATATCGATGGGAAATTGCGATTACATTTTTTTTCTAGGAGTTTAGGGTTTATATTCCCTCTGTATACTCACAGAGCTTCCCATATGTGCTAGAGCTTCCTCTGCTCTCATTAGTTTGGTTGGTTGTAAACTCACAGCAAAAGCTCGGACTATATGAGCACAAAATTCAACAGCTATACCAACAGCCTAAAAGATTAGTTAATAAAGATATAACATAATTCCTATGGTAGAATAACTTTTCATAGTATTACAGGTACATTATGGTTATATGATATATATAGCAACAACCTAAAAGATAAGCAAATACAATCTTAATATAAACTCAAGGGAAGAATATCTTTTCACAATATTTAAAACTAAAGTATAGTTATTAAAGAACAGTTAAATAAATGAACCATTTATAGGAATACTCAATTATTCAACAAATTATCATTAGACAGTTATAAATGATAATGTTTAAGTGACATATCTATTTTTTACAATCAAACATGGATGGGATAGATACACTTCTATATCCTTTAATTCTTATGGTAATTTTTCTCTATTCTTAATATGTTGTCACGGCAATGTTCTCTAGTTTGTATTTTTAAGCACAGTATTATTCTCAATTCTTTTGTTTTTACAGTCCTTAACATGCATGAAATATTTGACAATGCACATGAATTAACCAACAATCAATAAATTTTTGGCCCTTTTTCCCTCCATTTTTCTCTATTCTGTATTAAAACCCCTTTCTGGACCCATATTCATAAACAATGACAACTTACCATCACTAGATTGACCAATGAAACAGCATTAAGTGTGATATCCCAGAAGTACATCATGCCACATATATCAATTACAATCATGGATACCACGAGAACAACCAGCACGGCGGAGAAAAAGTCGAATCCAATCAGGATAAAGGTGACAATAAAGATGGCTACCATACAAAGAGCTATGTTAAATATGGTGTCATGTACAACTGTCAGGTACTGCTCGTAGTATACATAGAAAATACTGAAAAATAAAATAAATTTCATGTACAATGATTAGGTGATATTTCTGGTATACATAGAAAATACTGGAAAATGATAACGTTAGTGTTATGTACAATGGTAAGATACTGCTCATAATATATCTAGAAAATACTGAAAAATAAAAACATAAGTTTTTGTGTGCAATGGTTAGGTACTGCTTATAGTATTAGATGGAAAATACTGAAAAAGAATAACACAAATGTCATGTACAATAGGTAAATACTACTCCTAGTGTTAGATGAAAATACTGAAAAATCATAACATTAGTTTCATGATGTATGACTTTTAATTATACATGTATATACATGTGTATATAAGTTCTACTTGTTCACAGAAAATAATGAACAATAATAATATAAGTGTCATGTACTACTGTCAGGTACTACTCATAGTTTACAGATGAAATATTGC
This sequence comes from Mytilus trossulus, assembly GCF_036588685.1. Lineage (NCBI taxonomy): Eukaryota > Metazoa > Mollusca > Bivalvia > Mytilida > Mytilidae > Mytilus > Mytilus trossulus. The sequence goes on from NW_026963296.1 coordinate 1,250,693, forward strand.
ACAATCATAACACAAGGGTCATGAACAAATGCTAGGTACTGCTCATAAAATAAGAAGATTTTTTTTAGTTTTGTGTTTTAACACAACTTTTAAGCAATACATTAAGGCTATTTCGTGGCGGTCAGTTTTTATTGGCGGAGGAAGCTGGAGTGCCCAGAAAAAACCACTGACCTTCGATAGGAAAACTGACAATCCTAGTCAATTAAAATTGGATTCTAGTGCATCCACACGAGCGGGTTCAACTCACAACCTTAGTGTTTACTGGCTAGTGATCACAGTAGTAACTACTTAGACCACTTGGCCACCACATTATAATAATTAATAACTAACCTGTAAGGGAATACAGTTGCATTAGAGGTTTTAGTAGTGATGGTTTTTGTTATGTTTTCTCCAATCTTCCTAGCTTCACGTAAAGCTCCAATAAAATCCTCATTTGTCCTCAGTATTGTGTGGTAGGTCATAAAATAGGTCGCTAAAATATAGAAACAAAAGTTCATACCAGTTACTGTAATAATTTATGAGCTTTTAGGTCTAGTCTCCTTCAAATTTAACAACATTTAAAGTCTCTAAATATAATTGTTTTTATACATGGATAATTTGAGTATCTGGTGTTTCCTACAAAAACAGGCGTTCTGTGAGTATTGCCATATGCCTGTTTACAGTTTATTTCTATCCTCTTTCCACTATTTGTAGCTTTTGTTTTGCTGATAATGTTTGTTATAATTATATTCAAATTACAATGTCATAGACTTACACAAAAAAGTTGGTAAAATAATCATCTAAGGTTAAGAATGATATGGAGTCAACTAGAAATTTCAGCCATGTTGACTTGTTTGTAGATTTTGTTTTGGTGATCAATTGTGCTTATCAAAGTGTTCACCTATCTATTGTAGCTTTTAAGATAATAAGCAAATGTAATAATACAAAAGGAGAATACTGTATAGCAGGTTATTTTCGTGGGTGTAAAATTTCGCGATTTACATTGAATAAGGTATACGAAATATTTTGGCGTTTATTATTTTGACAGATTTAAAACTTTAATCAGTACTCTTGCATGAACACTGTTAAATTGGCAAAATATATTTTGGCGATTTTTTTTCTATCCGAGAAAGTAAGCAAAAAATTAGACATCACAAAAATAACCCGCTATACGGTAAGTGTGGGCATCATCTGTGTCCAAAGCTTTGGACACAGATGATGCCCACACATTATTAAGGGTCATAACTAGAGAACTGTAAAAGTGACACCACCAAAATTCAAACTTGATTTGTGTTTCATGCTAATAAATAAGTATTGTATAGAAAGTTTCATAAAATTGTGTTGAAGTAAATAAACTAAAGAACAAAAACTAATTTTGGGAAATACAGACAGGCAAAGCCACAACTGGGACATACAGACAGACAAAGCCATGACTGGGACATAACAATAAAGATAGACAATGAATTTACATGTTGTAACATACCTCCTACTTGTGTTTTGTTGTGAATAATATTAACTCCACTTCCATAGGCAGCATGACCTCTGAAAAAGAAAAATATAAAAATTAGTTAGTACTTAGAAATAGGTGTCAGATATATAAATTGGAAATCAAAGTTGATTTAAATAACAGAAGACACTTTTAAAAAAAAAAGTTGTTGTTTCACAAAGCAGTTTTTTTTTCTTGCCCATTGGTACATATATATAATGTCTATATTGTGTTTTGCAAAACATTGTTTTTCAAATTGTGTAAGGGACGGCATCAAAAGTTCAATGTAGGATAAAAAACTTAATTCACAAAGTTTTTTCGCTGACCCCCTCCCCCCCCCCTCCTTCTTAACTTAATTTGGGAAAAATCGATTTACCTATATGGATATATGTAAAGTTGATTTTAGATTAACAAAACTTGCAGTCAAGTGACAAAATTACAAGATTAGTTATTGCAATTTAAGGAATAGTCTCAGAAAATTACTGTGACAGTAAATGAGAGGTTAAAATCTTAAAATGAAGTGACCTTTTATATCTACATATAAAAGTTCAGGTATTAAAATTCATGCAAGGTTTTTAAACATTACCCTTAAAAAAAATCTGAACTTTGACCTGCACCAAATGGAATCGGTGTTCAATTAGAAAACAGTGAAAACACAAATAACGTTAAAACAATTTTTATAAAAACTCAGTCTTATCCAATACAACTGATCTGTAATCAACATCAGACTGATGATTATTATAGAACAAATTTCCTGTTATTGTATTCAGATTTCAATAATTTCCTCCAACAAAATATTTTTCTAGTTGCAATCTGAAATCATAAAAGTTTTTTTCTATATTTTCATTATCTTCTTTCGTTCTTTAACATGAACAAAGCCAATGATTAATCGTGCTCGATTTGAAAGTTTCCTGTAGAAAACAAACAGAAGCCTTCTACTCCTAACGAATTGATGCCAAAAGCCTTGTCAGTAATGGAAGCAATTTATAGAGTTTTACCCCCCTCAATGTTTAGTACATCAGCAACTAAATGTCTTAAATAAACATGCACATTAGGAATGAAGAAGGATATACTGCAATAAAAAAGAAGACAAAGAAGACAGCAAACTAACAACTGAAATAATCAATAGGTTTAGAGGTCAACATTGTCTTCAACAAATAAGGTGTCTGTAAAATAGGTCAAGCACTAAAAAGTCATATTTTTTTTTAAATGGAAATCTGTGTTCAGCTGAAATCCATTCTAAATTGTCCATAGTACACACTTTCATTTTCTATGTTCAGTGAACCATGATATAGGTGTCAAAACTCTAATTTGGCATTAAAATTAGAAAGATCATAGCATAAGGAACATGTGTACTAAGTTTTAAGTTGATTGAATTTGAATATCATCCAAAATTACCTTGACCAAAAACTTTAACCTAAAACGGGACAGACAAACTAAAGGATGCACATACCAAAACCAAGAATGTGTCTAAAGTACACAGATGCCCCACTCCAGTATCATTTTCCATGTTCAATGGAACGTGAAATGGGTAAAAAATATAATTAGGCATTAAAATTAGAAAGATCATATCATATGGAACATGTGTACTAAGTTTCAAGTTGATTGGACTTTAGCTTCATCAAAAACTACCTTGACCAACCTGCAGCGGGACAGACGGACGAACGAACAGAAGGTCAAATGAACAGACGCACAGACCAGAAAACATAATGCCCCTCTTCTATCGTAAAACACAATGCCCCTCTACTATCGTAGGTGGGGTATAAAAACACAATGCCCCTCTAAGTTGGTCGTGAAAACCCAGTGGAAAACAAAAGGATTCAAGAAGGTCAAATATCCACAAAAATAAAGAAATCCACAGTATTCCTAACCTGTTGACCTTTGAATAAACTTTGTTTTTTTTAATTATATTGTTTGGTTGTTTCCTCATTGACATGTATCACAAATATCCTTATTTAGTTGTGAGCTTTTGTCAAGGTTGGCATAAAAGTAAAATCACAAAAATACTGAACTCTGAGGAAAATTCAAAACAGTAATTCCCTAATCAAATGACAAAAACAAAAGCCCCAACACATCAAACAAATGAATAATAACTGTCATATACAAAAGAAATTTACACTTCATTAAACATTTCAATTCTTGGTTTGTCATTCCCCAAAAATCCACTAAAAATAGTGAAACCCAGGAAATAATTATAAACTACAGTTACTGAAAGAAAAAAAACCAATGTATTCAGTACTAAAATAATTACAACTTTTAAAATTTAAAGAATCTTACTTGAAATTAAATAAGCATTGATTTCATAAATGTTGAACTGTCTTTTAATTAAATAACCTTGAATCAAAAAGAACAATAATAAATGTGGTTTTATATTTACAAAAGCTTTGTATCATATTATAGCATTGAGAAAGCTTGCAATATTTCTTCTGTTTGTCAAAACTATAAAAGGTTTGATTTTGAATAAATCATTTGTAATATTATCACAACAGATGCTGTATCACAACTTTGTCACATGATCTTGGAAGATGAAAGGAGATTTGAGGGTCTGCATGATGTAGTATCGTATATTCTAAAATTATTGCGAGCATTTATAAATGCAATTTTTCAAATATAGACATAAATGCAAGTTTGTTAAATTGTGATTTTTGCGATTTCCAAAAAATCTGCAATCTATGTTTCAGTTATCAGAATACAAGCTCTCACCTAGTCTCATTATTAAAACCTTGCAATAATTTCTGAACTTGAAGTATTAAATAGGCAAAACATACAAAATAAAAGGGAAAAAACAATGAAAAAATTGGCAAAAATAAAAAAAAAAGAGAATAATCTGCAAAATAATATATAATAGTGGAAATTGCAAAAAAAATCAGAATTCATAATTTTAAGACCCTCCGTTTACCATACCCTCGGATATTACAACTTTGAAACATGATCTTGTAAGATGAAAGGTGATTCGAGGGTCTTCATGGATGGAAGAATCAATGGGTAACAGATTTTTTCTGTCCAAGGACCATAACTCTGCACAAAATCATCAGACAGATGGAGTGTAAACTATTAAAAAGTGTACAGATACATGTAGACTTATTACTTTAAAATGAGTTTATTCAATTTCCTATGAGCAAAATCAATAGAGTGTCCATTTTAATCTTCTTCGTCATTCAGAATACATGCAGAACTGACATTGCAATTATAATAGAGAAATCACCCAGCCCGGATGTATCTCATGTTTAATTGGAGCATGATTAGTTTACAAAGTGAAAGAAAACCCTCACATAAGAACTAGAAATTAGATTTCTTCCCAAAAGTACTATATTTGAACTAATTTAGAAGTTCTGACCCTTTCAATAAATTTTCATTAATTATTCATCAATCTAAAGACTCATTAATACATATTCCGATAACTTCCATAAGTACACTGTACACGCATACATTTTTTTCACAGGGAATGTCACTAAAAACCCTTACATGAAGCATTTATGCATCTATATATATACACGGTTTTATCCAACATGTCCAACTCAATCATAGATTTGAACCTTGTTTTTAATTTAGACTTGTTTATTTATATATATATATATATAAATAAACAAGTCTAAATTAAAAACATTAAAATATTTATAAATTAACTTTTTGTGGGTCAATGTCATTATGGAACCAAGGCTGCGGTATATTCCATTTATAATATTACACATTTTTTCTTTAAAAAAAGCGTTTACATGTAGATATGTCATGTATGTAGGTAATTAGAACTTTCTAAATATTTAGTAAATACCAAAAGATCAATTACACAGATTTTGGTTTAAAAGTACAAAGCTGTAAACAATCTGTCATCACTAATAAACATGATGCAGTTAAGTAAATAGTTTGTTTGATACAAAATTAAAAGGTAATTTAAAGGGGTAGAAATTCTTTTCATCAAAAACATTTTCAGCTGAAGTTAGGGATTTTTTACAGGAATAAAATGCAGAATGGAAATGAGAAAATTGTGTCAGAGACAACAACCCGACCAAAGAGCAGAATAGTTGTCAAAAGTACCAGGATTATAATTTAGTACGCCAGACCATGTTTCGTCTACATAAGACTCATCAGTGACGCTCATATCAAAATATTTATAAAGCCAAACAATTACAAAGTTGAAGAGCATTGAGGATCCAAAATTCCAAAAATTTGTGTCAAATACAAAATACAGCTGCATGCCGTCAATGGATCCTGAACACAGCGAGAAAGTCCGCAAGTTAAATTAATAGGGTCCAAGGTCAGGGACCTGTCTTTTTTAATAGGGGACTTTTCATAGTAAAATTAAAAAAAAAAACTTGGACCTCCCGTTTTTTACACTTGGGCTGGCTATATACAGAACTGTTGACTAGGAGGACCTTTTTCTTTAAACTTCAAACTTCAAATAGTCCTAAACCTTTCATTGATCAAACCAAATCAGACCAGACAAAAGTTAGGTAAGGGTTTACTCCTAAAGATTTTTTGTTTTTTTTGTTTTTGTACTCTAGACCAATCAAACTGTTTTGGCCTTACTTCTGATCAATAAATTCTGATTTCAAAAGCTAACAATTTGACAAATAGCTAATTATGTCAGGATTATAAAATGAATATTTAACACTTGCCAAAAAGTTAGTCAGTATGTAAACCATTTATCAAGAACAAAATGTATCTATTGTCAGAATCTAACAAAAGAGTAGTATATAAGTGCAGACCAATTCCATTTTTCAACATGCCTCTCAGTAGTAAGCTATTGATAACTACAAATCTCCAAGCTGCAAGTTTTTCAAATAATTATACCGTTAGGATCTTAAAAAGAAAATATACCCTTTTCCTAAAAGTTAGTCAATATGGTAAGCATTTATCAATAAAAAAATAAAATATTGTCAGAATCTAAAAAAAGAGTAATATAAGTGCAGACCAATTCCATTTTTCAACATGCCTCTCAGTAGTAAACTATTGTAGCTATTGATAACTACAAATCTCCAAGCTGCAATGTATTTCAACAGACCTTTCAATAGTAAACTATTAAAACTGTCAATAACAAGAATCTGCAGGCTGTAGTAATAAGTGCATTATAAATCCTGCTGCACAATATGCACTATTGAACTTATTTACATATGAATCTGCCTCAACAATTACCACTCTCCTATAAATTGTCAGTATGGATTACCGTGACAAATTAAATAACGTTGTTTATTGAACATAGTGTCATTTCAACTTCTAATTTGTAAACATTATTGTGCAGTGTGTTGTTTCAATATATTGATGAAATTTATTGGAAGTTCAACAATTTAGATAACTTTGCACATATTTGATGATTGATTAGTATCTTATACTGAGAATAAAATGTTTATAAATTTCATAACTTGCACATTGAGGACTAAACAGATAAAATTTCTCTTCACATAGTGAGTATGATTTTTAACATTATTTATCCTTCTACTTTTTTTTTTTTTTTTAACTCTTTCCATTTTTAAATTAGATAATTTCTCTGTCAGTCTATTAAACTGATGTTTTATTAATGTTTTTTTGAACACTTAATTTGTCAATCTTTTAAACTAATTTGTAAATCTCTTTACTTCTATGAGTACATTTCCTTCTAACACAAAACGATGCATAATGGCTAAGTGTGCACATGTTTCGATCATTTGTTTCTAACATACTTTTGCAAAGTTTACATAAACTTTGTCAAACTATGCACTTGTTAGAAATGCGTCTACAGTTTGTCGTTTGTTAGTACAAACCCTACATTTGTATCTGACTTCAACCTGATTTAATGAAGTATGTGTTTCTACGTTTGTGAAAAGTATGTTTACCAACAACATGTGAAAGCATTATTGAAAGTTCAAACAGGGTCAGTAAACACTGATTAAACATGTATATGTTTCTACAAAGGTAGTGTTTAGAAAAACAACAAACGCCACACAGCATTTACAAAATTTTGGTTAGAAAGAAATGCACTCTATGTCAATCTTTTAACTTCATTGTTAATCTCTTTACTACTTTGTAAATCTTTTTAACTACTTTGTTAATCTTTTAACTACTTTGTTAATCTTTTAACTACTTTGTTAATCTTTAAACTAACTTTGTTAATCTTTTAACTACTTTGTTAATCTATTATTATGATTTATCCGCGAGTTGAAGACCAATTAATGGCCTTTGGCTGTTATCTGCTCTTTGGTCGGGGTGTTGTCTTTAGCTTTCCCATTTCCATCCTCAATTTTAATTACTTAAGCATTGTTTATTTATTCATTTACTTTGTCAATATATATATGTTAAGCTTTATTTTATTAATCTATCAATATATATTGAACATCTTATATTATTTTATTTTATTTGCCTACTAACTAAATACATTTTTTAGTTACAAAAACTGTTGTTTAACTATGAATTAATAATGGACAAAAAACAAAACAAATAAAGAATAAACTCAAATGGTCTAAAAAATAAGAATACAGAATTGCAATTTGCTATTCAGACCCTAAAGGCAATGCTCACTACTCATGTTTTGAACTTTACTATTTGTACTGTGTTACCTTTTTAGATTTACACATTTTTGCATTTTAGTCATTTAAGTGTTTTTTTTTATATAAATGTTTCTATATTTCTAAAACTGCATCAGTAATTAACATGATAAAGTTTCAATAAAATAATTTGAAATTCTTGTTGTTTCTAATCTAATTTTCATACTTTATTTCACCTCTAACATTTTATAAGAAAAATCAAAAAACATTTTTATGCTCACTTAAATTCTATATATTACTTCTACTTCAATTTAAGGGAAAACATTCAAACGACATCTTTAGGTTGCCAATATTTCATCTCACACATTTATTAGGACAGATTGTGAATGTATTGGTTTTACTCATTGTTACATTTGAATATTCTTTTACAAATCCCCTTAAAACAATAAGTGTAACATTAATCAGTATCCTTTCCTTTTCAAATAAACTCATCATAGATACCAGGACTTAATTTAGTATATACGCCAGACGTGCATTAAACATGTTTGCTGAAATTCATTTCAAAATAATAAAGTAATATTTTGGTTTCAGGTGAGCAGTTAATTTGCAGAGGACAATAGTGCACATCAAACATCTTTAGACTTGTATCTATCCTAAGTACACCTACATATTTGTCTTACAATTCCAAGTGAAACAATATAGGATGGAAAGACAAGAGAAGAATAGCCATGCTCAGACATTTGGTGAGACAGACATTAATATAACCATATCAAACCTCTTTTTCACATCAAATATGACTGACATTTCTACATCCAAATCATTTCTTGTGGACAATACAACAACACTCGATGACGACTATGAGGATCTTAATAAGAAATTGGATGTTATCTTTGGAGTTATCTCCCTTGTGATAACGCCCCTGGTTGTTGGTGGCAATGCTTTAGTTATTATCTCCCTTTTTAAATTCCGCCGATTACGGACCACTACGAACATGTTCATTGGAAGTCTTGCGCTGTCAGACTTCTTACTTGGACTACTGACCCTTCCAATGTATGCTCTATTTTATCTTTACCCAGTCATGAACAAGTGGAAATACTTATGTCTCTTTAAATATTCCTCTGTCATACTTTCCATGAGTTCATCGCTGATTAACCTGGTAGTTATAGCAGTCGATCGCTACATCGCAATTTTACACCCATTGAAATACCAAATACTAATGACTAAACAGAGAGCCAAAAAAATTATAATATGTGTTTGGATATACCATGGTATTATTGGCTCTCTGCCAAGCTTTGGCTGGAACAATTATGATAAATATAACGGCACCGTGTGTGACTTTTTTGTCGTTCTACCCCAAGCTTATTCACTGTTCACAGCACCTACAACCATACTAGTAGGTTTACTGATTTCGTTATACTTATATTGCCATATTTACAAAGTGGCTCGAGAACACAACAAAAAGATGGTGGAAAGGAAAGGGACACAACTCAATCGTCAATTTTCAAAAGACACGAAATCGGCAAAAGCAATGGTCATTATTCTATTTTTCTTTTTCATATTTTGGGTGCCGTTCATGTTAGCTGGACCATTGAAATATGTGAAAATTGCTAAAAATCTGTTCAACATTATTAAAAACTTTGCACTGAGCCTAGCCATGAGCAATTCTGCTATTAACCCGTTCATGTACTGTTGGTTAAGAAAAGATTTCAAGTGTGCTTTTCAGGACCTGATAAAAAATTACATATGTTCAAAAATACCGAAACCTGATTGGTCAAGCAGTTCTAACAGTAGTGAAGATGAAAACAGACGTACAGAACAAAATGTGCATGTGTCCACTATCGATTTACAAATACAACACAATAACACAGTAGACTCTGGTTTTACTTTTAATGAAGATTAAATGTTCATGTGTCCACTATCGATTTACAAATACAACACAATAACACAGTTGACTCTGGTTTTACTTTTAATGAAGATTAAAATGAAATGTGTGAGAATAACACGTCACAAAAGACACATATATGTATTGTAATGTCACTTTGAGTGTGAAAATGTGTGAAGTATGTTTTTATTCATAGTTAGAAGTCTTGCTTATATGACAAAATAACACAGTAGACTCTGGTTTCAATGTAAATGAAGATTAAAATGAAATATTGAGAATAACACACAAAAGAAATATCAATATTGTAATGTCACTTGAGTGTAAAGTATGTTTTACTAATAGTAAAAGATTTCATACAAGTTTGAGGTCTTGCTTATATAACACATGAACATGGTATACTATTGTTTTACTTTAAATGAAGATTAAAAAGAAATATGTGAGAATAATAGACAAAAGACACATATGTATTGTAATGTCACTTGAGTGTTAAGTATAAAATTGAGAATGGAAATGAAAATGAAAATATATGTTTTTATTTATAGTAAGAACATCCATTCAAGTTAGTAAATCTTGCTTATTCTATACCTTAAAGTGATCAATTATATAAATTTACGATATATGTATAAGAACCTTGGTCATTTATTCTCGGGAAAAAGCATATGAAATTGATTGACATCTTATCCAGTTCTAAAGAACAATTAAGTTTATTAACTTGAAGTGGAAAAAAACTGTAAGAAGTGCTTTCTGTTATCATAGATCTTTTAATGATGTTTTTAAATATGTTGTAGATTGTTAATATTTTTTTTACATCTGTGAATAATTAATGATTGCTGTTAAATTATAACAGAATAATCCTTATGTTGTATATTGTTAAATTTTTATATTTTTAAATATAGTGTAAATTGTTCTTATTTTTTTAACATCTGAATCGTTAATTGCTGTACGATTATAACAGAACAATCCTTATGTTGCATATTGTTAAACTTTTAATGATATTTTTAAATATAGTGTAAATTTTTGTTTCATTTTTTGACATCTGAATCATTAATTGCTGTAAGATTATAACAGAACAATCCTTATGCTGTATATTACAATTTATTATTGTTTCAAATATATATATACCAAGTTGGTCCACCAATATTGACTCAGTATTCCTTGTTAATGTTGTTATCATTATTTATAATAATTTTTTTTCATGTTATAGATTCAATATAGTTTTATTAAATTTGGATTATTACCATGAAAAATATGTATAAGTTGTTGTGTGTCTTTTATTGGCAATAAATATTAGAAGTATTTGCATTTTGATTTTCAAGAACAACAATGTTTCCCTTTCATTCCTCTTCCTAACAAATTATTAGCACAATACCATGGCTACTATATATGATAAAAAAAGGGGTTCATCCAGAGGCACAGGATATGGTTACTGTATAGAAATATTCCATAAATTGATTCAACAATCTAAAATATAATACTGTGGATTCATTTCTTTTCATAGGTACCAATTTATTTGGATTAAGGAAAACTTACATGATCATGGATATTTAAATGCATGGTTTTGTCGAAGTCTGCATACAAGGTAATAGAACATTTGTTATCTGTTGAACAATCAATACCCAAGGAATCCATGAAAATTGGTATCCAACAAAAAATTATGAAACTTTGTCAAGTATTTTGAACAAAAGTTAAAAATATCCAATACCTCCACCTTGAATAACCCAGTCAAACACTTGAGGTTATACCATTTTGTACTCAGACTCAGAAATCAACCAATCAAAATACTGGATCTGGTGTTCCAAGGACAAATTTTAGACTGAGTAAGTTTTGGACCTTACTTACCCTTTAGCACACTTGGTCCCTGGATTATCCTTTAAGTAAATTGGTAGATATCTCATGAAGTCTTGTGGAGTTGGTCGGCCATCTGGCCTTTTGTTTACAGGACAAGTCTTACAAGTTTTGTCAACTGAAAGAAATAAGATAATAACACTATTAGATAACCTTGAAGGAAATGGTATAAGGGAGGTAATTCAAGTAAAACCTCTATTTGAGATAACTTTCTCAAATCTTCATCCCCTTCCCAATGACAATCTGACTATTAAATAACATTTAAGGAAATGGTATAAGGGAGGTAATTCAAGTAAAACCTCTATTTGAGATAACTTTCTCAAATCTTCATCCCCTTCCCAATGACAATCTGCCTTTAAAATAACGTTTAAGGAAATGGAATAAGGGAGGTAATTCAAGTAAAACCTCTATTTGAGATAACTTTCTCAAATCTTCATCCCCCCTTCCCAATGATAATCTAACTATTAAAGAACGTTTAAGGAAATGGAATAAGGGAGGTAATTCAAATAAAGCCTCTACTGTGGATTCATATATTTTCGTGGGTACTAATTTTTGTGGTATGGGGAAAACTTACATATTCGTGGATATTTAATTTCATGGTTTTTTTAAAGTCTACACTCATTCCTTGTAACCACGAAATCCATGAAAATTGGTATCCAACGAATATTAATGAATCCACAGTATTTGAAATAACTATCTCAAATCTTCATCCACATGCCCAATGATAACTATTAAATAACCTTGAAGAAAATGGTAAATGTGAAGGAAATTCAAGTAAAACCTTTATTTGAGATAACTTTCTCAAATCTTCACCCCCCTGCCAATGATAATACCACTATTAAAGTACCTTTCAGGAAATGGTAAAAGGGAGATAATTCAACAACTTTTTAGACAGCTTCCTCAAATTCAAATTCATCTTCTTTAATTAACTTCCCTTGTATAGATAAAGTATTTTAACACTTTTTAAAACTTTTGTAAGCATTCAGTTCTATATGGTAGTTGTGATATTTCTATCCAAAAATAAGTTGAAAGTTGTTATTTAATGGTTTTTGCAAATCTTACCAAAAATTGGAAAAATCTTCATTAAATTGTATTTCTGGAGTTTAAACACTGTATTATTTTCACCCCTGTTTGAGAATTTGAATGGAGTAGAATGTGAAATAGAGAAGACTAAATTCTGTTATAATACCTACCTACTGTAGCAGGACAGAAAGTACCATTAGGGAACAGTCTACAACAGGGAGGACTTCCTCCTGGAGCCAACCAATCAAAGAAATCATCTAGCCAGGAAGAAGTAGGCTGGGCTATATATGTACTGAAAAAGAGGTTGGAAAATTGGTATTTTTAATCAGTTGTATACATTCATAATACTTTCAGTCCTGAAAGTTGACCAGAAATAAAAATTTACTAAGATTTTGACTGAGATTTGGGTAGTTTCAATATAATGCCAATAAACTACAATCTTTTATAAATTTCAAAACTGTCATCTTTTATTTAAAGTACATTAATAAAAGCTTCTCTAAAAAAATAATTCTAACACTACTTATACCTTGTTTTTCAAAATATACTTATTAAAGTCAAATTAATCTTTTTGCTCTCATTCAAGCTACTTTATTATCTTTTTTTTCTTCTTAAAATATGCACATTAAACCCAATTTAATCGTTTTGCTCACAATACACTCATTAATAAAATTAAGAATGGAGAAATAAAGCTACATTTTTTCTTAAATAATACTCACTAGTTAGCTAGTTTACTGGCAGTATAGATCTGACCGACCAGTGAGTCCTGAGGACAGCCGTTCCCTCCACACAGAGCATTCTGTCCTTGTTGTGTCAAGGTTCTTATTACTTTATTAATACTCACTAGTTAGCTAGTTTACTGGCAGTATAGATCTGACCTACCAGTGAGTCCTGAGGACAGCCGTTCCCTCCACACAGAGCATTCTGTCCTTGCTGTGTCAAGGTTCTTATTACTTTATTAATACTCACTAGCTATAGTTAGCTAGTTTACTGGCAGTATAGAGCTGACCGACCAGTGAGTCCTGAGGACAGCCATTACCCCCACACAGAGCATTCTGTCCTTGCTGTGTTAAGGTTCTTATTACTTTATTAATACTCACTAGTTAGCTAGTTTACTGGCAGTATAGAGCTGACCGACCAGTGAGTCCTGTGGACAACCGTTCCCTCCACACAGAGCATTCTGTCCTTGTTGTGTCAAGGTTCTTATTACTTTATTAATACTCACTAGTTAGCTAGTTTACTGGCCGTATAGATCTGACCGACCAGTGAGTCCTGAGGACAGCCGTTCCCCCACACAGAGCATTCTGTCCTTGCTGTGTCAAGGTTCTTATTACTTTATTAATACTCACTAGTTAGCTAGTTTACTGGCAGTATAGAGCTGACCGACCAGTGAGTCCTGAGGACAGCCATTACCCCCACACAGAGCATTCTGTCCTTGTTGTGTTGTGTAATCATGTCCCTCCTTCACAACAAAGTATACAGGTGCACCGACATGCAGGTACGTAGATTCATTTCCAAAATATCTCAATACGTAAGAGTCCTACAAGTAGAAATATCAACAAATTTGTAAAACAAGAATTGGCTCACTTAAATGTTTCAAAACATGAGTCTAAGAAGTCAAAATATCAATAAATTTGTAAAACAAGAATGGGCTCACTTAAATGTTTCAAAACATGAGTCTTAGAAGTCAAAATAGGAACAAATGTGTAGAAATATTTTATACAGAAATTAAACAACAGAACTAAAAAAAACAAAAATATTTAACAGATATTAGGCTTAAAATTACAAAATCATTTGAAAAGTTAATCAATTTCTAACCAACAATCACACCACACACAGGCACATAAAGAACTTAAACTAGTAAAACCAATGTGAGAACTTAGATTTTTACTGACCGAATGTCAGTGATACAACTTTACACTTTGGTTCTATGATAAATTTTTGTCAAGCGAATTTCACTTCAGTAATGTAATATTTATTGTCCACTAGACAAACATTCTAAAACCTGAGCAGACCCTTAGCTTAAACAAGAATGTGTCCATAGTTCATTGATGCCCCACTAGCACAATCATTATCTATGTTCAGTGGACCATGAAATATGGGTAAAAACTCTTATCTGGCATTAAAATATAAGAAATATCATATCATAGGCAATATATGTACTTAAAGTTTAAAGTTGATTGGACGTTTTCAAAAACTTCATCAAAAACAACCTTGACCAAAATCTGAAACCTGAAGTGGGACAGACGGATGGATTGATGCACAGACAGAAAAAACATAGGTTGCGGCGTAAATATCTCTTTTATGTAAGGTTTATACTAACATCAGGCATGGATAGTTTCTGGTCCAGTCCTAATCCAATTTTATGTAATACTGCTACACTCACAAAGAAATAGGCTGTAAACACAAGTATCTGAAAAATAATAACACAAAATATAATGAAAAGAACACTTAATAATTCTATGTGATCAAAGCTTTTCTCTGGATTTACCTTCATCAGAAACACTTGAACCTTAACATTTAAAAGCCAAAGATCCATTAATATGTTCGGAGCTGTATGACAAACAAAGTGCACAAGCTGAAATGTCTCACTATTTTACTTATTGAAAGTAACAAGTTCAGAATGATCTCTGTTTGTAGAGAGTGGCCTGTTTTCATTTATCTATTTCAGATTGATTATAGTTGTCTTAATCCATGTAATCTTTTTATTCATTGTAATTAATGGATTTCTATATAAACAATTCATTTTATCTCTGCTTGGGTCTTTCAGATTTGTGTCATTTTTATTTTGGTGAAATATGTTCAACACACTAAAGTTCCGCTGGACAATAAATAAAGGTGTTAAATACCAGTCGCAATAAACATGTCATTTTGACTTTTATACAAACAAGCATGTTGACTCAGCTTAAGTCTGTGTCTTTAAAAATTCCTACTTTCAAACCTCAAGTCGCCCAAAGGGAGATAATCTGTTTTATTTTATATAATAATACCACTATTGGTCTGACATATTCCTTGAGGATAAATGGTGCATAGAAAGTTTGAACAAATAGAAGAGCCAGCCAAAGAGAGATAATCCATTTGTTTCTATATAATACATACCACTATTGGTCTGACATATTCCTTGAGGATGAATGGAGCATAGAAATGTTTGAACAGATAGAAGAGCCAGCCAAAAGGGAGGTAATCCATTTGTTTCTATATAATACATACCACTATTGGTCTAACATCCTCCTTGAGGATAAATGGAGCATAGAAATGTTTGAATAGATAGAAAAGCCAGCCAAAGGGAGATAATCCATTTGTTTCTATATAATATGTACCACTATTGGTCTAACATATTCCTTGAGGATGAATGGTGCATAGAAATGTTTGAATAGATAGAAGAGCCAACCAAAGGGAGATAATCTGTTTTTTTCTATATAATACATACCACTATAGGTCTGACATATTCCTTGAGGATGAATGGAGCATAGAAATGTTTGAACAGATAGAAGAGCCAGCCTTCATGTTTCTCCTTCTTACTTCTTGGTGCTGTAATACAGCAACATGCATCAAATCTATCACCCTTTAAAAAAAGAATAGTAAATATTATAATGGTGTTTTCAAATCTGGCATTAGTGAGTAGATCATTTATTTAAAAACATATCAAGCACTAAAAGTTCTAATTTATTTTTGCAATGTTCTGAAAATTGCTACGAAAACCAAATATCAACAAAAATACAACTTTCCCTCAATCTAGGAAAATTGGTATCAATCCAAATAGTTAAAAATAAAATATAGAAAAGGAAAATAGGCATTTCTTAAATTCTAAGAAAAAAATATTTTGTGTTATATTTGGGCTTCTGTCCAAATTTTGAACTAAAACCTCCACTGTAAATTATCATTCTCCAAACTATTAGTGCCACTAGGATAGCATAGTAAAATAAGAAAAGTCAATTCTTACCTCCTGTCTTTTGGCATCTATTGTCATTAATGCAATAAATACTGTTATCTGTAACAGGAAGTCAATTAAAACAGCCAAGGCAGCATAAAGGGAGAAAACTCTTACTGCTGGCATGTTTGTCAGGGCACCTGTTTAAAATAAAAACAGTTATATGACTACAAAACCTTAAGGGGGACGGTTAATCACTAAAAACATGTTCAACCAAAGTCAGGAGACGGTTAATCACTAAAAACATGTTCAACCCAAGTCAGGAGATGGTTAATCACTAAAAACATGTTCAACCCAAGTCAGGAGACGGTTAATCACTAAAAACATGTTCAACCCAAGTCAGGAGATTAATCACTAAAAACATGTTCAACCCAGGTCAGGAGACGGTTAATCACTAAAAACATGTTCAACCCAAGTCAGGAGATGGTTAATCACTAAAAACATGTTCAACCCAAGTCAGGAGATGGTTAATCACTAAAAACATGTTCAACCCAAGTCAGGAAATTGCAATTGAGTTGTTGCCCTTGGTTGCTATCAGTTATATTTGTTATTCATTACTGGTTTTGTCATAAACAATATAATTTAAAGAATCACTAATCCTTTTTTTCATCAGTCCCAATTTGAGGAACCTTAGCAACTGGCAATATTTATCACCATTAAAATATATGTATTTTTAAGAAGATTGACCTATCTATGATCTTCACCTTGTTGTTTGAGCAGTAGAAGTCAGAAACCTTATTTCCCTTAAACAATACTCATAATAAGTTACATATTATATCACAAATTCCTGTTGGGTAAAATTATAGTGTCCTTTTTTATATTTCACACATGTACATTATACACTGTATATTACCCAGGAAGAAAGCTATTGATTCTGCAGAACTAGTGAGTAACATGCTAGGCCCCACTCTCCCTACAATTCTGCCAATCTGTTCTTCTAAACTTTCACCTGGTGGTCTAGCGTCTCGCTGTAAAAGGAGGGAACATTATAAATTATATGTTAAGATTCATCATACAGATTTGCATGCCTACTGTAAATTCAGAAATTATTGCAAGGTTTTTATTATTGCAAAAAATGCGACAGTGTAATAATCGCAATAATTTTAACTCATATTTTTTTTGAATCAACAGGATTTCTCTCAATAATGCAAAAATTAAAATCGTGTTTAAGTCTAAAATGACAAAATTGCAATAATACATGCACGCAATAATTTCTGAATTTACAGTATCATAAAATAAACATAAAGTTTGACATAAAACAAGACTTTTATCTGAGAAGGGACAGACAGATGAAAAACAGATGAACATTATTATATTATTACCTATCGATAATATAATGTAATTTCATATGCAGGATATTACAATGAATTATCACATAATTTGTTCTAAAATTTGGTGGGTATCATAAAAAAATAACAAATTTTCATAAAATTCATACAATTGCAGTCTTCAGAATAACTTTTTTTTCAAATCTACAGGAAAATCTTAGATAGATTCTGTTTGCCGGTAGGGCTGATTATTGCAGGCATGAAAGAATGTTACATGCTTAGGCTACTTTGTTCAGCATGATGACTGCAATTGTTTGAAAAAAGGCTTCATTAAAACAATTACAAATCATTGTCGTAAAAAATCAAAATATACAAAAGCCGTTTAAAGTCATAAGAAACGAGTGACCGGTGAAAAATAATGTTCTTCCAATTCTTGAACCAATGCATACAAACATCATAAACTTAGTCTTCTGTGCTCGAATTTATCATTTTTTTCGTGTAAATTTCGTATAATTGTCATTTTTTTTTCAATCGGTCAGTGTTGTTGTGAAAATATGGCAGGTAATTAAAGTTCGTAATTTGAAGCCGAAGTTTAACGATTGTCACCTGTTTGTCAACAATCGACAAAAAATAAACAAAAAAGCATGGAAAGAGAGCACGTGTTTAACATGTAAATTCAGATAATAGTTTATTTTAAGGACATCCATGTGTATTGTGGTCACCGGATTTTTACGAGATGGGTTACACTGAGGTCACCTTGCATACGGAAAATATGTCGGGGGGAATTGCTTGCTGGAAGGAAGCTATTCAAATAAAGTAAACTTCTTCTAAATATGAATAAATTAAAGAATTTTCTTCAGAAAAAAGTATATGTACATAAGTTTTATAATGAAAACTATCCATTGAGTTATAAAAATCAAATGCATTATTTTTTTTTGATTTGAGGTTTCTTATGACTTTAAAAAAAAAAAATGAATATGTGAATGGTAATCTCATTTCATTTTATGCGTTGGACCATATTTTACAGACAGGTTTGATACCAACTAAAAAGCCCTAGACCTTATTTAATATATCTAATCTCACAGTTAAATAATGCTCTGAACGTACCTGATAGGCCTGGACTAAAATAAAGATATTGTCCACACCGACAGCCAGGACTAAGAATGGTACAACTTACCTGATAGGCCTGGACTAAAATAAAGATGTTGTCCACACCGACAGCCAGGACTAAGAATGGTACAACTTACCTGATAGGCCTGGACTAAAATAAAGATGTTGTCCACACCGACAGCCAGGACTAAGAATGGTACCACTTCTATGATGATAAGTGTTGCTGGTATTCCAAAGTAACTATAGGTCCCGAGGGAGGCAGCTACTGATAATAGTACAATTGTTACTCCTGATAGTCCTAATGTTATCTTGGAATCAATCTGCAAATAAAATACATTTAGCAATGGAAAACAGTTGCATGATGAAAATCTAACTTGATAAAATTATTGTACACTCTTTTTTTTGGGGAAAAGTAACATCCACAGTTTAAATCCCTCAAGTTAATGGGGAAACTTTTGTGTCATCATTTTTTTATGATTTAACTCATAATTCAATTGTGCTTTTTTTAATTTGCGACATCCCAGAGTCCAACATATAACTTTTTGAAATCACATTTTATTAATCATGTGATTCAATCAATCAGATATTATTAGTGGCTGAACAAGGTAATGAATGTTCACTGATTCCTTAATGTAAAGTTATAAGTTTTGTTTGCTTGTAAAACTAGAGGCTCTCAAGAGCCTGTGTTGCTCACCTTGGGTCTATGTTCATATCAAATAATGGACACAGATAAATTCATGACAAAATTGTGTTTTGGTGATGGTGATGTGTTTGTAAATCTTACTTTATTGAACATTCTTGTTGCTACAATTATCTGTATCTATGATGAACTTGGGGCAGTAATTACAGTGGAAAATATTTTCTAAATTTACAAAAAATTACAAAAATTTACGACTATTGGTCTATGTGAATATTAAACAACAAAGGGCACATATGGTGACATGACAAAATTGTGTTTTGGTGATGGTGATGTGTTTGTATTAAACATCATTGCTGCCTACAATTATCTCTATCTATAATGAACTTGGCCCAGTAGTTTCAGTGGAAAATGTTAGTAAAAATTTACAGTTTATGAAAATGGTTAAAAATTGACTATGAAGGGCAATAACTCATAAAGGGGTCAACTGACCATTTCGGTCATGTTCACTTATTTGTAAATCTTACTTTGCTGAACATTATTGCTGTTTACAGTTTATCTATATCTATAATAATATTCAAGATAATGACCCAAAACAGCAAAATTTCCTTAAAATTACAAATTCAGGGGCAGCAACCCAACAACAGGTGGTCCGATTCATTTGAAAATTTCAGGGCAGATAGATCTTATTCTGATTAACAATTTACCTCCACATCAGATTTGCTCTAAATGCTTTGGTTTTTGAGTTTTAAGCCAAAAACTGCATTTTACCCCTATGTTCTATTTATAGCCGTGGCGGCCATCTTGGTTGGTTGGCCAGGTAACCGGATACATTTTTAAAACTTAATACCCCAATAATGATTGTGGCCAAGTTTGGTTTAATTTGACCCAGTAGTTTCAGAGGAGAAGATTTTTGTAAAAGATTACAAAATTTAGGAATAATGGTTAAAAATTGACTATAAAGGGCAATAACTCCTAAAGGAGTTAACTGACCATTTCGGTCCTGTTGACTTATTTGTAAATCTTACTTTGCTGAACATTATTGCTGTTTGAAGTTTATCTTTATCTATAATAATATTCAAGATAATAACCCAAAACAGCAAAATTTCCTTAAAATTACCAATATAGGGGCAACAACCCAACAACAGGTTGTCCGATTCATCTGAAAATTGCAGGGCAGATAGAACTTTACCTGATAAACAATTTTACCCATATTTGCTCTAAATGCTTTGGTTTTTGAGTTGTAAGCCAAAAACTGCATTTTACCCCTATGTTCTATTTTTAGCCATGGTGGCCATCTTGGTTGGTTGGCCGGGTCACCGGAAACATTTTTTAACTAGATACCCCAATGATGATTGTGGCCAAGTTTGGTTTAATTTGGCCCAGTAGTTTCAGAGGAGAAGATTTTTGTAAAAGTTAACGACAACGGACGACGATGCGGGACGCCAAGTGATGGGAAAAGCTCACTTGGCCCTTTGGGCCAGGTGAGCTAAAAAAACTTACATAATAATCGCAGAAGGATGAATTTATCTAGTGTGAATGTTTTGCTTACAGAAATACTGCTAATACATTTATATTTTAATCCAACATATCAGAAACCATTTTTAACAGTTTTAGTATTTTCCAAAGGGAGATAATTAATGATGACAAGATTTATTGTTTTGGGTCTTAGTTTAGCAGGCTGCACGATATAACAGATACAATGTAGAAATCATTTTTTACTGTTTTAGTATTTTTCAAAGGGAGATAATTATTGACGACAAGATTTTACTGTTTCTTTGTCTTTGTTTTGCAGGCTTCATAACATATCATATACAGATTTGAAAGTGAAACAACTGCTGATAAAAAAAAGTTGGTGGTCATGTTTCTAACATGAATGAGTGTTGTTTATATATCGTTATCCATAATGACTATTTGCCTCTGTGTGCAGGGCAGGAGTTTCTCGTTGTGTTGCAGACAAATGTAGCAATTTAACCCTGTGTGCAGGGCAGGAGTTTCTCTTTGTGTTGCAGGCAAATGTAGCAATTTAACCCTGTGTGCAGGGCAGGAGTTTCTCGTTGTGTTGCAGACAAATGTAGCACACTGAAATATTGTGGTTTGTCACATAATTCTGCTGGTGGACTATCAGTCCCCGAGGGTATCATCAGCTCCGTAGTCAGCTGATGATACCGTAGTCAGTGTTTCAGTACTGACATGATTTAACAACCTTTACTAAAATTGTCCGTTTATAAATTTTGAAATTATGATAAAACTAAGGTTTCAACTCCCTCAGGCAAAGTTGGCTTTAGATGAATTTGGCTATTTATTTTAGGTATTTTTGACATATAGCTCTTCAATGATTTTTGGTACTTATCCATCATCGGATTTCAAACGTTTGGCTTTGAGCGTTCCTGGTGAAGGTAAATCCAGAAAAGCGTGGAGGCAATAAATTATTAAAGGTGTTGTTTTTCATTTTTTTTATACTAACCAGTAGTTTTTGTGGATTTTCACATGTTCCATACTGTCCAAGAGTTAGTGTAATGTACCCAAACATAATCAGGTAACTAGCCAAAACTGTCCAAATATCAGAGCTACTTTCTCTGTTGATTTCATCTTCAATTGAGCGCTAAAAACAAAATCATTCATCAAAATCAATGCATTTGTGAATATGTTTATTTAAAGGGACACTAGCTACAAGATATGAAAAGATTAAGAATATGATTTTTTATGTTTCAATCATTTATAAAAGTAAAATAATGAATAATAATTCAATTTGTTCAAATAACCAAAGAAAAACCAGTGATTATTCACTAGCAAGTGATAATTTCAACAACATTGAATCCATATTCATGAGATCTTCAATTACCCCCATTACCTAGATATTGGTTGTGCATGTATTAGTTGTGTTCAGCCATTAATTAAAAACTACCTGTTCATTTTAACTCTGGGGAATAGTTGTCTCATTGCAATCATACCAAGTCTTCATTTTTTTTTATATTCGAAATTCACCTGGGGTCAATAACATGCCAAAGTAATTAAATACATTTCAATTATGTTGATTTTTAAATGTTATTAATTACATCTCCATTACATTTGTTGCTATGTACTGTGAAGGTACTTAAATTCATGGGTATTAATTTTCCATTTTTTAATGTGTAAATTTCCTTATAATTAGATCATGGATATTATTAGATCTTTTTAGTTTAAAATGGAAATTTTACATTTCTTTGGGAATTTCATTTTTTTTTTATAAGGGAGAATTGATCATAGAGAAAATGCCGAAGTTGTATTACAACAACCAGAGCAAAAAACAATATACCAAAGTCTTACCTCTGTGTTAAAGGCAATTGTCATGTTCGGACCATTTTGTCTGGTCTTCATGAAATCTATAAGAACTTTCTCCCACGCCATAGCTTTTTCATTGTCTTCGTCTTTAAGGTGGTTGTTGACTAGAATAGTGATGACAAATGCTGTCGAGTCTTGATAATTTAAACCTGTAATAGAATACTTATAAATTAGTCCTGTGAAAGAAGATCTTAAATTTAGGTTACTGTGACTTGGTTTTATTACTAGTTCTACATTGTATCACCAATTTTTTTGTTGACACTCTACATGTTGATTCTGCTGACATCAACTATTAAAGAATTATTTGGTTAAAGCAGTTGATATATTTTTTTCAAGGACTACATAGAAACAACAACTATCCTGGAACTCTCCTATAACATAGGTGTACTAAAGGAATCACTTAGATGTTTCTATTTGATTATCAATGACAGTAAAAATTGCGACACATGTTTTTTTATATAATTTTCAAGTGATCAAACCATACATTTTTCATATATGTAGTTCAAATCATATGTTTTTCATGTTTTTCAACATAAGAAAAACTTGTTGAAATCTTTCTGTTATATTTCAAAAATATTTTACAAGTGGGCTGCATCAGATAGAAAATGACCGTATACAAGTGCATGTATATTTGTATATTGGTAAGACTTTGATCATTTTTGGAACATTCAAATACAAAATAAAAGCTAGTTGGTGGTATGTTTTGTATAGGGTTCTTATATAATGTATATCGCCTGCATTTTCAAACAGTTTCAGACTTTTCATAGAAATTTTTCCTGATTAATTAAAGTAAATTGATATTCATTTGCATAAGGTCGATTTATGTCCAACTCAGCTCAAATGTTAATCAAACTTAATGTTAACAGATTTGTAATAATATAAGCAACACGATGGGTGCCAAATGTGAAGCAGGATGTGCTTATCTTCAGAGCACATGAGATCAACCCCAGTTTTGAGTGGG
Organism: Mytilus trossulus; assembly: GCF_036588685.1. Lineage (NCBI taxonomy): Eukaryota > Metazoa > Mollusca > Bivalvia > Mytilida > Mytilidae > Mytilus > Mytilus trossulus. The sequence goes on from NW_026963296.1 coordinate 1,274,594, forward strand.
TTTGTGTTGCTTAGTCTTTAGTTTTCTTATTGTGTCTTCTATAATATTGTTTGTCTTTTTATTTTTAGCCATGGCGTTGTCAGTTTATTTTCAATCTATGAGTCTGACAATTCCTCTGGTATCTTTCATCCCTCTTTAAAGGATCTTCTTTCATAATTAATACAAACCATCATATCCTCCCATGGCTACCCATGGAAATATAGGAGCAGAATTAGTGGCTAGACAAGAAATATTCAGTCCAACTGTATCTTGGGTAGAAGCTGGGGCACTGAAAGAGAAATGTATACAAAAATACATTTTATTGGTACATGTAATAGGTTAGATCTTTTCAATATCATCCATCTGGAGTCTTTGCTACTTTGTCCTACCCTCCCACATACATTTAAATGGAATAGCCCTGATTTGTATTGGAAACCTGACCTACCTAACACAGAACTTGAAATGATCAAGGTCTTTTTGGAGTCTTTGAAACTTTGTCCTACCCACCCACATACTTTTAATGGAATAGCCCTCAATTGTATTGGAAACCTGACCTACCTCACACAGAACTTGAAATGATCAAGGTAATCTGTCTTGACAAACCATCCATCTGGAGTCTTTGCTACTTTGTCCTACCCTCCCACATACATTTAATGGAATAGCCCTGATTTTTATTGGAAACCTGACTTACCTCACACAGAACTTGAAATGATCAAGGTAATCGGCCTTGACAAACCATCCATCTGGAGTCTTTGAAACTTTGTCCTACCCACCCACATACATTTTAATGGAATAGCCCTCAATTGAATTGGAAACCTGACCTACCTCACACAGAACTTGAAATGATCAAGGTAATCTGCCTTTACAAACCATCCATCTGGAGTCTTTGCTTATTTGTCCTAACCTCCCACATACATTTTAATGGAATAGCCCTCAATTGAATTGGAAACCTGACCTACCTAACACAGAACTTGAAATGATCAAGGTAATCTGCCTTGACAAACCATCCATCAGGAGTCATTGCTACTTTATCAATATTTTCATGACTTTTCTGCCAGTATTCTAACACACTCTCTGTTGTACAGTTGTTATTGTCTGGAGCAAGCGGCTTGAAACAGATATCTTGTAGTCGGACGGTTTCACCTTTGTAGGTGGCTGTTAAGTTTTCTATTTCAAGTTGAAGATCCAAAAGCTACAAAAATAATATTAAATATAGAAGAAAGGGTAGCTTCGTTTTGATACTGGCTATATCATGTGAATATTTAGACGAGCCCATTAGGGAGAGTTAAGATATTCCACATGATATACCTTATAGCAGGTTATTTTTGCAGGTATAAAATTTCACAATTTTCATCAAATTAGATATACAAAATATTTGTTTTTTTATTTTGTTATTTATCGGATTCAAAACTTTTATCAATACCTTTGCATGTGCACTTCTAAAATGGCAGAACTCATTTTAGTGATTTTTTTTCTATCAGTGAAAATAAGCAAAAATGTATACCCCTGCGAAAAATAACCCGCTATACAGTATTTCAAAAGTAATTTACAACAATTGAAAAGAGTGCAATCAAATGATTGATTGGTGTTTATGCTAATATAATCACTATTTTTCTATTTTGTGGCATTCTGTGGTGAAAGAAGACTGGTGAGAACTACTGATATTCGGAAGGTTAACTGACAAAACAGATTAGTACTTCTTTTAAACTGAGTTTTACCATGTTTACTGTTCGTATATTAATTGTTTTACATTATCTTATCAGGGCCTTTTATAGCTGACTAAGCGGTATGGTCTTTGCTCATTGTTGAAGGCTGTATGGTGACCTATAGTTGTTAATGTTTGTGTCATTTTGGTCTTATGTGGAAAGTTGTCTCATTGGCAATCATACCACATCTTCTTTTTTATATATTGCTGTATGTTTATTTATTCTACATTGGCTAGAGATAAAAGGGGATGGTTGAGATCTCACAAAAACATGTTGAACCCTGTCACATTTTTGCGTCTGTTCCAAGTCAGGAGCCTACGCCCTTTGTAAGCTAGGATTTAAAAAAAAATTGTAGTTCATTTAGAGGTTGATGTGACTAAAGTAGGCCACATGGCCATTGAAGCGGCCTTACTGTATGAAAAAACATAGAGGTACAGACAGCAAGCTCAAGTGTGACAATCGTTCCTGGATTTATTATAATGAACTTTGAACCTACCATATGTAAAAAATCCTTATCAAACAAAGAAGTATAGTCGGTATATGAGACAATAGATCCTGGATTCTTATGTTTAACTATTGTATTATTGTTTGGTCTGGTCACAATCAGTTGTTCAGTTCTGTAGAATGGCCTGTTTAAAAAAATGTTAATAAGATTTTATTTTATGTATATAATAATGGACAGACACTCTCAAAAGCAAGCTAGCCTCAAAACTTCTACAGCTTCTAAATGTTCTGAAAGCAAATAAATGTGTTCCAGTTACCCTACCAACCCTAGTCTATTATTATACTCTATAACCTGACCCCACAGGATAGTTAATTGATTTTTTTAAGAAAAGCAAGGAATGGAGCGTATTCTTTCAATAACATTTAACACTTATTTGCTGTTGAGTACCACAAACAGAAATCATTTGAATACTGTCAATTCAGAAATTATTGCATGCATTTAATATTGCGATTTTGCCATTTTTCACTTGATTGCGATTTTAATTTTTACGATTTTGAGAAAAGCCATGCTTAATTCAGTTAAAATATTACAAAATGCGAGTTTTAATCATTGTGTTTACAACTCAGTCAAATTATTCACAATAATAAACATCGCAATAATTTCTGAATCTACAGTAATCAGAATACAACAAACAATAATAATTTTTCATGTAGGGGTCTTTTATAGCAACTTTATCGTATGGCCTTTTCTCATTATCGAAGGCTATATGGTTGCCTATAATTGCTTACAATGCCTTCATTTTAACTTTGCTGGATAGCTGTCTAATTGGCAATGGTACCACAAATCCACAACATGTCTTAAAAAAAATTACCACCAAAGTTATTTTGAAGGTCATTAAATAAGTTTAGTATCCACCCAGATAATTCTACCAGCTTATCCTGCTAGAACATGTGTTGATTGGCTTGAAATTAATTATTGCATTTATTTAACCAACTTGTGTTTAATGCATGTTGAAATGTAAATGAATCAAAGATACATAAGGGAGCCGTGGTGTAGTGGTTAGTGCATCAGACTACTAACACCAAATGAACACAAAGGTTCCTTGTTCGATTCCCGTTCGGGATGAAAATTTCAGGAACTCAATTATCGGCTCTCCCTTGACACCAATTGCGAGTCTGGTCTTGAGGAAACGATAGTAGTCCGTTGGAAGGGGACGATAATGGCTGACCCGTGTTAAGAGAGAGCCATATCTCTTGCAAGTTAAAGACACCCTTGTAGATTTCGAAAAAGAGTAGGCTAATGCCGCTACAAGGCAGCACTCGCACCTGCAAAGTTGAAAGGGATTCAATATAAAATGCAAAACTTGTTTCCCAATCCACTATAAATAAATATGTTTAAACTAAAGATACATAACTGAATCAAGAAACTCATATACAAGGTTAAAAAATCCTTACCCAAAATGGGAATCGAAGTAGTCCTTCTCTGTGCGTGCCCTGCTGTTCTTAGCAGACCAAAGTTCTACTGGATTGGTTGTGACCTTGAAAAAGTATAGTCCAGCGGACAAAGCTCCAGCGATTAGTACACCAAGTACTATTACAATTACAGGACGTCGTGCTACAAATAACCCCCATGTTAGAAATATGTTCCTCAAAAATTTCTCAACAGCAGCTCCAATTTTTTCTAAACAGTTAATATCCTTTTCCTCAACAAGTGGCGCTGACAATTTTTTCTTCCTTGATTGCCCATGTCCATTTATACTTCCAGTTCTACCAGCAGGTCTTTCTTCTATACTATCATACTTCTTTTGTTTGATTCCAAAAGCATTCCGATGTATAATATTGTAACACAATCCATAAGTTCCGAAAAACAATACGAAAATAATGTACAATATACACATAATAAAGTACCAGGCATCAAAGCCTAAGATGGTCGCTGGTTTTGGAGGTTTTGGGAAAGGTGGCAGCGGAGCACAGCTAAGCGTACAATCTTGACAACTGCAAGCAGACTTGTTAAGTGCAGTTTCATTACAAAGAGACGTAGTAACATCCATGGGATAAAATGTGGTATTTGTTGTATTCGGAGTTATTGGTGTATCGGTAATATTGAAATTGATATCAAAAGGGGTGTGTCCATTGGTAGTATCTCCCATGTATTGTAGCCAGTTCTTAATAGTGCACTGATCAGCAGGATGGCCACAGAAAACTGTGATCGCTCGTTCATTAGCACTCGGCATCTGTACACTCTTACAGGAATTAAACATACCATTAGCATAGGAGTGGGTTATAAAATAGTCTACTTTTGTAATTTGTGTTTTGTTTTTGTTAGTTGGCACTGGTTCAGTTTTCACATTGTATACATAATTGCTCTGGTTCTTTGAGCAAGTCTGGTAGCAGTATAAATTAAGAAAGTTGCGGTAACAGGAAGGACATCGTAGAAAGAACTGTTGTGGCAGTCCCATATTCTTCTGAATAGTAACCAGCTGATCTGTGTCACAGCATGTGTAAGTATCACCTTTTTCTGTTAAAAAAACCAAAACATTCTTAATTGAAACATGTTAAATATTTCGAAGTATCTATGATCAATTTAATTTTATAATTTTGAAGTATCCATGAGCAAGTATTATCTAATATTTCCATGATCAATTTGCTTCTAATAACATGAATAATTACCCATGGCCAGTTTGCATTAACTTGTCTTTAAAAACCTGTCTTAGATTACTCAGACAACAATGTTTACATGACTGTATAAGTATATATCATATCCATTTAGTGTCAGAGTGGATCTTTTAATTGTTCATTTCTACGAGATATTGTTAATTCATGAGTTTTAAAAAGAAAATTGCAATTTTCATATTATTTTTATTCTATTTTATTATATAAAATAATATAGAATTGTTTGTAAAAATCAAGCTATTTTTTCTCAAATGTTAACCAACAAACCAAGAATAGAAAGATCTTTAACAAAGAATTGGAGTACAATCATACCCTCAAGTAAATCTGGACAGTAAGTCTTGAGAATTTTTAATCCTGTCTCGTTTGTTAATGGTTTAGCTGGCCCTGTATACAAGCAGTTATATTTCCCCGTCGGTGAGTCACCACATTCACCATACCACGAACAATGTCCATCCTTCCCATGAACCTGCAAGTAAAAATAACACATTTTAAAACACATACATGACATATGAACATGAACCTGCAAGTAAAATTAACACACTCTACATACTTTCATATATGAACATGAATCTGCAAGTAAAATTAACACATTTTAAAACATACTTTCAGAGAGAGCCATATCTCTGCACGTAAAAGACATTCTTGTTGATTTAAAAAAAAAAAGAGCAGCCTAATTAATGCTGCTACAAGGCAGCACTTGCACTCACAAGGTGGAAAGGGATTAATATAAGGTGAACTAGTTAGTTTACCAATCCACCATGTCCACTATAAATAAATACGTTTTAGTTTATACTAAACAGGTAACAAGGAACCTGCAATATTTGTGCAATTTAAGTAAAATTAACAAACTATAATTATCACATCTAAACATGAACCATTAGACCGTTGGTTTTCCTGTTTGAATGGTTTTACACTAGTAATTTTGGGGCCCTTCATAGCTTGTTGTTCGGTGTGAGCCAAGGCTCTGTGTTGAAGGCCATACATTGACCTATAATGGTTTACTTTTTTATAAATTGTTATTTGGATGGAGAGTTGTCTCATTGGCATTCACACCACATCTTCCTACATCTATGAACCGGCAATTAAAATTAAAACACTTTTTAACAGTTGACATGGTTGAATGATTAATTGATTTTTGAAAGGGCGTGAAAGTGTAATTTTTTTTTATTCATAGAAAATAATTCCATGTACTTAAATCATGACTATGGTAAGGTACATAGAAATCAAATTTGTCTATAGATGTAAAATGAATGATGAGATACAGCACATGTACATCTTAAATTAGATTTTGATATATATAGTACATGTAGTATACAGTCAATAACCAATGACATAAATGAACGGAGGCCTTGTCAAAGGTTGTGTGTACATACTTTGTAAAACTATATCATGTATATATACATTAAGTATGCATGATAAATACATGAAATATGATGAGGAAAATGAACTTAAATAGGACTATTCAACATCATGAACATGTTCAATGAAAAAAAAAATTACTTGAACAAAAACTATTTTTGCTTATATACAACTTCTTCCTGCAAATTAGAATATTCATGCTGTCTTTAATAGGCAATAGTTTTTAAACATTATATATAGTTATGGTTGCTTAGTATAAATGCATGAAACATGAACTAATTAAACCAGTGTACAGATGACACACATAGACATGATAGACAAGATGTATTTCTTGCATAAAACATGTAAAACAATGTGTCAAATTAAAAAAATATATACATGATATAGAAATAGGAAGATGTGGTGTGAGTGCCAATGAGACAACTCTTTATCCAAATAACAATTCAAAAAGTAAACCATTATAGGTTAAAGTACGGCCTTCAACACAGAGGCTTGGCTCACACCGAACAACAAGCTATAAAGGGCCCCAAAATTACTAGTGTAAAACCATTCAAACGGGAAAACCAACGATCTAATCTATATAAAAAAAAACGAGAAACGAGAAACATGTATATATTACATAAACAAACGACAACTAATATACATATATATGTACAAGGAGCTTTAAAAATCTCTTACATTTGATTTAAAAAAATATAAGTTCTATATTTTAACCTTCCAATGTAAACAATAGAGTGTTATGAATTTTATCAGGAAAGGTTGAATCTGTGATTTATTTGTTTACATACAATGTAGGTATGATAACATTAGTACTAGTAGTTCACTATTACCTCATACCTATTTATAAGTACTTGTTTGGAAATAAGAGAAAATTGAATTTGTATTCCAAAAACAAAATATACATGTACATGTAGATAAGTGATGTAGTTTATTTTTCATTTTTATTTTAAATGTATTATCATGACATGCATGATTATAGTTCAAGTCTAATTAGTTTTAGCAATGTCATGAATGTACAATGTATAGAGACAAAATATTCTTTTTTATTAATTTATTTTTAAACACCATCTACCATGTCTACATGATCTAGGGTGGAGTATAGTTATCTAATCATTTATTTTTTATGTAATGTATCTTTAAAATTATATTACTGTATAATCATGACAATAGTATATATATATGTATATGCTTGAAAACTGGCCCTGTAATTGGAATAGATTATTAGTTACACAGTTAATACGAGAATTTATCAGGTCAATAAAATTCATTCAATATTAGGACTATGAAGCAACTAATTTAAAAAAAAAAAATTATTAGGTCAATGGTAGAAGGGAGATAATCCCAATTGACGTAATAAATAAGGGAGATAATTCCTATTAACGTAATAAAAAATTGTACTGAAATTTATTAGGACAATATCAGCCAATCAAATTGCGAAAAATTACTCTAAATCAGGATAAAAATATTTATATTCTTATTTTAATACTTATTCATACAGACAAAGCCATCTTGTTAAATGTATACATAAAATGCATGATACATGTACATGTATAAAAGGGTGAATAAAGGGTGAACCAGATTTGATACGACAAGCCTTTATGTAAGAATACAACCTATTTATTAAGTTCTATTATTTTTTTTCTCTGAACATGCTGAATTGTGTTTTTCATGTTAGGTAATTCTTAATTATCATGATTTTGAGAACAAAGTGTGATAGGATACTGACTTGATGGCCATGCCTTTATTTCATAGCAAAACTTTTCCGATGGGATCAATGTTGAGGGGGGATAGGAGGGGTCCTGATCCCGAAATCCCGGGCTTAAAAACACGAAAATCTGAGGTCTCGAATTTAAATAATGTAAATCCTGACATCCCGAAATTCGAAAACAAGAATTCCCAGATCCCGAAAGGGTCAATCACAAAATCCGAGCTTAAAAACAGCCGATCCCGGAGTCACGATAAAGGTCCTATCCCCCCCTTAATGTTGACATGTAGCTTAAACATGTTAAATAAGATTGATTAATTGTTGGTTGCTTATATAATGTCCAGTAACAAAAAAAATCATGCACATTTAGGACAATAGCAGCTTAAATAAGATTTTGATTAAAATATGCAGTCAATATCTAATGAAAGCTTTGCCATGGTTAACTTATGTGTACATCAAAATAGACATGATAGATATCATATAAACTTTATAAAAGACATGTTAGAGCAATAATTCGTAAATAAGTACCACCAAGCTTTCAATTTGGACAATTAATAGCATCATTAGGGGGAAAATTAACCATTTTTTGTACACGACAAAAATAATCAGCAAACAGTAAACTTTCATCCAAAATGAAGCTGATTAAACATTTGATTTTACTTCCTTCGGATGCTCTTACCTGACAGAATGCAAGGATAGACTACCACAATATTTATATAATCCAGAGTCAAAAGTCAGTAATACATTGTATATATAGATATAGGAAGATGTGGTGTAAGTATATAGTCTATTTACATTCAAAAATTAGTGTACTGATCTAACAATGTATATATTTTTAATGATATGATCAGCTGTCTATAGCTATAAGTTACAATTTATAAGGTTTAATGTTGTACAAGTCTGCAATGGAACGAGTTGACCATGTTGATGTGGTAAGAATTTGCAATGGTATGAGTTTAATTTCATTCAAGAGTTAATATATCTTTATTCTGTTTGGTCTTTAACTGATTACTTTAAAAGATAATATGGGGACGTAGTCCCCAATAACAGTAGAAAATTCAATAAAAAAAAAAATCGGGAAAATTTCCCGAATTTTTTCATTGTACTAATGAACTCAAAATCGTTCAATTTTTTTTATGTCATGTTTTGAAATCCCGGACCTGCGCAGAAATCTACAATGTACTTCCTTTTTCCGGTCTTGTTTGTATGAAACTTTGAGTAAAATATATATTTATCAGTCTAGTTAAAAATAGGAAGGAACGCAATACCAATTTCATTTTTAATGATTCCTTGACATGAAAAAACGTTACCTGATGAAAGCCTTTCTTTGTTTACATTGCATATGACGTCATAATTTAAATAACGTCACAACTAAAATCCCTAACAACAGAACCAAAATCGGAAACGTTACGGTATTTCCGTTTCTTTTTTTTTTTACAATATTTTTAAAAGTTACAAAAAAATAATTCATACAGACTTCGTCCCCATTTACAGGTAATGCCTGCCTCATATTATACACTGTTACGCTTTAAATGCGCCATAACTGAATATTACAAAAGTTCCCATAAAATGAATGTCATTATAGAAAATATCATATGGCATGAATGCCGAAATGGAAAAGTGATCGTTGTATGAAATCAAAAATCCAAGCGGGACAAATTTTGAAATAGTGATAAGGTGTATTACTATTAGTGAAAACAGTTCTTCAAACATAATTTTGTCAAATATTTTTCTATTCTTGTAGTCCAGTCATTCTACCCCAAAAATAGCTCAACCTTAAACAAATTGCAACAGAAAGAAATTTGGTCTCATTTTAAAGGTTAATATGGCCTCTATCACATATCAAAAGTCTTGCAAAATCTGAAGTGCGGAAAAACGATATTTTTGGGGTAAAATACAGGTTTTTAGAGAAAAATCGCTGAAAACTGGAAATAGACCAGAACAAGTTTATTTTGCAGTAAAATCATTCAAAACAGTGTGTGATTCAATTGACAATGATACAAAAAGAAATTAGTTATAGCAAGAAAGGACATATATATGTCAATAACGTTATTTTGGGGTAAAAATAGGAGTTTTTACGGAAAAATCCAGGAAAACTGGAAATATGCTTCAAATAATTAATTTGGCAGTACATCAATGAAACTTTTTGTGTTTTTGGATTTGTATTGTTCCTTTTTAATTGAGTTATAAATATAAAAGGCATTATATGATAAACTATAAAATTGTGGTCCATAATTTGAGTTCAAAATGCAAATTTCATTGAACAATACAAATTTTTCTTTGAAAATTACAAATTTTTCATCGAAAATAACATTTTTTTTCAATGAAATCTACAATTCACTGGAATGCTTAAATTAAGTACTAGTCAATAAAAATAATGCTGCTATTTGTTATCTGTTAATTGAATTGCCTGCCTATAACAAAAATTTCAAATAGTGAATAGATGACAGAAAAATATAACACATGTCAAAATTAGATGTTCATAAAAAAAATGTTAAATTATTACTTTTAATTCTAGTTGCAAAAAAACCAAAACATTTGCAATTATATTTTTTTAACAGCCAGTTATTCTAACTTTATAGATATATTGAAAAGAAGTTGGAGAGAAAAAAAAACAAAATCAGCCACACATTCATGAGACAATGTCCATACCATAGTTCATATTAAAAGTGACATGTCTAGTTCTTTAACCTGTTTATATAACACTTTTTTCGTTGTTTAAAATCTTAGTCATAGCCATTTCCCATACGCAACAAAAGAAATTCTAAACATCATCCAAATCACTTTGTGTTACTATGCTGGAATTTGAACAGTTAATGCCACGACATTCGCCGCAACTAGCAGAACAGTCGATTCCATGTTTTCGACACGAACATCTTCTTGAATCACAGTTCTGTTTGCAGTTACATCGTATTACTTTCAGCAGTTTTTGGGGTGCCAGTGGTAATAAACATCTAACAGGCATAAGTTTATTCTCTGATGTATACCAACCCCATTGGTTAGGATCTAAATCATGTCCTTCTCCGATCCAAATTTGTGTCTGATAGAAAGTTCTCATGCTATGTAGTTTAGCTGCATCCGATGTTGGCGGCAGAGTGTGAACTTGAACAAAAACGTTCCCTACAACGACCTTTGACGCAAATTTCCTGTATCGAAGTAAATCTAAGCCTTCTACTGACTGAACACCGCCGTACAAATCAACTAAAACCTCTTCTCCAGCTTTGACAACCTGATCTTTACTTGATTTCTGAAGGAAAAGCTGTGATTGATCTTGTAAGTATGCAGATGATTTAACTTTTTTCAATAGTGCTCCTTTTCCTAACCCAAACACTCGTGATGTCGTGTCGCACCCACTAAATGCATGTATAAACGGCAACAACCGACATATAGCTTCACCCAAATGTTTCTTTGTCTTTTTGATATCCCATATTCGGATCTTTTGAATACTTTGCTTCGGTTCTGACTTGAAAAAAACGTTTTTGTTGTGCATCATGGCATGATAGCAAAGTAAAACAAGCAAATCTGTGTCTTCACCTATAACTACAACATGTTGTTCTTCCGAAATTGAGACTGCTGTCTGAACGATATTCAAGTCGGCATCGTCAAAGGCATGGACTACTGCATAATTACTTGCCTCAAATTTTGCACTTAGCAGGTTGATAAATCGTTGTTTGTTCTCTTCATTTGACAAGAATGCATCCTTTTTTGTTTTACAGGGCATTTCAGCCGAGAAATTTATTTTGGGAGAAATACATCCTTTTGATCGTCGTATGTGAGTAATATCTTTGACAGTAGGTACATCTGGATAACCATCAAATACAATAGTTGCTTGAGAGTAGTGGCTTTTAACGTAATCAATATATGCTTGACAAATACTATTGAATGAGTTTCCCTTTGTCCAAGGTATGCGATGTATGAGAGACCCACCATCTAATACATGGTGAACATTTATGCCAGTTTCCAAACATCCGCATCCATCAAAGTCCCAAATTGAGTCTGCTAGAATCGATTTATTTGCCTGTCTTGGTAAGCCATTATTGTCAAATAACGAAGATGGAACACTACAGAGTTCATATTTGAATATTTCTGATATGTCTTCAAATAGTCCATTAGCTATGGTGGTGCATCTTTGAAACAGAAGCTGTGGGTCGACTTGTATTAATTCCCCGTCTACTTTGATACTAGTTTTGCTATTTAAAGTTATTACTTGATTTTTTTTCTTGAAAGTATAGTCAATGACATTTTGCCCAACGAGAGATTCTATTATCGCTGTCCCCACATCTTTTGAGTTGTCTACATTAACAGAGCTATCAGCTGTTACTCCAGTTTCAATATTTCGCAGTGAACTGTCTCCGGTGAATGGACTGCGTTCTTTCATAAATGTTAGAATTGACATGATGTCTTCTCTGTCTCGTTTTTGACGTGTAATTGATTCTTCCTTGTGCTGATCACTTGTGTAGTAACCTACTCCTGTGAGCTCTTGAATAGCTTGATTCATGTCTGCACAAGCGGGCATGGACAAAAGCCACTGTGATCTCTGACTTTCACCCATTCCACGGCCACGTGTCAGTCCTCCTGCTGTTTTTACACTCCTCATGAGCACTTGCTCAATCATTAGATCTGATGACAATCCTGCCCAATATCTGTCGCTACGTCTCATAACATGATGGCCATCTTTGAAAGCAGCAAAAACTTCCGGATGATCTATTTCAAGTTGTTGCATCATCATTAGATACACATACGCAGATTTAGTATACAAGTTGTGGCCAGAGGCAGCCAAATAAGGCAGCATATCTTTAACACTTTTTAAATGCAATTCCCAATCGCCAGTCCGTTCTGCTTTGATAAACTGTCTAAGGATCTGCATCATTTCTGTATACTGAAGCCATAATTTAGAGGTTCGATTTTTCTTCATTTCTTCAAGTGGTCTGTGAATTGTTTCTTTGATGCTCTGAAGTACAGCACTATCACATGCAGAAGATATGGACAGTGTTCCTTCCAACAATTCTGTATATACGTCTCCTGCCTTAGATAAGATGTCGTCAACACTAACATTTATGTTTCCTTCTTCATTTTCGTCTGCTGGGAAATCAAAGTTGAAAATTTTAGATACAAGAAGGCTGTGTTAGGCAGTGTCAACTAGCATATGTCCTCTAATGGCACGAGCTACAGCTTTACCACTTAGCATGTGTGTAACTGCATTTGGTGCATATATAAGTTCTAGAATTTCCTGAAGCCCCGAACTCCTCATAATGTCTAAATGTGACCAATGCAACCTAAGAAACTCATTTCTGTATGAAACGCTCCTCAACGCAATACTACAGACTTCAACTGACTATTTGGATGTTCATTTTGAATTATTGTCAAGGCTTTCCAATACAAGGGCTGATCGAATGTCAATACTGGTGTTCTGTTGTAACGATGTGCTTGATTTGAAACAAAGAGTAGAGTTGAGTATATGCATGACATATCGCTTGAATTCATATCTATCATAGGTAGAAATACAACTGTTGACTTGCCTGGGTATTCTCCCTTATGTATCATCTGCATTATACCTGACCAACCTGGTGTTGGATTCTTTAAGGGCCATACCACCAGTGACAGTAAATCCAGACATGCAGTCTTGTCCATTCCCCTTAATTCCCGAAGCTCTGAAAAAATTAGCTTTGTCATAAAGTCGTTTTGAGGTTTGTAATACTGAATATTAACCTTTGCTATTGAGTTGATATCATCAGATGAAACAGATATTCTAGGTATAGGGGCTGTTCGCTTAGTGCCTGGTGTAATGCCGGCTATGATTCCCATTCCATGAAATGTGTTATTGCCATCGAGTGTTCTCACATTATGGTCTACGTTGTCAGCTACAAATTGAATAAAACTATTACATATTTCGCCAGGGATGTCAACTCCTTGTGTTAAAGCAGCACTTGATTCAAATTTTTGAATTTCTTGATAAGATGAGCAAAATCCTAAACTGTTTAAAGTAGAAACCAGAAAACGGGATGCAAAGTTGTGATGAAGTTGAATGCCAAGACCAATTTGCAAAGGAGCAATAAGTACACGGGGTCTTGATGCCTGAACTATTGCCTGTCCAATAGAAGCAATTTTCATTTTGGAGTCCTTTTCAGCAAACATTGTTTCTAGTAGATAGCTTAAGCTCTCGGGTACATATTGCAAATTTGATTTCAGTGATGATACATCTGATGCCAATGGATAATTTTCCTTGTCCCCTTTCAAAGATCTGATGTCACTTTTGATTAGTTTTGCAGCAGCATCTATTATGGCTTTTTTTTCATCGTCTGGATTTTGATATGTTGGTCTGTGGTAAAACTCTTGCAAAACACAGGATGCTGTATCTCTCAACGTAACAACGCTAATTTTCCCACAAATATCTGTTATGATAATATTTTCTCCAAAATGGTTTCTCAGTTTTTTCTTCATATAAACTGAGCTGTATGCCTGTTCTCCACATAACTCGTTCATTTTATTAACCAGCTCTGCAATAGTTATCTGTTCATCCTCGTGCTGTTTGAGATAATCTACAATTTTTAGGAATTGTTCACCATAAGCTGCTGGTCTTCCCTGGTAGTTATTTTCCTTTCCTTTGCTGTCTGGTGAAAATGCTTTTGGAATCTTCTTACTGGTTCTGAAGTTAACACTGCAGGTTTGATGGTATAATGCATCTGTAGCATGAAGATCGCCAACACATTCTAATCTTCCCCGTACTTCAACTGCCCACTCATCATCTCTGTCATTGCATACTTAATCAATCCTCTTCTGGAAATCATCTGTTCGGACAGGAAAAACATCGTTTCCTTTTAATTTGCTTTTTAGCTGTGCCTTTTTCCCACAGAATAAGCAATGATCTTTATGACTGAAATTTGATTTTGATCGTAGAGTCGGTATATTAGATTCCTGTAGTATATTTTGCTGCCTTTTGGTTTTTGTGATTTCTGTTGGGTTTGTATATGATTTTCTACATTCCTGGTGGACAAACTGTCCTGCAGAAGCTAGTATCTGACCCTCTCTTTCTCTACTCGCTTTATTTATTCCTTGGCTTCCTTTTTCACGTAACTTGACTAATGATGATGTATCGTCATCTTTAAGGCATATGATGCATTTTTCTATAACAGCCACTGATACCTGCAAGTATAAAAATATATACCCTTAAACAGTAGAAAGTACAAATCATATTTCTTAATGTTTAGTATGTATACGGCCATCACTAGATCACTGTGTATTAGAATTAATCTTTACGATTTGTGATTTATGAAACTAGAAAAATAACTTGTATACTCTATGAGTCTTTGTTTTACCTGGCAGTTATTTAAAACGACCGGCTCTCGTGGCTATCAGATTATCTTTTCAATAATGAGACTGGTTATTGATTTTTCAATACTAATATACGTATATTTACTGTAAATCAAATATTTGTGCAGTGCAGTGTACATGTAACTCTACGATTCGTTATAAATTACCTTAAAATTATTAAATGTCTGTTGGATTATATCTCATCGTGGCATACATGATACTGCATTAATTTTGCTTATATGTCATTCAATTCATCAATATAATCTGCAAAAGAAAAATAATTTTGTAATTTCCAATTTGCTTATTTATTTTGAAATATTTTTATTTTTATTTGTTTTTTATTATTTTTTGGCATCAGGATTACACAAATGCATTTATATTTTTCTAAAAGTTCTTATTTTTTGTTGCAGTAACTCAAATTTGATCAAATTCATGCAATTTTACTAATCCGTATATATTTTATAACTGTTAGTTTTTTGTCCCGAATGGCGTTCCATAGTTTTTAAATTTTGACAAGGACGTATGTAGAATTGTTACTTTTTTGGAAATAAAACGTATAAATGGGTTCAACATATTAAAACATACATTTATTTTTATAAATATGTGTATTTCATATAAAAAAGTTAAGATTAGTTCCTTGAAAAAGACCGAAAATAACATGTAAAAAACCGGCGTTGTGACGTCACTCGGGAATGTTTACTTTTGCCGATTCTTGCTTCTACCGTTGTTGTACAGGTTGTAACTCGTATAATAATTTATATAGAGATACTTACCATCAATTGAAGTCTTTGTTCACATTGCATTATAAGTTTTGCAGAATAAATCAACTATATCGTTTGTACTGACACTAAAAATCTTGTTGTTGTAGTTATCTCCCTTTGTGTGTATGGCGATCTTTTGGTGTCAATATCTGCAAGCCAAAATCCATAAATTAGACCCCCCGAATTGACCCCTTTATACATTTTTGATTTTCAAAGACTTTTTATATGTTTTATATGGCAGTCATCTGACAACATTAAAGCAATAATATATTCTGTTGCAATTAGTTTAACGTTTTTCATAGATTGCCTGGACTATTGTGTCAAATAACTCATCTCATGTCATGATCTAGCCTCTAACTGACAATTTTCTATTATGTTTAAAAGTATTACCATATAATAATTGCTTAAAACCACAGATATTAAGAATAGTAAAAAATCTCTCTTCATTTTCATGGTTCACTATTCCTGTTGTTATTTTGCCGTCGTCAGATATGGGCTGATCATGTGAGTCAACCAAGATTACAAATTCAACAAAACGAATTACAAATATTTATTTATCAAAATTGTTTTTGATTGATAAAAAAATCTTATTTAGATGTAAATAACGTAATATATAACCTATATGCCCTTGAATTAAAAAGATAAAAAAATAAATCAGATTCGTTTCATTTTTTCTTACTTTTGATTCTGAAAAATGGCTTACCAGTATGGACAGGTACTTCCTGTTTTATTTTCCCCTTAAAAACTTATTTATTTCTAATTTCAATCGCATATTTCAACACAGATATGTAATGATGATCAAAACACGCCATTTGAAACAGAAAAAAGCATCTTGTATGATAGATAAAAATTTTAAAGGCTTCAAAACTATTGCTTCGATTTCAGGTCTGACCAAAAACCTTCAAAAACCACAAACAGGGTTGGCACCACTCTAGTCCAAATAATTATGACGTCTGGCAAGGCTATTTAGGAAGGCGTCCCAGAAAAAAAATAAAAATAGCCTTGCCAAACATCATAATTATTTGGACTAGCACCACTCATGTAATAATATGTATTATAACTATTTCCCAAATATTTTTAAATGATTGCCAATGAGACAATACCACCATAGATCAAATGCAACAATGACTGCAGGTGCAGACACACCACTAACAATAGTCAACACAGCTGAGCTATAACTTATGTGGGTCTCATTGGAGTATAGTGTGACTCAGGATTGCCGATTTGTAGTAAGCATGACACATGAAAGTCATATTATTGAGCTGTGAAAATAGGAAAGGAAGTCTAGCAGGACACATGAAGGTAGTGTTGTTCCGATGATCGGAATAAGTCGGAAATCAGTTGGTTGGGACTGACGATGTCGATAATCGATTGGGATTTTGTTCAATCGATTGTCGTTAAAGTTTCTGGACTTTGAGCTTGTCAACTTCCGGTTCGTTTACTGTTTGCATTTCATATGCGCAGTCAAACAGTATTAACAAAAAATATCAGTAGATGACAGTAACAATGTCAAACATCCTATAATTAAAGAAATAACTAGTTTCCTTCTTTATAAACGTGACAAAAAGCATTTGCAGATTGATGGAATGGTATTTAAGATTAATAACTTTGTATGAAATACTTTCTTTCAATACCGTACTTGTTACTTGAGAGCGTACAAATAATTCTGATTTTAGACAAAATAATTCCGTTGCTTCATTAAAAAGTGTTGCAAGTTGCCTTTTATTAATGTGTTATCCATTTGTAACATCCAAAACGTAATATTCCTTTCTAGATTGCTTGCCAAACATCGTTTACTGTTGTAAATTTTGCGAAATGTGTCCGCCATTTATAAAAATATAAGAATCACGAATCGGATACGGTTCAACTATGTAAAAATTCCGCATTCTTGCAATTATAAGTTCAGACGCACGAATAACACAATTGAAAGAAAATGATAATTACAAACTAAGTAATAAAAGCGTTCTACACAAAATTAACAGACATTGGCTTAATACCCATGTTTACTGTAAAATGCAAATGCATTGTTTTATTTTTTTCTGTTAATTTTAAATTTCTAAAAGTTTAAAAAAATGTATATATCTTTTCCTAATTTGAAGCATTCATATGTTCACACAGCTATGTTATTGATTTTTTTTTGAGAGTTTCACCATTGAAATTTAGAAATGTTAGTGTCACTGTCAGTCAGAGCTCAGACATAAATAAGTCTGAATCTGCTTTTGACTCATAGAGGTCTAAATATGTAAGTTTTAGGATTTGTCTCCCTTTAATGTAAGACAAAATATGACTTGAATAAGTCCAATATTGTTAAACAATAAATAATTGACCAGAATCAAAAAGTTGCAAATATCGACTCCTGCAAGTCAATAAGTGATCAAAATTGGTTAACTTCAAGACCCACGCATATTTATAAGGAAGTCATGCATCTAAATCAAATAATGACATCATTAAAAGTCAATGTTTTGTCTTCTAAAGAAAAATATGAATGAGAGTCTAAAAAATCGGAGATAATGTTAATTAACCTTACAATGCAACCACCTGGAATCACACTTAATGAGGTAAAACATCTGTGTTTAGTAAGGATGTTCAATTAGATAATTAAACATAGATAGCTCAAGTCCTTTTGAACTCTCATACAGGTTTTTGCTGTTATAGGTGGTGTAGTTTGGCCACAAAGTAACATTAAGTTTTTTCACCAACATGAATAGACCTAAACAAGTCTGTCATTTTCTGACTTAGATACAATGTAAGTCTAAAATTGAAACTACATTTTTATAATAAATACATGTTTGGACTTATTTAAGTCAAAAACAAAAATCGACTTGTTTATGTCTGAGCTCTGACTGGTCATGACTGTCATGTGTTGGTAATTAATGTTGTAATTATGAGATAAAATATTTTCAATATGAATCTTGATTCTTTTTAAGTCATTGTTTTAACTGCTAAATAGATAGTTATCAAAGATACCAGAATTATAATTTAGTAGTAAGTACACTACGTAGAATATGAAATGGAAACAAAAGATTAAATATGAATATATAAACTCTGCAATGATATGGATATACCCATTAGACATGTTAGACAAGTACAATGAGACTAAATGCATGATTTCCTTTAAAAAAAGAGGGCAAGGTGTTATGATCCGATTATAACCGATAGTCAGTTGGTTGCTGTCAACCGATTGTAATAGATAATCGGTTGGTAATTTCAACCGATTATCCAACACTACATGCAGGTATGCTCTTTACCATCAATGGCATCAAACGGTCAATTTACCATTAGGCTTAGCATCAAATTACAGGATATCACACAAGTTCCCGTAAAATTTTGACGTCACAATATGAAATATCTGACGCCACAAAGAAAAGTGATTGTTGTATGCGTCAAAAGTTCAAGCGGTCGGGTCAGCTGGATTCAAATTTAACGGAGATTTGTCAAAATATCCTTGTCAGATCTAGAGCCAGTAGTCTAATAATTATTGTTATTATATACTAAGTAGTAAATAAAGATAAATTGTATGTGTATACAATCAATGACAAGCGTGTTGTATCAACCACCCGTGATTATATCGATATCAGCACGGTTGCAAAAGCTTTATCACACCTTTAATCTGTATGACGTCACATCATCGATTGCAGTCACTGTTGCAAAGGCTTTATCAAATCCCTAATCTGTATGATGTCATGTTAAATCTATAATCTGTATGACGTCATTTCAAACCTCCTTATCTGTATGACGGCATGTCTCATAAAAAAACATCTACTTGGGGTATATACATGTATGTCATTTATGTATATAATAGAGTGTATATGATATATACATGTGATATGGCTTTTTCAATATCACACCATATCAACCCTCAACCAATGTAATCCCTTGAGCAGATACGGATGCGATATTGAAAAAGCCATATGATATTCTCTATTTACTGTTATGTTTGGAAAAAATAAACTTGATTAAACATCATGAACATGATTTTTCAAAAACAGTGGGTTATTTTTATCCTCTGAAAGAAAGTACAATGTAGTAGTACATTTCATCATCATACACCAAAAATTACCAGTAATGTCTTTTGGCAAGAATTATAATTACTGTTAATTTCATGATGGTACCCCCATTACCATCATTTGACCATTTACCACCCTTATATTTTAATAGTAATAAAAAGTAAAATCACAAAAATACTGAACTTACAGGAAAATCTAATCAGAAAGTCCATAATCACATGGCAAAATCAAATAACTCGTATATATAATCATGATAATCCATTCATCATGTTTTTAATCTGCACCAAACACTTTGATATAAAGTAAATATGTTTTAGTGTAAATTCACACTTTAAAGCACCCCTGAACCATGTGCACTCATGCAAATGAACCACAGGCACTAGACATTCTGTCAATAGTAATGAAATAAATACAATGGGAAGAAAATAGTGTCCATATATAGATATGGACACTTTATATCTTCCTGTAATGTTTGATTTTTATCATGTTTATTCCGACTCTATTTTCTTCCCATTATCATTGCCAATATTTTATTACTATTGACAGAACGTCTTGTGCCTGTGGATGAACTATCAATCATGATTTACAGAAGAAGAACATGAACATGATGAAGTGGATTTACATGAATATGTAATAACTATAGGCACCAAATCATTGTGTAAATAGATAACACTATTCCAAAAAAGAGAAACAACCCCTCATTTGAGTAATCATTTGATAGTTTTCATATTCTAGTACAATGTAAATTTTCATTAAATCAAGATAGGTCTTTTCTTTTTTTGAAAGATTTGTCTTTTATGAATAATGTGCCATTCTACATGTACAAATTTGTATGTTCTAAGAAGAACAAAAAAAATCAGTAAAGAATATTTAGTTTATTAGCACTACTTAATGATTACTCAGACGAGGAACTGTTACTTATTTGATGAATAGTTTCCCATTTGGCGGGTTGTCTTACCTGCTAAAGGCAACAGTCGTCACAGGGTTTGAAATTAGCAGGGGCCCACTTGTCAATGGCCCCTTAAATTTGGTGTGGGTTCCGAAAGTTTGCTTTTCTTAAATAGAACTACGTGTATAAATTGGATACAAATTTTAAGCTGTAGGCTACCGTTGCCAAAGTCTTAAGTTTAATCCCCGAGTCAGTACTTGTATGGCCTACAATGAGAAAATCAAAACAGTATAGTCAGATAGTCAGTTGTAAAAGGCCTGATATGAAAAATATGAAACAGTTTATTTGAAAAGAGTAACTGCCTAATTTATAACAAAGTAATGTACCAAAAACAATTATGATGGACAAGAACCAATCACAACCACTGAACTAAAGACTACTGACTTGGGACTGGCACACAAGGAATATGGCATGGTTGATTATTTGATAATGCTTACAAGGAAGTGGTCTTGAGAAATTATGGGCATGACAGAAGAAGCACCAGGGATAAACAGGATTATTTTCATAGCACTGTGGTAAGGGTGCGATATTTCATATTGTATCACTGGTTCACATTTTTCTATATGGTGCAGTGATATTGTTTGCCTTAGATTAGTGGAGAATAAAGGCTTTTTCCCCCTGGAGAAGAATCCCAATTTGAAAAAAAAGGCTTAAAATTATTCCCAAAAAGAGACAATTTTTTTCCGAAACAGTGCAGCCCCAGTAGTAATTGTACATGAATAAAAACTGAATACACTAATTTAAACATTTTCCATACCTAAAATGACTATATGTGTACATTTGAGGGTCTATTTATGTGTCATCACTGACAAAATGAGATCTTATTTCAAAGCAGGGGTTGACTCTTGAAAATGGGTCTGTAAATTGAAGTTTCAGTCAAATTCCAATTTGATGAAAATGACACATATATTCCCAATAAAAAAGGGTAGAGGTAGTTTTGAAAAGAGCCAACAATATCACTGATGGTGTAATGTAACATTTATATCCTTACTCCCCTGGTCACCTTTTATAGTCATGTTTTCACTTGATAACTTGATTTTGATCATAATGACGTCATTTTTTCTTAATCTGTGTACAGAAATAAATGACCCATGACAATGTATGATCAATTCAAATAAAGCAATTTCCGAGATATGGTAGTTTCACTTAGTACATGTAGTACAAGGTGGTGGCATTGTTAACAAACATTTTTTAGAAACTTAATATTTCAGAAAGAAGAAGACCTGGATCTTCCATACTTTTTATATAAATAAATGCTAATGTCATGAATGTTATGACAATGTATGAAGTTCTTAATTGTCATATGTCCATTGCCCTAAATTGCTTTCATTTTCATGATTCATTGACTTCTTGGAAAAAAAATTGGTAAGATTTTTATTATTCTTACATGTAATTTCTCTCTTTTATGAGTTATCAGGTTATATAGGATAACTGGTAATAATGTGGTCATTTTTATAAATTTCCTGTTTACCAAACTTTGAAATTTTCGAAAAACTAAGGATTTTCTTATTCCAGGCATAGATAACCTTAGCCGTATTTGGCACAACTTTTTGGAATTTGGATCCTCAATGCTCTTCAACTTTGTACTTGTTTGGCTTTATAAATATTTTGATATGAGCGTCACTGATGAGTCTTATGTAGATGAAACGCGCGTCTGGCGTACTTAATTATAATCCTGGTACCTTAATAACAATGTGCATAAATTTTTTTTTATTAATTAATATTAATTAATTTTAGCCATGTCATTTGTATGTATGTCATCTAAACTTTTAAGACTCTCATAATGAATTCAAATGGCAAAATAAATGGGTTGCAATTTACCAAATCCTGAGAGAAAGATTTTTTTTAGAGGAAGGGAATTGGGGGAAGTGAACAAAATTCGGGGGGGGGGGGGGGGGGGGACATTTTCTTTTCATTTCATATTTCAGAAATTAAAAAGAAAATTTCTTCAAATATTATTTTTGGGGAGTTAATATTCAACAGCATAGTCTGATAGTGTATTGCACAAAAGAAAAAAATGGGTTTTTTTTTTTTTGTTGGGGGAGGAATGGAGGAGAGGGGGAGGGGGAGAGCCAATTCACAACACCATAGTCATGATAGTGTTTTTCACAAAGTTTGGCACAAAAACAAAAGAAAAAAAATGAATATATATAAATTCAAATCATATAATTAATCAATTTTAAGTTCTTTGACTACAGTTATTCTGTGTCAGAAACATATTTTTTTTATGTGTCAAATATTTAATTAAAATCCATATTCAGACCTGTATCAAGCTTGAAAATTGTGTCCATTTTGGCTCCAACTTTTCAGGGTTGTACAGCTACAATTTATTTTTAAGCGGGGCATCATTTAGATCTGTGTCCCATGGAATCATTCTCCATTTATTATTAGATACATTTTATACATTCATTATGACATTCATGACATTCAAAATGTGTAAAATTTTATATTTGATCATTTTTATAACAAACTTTTAAGAATAGAAAAAAAATTGCAGTCATTCTGTACTAAACAATATTGACACACCATGCCAGTACCCAGGTACCCACAAAATCCATGAAAATATTTAACAAATAATAATGAATCCACAGTTTATGGCAAATTATGGAAAAGTAAAAATTAGTTGGCTTTCTCATATGTACATGTACAATAATCGAGACATTCATGACATTAGGGCAATTTACATTACTTTTACATTTGAAACGACGTTAACTTTTTTTTGGCTTAACTGAAAATTCAAATCATCTTATTCAACTTATCAGAGATGATATGAATTGATTAAATAGGAATTTGTCGGTAAGGAGCAAATATTTCGTCTTATCCAAGCTTTCATCACAACAGAGCTAGACACAACAAGGTTTGTATGTATTACTTTCTTTACTAGATTTAGTTGAATGGACAATTAAAGTACATGTAGTACCATCTATACATGCTATACTTATGATTTATTTTGTAGAATTGATAACCAAACAGTGAGAAAACAAATATGAGCTTTAGACGTAACCAGCACCGTAGATCACGAAGTCAGGACAGACATTCAAGAGGCAGCTATGATCAGGAATGGAGTAGACATGCTTCACCTCCAAGAAGAGAGGAAACTACCCCTAGCCATTACTTTGAAAGAGATTTAAGGGATGAAATGATACAGGATGCTTATAATCAAAGATCAAGAAGTCCTGCAGGATTTGTTGAAGATAATGATTGGCATAAATCCCACAGTCCAGAAGATTTTTCTAATCAGAATTACAGACATGGATCAAGGAGCCCAGACCATTATATGAGACACAGTGATAGATCAGAACCAAGAAGCCATGATGGTTATCTTGAACAAGACTATAGACATGATAGATTAGATGCAATTAGTCCAGATCGTTACAATGAACAGGAAAATAGACACAGATCAAGAAGTCAAGGACGGGACGATGAACCTGACTATAGACGGGATGCGTTAGGCCCAGATCAGTACATTGAACATAGACCCAGATCAAGAAGTCCAGGACCAAATGATGAAAATGACTATAGGCATGATGCTATAATCCCAGAACGCTACAATGAACAAGAACATAGACCTAGATCACGAAGTCCTGGTCATTACATTGAACAAGACTATAGACAGGATGCAATAAGCCCAGATCATTACAATGAAATCGAACAAGAACATAGACCCAGGTCAAGAAGTCCTGGTCATTATGCTGAACAAAACTATAGACAGGATGCAATAAGCCAAGAATGTTACAATGAACAAGAACATAGACCTAGATCACAAAGTCCTGGTCATTATGTTGAACATGACTACAGGCATGATGTGGTAAGCCCTGAACGCTACATTAACAATGAACAAGAACATAGACTGAGGTCAAGAAGTCCTGGTCATTACATTGAACAAGACTACAGGCATGATAAGAAAAGCCCTGAACGTTACATTAACAATGAACAAGAACATAGACTCAGGTCGAGAAGTCCTGGTCATTACATTGAACAAGACTATAGACATGATGCTGTAAGCTCTGAATGCTACAATGAACAAGAACATAGACCCAGGTCAAGAAGTCCTGGTCATTACATTGAACAAGACTATAGACAGGATGCGGTAAGCTCAGATCGTTACAATGAACAAGAACATAGACCCAGGTCAAGAAGTCCTGGTCAATACCATGAACAAGACTTTAGATTTCAGAGCAAAAGTCAAGATCATTTCGTTGAAAGAGACTACAGATCTGAATTCAGAAGTCCAGACAGGGGTTTTGAAGTAAACAGTAGACATGCTGTTGATAGCCAGGTACGACACGGAGAACAAAACTTAAGCCATGATAGACAGATTGAAGATTTTGATCCAAGAGACGAACATGGCTTTATTGAAAGAAATTCAAGAAATGAACCAGGAGTTCAGAGTCCTGAGCAATTTGTTGAGCCTGCTAGTAGGCTTATTACAAACAGAGGCTATAGACAGACTTCAAGGAGTTCAGATAGAGTCTTAACTAAGAGAAGGGATTCTAAAAGCCCAAGACAGAGCATAAGAAATCGAAGGCAATTGAAAAGCCCAAATAGAGAAGTAAGGAATAGGAGGCATTCAAGAAGCCCTGATATAACAAATACAAGGCAATCTATGAGCTCTGAGAGAAGATTAAGACTCAGACAGAGTTCAAGAAGCCCAGATAGAGCTTCTAGACAGGAGTTCATAAGACATTCTACAAGTCTTGAAAAACGCTTGGGCCCACCTGTGGATGGAAGAGACCATCTGGATGTGGATAGTGTATGGAATGACAGAGTTATTCGTTCCAGAAGTCCAGCAATACTCAGAAGTGATAGAAGTCCAACTAATGAGCCTCATATAACATCATGGGGAAATGTCATTGAACATGAAGATACTCAATGGAATAGACCTGAAAGTCAAGGTTTTTACACCAGACAATCAGATAGTCCTATGAGATTAAGGCAGGAATATGAAGACCCACAAATGGATAGTCCCATGAGAATAAAGCAGGAATATGAAGACCAAGAAATGGATAGTCCCATAAGAATGGTACAGTTGTATGATGACCAACAAGGGGATAGTCCAAAAGGATTGGAAATTAATTTGAATAGTCCAATGAGAGTTGTATCCTGTCAGGGAGACGATATCATGGTGAATATTAACCAAAGTCCTCAAGGTAATAACAAAAGTAAAAGCCGTAAAAATAGTAGACAGGACAATAGACTAGGTAGAATTTATCAAACCTCAGAGAAAAACCGAGAGGATAGAATTGATAGCAAACAAAACAATAACCAAGGTAGACTGTCAAAAGGTAGAGAAACAAGACGAAGGGAACCAAATAGAGCAAACAATATCCAGAATCAAAGGCAAAATCAACGGGAAGGAAGCAATCAAAGATCTAGAAGTCCTCTTTGTAGCAGAGGTCGTAATAAGAGAATAAACGAAGGCAGAAGCCCCAGAAACCATAGACAAGGTCAAATTAGAGATCAGAGTAGATCCAGAACTCCAGGACAAAATTTTAATGAAAGAAACGAAACTGAAAGGGAAAGAAATCCTAGACAAAATGATAGTGGTAGAGACGGTGAAACAAGGAGCCGAAGTAGAAATAGGGATCTTCGGAGAGATGATAATAGGCGAAGAAATACAAAGACCCCAACAGGTGATCGTAGATCTTCTGATAGGTATCACAAGGACAATAATAAAAGGGAAGCAACTCCTGTATGTGAAAGGCAAGAAACGAGTAATGAGGAAGAGGTTGGTACAGACATTGAATTGAAGAATCTGAATGTAATGAAAACCATTGGATTAGGATCTCAGACAGCCCAGTGGGATATGGTTAGCCAGACTCCACCCTTGGACATGACCAGACCACCAATGACACCTGTACCATACAATGTTCCCCAACCAACTTTGCCATTAAATGCTTCAGTACAAAATAGTCAACCTCCAATGATAAATTTAAACCCAAATTTCCAAAATATTCAGCAGGTTCGAATGCCTTTTGGAGCTAACATATCAAATATGTCGCAAGTTCAATATCCTACAAATGTTGTCGGAGGTAATTTTCTGCCTGGAAGAATGCCCATGGTTAGTTCCGCACAAAACATGCAGAATGTCCGAATGGCTATGAACTCTAACATGTTAAATTTTCAACAGATGCGTGGACAAGCAAGAAATACTGGACATAACTTGTTAAGACACAGAAATCTTCAGAATCTTCAACAAGTGCGTTTAAATACTGCAGCTAACCAACCTCAGTTTGGCTTTAATGCTAGATTTAATCAAACACCGTCCAGGTCAGCTTTTTGTAATACACAGAATACTTATAATCCAGTGTCATCACATATAAATGCTCCGTTGAATCCAACACAAGCTAGGACACTTCCTCATAATATACCAGTTTCACAGCCAGTTTCAAAAAGTAACCCACAATTTGAACATTTGTCAACTTTAAAAACCACATTAGCAACTTTATCAAGTACTAAAACAACTGTGACAACTACTGGTAGCAATCGTGAGATCAAGCCAGTATCATTTTCTATAAAAGCTAGCACAAACAATGCACCACCTTGGCAATTAGCAAAAACTTGTACTCCCAATACCACACCTGTATCTAGTCGAAACTCTAGATTTTCACAAGCAGCACCTACACCCACACTTGCTTCTTCATCAAGTACAGATAAGAGTATGGGTATGTCCAACACTGCAATTACTTCAAGGACAAGTATCCAGACTGTAACAGTTCAAAAAATGTCTGAAAAGATGTCAACGGGAGCATTGAATAAATCTGAAGAAAGTATTCTCGAGGCGCAGTTACAGTACATTAGGCAACAACAAGAAATGGGAGTTAACTCTGGTGCACAAAAATCTTCTACATCCAGTGAGAAAGAAGTGACAACTTCTAAAAACCAGACGGACAAGTCACCAAAATTTCAAAAAGATAGTACTGAAAAATCGGCTATTATAAAGAAAAAGGGTCCGGCTTCATCTCTATCTTTATGGACAAGTCATTACCAACGGCAACAAAAAAATCAAAAGAGGAGTTCAAGGAGAAAATGCAATCGAGAACAAAGACGAGCAAAGAAAGATACAGATACCAGCTCGAATCAAAAGATTAAAAACCAAAACAAAAGTTTAAAGGATAAAACTGAGGATGATGAAAAGAAAGGGAATCAAACGATTAAAAGTCAAAATGATGACCAAAAAGCTTTGAATCAAGAGATCAAAATGAAATATGTAACATCCCAAGTAATCCATCAGTCGAAAACTAATGATGATTCATCACAAAACTTGCCAAAGCATGGTTTATGTTCTACAGAAAAGACACAGCAACTGAATAAAACGCCAAATAAAAATGTACCTGTGTCATCAGGAAGTTATAGTCAATCAACCTCTGCACAGAATATGAAGGTCAAAGAACAAACTCATATTTCATGTAACAAAACTGAATCAATTCATGGAAAATCTACCAATACAGGACAAAGTTTTTCTACAGGTGGGATATATAGACAACCAACTGTTTCTATTGGTAACCAGAGTAACTTTGTACATCCAAAATCAGTGCCTCAACCGGTTCCACCACCTAGCATTCAAACTTTTGGATATCGTCTACAGAATGTTCCCAGCTTTAATAAATCTAACAGAGGAGAAACCACGAAACAAGCTCAATCTGGTTATAAAAAAGCTCCTGAAGTCTCAACACAATTACAATTGAAAAAGTTAGATCAAGATACAAAATTGCAGAATCAGCAGAAAAGTGTTACTGGATCATCTGAATTAACAACAATTGGATCTGTTAGCCAAAGAATTCCTAAAATTACATCAATGACTGGAAATGTAAATGATACACAATCTAAAGAAGAAGAGAAAATGAATAGAGATACTATTGACAATGTTACTGTTGAGCCGATGGATGAGGAACCGAGTTTGGGTTGTAAAATCAAACGACCTACAGTTTGCCCCATACCCGAGTGTCAATTTGTGTCCTGGAGGTTAAAGAGACATGCGTTTTCCAATCATCTGCCATGGATTTTTCGTGATGAAAAATGGTCGTCGAATATTGCAGGATGTGGTGCGGCAATTCACCAGTTGGTCATATGGATACTTGGTGCACGATCAACACCAGAGGAACTAGTCACGATGCTAAATGAATCTGGTCTGATGCCAAAAAATGTCGAAATGAATCAAAAAGACTATTGTACCTTAAAAAAGCTCTGTGAAGAACAGGATTGGCCTGTATTGGAGACATACACTCTTCAACCAATAAACTCTCCTGCATGTCTTGTTCATTGGAGAGCATTGTTATTGTTATTGATATACGTTAGTAAACCTAGACGTCAAAGATTCCGGGAAATGTTCAGTAAAGATTGTGCTGAAGAAATGAAAAGAAAAATAATTCAAGAACAGCAAGCTGTTCTGAATAAGGACAACTCAGGTCCAAAGCGGAGTAGAGTAAACGATGTTGGTAATAATGATAGAAAAGAAAGATCTCCAGTTTCAAAAAGAGCAAAAGCTGAGCATCCTGACATAGGAAAGACAGAAAGGCGATTAGATGAGAGTGGATCTATGACAGGGCTTTCAGCTAACAAATCGAATGAACAAGCAAGTAATAAGTTTTTAAACAATGATCTTGGGTCAGTGACAACTCCTATTGTTATTGATTGTGACACAAACGAACAGAATGCAAAGGTCAGGGATTCCAGTAGGTCAATAGGGAGAACTTCAAGTTCTAAATCACATGATCAACCTAAAACAAATATGTTTGCAAGTGGAGAATCCAAATCATCTGAAATTTTTAGGTCAAGGTCATCAAGAAGTGATAGAAGAGATTACAGGATAAGGGATGAAAGGAGAAGGTCACCAAGAAGAGGTCGAAGTCGTTCTAGAGAAGAAATGAAGACACCTCTAAGAAATACAGTAGACACACAACGATCCACTCTTGACCCAAAAGATACTAAAAAATCTACAAACTTCAGGTCAAATAGAGATGCTATTGACAACATTAAACAATCAGAAGATTCATCTGAAGATGAAGCTAGAACAGCCTTAGAAATGTCAATCAGGTCAACTTTACTGGAATTAGAGAAATCCACAGAGGTAGCAAAAGCTGCAATTGCAAACCAGTCCACTTCTTCAAAACAATCTTTAACACAACAACTGGCAGCATTTGCAGGGCAATCTCGAACAAGCACTAAACATATGGAATCCAATAGACCTGTCCCTCAAGAATCAAAGTCATTAGCCAAAACAGGAACTGCATCAGAGCCTTTTTCTAAAAGGTCAGGTTTGGAGGCATCTATGTGGTCGACTTTAAAAGAATTAAGGAAATCCTCATTGGAAGGACCTTTAAAATTAAAGCTAGAAGATACAATGAAAACTGTCCTCGAAGAAATGTACAAATCAAAGATGGAAGATTTGAAGAAAAAACCTCGAGTGGACACAGCCATGTCTTCCTCAGCTAATGAAATTAAGAAACACACATTTGGGGAACCATCAATGATAAAACAATCTGAAGATGACTCAAAGAGGGCAGAACTAGAGTTCTCAATGAGAAATGCATTAGAACAATTCTGCACACTTTTAGATACTTCATCAACAAAATTGACAGGATCTTCAAGTGATAATCAAACAAGTACAACAATGTCAGATCAGAAGGGGAGTGTACTGATCAGTCCAAGAAAAGAAGTCCAGGGGAAATCCACTGGAAAATTGTATGGAGTTGTTCAGTATGCTCCATCTCCATCCTCAGATGAAGGGTCTGATTTTGAAGGCATGTCTGAGGAAAGTCCACTGTATTCTCCTTTGTCAATGCATGACATAGATGAGGATCTCGAAGTAAAGAGTAATAAGACGGTTGTAAGTGATGCAAACTCTGCTTCAAGTGTGAAGAAACCTTATGTAAAAGACTGGAATCATAAATCACCATGGGAGATATGGGGAGAAAAAATGTCAAAAGAAGCAACCAAGGTTTCAGACAAAACTCCTGCCTCTAAAACAAAAGAAGATATGTGGGAATCTGTGAAATTATCGGGTGCTAAATTGAAATATTATCTACAACAAGACCCCCCAGTGGTTTTATACAAAGATGAAAAAGATGGAAAATGGAAAATTGCAGGAAACGAAAAAGAAGCTAAGAAACTGTTATCAATGGTTAGTGTGAGGTCAAAGCTCAGTCAGATCTGATTTAAGTGGTCACATTTTCTGAATTACTTTTTTTTTTTTTTTGCAAGTTGTAAATTTTAAAAGAATACATGCTTTATTATATACAAATGCTGCTACTCCCTTCATTTTCTGAATTTCTTTGTAGGCTTAAGATTTTAATTTTATTTATAAAATGAAAATATTCATTTTTGGTGGTTGTTTTTAAAATATTTTTAGAGGTTCTATGGGCATGATAGGTGATGGTTTACTTTAAGAGGCATTATGGGTAATTTCAATGTAATTGTACACATGATAAACATTATGTATAGTCATTGGCTGGATATTTAATGTAACACTCAATGTCTGAGACTATTTTGATGTACAACTTACCATAAGATAAAATTTTAATAATAAAACTTGGATAAAGTAGAAGTTGCACAATACCAAAGTTAATTTGATACACCTTGCATACAGTATTGGCCAACAATGCGATGCTGAATACACTTATATGTTGAGAAGTTCCAGACATTTCTTTCTCTTCTACTCATTTAATTAATAATAAGCCATTCTTAATACTTTTAATTTGCTTTTTTCTTCAGTTTACCATGTTTTAGATAATAAATGCATTCTGAAGAGCTTCATGAGTTAATGGTATAGAATGTCCACATGAATGACATGATTGTTACCAATATAACTGAAGTGTGAATGCAGCATAAACTGATCTCAAAAACAATACTGCATTTGAAAAATATCAATAAAATTACACAAAAATTATGATAAATTGCATATATACTATAATTAGAGAAATGTTGCACAAATCTGTGATACCTCATGTACACCTAACATAATGTAGAGGTATACTGTGCATGGTACTCATGTGCTTTAAAATGTTTCTTCATTTAGGCATTTTTTAAAAGATAGTTGCAATGATAATTTTTTTGGATCAGAATTACTTTAAATTGTATAACGATGTTTTTTTAATGGATTGTTTCAATACTCTATCATATCGGTATTTTTTTTTAAAGAAGGCATATTTCAGCGAGGAATTGATGGTAATGGTATACTATATATCAGAATTACCTGTTTCATTGTCCGATTACAATGTGGTTATTGATTTTATTTTTAATATTTAAAAAGAATTGCTTTGACCTCAAGCAAGAAGTTCTGTTGACCTCTGAATCAGATTTGACTGAATGTTTGAATCATGAATGTTGTCTTTATTATATCAATTATGTTGTCTTAAGGGGTTAGACCTTGGTCAAGGGAGATAACTCTTTATTCAGTGATGCGTTTGTAAAAGTCAAGTTTTATTAATGTATTTTAAGCATTTACCTGAAACAGATTGAAAATAATCTATGTATCCTAGAAGCTTAGAACGTATTTATGAAAATGGCTGACACAAACGTACTGATGATTTTAAGAGTTATTTCCCTTAACCAAGGTCTACCTCCTTAAGTAGCTTTGAGGTTGATATTCAACTGTAATCATTTTTTATCACCTGTTTGAGGAGCAGCTTTAAGTGTAATTTGAGTATGTTATGGTTCCAGAAGGTATATAAGTTGGAAATTGGATTATAAAATTTTCATAGAGGTAGCATAAGCTTCAATAGTAAATCTGTCAATAACTATGAAGGCAATACATTTTGGTGGCAGCTTTTTTGGCAGTCTAAAACAAGCACAAGATAATAACCAGAATACAATGTACATGCTAATGGGCAAAACTTGATCATTATACTTGCAACAGTTGATGCCAACAAAACTGTTGCAAGGCAATGGTTTCTGATCAAGATTCTTCACCTAAGTATGTATTTATTTAAAACAAATCACTTGTTCAAAAAAATGAAAGCTGAGAATCCCATAATCCTAACCATTTTTTTTTATGTGGTGTAAGATTTTGTAAGATTAGAAGGTGCATATGCAGTAATTAAATAATTTCCATCTGATAATTATATAGATTGTTATTTATTTCAGGGTGCCCCTCCAGGAGGTTATGGTCCTCCAGCAGGTCAGCCAGGATATGGTGCTCCCCCGGGACAGCCAGGTTATGGTGCCCCACCCCCAGGACAACCAGGTTACCCTGGAGGTCAGCCCGGATACCCTGCAGCTGCTCCACAGCCAGGCTATGGACAAGCACCAGGTAAGGAGAAACCTGATTATGTAGATTTTAATGGACAAGGCATTCCAAAACTCATATTTTGATTCTGTATATTATGCAAAATCTGAGAATGCATGTTGTTTTCACTGTGACAAGTCACTTACAAAGTTAAACTAATAAAATTGAGAAAGGAAATGGGAAATGTGTCAAAGCGACAATAACCTGACCATAGAGCAGACAACAGCCGAAGGCCACCAATGGGTTTTCAATGTAGCGAGAAACTCCTGCACTCATTGGCGTCCTTCAGCTGGCCCCTTAAAAAATATGTATACTAGTACAGTGATAATGGATGTCATACTAAACTCTGAATTATACACAAGAAACTAAAATTAAAATGCGTTCAAGACTTAACAAAGGCCAGAGGCTCCTGACTTGGGAGGGGGGCAAAATTGCGGCGGGGTAAACATGTTTATGAGATCTCAACCCTCCCCTATACCTCTAGCCAATGTAGAAAAGTAAACGCATCTATACAATACACACATTGAAATTCAGTTGAAGAGAAGTCCAAGTCCGATGTCAGAAGATGTAACTGCATAGAAATGAAAGGGCTTTATTTAACTGCTGTTCCTAGTTGTAGCAAATCAAAAAGTATTGTAAAAAATGGAATGCTCTTTTTGTCAAGGATTATTATTCAGTATTCTTAAAAACACTTCTGAATCAGCTCTTCATTCAAAAGATGCATTAGTCAACGCATTTTCAACCACATAAATTTATAACAACAAAAATTTAATTTTTAACTAAAAGTTTTTGAACTCAAATGATTATAGTTTACTGATATGATTATTTTTACCATGCATAGAGCTTATTTCATGAACAAATGCAGCTAGTCATATTCAATAATGAAGCTTGTTCCTAGGTTTGTAAACCTGTGGATAATTTTATGATATACCATTTCCCATCAAATAAAAAAAGGGATTAAATGCCCTATCCTTAAAACAAAAAAGTACAAATATTCAATATCCAAATGATGAAATCTAATTAAAATTACCTAATATACAACGAAAAGCTTATAACACTTGTGGAATGGGAGATAACTTAAGTTTTTTTTCTTGTAGGAGGTTATGGAGCAGGCCCTCCACCAGGAATAGACCCCAGTGTATACCAGTGGTTTCTAACTGTGGACCAAGACAAGAGTGGACATATAACAGCCCATGAGTTACAACAGGCACTTGTAAATGGAAACTGGTCACATTTCAACCCAGAGACATGTAGACTAATGATAAGTAGGTTGATGTGGCTATATTGAAACATGAATCTTATATGAGAAAATTGATCGTTTTTTGTCAAGTCTCAATTGTAACCTCTCACAACTTTTATCATTGCAATTGCATTTACTATACTCAAATGGAGGAAAAACAATTCAGTTAAATATGCCCAGTAACTATTATTCCAATTATAGGGATAAAGAAAACAAATTTAACGCTGAATGTAGGTCAGTATATCAGAAGCCATTCATATAAAATTAAAGTTTTGTGACAATTTAAAACAGCAGACTGTTCACTTAGGAGACAGTAAACGGGTATTTGCGACCATCAAATCCCCAATTGATGCCGTCGGAGCTTAAAATACAATATTGTTATCTCCATTCTAATGAAACTAACAGAAAACAACGTTAAGACATGTATTCAAAATCTGTTATATGCCGTCTGCGCTTGTGCATACGTCCCATAGCATCAATTGTCAATTGATGCCATGTAAGAAAGTGACGTTATCCAATCAAAATGAACATTACAAACGTTGTTGCATTAGAATTTATTATCTGTTATACAAAAAAATACTAGGAAACAACATTGCAACATGATACAGATAATTTAAAAAATAAAAATGGAAATAGATAATTTAAAGATGGCAATCACAAAAAATAATTTAACAACAGGCGATTGAGATCCTTGATGCTGTTAATCCCCCTAATAAATGATGTGCACTTATTTCCCAAGTAACAAATGTTTTCTACACACCAAAATATACACAATATAAAAAAGAAGATGTGGTATGATTGCCAATGAGACAACTATCCACAAGAGACCAAAATGACACAGACAATAACAACTTTAGGTCACTGTACGGCCTTCGACAATAAGCAAAGCCTATACCGCATAGTCAGCTATAAAAGACCCCGATATGACTAGACTATTTTCAAAAAATATCTCACCTTTATAATTGATTGCAAGTTAATCTGACATATTCCCTTAAAATTTCTTTTTATTCTTGGCCATTTTTTAAGTTTTTAAAAATTATGAATTATTACTTTAAAATCTGTATCTCAGGCATGTTTGACAGAGATAATTCAGGAACTATACAGTTACATGAGTTCAATGCCTTGTGGAATTATATTCAACAATGGAAAGGTGTGTTTGAGAGAATTGATGGTAATCGTTCTGGTTCCATAGAAGCTCATGAACTGATTCAAGGTAGGTACCAGTATTATTAGTTGCAACAAGTTTTGAGATAGCAAAAAAAAGTAGATCCAATACCACTAATGCTGTTTATATTAGAATAAGGGAATGTGGATTGATTGTAGATGTGACAGCTATCTGTCTAAACAGATTAGGATGAAAGTTATCCTACAGCTGTTAGAAGTCAGTTGAATCCATACAGTTTAATCAGCTTTGAGAGGGCTTGTCATGACAAAGTGTGAATCATATCAAATGAGAAAACCGAAAGCCTTATTAATACTAAAAACTACAGCACTAAGATGATATGGTAGACAGTAACATATGACAACCACTGAATCACAAACTTGTTACTTGGCACAGAATCCGGTGGGATTAAACATGGTTTGTGATCTCTCAGCCCTCACACTAACCTGTAACAGCATTGGTGCATTATATGCCAAATTTTTTATATAGTCCAGTGTTAACCAATTTTATGTTCAGTCTGAATTAAATTAGGTCATCCATAATATTTGATTGTTGCTAAGACAAACTAAACAAAACGAAAGTGTTGATTTTGATCAGATTGACAATTTTAATGTTGTAAATGGAATCATTAGTTATAGGATTTTCTTATTCACTTGTAAGCTAAGTAGTAAAAAAAATGTTAAATCAAGCAATAAAAAAATTGAAAATGTACACATTTTTCCAGTAAAAGCTAAATTTCTTGCATTGTTCGAGCTTGGTGGACTTAGGTGGTTTCTGCTCTTTTTTGTTCTCTATAACACATTCCTTGTGTGAATATTCTATTTTATCATCAAAATAAAGGATCATACAAATTTTTCTTCTTTTATTTCAGCCTTCCAGCAGATGGGATATAACTTATCACCACAGTTTGGTCACATCGTCATTTCTAAGTTTGATGTCAACGGAAGAAGATCACTAACATTAGACAACTTTATTCAGTCATGCGTCATGTTAAAATCATTAACGGATTCGTTCAAAGAGAGGGACCCTCAGATGCAAGGAACCATTCGAATGGGCTATGAAGACTTTATGACTACGGCTGTTTTCAACAAAGTTTAGACACAATTGTTGTTTTTTTTTAGGTTTTCTTACTTCGTATATTTTCAAATGCGCTTCAATAACAAAAATGGATGAGATAGATTATCTGCCCTTGACCATATTACACATGGACTTTAATAATTGATAATTTTTTATTGTCTCAAGGGAGAAAATAATAACACAAATGCATGAGATAGATTATCTGCCCTTGACCATGTTACATATTGGCTGTAATAATTGACAATTTGTTATTGTTTCAAGGGAGATAACAATTTTTTACAGTGTACATCTCTGAAACAGAGGTACTTGTCATTCATCATCAGACTTATTTATTACTAAGAATAAAAAATTATAATTTTTAATGTGTCTTCCATTTTTCAAGGGAGATAATTTGCTCCTAAAATTGAGGATTTGTCATTCTGTGTTTAGCAATATCTCTGCTAAACAGAGATGTGAACATCCTTCAAAATGTACACGAGCTGTGCATTTTTTTTCTTTTTTAATATAACCAGGAGAAAAGGAATTCCTGAAAATCCAAGATGATCGAAAGTGAAAACGATAAAAGTCTGATGATGGATTGGCTTGTCTCATAATATTTTTTTATACTCTGATTTAACACAGAATATATAAATTTTCAAATTTTTATGATATTTAAATTTTGCAATATTGAAATGTTGTGTTAAAAATTAAATGTTGCATGTATATTTGTTTAAGATATAAATTTTGGAAGTATTTTTGCCTCAGTACAATGTATACTGAAAGTCTTTAATGCACAAAAAGGGAGGAAAAGAAATGGAAACTGGAAATTATTATGCTGAAAGAGGTATTTGAAATTTTCTTGAAAAAAGTTAAATTGTATTTAATTTAATTGTCTTTTTGTTTATCACAACGCATAATTTGTTTTTCATTTTTTTTGTAATTTTAAATGTGCTTTAGATATAGTACTAGTCTGAGTGAATCTTTTTATATATGCATATTTTTGTCGGTAGCAGGATATAGTTTAACATTGATGTATGACAACTGTCACTCACTGAAATAATCCTAGGCAACGACAACCTATTTTTACCGGTACTACTTTCTGTTGTTAGCAAAGTATCTTCCCTTGAAAAGACAACCTGCACTTCCTGGGTTTTTACTCATCAAAGAGTTGCTTCCCTTTAAAATAGCGTTAAGTAAATTTCCATTCATGTTTGCTGAGCAGGATGACACAAACTATATATTTATGAAAGCAATCAAATGTTATAATGAACAAAATTGTCATATCTGGTATTGCTGTATTAAAACATATCAATACAGTGGTATGGGGCTTGAATAAAATTTAGCTGAGAATAACTTGTATAAAATATTACACATGATATTGATTTTTCTCAGAGCTTCCTTTCAATATATGATACATGTGGATTTTATGTATTTTTTGTGTGCAGATTCCCTTCAGCATTTTATACGCGTCTCATTTCATTCCCAGGTTGAGATAAACATTGTACTTGGACTGTTAATTTTTAAGTCTGTTTTGTGTCTGTATTCAGTTGTTTACAAATTGTTCTATTTTTTCTACCATCAATATAAAATTAAATAGGTTTAAATGCCAAATATATTCTTACCTAGGTATAATATATTAATGTTTTTGTCAGTATATCTTTATGTGTTGTGTTGTCTCCTCTAACTGTACAAAACATTACATTAAATATTTGTTAAAGACTTTATGCTTGGCTTTCCTGGTTTTAGTCGAACAGAAAGCTCAACATAGGGATAGTTATCCTACAGCGGCTGCGGCATTAGCTAACTTCATAAAAGCTTTATATCTTAAAGGTGGAAGACCTGTATGCTTCATACTTTGTATTTAGATGCCTCATATTACGAAGTTTCCGTCAATCACATGTCCAATGTCCTTCACCTCATTTTCATGGTTCAGTGACTACTTAAAAAAAAGTTCAGATTTTTTGTAATGTTAAATTCTCTCTTATTATAAGTAATAGGATAACTACATTTGGTTAGTGCGTACCTTGCAAGGTCCTTATGCCTGTCAGACAGTTTTCACTTGACCTCAACCTTATTTCATGGATCAGACAGTGAACAAGGTTAAGTTTTGGTGGTCAAGTCCATATCTTAGATACTATAAGTAATAGGTCTATTATATTCAGTGTATGTATGCAGCTGTCATCAAATGATTAACAATACAAAATCAACTAAATTGACTTATATCACGAATTCTATTCTTGTCTACACTTTTGGTGAGTGTTCTTTGTTTAAAATGCATACAGACCCAAGTGAGTGACACAGGCTCTCTGATAGATGGACATAGATTTTTTGTGGCAATAAAAATTCATTAGAAACAGTCAACATTACACTTACTACTAAGTTAACAGCATCAATATAAGGTTAACTATTTGCCCTCTTTTGTCCCGCCTGCCAAGAGAGTAGCAGAATGCGAGACATAGTGCTCAGGGGTCGAAATTGGCGCTAGTGCGGAGGTCGGAGACCAGTAGAATTTGTGTCGGACCAGTAGATTTTGTCAGCTGGTGGTCCAGCGGACCAGTCTAATTTTTTCGTTAAAATCACTGATTGCATCTCTTATCTTGGTTTGTTTACAAAAAAATAAACCTGAGAAATTATTTGTAGGGTAGTGAGGGTACAAGTACTATATTTAGCTTTTCTCATCACTTGGCATCCGGCGTCTGTCATTGTCCGCCGTTGTTAACTTTTACAAAAATCTTCTCTGAAACTACTGGGCCAAATTAAACCAAACTTGGCCATAATTATCATTGGGTATCTAGTTTAAAAAATGTGTCCGGTGACCTGGCCAACCATCCAAGATGGCTGCCATGGCAAAAAAATAGAACATAGGGGTAAAATGCAGTTTTTGGCTTATAACTCAAAAACCAAAGCATTTAGAGCAAATCTGACATGGGGTATAATTGTTAACCAGGTGAAGATCTATCTGCCCTTGAGATGAATCGGATAACCGGTTGTTGAGTTGCTGCCCCTGAATTAGTAATTTTAAGGACATTTTGTTGTTTTTGGTTATTATCTTGAATTTTATTAGCTCACCTGGCCCAAAGGGACAAGTGAGCTTTTCCCATCACTTTGCGTCTGGCGTCCGTCGTTGTCGTCCGTCGTCGTAAACTTTTACAAAAATCTTCTCCTCTGAAACTACTGGACCAAATTAAACCAAACTTGGTCACAATCAAGAGTGGGGTATCTAGTTTAAACAATGTGTCCGATGACCCGACCAACCAACAAAGATGGCCGCAATGGCTAAAAATAGAACATAGGGGTAAAATGCAGTTTTTAACTTATTACTCAAAAACCAAAGCATTTAGAGCAAATCTGACGTGGGGGTGAAATTGTTTATCAGGTCTATCTGCCTTGAAATTTTCAGATTAATCGGACAACCCGTTGTTGGGTTGCTGCCCCTGAATTGGTAATTTTAAGGAAATTTTGCTGTTTTTGGTTATTATCTTGAATATTATTATAGATAGAGATAAACTGTAAACAGCAATAATGTTCAGCAAAGTAAGATTTACAAATATGTTAACATGACCGAAATGGTCAGTTGCCTCTTTAGGAGTTATTGCCTTTTATAGTAATTTTTTAACCATTTTCTTCGAGCATTAGACTTTAGTCGAAAAAGCGAGACTAAGCGATCCTACATTCCGTCGTCGTCGGTGTCGTCGGCGGCGTCCACAAATATTCACTCTGTGGTTAAAGTTAAAGTTTTTTGGACAGAAGCTTGTTTATAATCATAAGATAGTATCCAGAAGTAAATTTTGTAAAAAAATAAATCCATTTTTTCCGTAGTTTACTTTTACATGGACTTAGTTTTTCTGCGGGGAAACTTTACATTCATTCTGTGGTTAAAGTTTTCAAAATTTGAATAACGTTCTTAAACTATCCTGGGTTTGTACCAAACTTGGACAGAAGCTTATTTATGATTATAAGATAGTATCCAGAAGTAAATTTTGTAAGAAGATAACTCTATTTGTTCTGTATTTTACTTTTAAATGGACTTATATTTTCTTCCAGTTAACATTACATACAGTCTGCAGTTAAAGTTTTTAAAACATTTATTAGATTCATTAGCTATCCTAGATTTTTACCAAACTTGGACAGAAGCTTCTTACAATCTTAAGATAGTATCAAGAGGAATATTTTTATTGATTTTTTTCCTCATTTTTGTTGAGCCTGCGATTTACAGCAAAAGTAGGCGAGATACTGGGTTCCGCGGAAACCTTACAAATTTTTCGTAAATCACAGTAATCTTTTACAAAAATCTTCTCCTCTGAAACTACTGGGCCAAGTTCATTATAGATAGAGATAATTTTAAGCAGCAAGAATGTTCAGTAAAGTAAGATGTACAAACACATCACCATCACCAAAGCACAATTTTGTCATGAATCCATCTGCTTCCTTTAATATTATCTTAGACCAAGGTGAGCGACACAGGCTCTTTAGAGCCTCTAGTTATTTAATTAAAATCTGAGGCGGGGCACACTATAAACAACACAAAATGAAGAAATTTTTGGAAGGAGTTAAAACGCTGGGGGAATCAAATAAATTAATTAAGCCACATTCAAAAGGAACGATTTTCAAACTGATAAAAGGGAAGTTTTAACGTAAATATAAAATATCCTTGAATTAAAGAACCTTAGTGAGCACGCTCACATACCCCACATTGTCATTGGAGAAATTAAATAAGTGTAAGGAAAAAAATTGTATAAGAAAAAATATTGAATAATAATTTCCTGTCAATATGCACATCTACATGCATAGTATGTCCTTATTATCTACAAAATTTCATGAAATTCTGTTGTGTGGTTTCAGAGGAGTTGAGATGACAAACTGTTGCAGAAGTACATTGAAGCAAATAAGTTCAAAGGGAACTCCTAGAAAAAAAAATGAATCAAAATTTCTTGTCGAAATGCACATCTACGTAGTATGTCCTTATTATCTACAAAGTTTTATGAAATTCTGTTGTGTGGTTTGAGAGGAGTTGAGATGACAAACTGTTGAAGTAGTACCTTAAAGCAAATAAGTTCATAGAGGTGTAACTCCTAGAAAAAAAATTGAATCGTAATTTCCTGTCGATATGCACATCTATACATAGTATGTCCTTATTATCTGAAAAGGTTTCATGAAATTCTGTTGAGTAGTTTCAGAGGAGTTGCGATGACAAACTGTTGCAGTAGTACATTAAAGTAAATAAGTTCAAAGGGGCGTAACTCCTAGAAAAAAAATTGAATCGCAATTTCCCGTCAACATGCACAACTACATAGTATGTCCTTATTATCTGAAAAGGTTTCGTGAAATTCTGTTGAGTGGTTTGAGAGGAGTTGCGATGACAAATTGTTGCAATAGTTCATTAAAGTAAATAAGTTCAAAGGGGCGTAACTTCTAGAAAAAAAATTGAATCGCAATTTCCCGTCGATATGCACAACTACATAGTATGTCCTTATTAACTGAAAAGGTTTCGTGAAATTCTATGGAGTAGTTTCAGAGGAGTTGCGATGACAAACTGTTGCAGTAGTACATTAAAGTAAATAAGTTCAAAGGGACGTAACTCCTAGAAAAAAAAAATGAATCAAAATTTCTTGTCGAAATGCGCATCTACGGAGTATGTCCTTATTATCTACAAAGTTTTATGAAATTCTGTTGTGTGGTTTGAGAGGAGTTGAGATGACAAACTGTAGAAGTAGTACATTAAAGCAAATAAGTTAAAAGAGGTGTAACTCCTAGAAAAAAAATTGAATCGTAATTTCCTGTCGATATGCACATCTATACATAGTATGTCCTTATTATCTGAAAAGGTTTCATGAAATTCTGTTGAGTAGTTTCAGAGGAGTTGCGATGACACACTGTTGCAGTAGTACATTAAAGTAAATAAGTTCAAAGGGGCGTAACTCCTAGAAAAAAAATTGAATCGCAATTTCCCGTCAACATGCACAACTACATAGTATGCCCTTATTTTACTGAAAAGGTTTCGTGAAATTCTGTTGAGTAGTTTCAGAGGAGTTGCGATGACAAACTGTTGCAGTAGTACATTAAAGTAAATAAGTTCAAAGGGGCGTAACTCCTAGAAAACAAATGAATCGCAATTTCCCGTCGATATGCACAACTACATAGTCTGTCCTTATTATCTGAAAAGTTTTCCTGAAATTCTGTTGAGTGGTTTGAGAGGAGTTGCGATGACAAACTGTTGCAGTAGTACATTAAAGTAAATAAGTTCAAAGGGGCGTAACTCCTAGAAAAAAAATTGAATCGCAATTTCCCGTCGATATGCACAACTACATAGTATGTCCTTATTAACTTTAAAGGTTTCGTGAAATTTTGTTGAGTAGTTTCAGAGGAGTTGCGATGACAAACTGTTGCAGTAGTACATTAAAGTAAATAAGTTCAAAGGGGCGTAACTCCTAGAAAAAAAATTGAATCGCAATTTCCCGTCGATATGCACAACTACATAGTATGTCCTTATTATCTGAAAAGGTTTCGTAAAATTCTGTTGAGTGGTTTGAGAGGAGTTGCGATGACAAGAAACAGGACTGACGGACGGGTCAAAAACATTATAGTTAAATTGTGTAAAGTCGATCGTAATTATGAAATGCATTGTAAAACATCTAAACAATTTGCAGTGACAGACCTAGATAAGAAATGTATTTTTGTAACAGGATCTTCAAATTTTAAGTAAGATTTCGTACTTGCTCATGAACAAACAGAACAGCACAAAAATCTACTGAAATAAAGAAGAGGAAAGCAGCTGAGGAAAATAAAACTAAACATCTGTCATATCTTTTATTGGTTATCAAATGAATGTCATTTTTACAGGACCAGTAAATTATGAGCCGGACCAGTAGATTTTAAGTCCACTGGTCTGGCTGTCCAGTACACTAAAAAGCTTAAATTTGACCACTGATAGTGCTTATTCTATTTGGCAATGACCTAAACGCTTCATACTATGTATAAAGTAAAATCACCAAAATGTAAAACTCAGAGGAAAATTCAAAACGGAAAGTCCCTTATCAAATGGCAAAATCAAATGATAAAACACATCAAACGAATGGACAACAACTGTCGTATTCCTGACTTGGTACAGGCATGCAGTAGCCTTGTAATGAATCTGGAGGACATTATATTTTAGTGATAAATATGTTTGAAATTTGCTCGAACAGCTCACGTTGGATTGAAGGTAGACTTTCTTATAACTGACT
This sequence comes from Mytilus trossulus, assembly GCF_036588685.1. Classification (NCBI taxonomy): domain Eukaryota; kingdom Metazoa; phylum Mollusca; class Bivalvia; order Mytilida; family Mytilidae; genus Mytilus; species Mytilus trossulus. The sequence continues at coordinate 1,318,395 of NW_026963296.1, forward strand.
ATCAAAAGAAAGAAACATTTTATTTCTTGAACCAGTTTTTATACGACCACAAAAATTGAAAAAAATTTGGTCGTATATTGGTATGACGTTGGCGTCGTCGTCGTCGTCCGAATACATTTGGTTTTCGCACTCTAACTTTAGTGTATGCAAATAAAAATCTCTGAAATTTAAACACAAAGTTTATGACCACTAAAGGAAGGTTAGTATTGATTTGAGGAGTTTTAGTCCCAACAGTTCAGGAATAAGGGGTCAAACAGGGCCCAAATTAGCATTTTCCTTGGTTTTCGCACAATAACTTTAGTAGAAGTAAATAGAAATCTATTAAATTTAAAAACAAGGTTTATGACCACAAAAGGTAGGTTGGGATTGATTTGGGGAGTTTTGATCCCAACAGTTAAGAAATTAGGGACCAAAAGGGTCCAAAATTAAACTTTGTTTGATTTGATCAAAAATTGAATTATTGAGGGTCTTTGATATGCCAATTCTAACCGTGTACTTAGATTCTTAATTTTTAGTCCCGTTTTCAAATTAGTCTACATGAAGGTCCAAAGGGTCCAAAATTCAACTTAGTTTGATTTTAACAAAAATTGACTTCTTGGGGTTCTTTGATATGCTGAATCTAAACATGTACTTAATTTTTTTTTATTATGGGCCCAGTTTTCAAGTTGGTCCAATATGGGTTTTTTCAATATGCTGAGTCTTACCATGTATTTAGATTTTTAATATTTGGGCCCGTTATCAAATTTGTCCACATTGAGGTCTAAAGGGTCCAAAATTTAACATTTTTTGATTTCATCAAAAATTGAATTCTTGGGGTTCTTTGATAAGCTGAATAGATTTTGGAAATTGGACCACAAAAGGTAAATGTCTAATTTAATTATTTTTAAGTTTTTTAGTTAAAGTTTTAAGACCACATTTATTTTGTGTCAGAAACCTATGTTGTTTCAACTATTTAATCACAATCCAAAACGCGCGTCTGGCGTATTAAATTATAATCCTGGTACCTTTTATAACTTTAAGATTGCACATAACGCAAAAGGTGTTTGGACATAATGTAACAGATGTTTGAAAATAATGAAATAGTTATTGCACATGACGTAATTGGTCTTTACACATAATGTAATACGTGTTTGCACACAACACTCAATTATAGATTCACATTACATTCTGAATGTTAACAAAGAGTATCAATTTTAACATGCTGATGAATTATATTATTCACAGAAGATACATATGTTTAAACACAACATAATTCCATTAGGATATAATCTCATGAGGTTTTCATATAACACAGATGTATCAAAACAAAACGTTAATACGTTCAACATAACAATCACATTTAAGACAGGACACATTGAATATTTATCAGACAGTTACGGCGTTCCATACAAAGCTGGAAACATGTTAAGTTATTCTCTGAAGTTGTCAATCAACAATCTTATCTCCTGAAATTCTATGAATATTTTTGAACCTATTGTCAAATAAATAAAACAAAAATCCATCAACTACATTTCTTAAGACCCATATCGTGTAACATGAATATTTTTCTATGATTTTCTAGTAATGAACTTCTGTAATTTTTAGAGTATTGCCTTAACTAAATGATGTTTTAGTTATTGAACTCTAGATCTTCAATCCTACCGTTAATGGCGTCTCGTTTACGGTATAGACTGATAGGAAGTTAAAATAGTGCATAATCTTCCACCTTAACAATTGTTAATGATCAGACTGACCCCGCAGTCTGGTGTAGTCGATAACAACTGATACACAGGTCAGTGTTTGTATTCCATTCGCTAACAAATTAGACATGGGATAATACAAATGTGAGAAATAAAATATTAAGATATGTGCAGGCAAACGAATCTCATTTTTACTTTTAGTCTTCTCTTGTTCTGCATGTTCTGTTTTCCTATCCAAACTAATCAACGTTGAAAGGCATTCTTCAATAAAAATTTAAACCACAAAAATACTGATATCCGAGGAAAATAATCAATCCTTATCAAATGTCAGAATGAAAGCCCTAGCACATCAAAGGAAAGCATAACAACTGTTATGGTCCTGACTTGGTACAGGCATTTCTTAGGTAGAAAATGGTGGATTAATCCTGATTTTACCGCTAGCGAAGGGAATCCCTTTCCAAACGTTTCGTGAAGATATGCCCTTAATTGATCAAATAACTCCTATGTGTCTTTTAAATATGAATATCATAAATATTTGTATAAACTAGTAACTGTCATGTTATTAATTCGGCAAAAATGTGTCCGTTGATGAAATGCATAGTATTGCACCATAATGAGAGGTGAATGTAAGCTGTTTGAAATCTGTTTGAGTTATTTGATTATCAACATTTGTATCCTTTTTTCATGTGATCCTAAAAATCAATTTATCAAGTTTTAACTCCTCATTTGACATAGTTTCACACTAGGTAATCTAAGGAAAAATCGAAAAACCTGACCTGAATAGAATATGCGAAGCTTAGAATCGACTGATAATAGGTGGAACGTTCTGATACTATTGAAGGAAAATTTTTCGCATATCTTTATTAGTTGACATTCATTTCCCTAATTTGGAAACTATGTTAGATCTGCCGAAAAAAGCGATGCACATGTTTAATGTATGTTTCATCACTGGTCAAATTGCGAGTCTGAATGATACAGGTATGGGATCGTTGTGTTAAAATAAGGTTTATATTTCCAACCTCAAAGACAATGATTTATTTTTAAGATAAAACGACTTTTTTTTCTTTCTTTTTGTGTTTGACATGCTAACATGTTTTATTTACTACAATGACATTGACGTTTGTAAAGGGATTTACTGTTCTTTAATTTTGAATAATTTTTTTTATCTTGTGATAGACATATGTTACTGGGTCGTTACCAATGCTGGTGGAGATTTATTTCCCCGAGGGTATCACTAGCCCAGTATTCAGCACTTTTTGTGCCGACATGAATTGTCATTGATATGGTTATATCTATAAATTTACTGTTTACAAAATTTTTGAAATTTTTGAAATGTTAAGGCATTTCTACCTCAGACATAAAAATGAGAATGGAAATGGGGAATGTGTCAAAGAGACAACAACCCGACCAAATAAAAAACAACAGCAGAAGGTCACCAACAGGTCTTCAATGTAGCGAGAAATTCCCGCACCCGGAGGCGTCCTTCAGCTGGCCCCTAAACAAATATATACTAGTTCAGTGATAATGAACGCCATACTAATTTCCAAATTGTACACAAGAAACTAATATAAAAATAATACAAGACTAACAAAGGCCAGAAGCTCCTGACTTGGGACAGGCGCAAAAATGCGGCGGGGTTAAACATGTTTGTGAGATATCAACCCTCCCCCTATACCTCTAACCAAAGTAGAAAAATAAAAAAAAAATAAAAAAAATAGATTACCTTAGCTATATTTGGCAAAACTTTTAGAAATTTTGGTTCGCAATGCTCTTCAACTTCGTACCTTATTTGGCATTTTAATTTTTTTTGAATTCGAGCGTCACTGATGAGTCTTTTGTTGACGAAACGCGCGTCTGGCGTATATACTTAATTTAGTCCTGGTATCTATGATGAGTTTATTTACAGGCCGTAATTTCATCTTTTTCTTCTTTCCTTGAATCCTGGACCCGCCACTTTCGGAACTGTAATACAAAAGGGAGAATAGCAATACGCCAATATGCACTTAAAATTCATTGGACTGGGGGAAAATGACCGAAAGTATTTTTTTTATGTGATCTTATTCAAAAATGTATCATGAAATAAATGATGTGGTAACGATTTAATGTACACGTTTTATATTCATTAACGCTGCAGTATTACCAATATTTTAAAAAGAAGCTTTCAGCTCTTTCCGAAAGTTGGATATAACTTCACCAAAACAAAAAACATAAAAAATATATATTTTCATATATCTTTTGATTGAGTTAAGTCATTTAAATTGATATTTTAGAGTGCGTCATTCTATGTTGAAATGTTACACTTTTGTATAGGTATGGATGAAGATTGGTAACTGATTAATCATACTAACCAGCTTTATTTGTTTGTTCAGGAACCAAATGTTCAGTAGTTGTCGTTTTTTTATATGGTTAATACATTTTTCTCGTTTCTATTTTTTTGTATATAGATTAGACAGGTGGTTTTCCTTGTTTGAATGAATTTACAATGGTCATTTGTTGGGCCCTTTACAGCTTGCTGTTTAATGTGAGTCAAGGCTCCGAGTTGAAGACCGTACTTTGACCTATACTGGTTTACTTTACAAATTATGACTTGGATGGAGAGTTGTCTCACTGGCACTCATGCCACATCTTCTTATATTTATGAAATTGTGCATTCCAAACTATACATATCAACAGATTTTAGTACAATTAAATAAAGGAAACAGTAGTATACCGCTGTTCAAAACTCATACATCCATTGACAAAAAACAAAATCGGGGTAACAAACTAAAACCGAGGGAAACGCATTAAATATAAGAGGAGAACAACGACACAACACTGAAATGTAACACACACAGAAACGGACCAAGCATCAGACAAAAGCCCACGAGAATAACAAATATTACATCAAAACCAAATACATGAATTTGGAATAGACAAGTACCGTGACACGTCTTATCGCAATGTGAATTTACACTAAAAAATAAGAGAAAACAAACGACGCAACTTTAAAATGTAACACACACAGCAACGAATAATAATATATCAATGGCCATCTTCCTGACTTGGTACAGGACATTTTTAAAGGAAAAAATGGTGGGTTGAACCTGGTTTTGTGGCATGCCAAACCTCGCACTGTAATGGCAATGTTAAATATAACATTAAAATGACAACATAATATAACAGGACTACAATACAAATAAATAAGAGAACATATTAAACAAAGCAACACATGATTAATAGATAACAGAAAGCATCATGCAGGTTTAAAATTCAATACGCCAAAAACGCGCCTCGTCCACACAAGACTAGACGACACAAGACGCCCAGATATAAAAAAAATATCGAAAGTGAAAAAAAGTACAAAGTTGTACAGCACTGAAGATCAAAAGTTGAAAAAGTTTGTGTCAAATAGTGCTATGTTTTATGCTTGGGATAAGAACATCCTTATTATTTAGAACAATTAAAGCTAGTGCAAATAGTAAATTTTATAAAATGAATATAAAACAGATATACATAATGAAACTGAAGTATTAACTAATTACAGAAAACTAAACCCGCACACATAATGCTAAGACCGACACAGAATAGACACCCCCACTCAGTTCGGCCTCAGCGCAATAAATCATAAAAATGACGTCACATACGATGGCGAAAAGGCTCAACAAGTAAGATGGAATTAGGATAGATTTAAGATTATATTAGAATTAACGTGTTTATGTGTATAATAAAAATAATTGGTATGGTATTAATTTTTGATAGAAAAATTTAGTTCTAACCGCTTGTAATAATGATTCTAACGTATCCTAACTTTAAATACATGTATCTTTGTAATCTCATTTACGTTTTAGTCATTAAGAATAAACCCAGGAAGATTATATAAGGATTTTATTTATTTAAAAACCAGTTGTTCACATGACACGGGTTATGTGCTTCTCATATACGTTATGATGGTATGATACTAAACCCCTCACGGGGAGGATTGTGTCTGATGTTCATAAAATGAAGACAATAATTTTTCAATTAGTTTAATATAAGTCTGAAGCTGGCATGTCTGTTAACTGCTAGTAGTCTGATGTTATTAATGTATTATTGTCATTTTGTTTATTTTCTTTGCTGACATCAGATTCGGACTTCTCTTGGAACTGAATTTAAATGTGCGTATTGTTAAGCGTTTACTTTTCTGCATTGGCTAGAGGTGAAGGGGGAAGGTTGAGATCTCATAAACACGAACTTGTCCCAAGTCAGGAGCCTCTTGCCTTTGTTAGTATTGCATTATTTTAACTTTAGTTGCTTGTGTACAATTAGGGTTTAAAATGGCGTTCATTATCATTGAAACTAGTATATATTTGTTTAGGGGCCAGCTAAAGGACGCCTCCTAGTGCGGGAATTTCTCGTTACATTGAAGACATGTTGGTGACCTTCTGCTGTTTCTGCTCTATGGTCGGATTGATGTCTCTTTGGCACATTCCCCATTTCCATTCTCAATTTAACAAGAGTGATTATAAAGGGGTCATAGTATGACTTTTTACTTTTATCAGCCGGTTTGTTTCAGTTTTTTTTAATAAGTTAAGAAACATCGCTGGTGAATAATTCGCATTAAAGAAAATAATTCGACCTCATTTAAAACTAATTTTTATACAGCTGGTTAAACCAATGATTAACATATCGTTGTAACCTATAATATGAAACCAAACAGACATCTTAAAATTCAATCACATGAGTTCGCTATCTATTGAAATCTCTATTTACTAGTATGTTTCTATCGGATAATATTACCGTCATAAGTCTTCAAAGGCCACATCGATGGTTAATTCACACGAATGCTAATACATATTATCGAGAACATGCATTGTAAGTTGTTTATTTAAGACTTCTTAAACGTGAATATACGTTTTGATATGTTAGAAATCAAATATGAGAATATGATTTAATCGGTGAACATAAACTTGATAATGAATGTTCTGTTCACTTCATTTCCACAGTAAAAAAACAAAAATAATAAAGCCCAAGAAAGTCATTAGACAATAGACTTACTATATATGCGTAACCTTTTTTTTGTTGATTTGTGCTTAATACATTATTTAAATTATAGCAACTAACAAATACATTATGGTACTATATAAAACATATATCATGGTAAATAAAAACATATATAATGAAATTCAGTATCAGCGTATTTGAAAAAGCAATGTCATATTTTCATTTATCAATCTGGAATACAAATTTTATCATTCCTCAAGTTTGTCCGTAAAACAATTAAAACAACATTTCATAATTTCATGCATCCGAGGCGCCTTTTTTATCAGGTTTCCGAAATGCTAAAAGCCAAGGACAGTTGAAAAATTATTTGACGAAAACGGATTTGAAACGTTGCCTATGGGTTGAATCTCATTTTTGATTTTATACAACCAAAGCGTTTTTCTTGATCTACCTTCATCGGGAACGAGCATAAAAAATATTGTACAGCCAAGGAGGTTAAAGAAACAAGCGATAGAAATATATATCACATTGCCCGAGTGAGTTTTTGAATTTTATTTGATTTTGGGACAATTTTTGCAAGTTTTGTAAAAAAAAGAATGTACAGCAGTACTGACTGCTGAGTTGATGATACCAGCGGGGACTAATATTCCACTAACACAAGTGTCGACATAATGCTGCAATACACAAAATCATTATTTAATAAATTGTATGAGTCTAAAGCGATATACCAAAAGGATTTATTTTAAAATTTCCATACGGTTTGATAAATAAAAACCGCTTTTGGATTCATCAGCCGTTATCAAATCAAAAACAAATAAAAAAAGTATAGTTTTGACAATGCACAGTATCATACTGTATGGAAAGAATCACTAGCACTCAAGGACATATACATAAAGGCAACAGTAGTATACCGCTGTTGAAAACTCGTAAATCGATGGACAAACAACGAAATCGGGGTAACAAACTAAAACTAAGGGAAACGCATGAAATATAACAGGAGAACAACGACACAACATGAAAATGCAACACACACAGAAACGAACTAAGCATTAGACAAAATCCAATGAGAATAACACATATAACATCAAAACCAAATACATAAATTTTGGATATAATTGCGTAAAACATTATTCTGGATTTTTAACTAATATCAATTATAGCTTGTTACTCTAAGAACTATGAAATTAGACCGTTGTTTTCCCGTTTGAATGGTTTACACTAGTAATTTTGGGGTCCTTTAAAGTTTATTGTTCGGTGTAAGCCAAGGCCCCGTGATGTAGGCCGTACATTGACCTATAATGCTTGACTTTCATAAAGTTTTATTTGGATGGAGAGTTGCCTCATTGGAACTCCCTCCACATATTCCTTTATCTATATATGAGATCATATTCTAGTTAAAAAGGTAAGCTAATGGTATTTTTTTTAAATCTTTTTAAGAATTGAAAGTCTCATCAAATGTAGGATTATTGAATATGATGATCATTATAAAATGATGATTTCGTCATACACACATAGTTTGTATAAGGATAACCTATGTGAAGCTGTTGTGCAATATTATCCGTCCTACTTTTCATATCAGTATCTCATATTTGTTACAAGCATCAGGATGAAACTTTATATAAAGGCGTTGTTTGTTCATCTCATGTTATCCATAATTGATTTGACATTTGACCCAACATATTTTATGCACAGCCACGTCTTTTGTGTTAAGCCATTATGAAGTGTCAGAAATCTAATATCAAAATAAGAAAAGTAGTTGTTGAATTTCAGCACTGTCATGCCAAAACTTGTTTTATACATTATATTCCCTAAACACTAATTAAAGAGTATACAATTTCTTTATAAATGGTTTCGTTTTTTGGGGTGTCATGCGAATTAGTCATCTCATTCTGACTTTAATTTAAAATATTCATATTCATAAAGACAAATTAAATATCTTGTGTCAGAGCAACACTATTCTTTTATCCTATTGTAAGGTTATTTATGTAAACACCCATATCAAAATCATTCTTTCAGAATAAAAATACAAACAAAGCAAAGTATCAGCATGTAAGGGTTTACAATAAGATGAGGATTAAAGATGTATATAAATAATATCAATATGGATAACATTTCTTCTTTAAGAATGCTATCATACTGATATAACGATTTTGTTGAGTATTTTGCTGGTAAGCATTCCTGTAAGTTGTTTTATAATGTATCTCGGACTTTAAAATACGATTTCTAGCATACGTTTAAGTAATCTCAGACAAGTCTATGACTTGTTTCAACATATCTTTTTTAATATGAATGAAAGGTTTATCGCTTTTACTACATGTTGTAGTTATGCTAACATACCAAAAGAAAAAGAAAACCAAATGTTTATAACGGTTAGAAATTAAAAATCGAACATTTTAAATTTCACCGACAAGCATTTAGCTTAATTTTCATGACCTAAGTAGATAATATTATACATGTTATACATCAAAACAATAAAACTGCCGGTTTACCTTTGTCAAAGTCACATGTCATCCGAAATTTTCAAATAGACTTTGTGGCTTATAAAGTACCAATTTAAAGAAAAATCCATTCACCTTAAAATAAAAGATTTCAGGTTCAATAACACCTGTAAAATGGAATTCAATTGTTTTAGACATAAACTATATATATTCATCACTGGTGTATATGCTTAAAAAACAATAATAATATGCTTGTCTTTTTCAGAACTTCTGATCCATACATGTAGTACATTTATGACATATTATTGACATATGGTTTTGGTCAATGGATGTTCATGAAGCACCTGTTTTACAAAGTATATCACTGGATTGAGCTCTTTGACAAAGTGTATTATTTAAGTGCGTTGCTTTGAGCTCAGTTCATTGTTATGCAATTCATTCATTGTAAAATAATGATTTGACCGACAACCCTCATGTACAAGGAATTATCAAAGTAGTATCCATTCTATGAACAATGTAAGTAATATGGAGATAATAGCATTTTAGGCAATATCCTTCATCATAAATTAGTTCAATCAAAAATACCTCCTTATTTCAAAGACCGGTCTGTATCAATCATTTCTTAAACCTATACCAAACCTATTGCAACTCAAATTTTCAATAACAAACACTTCTTGCAGGATCTCGATATTGACGACTATTCAAAACTAAACTTCCTGATTGCACTTGTGCTGGTTCCCAATTCACATATTATCCTGCTGGCCACGTTATTACCGGTGACCTCAACATTGTTAATAACACTTCTCTACGAAATGTGTTATCGAAAGGTCCGAAATATCGTGAGTCTAAATCCATCAAATGGAAATACACAACTTTAAAATTTTGATGGATTCAGTCGAGGATTATGCCTGGCAATGGGCTAAGCGCGAGAAGGAAGACTTAGACACTTTTTCCGAATGGATAAAGGCAGTGAGGTCGTTGATACAAATCAGAATTAAGAAACTAAATGGGTCCATCAATGCCCATGCTACATCAATCTTTAAAGACCCAAATGTTGCAAATTACCTATCCGACCTCCATGACAAATATGTTGTTATCCCCGCAGACAAAGCCCCAAATAACATCGTTTTTGTGTGTAAAAGTCATTACATTAACTGCTTGATAAACGAATTAGGTATTGACAATTCACTCAACATATACCCTCACGACACTTACCAAAGACGAAATCCTGGATAATCATTGGTCTGTTCTATGTTCCTTTGAAATTTCAACCAAAGATGAAGAACTGGATCTTCCATCATTGTATTGGATACCTAAACTACATAAGTGTCCTTACAAACAACGGTATGTTGCTGGGTCTTCCAAGTGCTCCACGAAACCTCTTTCTAAATTATTTACATCTATTTTATCAGCAATCAAAGACGGGCTTCAAAGTTATTGTGAAACTGCCTATTCTAGAGGTTGCGTGAATCAGATGTGGATACTTAAAAATTCCAAAGATCTTTTAGAGTACATACAATCTAACTCTCTTTCATCTTGTAACAGTATTAAAACATTTGACTTTTCTACTCTTTACACAAGTATTCCAAATTCCAAACTAAAAGACAAATTGATGGAGTTGGTATTGCTTTGCTTCATAAAAAAGAATGGCAAACGTAGATACATGTATCTTTTCTTAGGAAGGAATAAATCCTACTTTGTAAAGGATCACTCTGATTCAAACAAAAAATTCTCTGAAACTGATATTATCAAGATACTTGATTTCTTGATTGACAACATATTTGTAACGTTCGGAGGACGTGTTTTTCAACAGACTATCGGCATTCCAATGGGAACAAACTGTGCCCCTCTACTTGCCGACTTATTTCTTAATTATTATGAGGCTGACTTCATACAGGAATTTCTTAGGAAGAAAGATAAGAAGTTAGCAATATCCTTTAACTCTACTTTCCGCTATATAGATGATGTTCTTTCACTTAATAATTCAAAAATTGGTGACTATGTTGAACGCATCTATCCCATCGAACTAGAGATAAAGGATACTACAGATACAGTTAAGTCAGCTTCATATCATATCAATGAGGGTCGGTTGAATATAAAACTTTACGACAAAAGAGATGATTTCAGCTTTCCAATTGTGAACTTTCCATTTCTAAGTAGCAACATTCCAGCAGCACCTGCATACGGGTATATATCTCCCAATTGACACGATATTCTCGTGCTTGCATTTCCTGTCATGATTTTCTTGATAGAGGGTTGCTATTAAACCAGGAGTTCCAAATGGTGAAGTTGAAATCATCCCTTTGTAAATTTTACGGACGCCGTCACGAGTTGGTTGACCGTTATGGAATAACCGTTTCACAAATGATATCGGATAGGTTCCTTACGTCGTAACTACAATGAATGTGAACTACCGAATTAGACTATTTACCGGATTTGTTATCACATAATCAACAAGACGGGTGCCACATGTGAGCAGGATCTGCTTACCCTTCCGGAGCACCTTAAATCACCCCTAGTTTTTGGTGGGGTTCGTGTTGATTATTAATTAGTTTTCTATGTTGTGTTATGTGTACTATTGTTTGTCTCTTCGTCTTTTTCATTTTTAGCCATGACTTTGTCAGTTTGTTTTAGATTGATGAGTTTGACTGTCCGTTTGGTATCTTTGGTCCTTTTTTTTTTATCTAGATATAAATCAAACAATTAGCCAAATTAAAAAAAAACCACAAATCTCCAAACAATGCTACTCTTGCTACTAGCAATATGATGTTAGATGGTTAAATAACACTTTATGTTTATACATCTGCACTGCCTACATGACGAATAAGTCCTGAGTGTAAATGGTCATTAAGTATGTTAAAAACATAAAAATTATAAGACCTATCTGACCTAATTGAATTTTAAAATTATATTTCATTGTACATGTACATGTTCAACATTTATCATTCATTTGTTTATTTCTTAATTTATGTGAATTAACAACAATTATTTTTTACTACAATACACTTTCATATATAACAACAAAACTGCCTTACTGTATTTGCATTACTTATATTTCTATCCATATCACAAAACAAATTGAAAAGAGAATATTTTTGCAATACCTTTTCCATGTTGAATACTATAACTGTTTAGATCTTTAGACATATTAGGTAGATGTTCATATTCACTTATTTTATCAGATGACTTATGTAGAAGTTATGAGTCTTAAAAGCATGCTCACAAAGGTTCTCTTGTTGAAATCATTTTCATACTGGCCAATTAATTTTTTGATTTGACCTGCTTTGTACACACTTTACTGATGTAATATCATTGCAATGTACACCATAAATCTCAATATAATATATAATATTAATACAATAACCAAATATATATTTGCCGACTGCCCAACGTAAACTAGAGGACATCGGATTTATTACAAATAAATAATATGATGACATGTGAAATATAACAGCATGTGTAAGATAACCATACAGCATAACATACTGAGTTGTAATTAATAATAAATCATCAAAATTTCTCCATCCTTAACGATCCCGCCGGCCAGGAAAAACCAACTATGTCGATAGACAGTGTTGGAAACCTGTGTCCAAACCCTAATTACTTATCAAAGGTACCAGGATTATAATCAAGTACGCCAGACGCGCGTTTCGTCTCAAATCAAAATATTTATACAGCCAAACAACTACAAAGTTAAAGAGCATTTAGGATCCAAAATTCCAAAAAGTTGTTCCAAATACGGCGCAGGTAATATATACCTGGGATAAGAAAATCTTAAATATATGACACATAACAACAACAAAAAATGATATAAAGGGGAACATGAAACTTTAAAATAACCCTCCGTGCATCAGTACATTCAGCAAAAAACGTAAAGCTCATAAATGAGCGAATACATTGCACAAACATTATAAAAGCCAAATGAAGATATAGCTATGAAATATTAATGAGAAACGATATATATAAATATCGTTTAGAAACTTGACTGTATCAGTATTGGGTAGAGATTAATTACTCCTCGGGATTATTTCCCGCTCATTTATTACATGTACATGTAAACAGCAAGCAAATGCATGTTCTCAGATACCATCTCCTATATAAAAAAATCACTTCATGAAAAAAATAACCTGTTGATGTATTCAACTCCTAGCTTCAAAATGTATTCAAAATTGAAGATGTGGAACATATTCTATTATAATCATTTGATAATTGATGCAATAAGTGTCTCTTCCATGCCGTTCTTGAACATAAAAAACTAAATATTGAATAAATAACTCTACTAATAAACAGGTTGATTGTCATATTGTGCAACACAGTTAATAATATGGAACTCTATCATAAAAACATAGTACTTCTTATGTCTTATAAAACACGGTCAAACATCCAAACATACTATCCACACTAATCTTATTACTAAGGTGATCGGTTTTTGTTTTTGTTTTAAGAAATATAAGATATAAAATTAACAGTTTTGATGTCGTTTTATTGATATAAATAAATATATTACATGTTGTCTCTTTGACACATTCCCCATTTCCATTCTCAATTTTACATAAAGCAAAATATCCAACTTACATAAGTATTGATAACTTTAGGGTTTATATTCGAAGACAAAGAGAGTTTAAGACAACTTGCAATTGAAGGGGTCATAAAACGATTTCCTACGTATCTTTTTATTTCTTTCATCTATGAATATCATGCTTTTAATGTTATGAAATATTTTATACTATTTAATGATTTTCAACTAAATTTGAATATCGAACCGACTGCTAGCAGCCGGCTGGATATTGAATATCGAATATCGAATATTTAACTGGCTGCTAACTTTACATCGGGTCATGTCGTTGATTATTTATTTTCGATATATTAGTTTGAATGTCCCGCTGATATCTTTCTTTTATTAAGTTTACGGAATTGACAAAGTCAAAGCATTTTTATTTACTTTGACCGAAATACTTTGTCATTAAAAAAGAGATGGGGACAATCTTTGGTTCAAGCTTGTTTTTTGTTTGCATAAGACTATACATATGACCAATTTGTCATAATTTATTGAAAATGGTTTCAATAGGAATGCCTAATTAATACATTTTTTCCGTAATTTGTACATTTTTTCTTTGATGTGTACTCGCTGATAATGTCAGTATCAGTGGACTGGCCGTGATATAAAAATTATTAGGTTAGTACGCAAATGACATGCGCGAATGCAACGCGTAAGGATCTACTTTCCCCTTTCAATCACAAAATTGCACGTACTTTTTTTTCGCAGAAACGCACGATATTTTTGGCGAATAAAACACTTGACATCGTTTTAAACGATTGTTGTGAAAATGTGATCAGAAAATGCATGAAAAAAGACTTTTAAAAAAAGAATAATTGATATATATGAAGTACAACCAACATACCATACCGTCCATGATTCCAATCCGAGTTTTATTCATACAATACCAATACATAGCCTGGTGCTGTTCCAAGTAATCAATGTGATCGTTTTCATGAAGAATACTGAGCTAAGAATGACAAAATTATATAATTTTATCCACTAAACTAAGTAAAATATAATTAAAACTTGTCATTGAACTCAAAATGATGATCGATGAAAAATCTGCTGATTCATATCGTATCATTCTTATTTCTGACTATCACTATGATGATGCTTTGTGAAAAATAAAGAAACTTGACTTACTGGTATGCTACCATTATATTTGCCATTGTTAGTGTCATGTCCAAAGCAGAATATTAATGAACGCATGCAATAATTCCTTTTCAATACTTTTTTTACCAATGACGTAATGCAGCCTATGACGTCAAGTGTGATTCGCCGTGATTCGACGCGAAAAAGAAGTTCGTTTGTTATTTTCTCTGTTATTGTAGTGATTTTTTTTTTTTAAATTACCGATAAACAGAATAAAGACTTTTTGTTTTTGATACTGACTTTTTCACGGCTGCACCTGATATTTTATTGTGATAAAGTCAGTATCAAAATAAGTTCTAAGTATACTTGTACGCAATACAATTGATACCGTTTGGTTAAAATGGATATGCAAATAGGGAAGTAATAGTTAAAACCCAAAATTTATCTTTATAAACTTGTATTCTGTACTATTATATGAAAGTAAAAGAAAATAGAGTAATGATAACATCATGCATTAAGGAACGAACACTTTCAAAAATTATTTATATTGTATGTGATGTGTATAGTCTTATGCAAAATATATTTGCAGCATAAATTTTCCCACATCTCTTCGTTTATGACAATATATCATCGGACCGACTTTTAAGTCATACCCAAGACTTCCAAAACTTTAAAAGGAAGGGCAAAGGGTTATTTTCGTGCAACGTATTTTGCCACTTTTTATTTCACGTGCAGCCGTGAAAAAGGTTTGTTATTCACCGTGTTTCGTAAAATTGATAAAAAGATTAACGTGCAATTTTTTTTCAATTGTTCATTAATTATGAAAGGGCAATTTATTTCGCGTTTTTCCGTGCAGAAACCTCTCCTTACTCCCTTCTTTCAACCTAATTTTCATGATTACTTGGGGACAGGATAATTATTTTCGCGTGATTCTGCATGTATACTATGGTTATAATTCTATAATATATAGAGACTCTCTAAATGAGATAAAAGTGATCGCCGTTGAGAAGAAACTTGTAATTGATAGTTAACAGCAAATACACTATGTTTAGATTATATGGTCCGAGAACACCATTGTCGTCCCTTGATTTTCGTTGTTCACAAATATAGTCCCTAGTGTTGACAGTGGGTTACTTGCCATTAATTTTTATACCCCTTCCAAATTTATTTCTCCATGTTCAATGCCTCAAATTGCAAGTAGGGGGATGAAATTACACTGTAAAAAAATTTGGGTCCAGAATTTTAAAGGAAAGTAGTGATTTGGTCCAGCTGAAAAAGGTTGAAAATAAGCACTTCGGAAGCTGTCAAAAGATTTCAAGACGCCCTAAACATAAAATTGTCCATATTTTGAGTGAGAGGCGATGAAGTTTTCTATAAATTTGATATAATTTGTCCCAAAAGTAGTACAACACACTGTAAAAGTTTCTTTGAGAAAGCGCAGGTGGGATTTTTTTTATTTTCATTTATGTTCTAAAAGAAATGCACTACAAATTAATTGTGTTCTCGGACCATATAGGTACGTTTATAGTATAGAGAAAAACGAAAATCATGGCATTTAACAGAAAGCATAATAATAACGGATTTTAGAAAAAGGTTTAACATAATGGTCCTGTCTCCAAGTGCCTATGACCCAATTTGATACTTTTTCTGAAATTCTCCAGACATAAAATCGTTCACAAAAATTCATCCTACAGCATTTACATACTTCAAACCAAGCTCTATATACCCGCGGGTGTATTCTAGTTAATTTTGAAGAAAAAAAATTAATTGAAAAAACTTGATGAAAGCGTTAGCACCTAGTACATTATCAAACATCATATCAAGGTAATTAAATTATGCAACATCATCATGCCACTGCATATACAGATATTGTTAAATGGCTTTACACAAAAGAAGTATCTGTGCATAAAATATGTTGAGTTAAATGTCAAATCAATTATGGATAACATGAGACGAACAAACAACATATGTATATGCAGTTTCGTGATGATGTTTCATAATTTGATTACCTTGATATAATGTTTGTTTTCATACCAGTAATTCCTTTTTAAAAATGTCAGAAATCAAATATCAGACTCAAAAATAAGAAAAAGTATTTCTAACATTTTAGCACTGTCATGCCAAAACTTTTTATTATAAATAATATGCACTTAGACTATTAAAAGAGTTTACAAATTCTTTAGAAATTATTTCGTATTTGGGGTGTCATCTGATTCTGACATTGCAACTTTATAATCTTAAAAAAAATATCTTGTGTCAGAACAACACTATGTACAACACATATATACAAAATTTAGTCCTGGTATCTATGATAAGGTTATTTATCCTATTTAAAAAGTAAAATCACAAAAATACTGAACTTAAAGGAAAATTAATTCGGAAAGTCCATAATCAAATGGCAAAATCAAATAACATAACGCAAGTAGTATAGTACTTGAACGACTCCAGCGCACCCCCTCCAAAAAAAAAAAAAAATTTGACCCCCAAAAAATTACCCTCATTTCAAGTAAAAGAGCCCTAAATTTTCATAAAAAAGCAAAAAAACACCCCAAAAAACACCAAATTTTCTTACTCCCAAAAAAATTTTTTTTTTACTTTGGAAAAAAACGTTATTAAAAACACCCAAAAAACAACAACAAAATTCCAAAAAAAAATAAATAAAAAAACCGGGAGAACAGGCAGAGAAAAAATTCTGTGGGATTTAAGAGAAAAAATAATTTCCCCAGTGCGCCCCAACCTTGATTTTTAATTAATTTTATCAATATAGTCTAGTAATAAAACGGATCAATACGACTACAACTTCAATTGCTTTTCATAAGCAGCTTTTTATTGAAACTAAGCATACAAATCAATAGCATTACATTAAACCGATGATCAAAGGATCTTTTCACAACTTTCTATAGTTAATTCAATAGCAACGATCGATTCTGTATAAAACATTATTGATGACAACATGTTGCCTGGGTGATGTAAACATATAGCAGACGTTTATTGACAGTGGAGAGATTGGAGTATTTCACAAGAAAATCATCTGTAGGTGTTTATTCATTCTATTATTTTGTGTTGTGAATAGATTCCGTTGTAATACTTTTTTATGAAAAAAACCAACAATAAAAACACCCAAAAAACAACAAAAAAATTCCAAAAAAAAATAAATAAAAAAACCGGGAGAACTGACAGAGAAAGAATTCTGTGGGATTTAAGAGAAAAATAAAAAAATCAATTTTTACTTTAAAAAATGAAACAACCTACAGCTCCTAATTTATATCCAGAATTACCTATAGAAGATGGACAAAACTATAGATTACAAAAAATTTCAGAAATAGAAAATTCTTTAAAAAATGAAAGAGACAAAAGAAATTCTTTATATAAAAAATATAAAAGAGGAGTAAACTTTACAGATGGAATAGATACAACTTTAATTTCAGCATCAGTTATTTCTGCAGGTATAGGTATTGCTATTCCTATTTTATTACCATTACAGATTACAGCAGTCGCATGCGGTAGTGTTGGGGGTGTAATAAAATTAATAAGAAGAAAGCTTACTTCAAAAGCTAAAAAACATTATGAAATAAAAACTTTAGCAGAGTGTAAATTAAATAGTATTAAAGATTTAATTTCTAGATCTTTAACTGACAATAAAATAAGTGAAGAAGAATTTAAACTTATTTTAGAAGAACTAGAAAAATTTAATGAGATGAAAAAAAATTTAAAAATGGCAAATTTAAAAACTTCAAAAAGTTTACCAGAAGATGAAAGAAGAAAAATTATAGAAGAAACAGAAAATAGAGTAAGAAATGAAATAAAAAAAAAAATGGAAAATCTATAATTAACATACTATATAGTAAAAAATCATTTCTGTAGATCACCGAAAGGGGAAGTGGTCTAGAACACAGTATTATTTTATTTAGGGAGTTCACTATACACGCAAATTTTTATTAGTCTTCACTTCAAGGTTAATCGAGCAAATTTTATTTAATAAGGCTTTTTACAGTTTTTTTACTTTACTACGGGCTCATAAGGATCTTAAATCTGATTTTATTGCTGTGTCCACAATAGACACAGCAATATTATTCTACGTATTTCACCTGTATCGGTTTGGACAATTCCATGGACTATTCCATACCTCCATACACACACCATTATGCTTAAGGGGTTTTCATATGTCATGTCAAGATGATATAGGCTATTTACCGTTGTTTGCCACAAAAAAATCTGGTAAAGTCACTTTTCTGAAAAACCAATATAAATATAGTTAACATATTTATATATTTAATCTAACTGTGTTCATTGACCCGATTTTTTTAATGACAACACACACCTAAAATTCGTTTTGGTTTATTCCATGACATTTGCGCGGGAAATATTCATCAGAGACTTTAATAATTTTAATGGACGTTCATTTGGAAAATTTTACTATCTATTTTAAGTGAACAATTGTCATATGTTTTTGTTTTTCATACATTTAAAGGATCAATGTTATTTAAATTCCGTATATCTTCATTTGACATCAGGTTTGTACGCATTTACGTGTTTAGTCTCTTCTCTAGTCTATAATCAAAACTGAAGGCCGCGAAGGGACACATGTCATGATGACACGTGCTGCACAATCCCACACATTTCACATTATGTAATAAAATTCTACTGTTTGCGATAAAAAATATTCACTGTTTAGGGGTGTTGAAATTAGGTCTTACATAGTTGATGCGTATCCGATCCGTGATTTGTATATATTTCAATGGTGCTCTCGGTAAGGCCAAAAAAATATATGTTTGATTATGGGTACCTGACCGATCTTATTTTGAGCACCCACCCTAAGCCATTTTATTGCCGTCGTAAGAAATAATCCAATCATTATAAATAGGGGAACTCTCGCCCCATGGACAACTCGGACCACACAATTCAAAATCATGGCACAAAAAATAAAATGGACAAAATAATAAAAAGAAAATACCGACCTACCTACCTACCCTACATATTTTGATGATGTAACCTTAAACAGACATGTTAGTTTTCTCGTTTGAATTGTTTTACATTGTCTTATCGGGGCCTTTTATAGCTGACTGCGGTATGGGCTTTGCTCATTGTAACATGTACAACAATCAAACATCAACCCACACTAAACTGAATGTAATTGTAACATGTACAACAATCAAACATCAACCCACACTAAACTGAATGTAATTGAAAGACATCTAGAGGTTGATATCAGAGGTGGATTTAGGGGGGGGCCCTGCTTTTTGAGAAAAAATTTGGTTGCTTATATAGGGAATCACTGAATCGTGACTGGAGCGAGCCCCCTCTTAGGTCAGTCAGTGGGCTCCCACTTTAGAAAATTTCTGGATTTGCCACTGGATATACCGTATCGAACAGAAAATAAAAAAGGGAACAATATGGTGAATTTTAGAGATTAATATTATTTCATGTACATGCATTTGAAATATTTAAGATATATTGTTTCCCTTTTTTTAGCTCACCTGGCCCGAAGGGCCAAGTGAGCTTTTCTCATCACTTGGCGTCCGGCGTCCGTCGTCGTCCGTTGTCGTCGTCTGTCGTCGTCCTGCGTTAACTTTTACAAAAATCTTCTCCTCTGAAACTACTGGGCCAAATTTAACCAAACTTGGCCACAATCATCATTGGGGTATCTAGTTTAAAAATTGTGTCTGGTGACCCCGCCAACTAACCAAGATGGCCGCCATGGCTATAAATAGAACATAGGGGTAAAATGCAGTTTTTGGCTTATAACTCAAAAACCAAAGCATTTAGGGCAAATCTGACATGGGGTATTATTGTTAATCAGGTTAAGATCTATCTGCCCTGAAATTTTCAGATGAATCTGACATTCCGTTGTTAGGTTGCTGCCCCTGAATTGGTAATTTTAAGGAAATTTTGTTGTTTTTGGTTATTATCTTGAATATTATTTCAGATAGAGATAAACTGTAAAAAGCAATAATGTTCAGCAAAGTAAGATCTACAAATAAGTCAACATGACCAAAATGATCAGTTGACCACTTTAGGAGTTATTGCCCTTTATAGTCAATTTTTAACCATTTTACGTAAATCTTAGTAATCTTTTAGAAAAATCTTCTCCTCTGAAACTGCTGGGACAAATTATTTGAAACTTGGCCACAATCATCATTGGGGTATCTAGTTTAAAAATTGTGTCCGGTGACCCGGCCAACTAACCAAGATGACCGCCATGGCTATAAATAGAACATAGGGGTAAAATGCAGTTTTTGGCTTATAACTCAAAAACCAAAGCATTTAGAGCAAATCTGACATTGGGTAAAATTGTTAATCAGGTGAAGATCTATCTGCCCTGAAATTTTCAGATGAATTGGACAACCTGTTTTTGGGTTGCGGCCCCTGAATTGGTAATTTTAAGGAAATTTTGCTGTTTTTGGTTATTATATTGAATATTATTATAGATATAGGTAAACTGTAAACAGCAATAATGTTCAGCAAGGTCAGATTTACAAATAAGTCAACATGACCAAAATGGTCAGTTGACCTCTTTAGGAGTTATTGCCCTTTAAAGTCAATTTTTAACCATTTTTCGTAAATTTTATATATCTTTTACTAAAATCTTCTTCTCTGAAACTGCTGTGCCAAATTGATCCAAACTTGGCCACAATCATCTTTGGGGTTTCTTGTTTAAAAAATGTGTCCGGTGACCTGGCCATCAAACCAAGATGGCCGCCACGGCTAAAAATAGAACATAGGGGTAAAATGCAGTTTTTGGCTTATAACTCAAAAACCAAATAATTTAGAGAAAATCTGACATGAAGTAAAATTGTTAATCAGGTCAAGATCTATCTGCCCTGAAATTTTCAGATGAATTGGACAACCTGTTTTTGGGTTGCGGCCCCTGAATTGGTAATTTTAAGGAAATTTTGCTGTTTTATATTGAATATTATTATAGATATAGGTAAACTGTAAACAGCAATAATGTTCAGCAAAGTAAGATCTACAAATAAGTCAACATGAACGAAATGGTCAATTTACCCCTGTAGGAGTTATTGACCTTTGTAGTCCATTTTCAATCTGCTTCCTTTGTTTAATATTCACATAGACCAAGGTGAGCGACACAGGCTCTTTAGAGCCTCTAGTTTCTTCTAGGTTCCACGGTGACCTAGCTTCCATTTTCGAAAACTGTGATTTAAATGCTAGTCTATTAGAGGGATATTTCCTTTTCATTGGTTGTAGATATGGAATCTTATTTTACCATGAAGTCAGATTTGAAATTGACTTTGGGAATGAAGATATCGTAAAGACTGAATGTCAGTTTTAGTCTTATATATCTATAATACTAAAATTACGAGGTCCAATTTGTCAGCCGTCATCGCGTAAAAACGACGAATCAAAGAATTCGACTTTATAAATAACTAATATAGTACAAAGGTGTAGATTAAAAATTACACCACTCCAGGCCCTTTTGTTTTCCACGTAATTAATATTGCCAATAATTAAGAAATTCCGGATCGAGTCCGATACCGATACCAAAAATTAATAGTATATTCACCTGTTACCGATTACCTTATTTGTACGTTCCGCGTCTGACAGGTGCACCACCAAACGGTGTATTCAGGATTAATATGCTATATACACGGGTCGTATCCACAGGGTTGAAACTACTAAATTGTCAAATTTTAATCAGTTTAGACTTTCTAAGATACATTGTAACAATACAAATACTAAAATCTGGACTAAAAATAAGGCGTATAGGTACAGTTTTCAATTTGTTAGCCAGCATGACGTAAAACAGCGAATCAAAGAATTCAATTTTATTTACAACTAATACATGTATGTATATGACAATGCTGTTGATTAAAAAAATACTCCATTCCAGGAACTTTTGTTTTTCAAATAATTAATATTACCAATAATTGATAAGTTCCAGTTCGACGGTTTCAATCAGAAAGATTTGAAAGCAGAGAAAACTGTGTATCGTTTAATCGGCATAACTTTATCAGATAAAAATACTAATACTAAAATAAGGCTTGCACATAGTTATATACGTTAACTCAGTCATGGACCTGCGATACCACGTGTCTGTTCTAGTGTACTTTATAATTTTAGTCTTGCATGTACATAATTATGTGTACATATATCACTGATTCAGTGGCAATGGTAAATAGACACTGACAAGTCTTAGATAATATTTTATAGTTTTGAATGTTTTGTCCGTTGACTAAAATTAGGTGGAGGTTTGTGTGTTCTTATTTCCAACAGAGGTAAACTCAACACATATCAATATGTGCATGAAGCAAATTGATAGTTGCTAGATACGGAATGATTGTACCACAAGAAAGTTTAAACCTGTGTGTATATATACTTAAAATATGATAAAAAAAATCATGTCTTTTTCAGGACTTCTGAATCCAACCATGTAGTATGGAATGTTTTTGAGATGTGGTTTTGGTGGATGGATGTTAATGAAGGACCTGTAGTACAAAGTATATCACTGAATTTAGCTCTTTGTCTAAGTGTATTATTGAATACTTTGCGTTGAGCTCAGTTCATTGTTATGCAAATCATTCTTTGTGAAATAAAGATTTGACAGAAAGCTCTCATGTACAAGGATTTGTCAAAGTAGTATCACCTCTATTTACAATGTAAGTATTAGGGAGATGAAAGCATTCTATATTGATTTGAACCAAATATATTATAAAAAAAAAGAACAAATTTACCCGAGAATGCTACTACCACTACTAGCAATATGATGCTAGGTTGTTTTAATACATCTGTACTAGCTGCCTACTGATGACTCGGTTCTGAATGTAAATGGTCCTTCCACTATGCAGGGAAAAATTATAAGGCATATCTAGGCTTATCAATTTCTAAAACAATATTTCATCGTACATGTTTGAAATTTTTAAACAACCACAGAAATTTTTGCAGTTGAAATACATGTATGTATCCTGTCGTCGTCTTCCCAAGATGGATGGTTTCCAGATAATAACTTCAGTATAAGTAAAAAGGAAGCCTTAAAATTATAACATACTGTGGATTCATTTATTTTCGTGGGTACCAATTTTCGTGGATTAAAGAAAGTTTGCATTTTCGTGGATATTTAATTTCGTGGTTTTGCCGAAGTCTGCATACAAGCCTATAGAAAATTTGTTAATCGTTGAACATTTAATTTTGTGGTAAGACTTTAGCCACAAAAGCCACGAAAATTGGTATCCAAAGAATAATAATGCATCCACAGTAATATTTATAATCATAAAAGGAAGCCTGGGATTGTTTTGGGGAGTTATATATATAGTCCCTAAGGTTTAGGAATAAGGGTTCCAAAGGTGACCAAAACAAGCATTAATCTAGTGTCCATACAAAAAGTTGTGTATAAGTATTTCAATTGTTCTGAAATTGTACCATAATATTGAATACCATAAGTAGAAGGTTGAGGTCTATTTTGTGGGTTATGGGTCAAACAGTCTAGGAATTAAGGGCCAAAAACAAACATTTTTGTAGATTCCAGAAAATAAATTTGAGTTATTTCTTTGTCCAGAATGGTTGTTGAATTACCTAAAACCAATGCTTTATGAAATATTCTTTAAAAATTGGAGTTTAGATTTCTCTGTCCATAATAGTAGTTGAATCAACTTAAAATAATGCTATACATGTATATACACTATACAATGCAAAATTCACTTTACTACCAACTGATAAATTTAAGCAGTCTTTAATAGCCATTCAGTAATTACAAGCACTTTGATTATCATTCTAGGGTTATGCCCTTTCACAAATGGAAAAATTTCTCAAGTTTGTCTCAACTAAATTTAGTGAAATGTGTATATAATCTTATTACCTATAAACTCAGTTTAAGTTCAATTTTTGGCAGCTTCACTTTATGTACCTTTTTAACGTTATATGCTAGCGAGGGCATCATCACCATGACTGTATGACATTTATATTTTAATACTTAATGTTTTATTAAAATGAGTAGTTGAATAATTATTGTTGCAAACTCCATTAGAAATTTGATTTGAGATCATTTTTATACCACCACAAAAATTGAAAACTTTTTGGTTGTACATTTGTATCACGTTGGCGTCATCGTCTTCATCCAAAGACATTTGGTTTTAGCACTCTAACTTAAGTAAAAGGTCAATAGAAATATATGAAATTTAGACACAAGGTTTATGACCATGAAAGGAAGGCTGGGATTGATTTTGGGTAATTTGGTCTCAACAGTTTAGGAAAAAGGGCCCAAATTTAGCATTTTTCTTGGTTTTTGCTCTATAACTCAAGTATTAGTAAACAGAAATCTATGATATTTTAACATAAGGTCTATGGCCACACAAGGAGGGTTGGAATAGATTTTGGTAGTTTTAGTCCCAACAGGGTAGGATTTAGGAACCAAAAACAGGTCCCAAATAAGTATTTTTCTTGGTTTTTTTAACAATACCTTTAGCATAAGTTAATAGAAATCTATAAAGGTTTATGACCACAAAAGGAAGGTTTGAATTATTTTTGGGAGTTTTGGTCCCAAGGAATAAGGGGCCAAAATTAAACTTTGTTTGCTTTCATCAAAAAAATGAATTATTGTGTTTCTTTGATATGCCAAATCTAACCGTGTTAAGATTCTTAATTTTTGGTCCTGTTTTTAAATTGATCTACATTAAGGTCCAAAGGGTCCAAATTTAAAATCAGCTTGATTTTAACAAAAATTGAATTTTTGGGGTTCTTTGATATGGTGAGTCTTAACATGCACTTAGATTTTTGATTATGGGCCCAGTTTTCAAGTTGGTCCAATCAAAAATTGAATTCTTCGGGTTCTATGATATTCTGAATTTAACCATGTATTTAGATTTTGGATATTGGACCAAAATAGGTAAATGTCCAATTTAAATTTTTTAAGTTGAAGTTCTTTATAGACCACATTCAATCTGTGTCAGTTTCTGACACAGATTGAATGTGGCCTATGTTGTGTCAACTATTTAACCACAATCCAAATTCAGAGCTGTATCTAGCTTGAATGTTGTGTCCATACTAGCCCCAACCGTTCAGGTTTCCACCTCTGCAGTCGAATAAAGCAGCACCCTGCGGCGTATCTGTTCCATTCATTTGTTTTTTCTTTATTTGTGTGAATTAACATTGTTACAGTAAATGCTAATTACTACACTTGCATACCACAACAAATACTGTATTGGTACATGTATCACTTATATTTGTATCCATATAACAAAACAAAAAATGAAAAGGAATAATTTTGCAATACCTTTTGAGTACTAAATAGCTTTTTAGGTATTTAGACATATTTTAAGACTTATTAAGTAGATGTTGATGATATTTGCTTGACATGCTTCAAATTCGATCAGATTACTTTTGGAGCAGTTATGAGTCTTTGAAGCATGCTCACAAAGGTTCTTTTGGTGAAATCATTTTTATTTTGGTCAAAATTTGTCTTTGCTTCGACCAGCTTTGGAGGAGGTATAAAGAAATTGATATAAATCAGCACAGAGGTTTACTTCCGATCTTATTTAGCCCCAATAATCATGTCAGACTTAAGCCATTGTCATTACTTAAAACCAATAAATGTATTCTAATCTGAGGAAGAAATTCGACATTTTAAATTTTTTTTTGACTAATGATACTGACGATCCACCACAAAGTAATGTACTATATATAGTAAATAGAACCATACCAATAGTAAGCAAATACATATAAAAAAAGATGAGGTATGATTGCCAATGAGACAATTCTCCACAAGAGACCAAATCGACACAGACATTAACAATTCCCAGCTACAAAATGTATCCAAAACCAAAGATGTAGAACATGTTCTATCATAATCATTTGGCAACTAATGTAATTACTGTCTCCCCATGTCTGTATTGAACATAAAAAAATATCAAATAAATAACACTCCTAATGCTCAGATCGGTTGTCACCGTGCAACACAGTTATTAACACCATATAGGAAAAACATAGAACTTTATTGTCATAAGACACTGTCAAACATCCAAACACACTATCCACACTCATCTGTGTCCACACTTGTTTTTATAAACAAAATAACTTTAGTTGAAAATCACCACTATGTGAACGTGGGAAATCCACCAAACTATGAATCAATTTTTAATTAAATAAATGGATGAAGAAACAAAAGAAAAATTAGTAAAAAATGTAAAAATAATGTTAAATAAAAAATTTAATTATTTTTATCTTAAGTTGTTTTTAACAGGTTCTTTTTATTGTTTATTATCTAATATTTTAGATGAATAAAATGGCTGAAGGAGGTTATGAGTTTGATAATCCTGAGTTTAAAAATAATGATTATGATGATGATTATGAAGAAGAAGAAACGTCTTTTCAAGATGATGAAGAGTTTCAAAATAATATAAATAAGGAATTTGAAAAATCAAGAGATTTATCAGAAAATGAAGCTAAAATTCGTAAAAAAGAAACTACAAAAAAAATGATTAAACAATTTTATAAAAAAAATGGTGAAACTACACGTAATGAAGTAGGTTTTTTTGTTAGGGAAGATCATAATGAAAGACAAATCTTATATGTAAAAGATGAAAAAGGTAATGATATTGCATTAACATATTACCAAAAAGGAGTATTAAAGTTTTATAAATTTAGTACTCTTCAAAAAGAATACGGTGTTAATTTTGTCAGGGATGTTTTAGGTGTAGATGATTATAAAATATCTGATTATTTAAAAGAAGGTAGATCAGTGTTTCAAGATTTTCAAAAAAAGATAAAAGCACCAATTCGTGAACTCGATAATATAGAAATTCCATTACAAGAAATATCTACACAACAAGAAGGACAAGAATTATTAGAAATAGCAAGTAATGAAGAAACACATGTGAAAGAAATAGAAACTTCATTTATTGAACAAGGAACATCTTTCATAAATGAAGAAACACAAACAGATATGACAAAAAGAGAGATGGATGGTATAATCAGTGCAATGACATCAGTAAAAGAAGAGATTGCAAATGAATTAGCAAAATTGAATGAAACAAATAAAGACTTAGCAAAAGAAAACGCCAAATTAGAACAAGCTAAAGAAGACAATGATGAATTTCAAATAAATAGAATAAGTAGTCGAATAAGAGAGTTAGAATCTGAGAGAAGTGCAAGACTAGAAGTAATTAATATTAATAAAGAAAAACTACGTAGTCAAGTAAACAGATTTAAACAAACAATACATAAAATGTTAAACGAAGACAAAACATTAGGTGAAAGAATAAGAACATTATTCAGAGAACAAGGAATAACAATAGTTAGTGTTTTAACTGCTTTTGGAATGATTATTGGTGTTATTGTTGAAGTATTTACTGGTTCTCCTTTTCCTTCTCCTTCTCCTCCATCAAAAGGTGGTGGTGTACAAGACTGGATAAAAAAACAATTAAAAAATCTTGGAAAATTATTATCTTTTCTTGCAGGAAAATTAGCAGCTGCATTACCAGGTATTATAGGTTCTATTGTTTCTTGGTTATTGTCTGCAACAAAAGACGTAGTAAATTGGTTTGCAAACAACTTATGGGCATTGCTTATTTTAGTTGTTAGTTTATTGTTTACTGCTGCTAGAGATTATTTGAAAAAATAAAGTGCTGTAAATCCTATTACAATACTTACAAATATTATTGCTTGTTTATTATCTTCATGATCTTCATGTTCAATTTTTTTTATTGGATCTATTTTTGGTTCTTCAGGCTTTTCAGGTTTTATAGGTTCTTGTGGTTTTACAGGTTCTTTTGGTTTAAAATCAACATGATCAAAATTTTTATTATTTAAATCATCATTTAACCCAAGTGTTTGATTTTCTGTTGCAATTATAATTTTATTATTATAACCAACAATACTTCCAATTTGTAAAACCATATCACTGGGAGACATATATAAACCAAGTCCATAAGCATAATCAACTTTACTTCTTGCATATTTTAAAACATTTTCATAATTCGATATCTGGGTGGGTAAATCGATAGGACTATTTATTACATCTTGTACATTTGCTAAGAATTGTTTTTGTGCATCAAATCCTGTTCCTACTTTTAAAATTTCTGTTTTTGTTTGTGATTGTGCACCTAACAAAGCCCATACATAAAGTTTAATACTTTCATTAATACGTTCAACACCAGATTGTGTAAATCCATTCCCATTATCTAAAATAAAAGTAGTCCAAGCCATACTTATATCTTTTTCATGCTTAATAGTATCATGAGTACTAAAGAAAGGTCCTTTAATTTTATTTCTTTGTCTATATTCACCACTTGGTTTATAATATTGCTCAAAACTTCCTAATCCTTGACATGATGATTCTAGTTTTTGTCTCCAATTTGTATTTGGAGAAATATTAAATTCATCACATAATTTCTGATATGCAGCTTTGTCATATGGGTTCTTGTAATAACAGAAAGAAGAATCTGTTGGTAAAGGTGATTTAAGTTCTTTTAAAATTCTTGCAATGCAATAATATAAATGAAACATATAAAAAGACTTTGTAAGATTTGAAGTATTTTGTATATGATCATTATAAGAAACACCACATCCTGTACTTGCACACCAAACTGCAAAATTTAACTGACATTGCCACCAATCAAATGAAGAATGAATCCAGGCATTCCATGGTTCGTTAGTGTGTATTGATGGGTTTTGATAGTTTTGAAATAAATCAGGAAAAGATGTTTTAAAGTTCTCTTTTTGATTTACAAATATTGTTTGATTTACAAGATTTGTTTTTAATTGATGATCTTTTTCAGAATATTTAATACCTGGATTATATGAAACATTAGGATTATATTTAAATTCTTTTGTTATCATTTTTTTATATTAAAAATGTTTCATACTATTTCAAATATTGATAATACAATAAACTTAGAACAATACATAAATAACAGAAATGGAAATAAACGTATTGGTTTGAAATTTATAAGATACAGTATAGGTTGGTATAATGTTTATCATGGGTTTATAACAAAAACCGGAGAGGAACAACAAAGGATTATGAATGGTTATTATAGTTTTCAACAAATAGTGGATGAATTTCAAAAAGAAAATATTGTATTATCCGTAAATGAAGCAAATGGTATCGCTTCATTAAACACTACTACTGAGTTAAAGATAAGTAAGGGTTTGGGAAATATGTTAGGATTTAATAATAAACGTAAATTCGAACCTAATGAATTACATTATGGAAACAAATTTGTGGATTATGCTATCCATAAATCATTATATATCCATTTGGAACAAGTTAGCACTTCTCATAATTATCTTGATGGTAAGCCAAGTACATTATTGGCTGTTATTCCAGTCGAGAATAAAGAGTTTGGTGAAGTTATAACAGCGAGATTTGAGCAACCGGAATATAAGTGTTTAGTAAATGATGTTATAACAGAATTGAAATTAGAAATAAGAGATGAAAATAATAACAAGATAATTAATCATTTACCAATTAATTGTGTTTTAGAAGTTATATAATTTATTTAATAAAATGAGCATACTTGGTGTCAAAAAAAAAAACGTAGATACATCGGAAATAAAAAAGGAAATATTAAATATGAAGAGTGAACTTCAAACAAGGGATACTAAGGATAGAGATTTACGCCGGAGTGTCGCTGCCCTAACCATCAGAGTTTTAAATGTTGAAAATATAGTTAGTAATATTAAAAATAAACCAGACAAAAAATTAATAAGTATAAATGCTGGAATTGATGGTTCAATACATGCAAGACAAAAGTTTAATTTTGGTGATGGTGGTGGTGGTTATTATGTAATGAACTTTCCAGGACAAATATTGGGTATTAGTTTAGTAAGTTTAAGAACAAACTCAGATAATATAGATGTTATGATAACTGTTAATAATTATAAGACATATAGTTACGGAATAAGTTTAAGTAATGGTGACACACACAGTTATCATAACTTTTATACACCTTTTGAAGTTAAGGCTGGAGATATTATAGGGTTTGTTAGTGAGAGTGATAATTCTACATGTATCAATACTCTAGTATCAGTGATAATTGAATTATTTTTATAACAAATTTAATCCTTAAAAATGTCGGCATACGGAAACAAATTAAATCCTTACAGAAAAATAAGAGAACCCCGTGGTGTGAAAGGTATTCGTCAAAGTGTATCAATAACAAATAATCCTTCAACTATTGATCAAAATCAACAGCTATTAGTGAGATTCCCCAATCTAAGCAATAATGATGTTATTGTTCCTGGAACAACCAGATTGGCATTTGAAATAGAACTCACATCTACAGACGACAATGCAACTATATATCAAAACATAGGAAGAACAATAGTTAAAAAAACAACAATTCGTATAAGTGGAAATGAAATTATGTCAATTGATGATAGTGATATTTATCATTGTTATGTTGATTTATGGAAATCTACATCTGAACGTTTAAATATGGCATACCAAGGAATTGGTGAAACAAACATGTTAAAACACAGAGTTGGTGCGGATGATAAAGCATCAAACATAGGGGATGAAGCAATTGCAACTGCATATGGTGCAAGATTTTGTATCCCACTTGATTTTGAACTATTAGAAACTCATATGCCTTTTTATCAAGCAGGTCTTGGTGATAGACTTGAATATGAACTTACATTTAATAATTATAGCAATGTTATTAAATCAACAGATACATCTGCAAGTTATACAATCAAAAACATTTGTTTAGAATTTGATATGGTTACTGATGCAGAATTAGCAAGACAGATAAGACAACAAGTTAATGGTAAGATGGTTATTTTGTACGATAGAATACTAAGACATAGAAAAATAACCAAAAACAAATCTGATACATTGTGGAATATAAATTTAAATGTTCCAGCTAGAAGTATGAAAGGAATTCTAATGTTGTTCGAAGATCCTGAAAGAACAAGTACCGAAACTTATTATAATCCTAACATAACAAAAGTAGAAATGACAATAGAAGGTGTTCCAAATCAACTATACAGTCAAGGAATGAAAGCATATCAACAATGGGATGAAATAAATAAATTCTTTGCTTTAAATTCAAAAAGAAATAAAACAACAGAAGAAGTTTTAAAGGATTTAAATTTATCCTATACAACATTAGAAAAATATCTTACAACTAATTATGCATTATGGTTAGATTTACGTTCAACAGATGACAACTCATTACACGGTTCAGGTAGAAGAATTGAAAATGCTTCTGAAGGTATTACTATCCAAATAACTAAAACAGCAGGAGCAAATAAATTAATAAATGTTTATCTGTTTGTTATACAAGATGCACAAATTAATTTTGAAGATGGAAGATTTAAAGAAGTTAATTACTAGGAATTACTGTCTTGACGAACAAGTTCTGTTATCCTAATCTGTTCAGAAATTAAATCACTTTTCTTTATTTCCAATATAGTCTTTTCTTCATTCTCACAGGTTCTTTTTGTTATGAATTTTTTAAGCTTAGTCTTTGCACTAACTTTTTGTCTTGTTAATCGAAGCCAAATCCGTCTCTTGTTTCTGTCACCAAAATCTTCCTTAGTTTTATTTATTCTCTCGGTTAAATATTCAATTTCCTTTTTTATGCTGTTTATATCCATATCTTGTATATTTATCGTATTATTACGTTTCACTAATAATGTTTCAAGTTTCTCTAAATCATCCGACACTTTAATTAAATAACATCTTCTCAATTCAGATTCCATTTTGAAGTTACTGTAGCAATATTAAATGGCAAATTTAATTAAAAACCGCACTTTGTTACCTGTAAATATTTACAATGATCGATTTAGTTTATTTAAATGTCATATCCTATTGAATTAAATATAAACAGTTTGCTTGGATACAGTAAACATCTCCTTAGTTACAATGAACACTTACTTAGTTACAGTAAACAACTCCTTAGATGCAGTAAACAACTCCTTAGATGCAGTAAATACTTACTTAACTACAGGTTATTGTAAATTTTACCTGAGAATTTTGTTTACAACTATTAAACTTTTACTGACGCAGTTAATTAGTTTGATGCATGATTTAACAAACGAATTCAAGTATGGTTCTTACATTTTGTCGATTTTATTGAATTTGTTCTTTTATTAATATATATAATATTACAATTGACTGTAGTTAGATTTAAATATCAAATTCACAACGTTTCAACTATTCAAACCAGTAATTACTGTTTGCTATGCAAAACAGACATTTAAGATTTAATGGATTTATTCAATGGATTTTAAATCTACCTAGAGATCTAAAACTTAGTCATCATTAATTCTTGTTCATAGAAAGAACCTGTTATTTCTTCGCCTTTTAAATCAATTATTTTATAAGTAAAAGGAATTGTATTTAAAACTTTTTCAATTACAAATATTTCTTTAGTCCAACGAGTAGTATAACCCTTTTCAAATTTACCCTTTTTTTTTGTTATTCTTACTCTATCTCCGACTTTGAATTTAGCTTTTTTAATTTTCTCTTCTTTTTCTGGATATAAATTTTTATACACTGTTAATTCATTTTTTAATTTACTTGCTTCAACAGGTGTCATTTTAATTGAAGAATGTACTGTATTATTATAATTTTTAACTAATTTATCTAATATATCATAATATTTTAAAGTTTCATTAGCAGTAAAGTATTTATACATATGTTGTTTCATTGTTCCTATCCATCGTTCCACTACACTGGATTTTTCTTCATTCTCAGTTGAATATAACTTTATGTTATTATCTTTTAACAATTCTTTTACTTGTCGATTATAAAATTCGGATCCTTTATCTGACCAAATATATATTGGTTTTCTTTCTTTAAATAATGTTTTAAATGCTTCACTCACTGCTACTCCTGTTTTATTTTTCAATGGAATCAACCAACCATATTTACTAAAAACATCTATAACTGCTAATAAATATTTATAGTGTTTATTTTGTTTTGAATATGGTTGCATATCTATTAAATCAACTGCCCATGTTTGATCTATTGAATGAACATAAACACGTCTTTTAGGAAAAGATTTTATAACTCTATGATGTAATTCATCTGCTAATTTATTTGTTAGATTTGTTTTAGACATTTTGAAGTAACTAAAATGTTTTTTTTAAAAATGGATGAAAGAAAACATTGTTCAAAATGTAATGAATACAAGTTACTAAGTGAATATTACAAAGCAAAAGACAAACCACTGGGAGTTAAATCTGCATGTAAAGAATGTTTAAAACCTTCAAAACAAAATCATTATCAAAATAACAAAGAAAAATATAAAAAAGCTTTTAAAGAATTTATGGAAAGAAATCCTTTTTATTGGAATTTATATCCAAGAAAATAATATAATTAAAAATTAAATATTACAAAATGGGATCTAAAAAATCCTTTAAAGATCTTATTACTGAAACTACTATTGATGATATAGAAGAAATCAATGCAACTAAATACATAAACTTATTAAAAGATAAAATAGTTATTAATCAATTTCCTTTAAAAATAAAGATAATAATAACAAGTGAATTTACAACTCCTATGGCATTTGATAGAATAGAAAGTCATTACTCTCATCCTGTTGAAGTTGTCCTAACACAAAACAATTTATCTACATTTTACAATAATTTGTTAGATAAATTTAGAGCTTGGGTAGATAAATTTCAAGAAAGAGGATCTGGTTTTGTTTTCGATGGTATCAAAAGTGTAAAAGTAAAACTATATAAATATGAATATCAAAGAGCTTCGTCTTATTTTCCCCTTCAATTTAAATCAAGTAATATTATTAATGTCCAAAATAAAAAGGATAATAAGTGTTTTCTTTGGTCAATATTAGCAAGTTTATTTCCAGCCAATAAAGACAAACAAAGAGTAACAAAATATAAAGAATATGAAAATGAAATTAACATGAAAGGAATTGAATATCCTGTTTCAATAAAAGATATCCCAAAAGTAGAGAAACAAAATAATCTAAGTATAAATGTATTTGCTTTAGAGGATCAAACAAATAAACAATCTTTACATCCAGTTTATATATCAAATGTAGAAAGTAAAAACGTAATTGATCTCTTATACATTGAAAGTAACGAAAATACTCATTATTGTCTAATTAAAAATTTAAATAGTTTTATGTGTGATAAGAATAGAAATAAATCGTTTATATGTAGAAACTGTTTGCAAGGATTTCAAAGAGAAGAAACACTAATAAAACATAAAAAAATATGTTATGATAACAAACATTGTAAAACCATAATGCCAAAACCAGGAAAAAATATTCTTAAATTCAATAATCATCATTTTAAAAATAAATTACCATTTGTTATCTACTCTGATTTCGAAGCATATAATATTCCTATACAATCCTGTACTCCAGATCCTAATAAATCTTATATAAAACCAATAAGTAAACAAGAAATAAATAGTTATGGTATTTATGTTCATTCTGATTATCCAGAAATATATAAACCACAATACTTTTCTTATGTTGGTGATGATGCAGTAGAAAAATATGTGGAAAAAGTAATGAAGATATACAAAGAAATAACTTATAAGATCTACCTTAACGAAAAGAAAAAACCAATATTAAATAATCATGAAGAAGATGAATTTCAAGAAGCAACCGGATGTTATATTTGTGGAGAAGAATTTAAAGAAAGCGAAAAAGTAAGAGAACATAATCATCTTTCAGGTAAATATAGAGGAGCAGCGTGTCAATCGTGTAACACAAAAGAAGGTAAAGCAACAAAATTAATACCCGTGTTCTTTCATAATGGATCGAATTATGATTTCCACTTTTTAATAGAAGAGTTAATGAAATATGAAGATGAATATAATAAAGTAAAACTTCTTTCTAAAAACTCAGAAAATTATATTTCTATAGATTATGGATCAAATTATAAAAAATTAAGATTCCTAGATTCATATAGATTTATGTTAAAAGGCTTATCAGATATTGCCAAATCAATGGATGAGTTTCCTATTTTAGAAAAAGAGTTTAAAGGTAATATAGCTCATTTAAAACAAAAAGGATTCTATCCATATGAATACATAGATTCTATAAAAAAATTTGAAGATAAAAAACTTCCTGAAATAGAAAAATTTTATTCTAAATTAAAAAAAGAAACAATTACAAAAGAAGAGTACAAACATGCACAAAGAGTCTGGGAACATTATAATTGTAAAACTTTATTAGACTATCATAATTTATATCTAAAAACTGATGTTCTTATCTTAGCCGATGCATTCGAAAAATTTAGAAATTTCTTTTTAGAAAACCATAAAATAGATCCATGCTATTGTTATTCTGCTCCGGGATTGACTTGGCAATGCGGGTTAAAATTTACTGGAGTAAAACTAGAATTATTAACTGATGTTGATATGTTACAAATGTTTGAGAAAGGAATAAGAGGAGGATTTTCTGGAGTATTAGGTCCTAGACATGTAAAAGCCTTCAACAAATATACTTCAAATTATGATAAAGATTATAGAATAATAGATGAACATGAAAAAAAAAGAGTGTTTAAAAAGATTAAAAGAAGGAAAAGATTTAAATAAATTTTTTGAAAAAAATTATTTGTTGTATCTAGATGCAAATAATTTATATGGATGGGCTATGTCACAAAAACTTCCTACAGGAGATTTTAAATGGGAAAAAGATTTAAAATATTATAAAGAAATTCCAAAAGGAAGAGGATGTTTAATTGAATGTGATTTAAAATACACAGAAAAATGTAAAAAGAAAACATATAAATATCCTTTAGCACCAGAAAAGATGAAAATAAAAAAAGAAGAATTATCTGATTACCAATTAAATCTATTGGGAGACAAACCATTAGGTAATGAAGAAAAATTATTTTTAACATTGAGAGATAAAAAAAAATATATAATTCACGATAGCATTTTAAAAGAATATATAAAACTTGGAATAAAGGTAACAAAAGTTTACAGAACAATTTCATTTAAAGAATCAAATTGGTTAGCAAAATACATAAATTTCAATACAGAACAAAGAACTAAAGCAAAATCAGATTTTGAAAAAGATCTTTGGAAACTGATGAACAATAGTTTCTATGGTAAAACATTAGAAAATATCAGAGGAAGAAGTGAAATAAAATTATTGACAGACAGGGAAGAAGTAAAAAAATATATAAAAAAACCAAATTTTAAAGACTCAATAATATTTAATGATAACTTTGTTGCAATTGAAAATAATGTTCCTTCTGTTAAATTTAATAAACCTATTTATTTAGGACAGGCTATATTGGATTACTCAAAACAATTGATGTATAGCTTTTATTATGATGTTGTTAATGAATTATGGGAAAAGAATGAATTAGTTGCAAGTGATACTGATAGTATGATTTTGAGTGTAAAAACCAAAGATATTTTTAAAGACATGGAAGAAATGATAGATGAACTTGATACGTCTGGTTATCCAAAAGATCACCCTTTATATTCAGAAAAAAATAAAAAAGTAATTGGTAAATTTAAAGATGAACTTAATGGGAAAATTATGAATGAAATAGTTTATTTAAAAAGTAAAGCATATTCTTTTACATTAACAGACACAATGTGTTTAAGTGAAGAAAAAAAATTAAAAGGAATTGGAAAAACTACAATAAATAAAGATATTAAATTTGATGATTATAAAGATTGTTTGTTCAATAATAAAACCAAAATGAATAAAATGTGTACAATGAACTCGAGCAAACACAAAATGTTTGTTAATGAAGTAAATAAAATAAGTATGTCTTCATTCGACGACAAAAGATATATTTTAGATAATGGAATAGATACTCAACCTTTTGGATTTTAATTTATTTTAATTTCCAAACAATAAAACCAGTTAATGTCATACCACCAACAACAAATGCAATCTCTCTATTTTTCTGGTCTTCTGATGGAGTATAAAAATCACTTAATGTAGGTTTAGGTGTTAATGAAGTTAATTTTTTATTCGTGACACGATAGTATAGTTTCATTGCCTGGTTAACATCATCAAAAGTCTGAACCGCATGATGTTCCTTTTGTAATTGTTCATTTATAAAATCTAATCTTTGTATTCTTTTTTTATTCCATTCGGATTGTGCTTTTTCTAATTTTTCTATAGCTTTATCATGTCTTATTTTCTCTTCATTTGCATTACTACCCATATGTGAAAATAAATAATTACTCCCTGAAAATGCAAAAGCATTTGTTATTGCCCCACCAAGCATCATTGTTAAAGCACTTGCCATTTTATAAAAACAAAAATTACTTCATAATATCAGCAGGT
Source organism: Mytilus trossulus (assembly GCF_036588685.1). Taxonomy (NCBI): domain Eukaryota; kingdom Metazoa; phylum Mollusca; class Bivalvia; order Mytilida; family Mytilidae; genus Mytilus; species Mytilus trossulus. Next base: position 1,356,298 of record NW_026963296.1, read on the forward strand.
ATAATACCTTGCTTAATCAACATATCTTTTGTTGCTATCGCAAGTAATATATCAATGGATAACATTACAACATCATTCATATTAAAATCCACTTTTGGTGCTGGCCTCCTTAATACCTTTTTACCTATTTCTGCATATCCAACTGTTAACAATGTTTCCACTCCAGCATGATATAACATATTTGCTATTTGTTTTCCGTCTTTTTGAGTTGTCATTTTAATGTACTAAATTTAATTAAATTCAAAAGGATCAATTTCTTTCTTTTGTTTTTCTGGTTTTGTTATTTCTTTAATCATTCTTTCTGGTTTCTTACTTTGGTTGTAAAAAAACAATCCCAATCCAACAATACTTATAGGAAAAAGTACAAATTTGTAATCAACTAGGGAACTGGAGTGTTTCTCGACAGAAGGGATATGTTCGTTTGATTCATAATCTGTTTCTGTATCAGAATCTTTTGTTATTTGTTTGATTTTTGAATTTTCTTTTTTGAATTTTTCCACTTCTTTTTTTCTCAATTCTGCATTTCTTATTCTTACTTCTGCACCTTTCTTACCAGCAGCTACTCTTTTTGGGTCTTTTGGTTTGGGTTTTTTAAATACTTCTTTTTTTTCTTCTTTGTTTTCTTTTTGTTCAGGATTTTCATTCATCATTTTTTATGTCATTTTTTTCATCTTTTTTTTGGAAATCGAGCGAAGCGAGTGGTTCAATATGTCTTGCTGTTGTTAATATTGCAGTAAAAGGAGCAAGATACATTCCATATCTATAGTACAGTTCACAACATGTATTAGTTAAAGCATTATTGATAAAAGGATCTTCCTTTAAGTCTTGTATTAAAATTGGTGGATTAACAACTTTGAAAAACTTTGATACACCCATGACATATAAATTTATAAAAGAGTTTCCTAATGTCTTGGTCATACTAGCTCCCAATCTTGCTTCATATTTACAGTATAGTTTGTTTATTTGCTCTGTTGTCATTTTATCAATATCTGACAGTTGTAATTCTTTACCCAGATATTGTTTACTACTCCCACCAGCAACAACGGATGATAATCTTTCGCGTTTTTTTTCTTGAAGGGAACCGTTCACTTCGCTCGCTTCATCATCAATATTTATGTTTTCCACAATTTGCTCGCTTAAGAGTCATTCTCTGTAAAAACCAAAGAAATTCAAGGGACTGTTCACACCAATGTCACAGATTTTCAATATCTTTTCAATATTAAGCCCATATGATGCCCTGATAACAAAAATAACTTTCATTTTTGTTTTTGTGGTTTCAGTTGCCATGGTTACAGGTCCCATATATATAAGCCAAGTAACAGAGTAGCAAAATCTCAAAATGCATAATTTTTCAACTTTCATTATTTTTAACAAATATACATTTTTAGACTAAATCATAGGTATACTGAACAAGTGAAGGTCTGAAATAACACATTAAAGTAAACAGACATTGTCCTGAACCCATTCAAAACATTAAAACTTGTATCTGAAAAGTGCTGATTTTGCATTTTTTCAAACTGCTGAAAAAGGCATTTTTTAGTGATTTTCAAAATGATTTTATTTTTTATCCCAACGTCAGATATATTTGTTATGCCTCCAAAATGATCTTCATATATCACTCTTTCACCAAGAAAAAAATTGGCTGTGTGTTTTTTGTTGTTTAAAAAAAAAAATTGTTCAAAATTTTCTGAAATTTGGCAAAACTTGAAATTGCATTGTGCTGATTAAAAGAAAGAAAGTGGTTATATTCGTCAATTTCAAAGTTTTTCTTATTTAACTTTGTAAAACCATACTTATTAGGAATTGTTTTGATACACAACTAATATTAATCAAACTAAATATCAATAACAGTTGCTATGGAAACACATCACAAAGAATATTGCAGTTGGCTTCAGACCACAATTAATTCCCTTTTTCCATGGCCTTTGAATATAGTTCCCAATTATTATATGGGGTATTTCTTCCTAAGTATTCTGGCTACTGTTTTCTTTGAAATGTTTTCTATTTAATTGGTCCTATCAGTTGCATATATATATTGAAAAAGTAAAACATTTGAAAAAAACAAATTGTTTAAAGTGAAAGTAGTTATTTGGTCAAAATGAAAGTAAGGTAAAATTCACAATGGAAAATCCCTTATCAAATGGCAAAATCAAAAGCTAAAACATGTCAAAAGAATGAATAATAGCTCTCATATTCCTGAGTTGGTACAGGCCTTTTTTTAATGTAGAAAATGGTGGATTATACCTGGTTTTAAAGCTAGTTAAACCACTCACTTGTATAACAGTTTGATACATTTCTAGAGGTTACAGGTAAAACATGCAACTTGAGATGCGATTATGACAAAATAATTGGCATTAACAATAGAGATTAACAGAAAACTTGAAATCAGTTTTATTTTGCAGCTAGATGTCACATAACATTTATTCTCAGATATGTCTGGAAGCATCTGATAAACTTGATTATACAACATGGTCTGTGTCTAGAATGACAGTATTTTTTTAGTGGCGCTAAGATTCAGCCTTTTCCAATGAATCAACAAAAGAACCAAATGAACCTTTTGGTAATACTTGAGGTTTCTGTTCCTGGTTATTAGAACTCAATTACATTGTCAGTGAATGAAGGACATCTTCTATATTTTGTGGAAAAACAGTTGTAATAATTTTCTTCATTATTTCAAGTAATCTATTACAATAAACAGATTTGGAACTTTTAGAATACATATTCTTCGAACTCATTTCTTCTTCTGAAAAACACCTCATCCAAACTGCTTGTAAAACTCATTAACATGGTGAAATTCATAATCTGGAAACTGCTGGATTATTTCTAAACAAAAGAAAGTATTTTATTTTACAAACTTAATCATATATTAGATATAAGCAATTTTTACTAGTTTAAATATTTTTTCCTAATGATTGATGCTTACACGAAATTCAAATAAAAGTTTTGTTTCTTTCATGGTTAACTTTTGAGTGCATTATTTATGCACTTTTTATACGTCATTTACAGGACTATTATGGCATACTGTTGTCCGTTTGTCTATCGGTCATTAACATGTCAGACATGAACTCAATAAACTGAAGCGCCATGAGTGTATGATACGACCTTTGTCTTAAGTGTAAGTTTTATGCAATAATTATCAACATTTTCTGAGATACAGCGCGACAGGTGCAAAAAAAAAATTTTATACCAGAAAACTCAATAACTCTAAAATATAAACATTTTGAATCATCATCAAAAAGTAAACAGATCTTTAGATTAACATAACTAAGAAGTGTGTACAGTTTTAAGCAATCATCATAAATCATTTTTGAGATACGGCGCGACATGTGAAAAAACACACCCCTGTTTTAGTTACAAAGTCCTGTAACTCAAAAAGGTTCAATCTTATTTTTACCAAAACGTATACAGATCATTTTAACCATTATAAGTAACAGCTATATTATGTTTCATGAAATTTGGAAAAGTCCTTCTAATGTTATGGTGAGACATGTTTACCCTGGACAGACAGACGGAGGACATTTGTATACCATAATAGGTCTTGGGCATATAATTTCTTTGTAACCAATTTGCATAGCCAGAACCAGGCTTGATACAGCTCTGAATTGGGATTGTCATGAAACATTTGACAATTAAGCTAAAATGGTTCAATATCCAAACTCTAAATAGATTCAACATGTCAAAGAACCCCAAGATTTCAATTTTTGTTGAAATCAAACAAAGTTAAATTTTGGAACTTGATGTGGACCAACTTGAAAACTGGGCCCATAATCAAAAATCTAAACACATGTTTAGATTCAGCATATATAAGAACCCTAAGAATTCAATATTTGTTAAAATCAAACTAAGTTTAATTATTGACCCTTTAGAACTTAATGTAGACCAATTTAAAAATGGGACCCAAAATCAAAAATCTAAATACACATTTTGATTGAGCATATCAAAGAACCCCAGGAATTCAATGGTTTGATGAAATTAAACAGTTTTGGAACCTTTAAACCTCAATATGGACAAATTTGATAACAGGGCTCAAAAATCACAATACATGGTTAAATTCAGCAAGTTAAAGAACCCCTTAAATTATTTTTTTGTAAAAATCAAACTAAGTTTAATTTTGGACCCTTTGGACCTTAATGTAGACCTATTTGAAAACAGGACCCAAAATTAAAAATTGAAATATACAGTTAAATTGGGCTTATCAATTAATCTCAAACATTCAATTTTTGATAAAATCAAACTAAGTTTAATTTTAGACCCTTGGTACCTTATTAGTGTAGATCAATTTGAAAACAGGACCCACAATTAAACATCTAAATAGACAGTTAGATTTGACATATCAAGGAACCCCAATAATTCAATTTTTGATAAAAATCAAACAAAGTTAAATTTTGGACCCTCAATGGACCCATTTAAAAAAGGGACCCAAAATCCATAAACTTTATACATGTTTAGATTCAGAACATGAAAGAAGCCCCGAATTCAAGAATAAAATCGCATTGAAATGGGTCAAGAAATAAGCAATTTATAAAAAGTTATAGGAAAAGTAATGTTTCTGAGTCATGTTTCTCCCAATTGCATAGATATTTCTAATTAAAAGAAAAAAATGGCTCTAATTTTGGCCAATTGATGTTATAATCACTTGTCAGCATTAACAATTTGGTATTAAGATTAGATTCCCAAATGTTTTTGACTGGAACTGGACAACAGATTGTTTATTAGATGTATACACCCCCCCCTTTTTGCCCAAAAAAAAGGGGGATTCTATATATAGCTAGTTTGAAGGGGTTTAGTAAAACAGTTAAACACAATTTTAAAATATTGATTGAGAAACTGTTGTTGTTGATTTACAAGGCAAAACACTTTTTAAACTGTCTGTCTAAATAATACCTATGATAAAAATTCCATGCTACTTTTAGAAGTGATGCTGTTTCATTCACTTAAATTCTTGCCTGTGTTACATCACTCTGAAAAATCTAAGGTTTCTGATGACGTCATGTTGAATTGCTATTTCCCCTGGTTAATTCTAAGGAATATGTCAAATAAATCTGGCTTTGAAAAGAAAAAAAAAACTGAGGGACATTTGTAACTTACTACAATATAACTCAGTTATGGGCACATAAAATATTGACTCTGACATGTTCGTGATCATGGCTGACCTATACTGTTTACTTCTATGTTCTTTGATCTCTAGTAGAGATAAATTTCATTGGCAATAATTCAGCAAAAATATACTTTTATTTTTGCCAGTAATAGTTTCTAGGGGTTCAATTCTATGCAATCACTTTATGATTATTTTTGATATAACATTTGCTTTCTGTACACCTTTTAAACACATGCTGAACCTTTTGTGAAGATACTAGGATTATTTTTAAACAATATATTATTATTACCTCATTTAACCTTCAGGTACTGCATCATTGACATCTATTCTTATTTTCTTCAGAAACAAAGTACAACATGCTGGAAAAAATGATAGCAATTATTTATAAAACTTTAGTTAAACATTGAAACAAGTTCTGTGTTAATCTATACATGTATTGCTGTTCAAGATTTATTACAGCTAATTTCCTAATGCTTACAAAGTAAAATCATATTTGAATTTAATTGGGTGTTATCCTTATAAGTGTACAATATACAAACAAAGGAAGCAGGCTAACCAAAATTTTATTCTAAATGCATTAAGAAATTAGCTGTAATATTGCATACCAATTATTCATATGTTAAAGCAAGGATTTGTATAGTTAGTCTAACTATACAAATCCTTGGTTAAAGTGAAAGGTAATAAACCATACACAGATTTTATTTGCAACAGAGTACTCATCTATTTTCTATCATTATGCAATTTTTTTTTCAATATATTTTTTTGGGTTATTTACAGTTCCAAACCATTGTTAAAAGATACTCATTATTTAGGATGTTTTAAAAACCTGGTCAAATCTCAGAGATGGGGAGGAGGGATATAGAATGTACATCTAATCTTGGGTCAGGGGGTGGGGAGCTTGATATTGAATGCAAATCAAGTCTTTATATTCACAACAATGGTGTTATGTAAATAGGAATTTTAAAGTTTTGACAATTTACAGCTAAAGTACTGTTTTGAAACAATATCAAATAATTCATAAATTGTAAAAATAATAGATTAGGGTTTACCAAACAAAGAATAATTAATATAAGCAAATTATTGAATTAAAAAATAATTATGAACATTATAATTGGAGATAAAAAGCACACATAATTGATCATAATTAAAATAGAGAATAATGGGATGCAAAAGTAAGAAAAATAACTGTGGAAATCCAAATAAGGTAATACAATCAGAGGCGGATTTAGGGGGGGGGGGGTGCCCCCTCCCCCCTTTTTAAGAAAAAATTTAGTCGCTTATCTAGGGAATCACTGAAGCGTGACTGAAGCGGGCCCCCTCTTAATAGGTCAGTTAGTGGGCCCCACTCTGGATCTGCCACTGACAATATAGATTATAAATCTCAGAATGAAGGACAAACATTAAAAAGAAATCAAATTACTACAGAAATCTACATTTCAATTATAGAATCATTTTCCTTAGAATTGTACAGAATAAGTATTTGTTTTAGAAAATGTGTAAAAAGTAAATAATACATAAAAATTAGAGGACCCCAATTTTTACACTCATGAAAGTCATGAAAAGAGACCCTGTACATTGTTAATTATCTGTTTTGAAACTAAATAAATACACAGAAAGTGCTCCTGCTTTTATGTTTAACAAATAATCAATGATGAATGATAATTATGAAAATCTAAATATTACATAAACTAATCCAAACTATAAAAGGGGAAAAAAAGGGGGGGGGGTCATGTCAATTTAATTTTATTAGCTCACCTGGCCCGAAGGGCCAAGTGAGCTTTTCTCATCACTTGGCGTCCGTCGTCCGTCGTCCGTCGTCGTCGTCGTCCGTCGTCGTTAACTTTTACAAAAATCTTCTCCTCTGAAACTACTGGGCCAAATCAAACCAAACTTAGCCACAATCATCATTGGGGTATCTAGTTTAAAAAATGTGTGGCGTGACCCGGTCAACAAACCAAGATGGCCGCCACGGCTAAAAATAGAACATAAGGGTAAAATGCAGTTTTTGGCTTATAACTCAAAAACCAAAGGATTTAGAGCAAATCTGACATGGGGTAAAAATGTTTATCAGGTCAAGATCTATCTGCCCTGAAATTTTCAGATGAATCGGTCAATGGGTTGTTGGGTTGCTGCCCCTGAATTGGTAATTTTGAAGAAATTTTGCTGTTTTTGGTTATTATCTTGAATATTATTATAGTTAGAGATAAACTGTAAACAGCAATAATGTTCAGCAAAGTAAGATCTACAAATAAGTCAACATGACCAAAATGGTCAGTTGACCCGTTTAGGAGTTATTGCCCTTTATAGTCAATTTTTAACCATTTTTCGTTAATTAAAGTAATCTTTTACAAAAATCTTCTCCTCTGAAACTACTAGGCCAAATTAATCCAAACTTGGCCACAATCATCTTTGGGGTATCTTGTTTAAAAAATGTGTGGCGTGACCTGGTCAACCAACCAAGATGGCGGCCACGGCTAAAAATAGAACAAAGGGGTAAAATGCAGTTTTTGGCTTATAACTCAAAAACCAAAGCATTTTGAGGAAATCTGACATGGGATAAAAATGTTTATCAGGTCAAGATCTATCTGCCCTAAAATTTTCAGATGAATCGGTCAATCGGTTGTTGGGTTGCTGCCCCTGAATTGGTAATTTTGAGGAAATTTTGCTGTTTTGGTAATTATCTTGAATATTATTATAGATAGAGATAAACTATAAACAGCAATAAAGTTCAGCAAAGTAAGATCTACAAATAAGTCAACATGACCAAAATGGTCAGTTGACCCGTTTAGGAGTTATTGCCCTTTATAGTCAATTTTTAACCATTTTTCGTAAATTAAAGTAATCTTTTACAAAAATCTTCTCCTCTGAAACTACTCGGCCAAATTAATCCAAACTTGGCCACAATCATCTTTGGGGTATCTAGTTTAAAAAATGTGTGGCGTGACCTGGTCAACCAACCAAGATGGCCGCCACCGCTAAAAATAGAACATAGGGGTAAAATGCAGTTTTTGGCTTATAACTCAAAAACCAAAGCATTTTGAGGAAATCTGACATGGATAAAAATGTTTATCAGGTCAAGATCTATCTGCCCTAAAATTTTCAGATGAATCGGTCAATCGGTTGTTGGGTTGCTGCCCCTGAATTGGTAATTTTGAGGAAATTTTGCTGTTTTTGGTTATTATCTTGAATATTATTATAGATAGAGATAAATTGTAAACAGCAATAATGTTCAGCAAAGTAAGATCTACAAATAAGTCAACATGACCAAAATGGTCAGTTGACCCCTTTAGGAGTTATTGCCCTTTATAGTCAATCTTTAACCATTTTTCATAAATCTAAGTAATCTTTTACAAAATCTCCACTGAAACTACTAGGCCACAATCATCTTTGGGGTATCTAGTTTGAAAAATGTGTCCGATGACCTGGCCATTCAACCAAGATGGCCGCCACGGCTAAAAATAGAACATAGGGGTAAAATGCAGTTTTTTGCTTATAACTATGAAACCAAAGCATCTAGAGCAAATCTGACAAGAAGTTAAATTGTTAATCAAGTCAATATCTATCTGCCCTGAATTTTTCAGATGAATTGGACAACCGGTTGTTGGGTTGCTGCCCTCCAATTGGTAATTTTTAAAGGAATTTTGCCGTTTTTGGTTATCTTGAATACTATTATAGATAGCGATAAACTGTAAACAGCAATAATGTTCAGCAAAGTAAGATCTACAAATAAGTCAACATGACCTAAATGGTCAATTGACCCCTTAAGGAGTTATTGCCCTTTATAGTAAATTTTTAACAATTTTCATTAATTTAGTAAATTTATATGTAAATTTTTACCAAATATAGTTCTCTGTTACTAATGGGCAAAGTTCATGATAGATATAATTGTAAGAAGCAAAATCGTTCAGTAAAGTAAGAACTTCAAACACATCACCATCACCAAAATACAATTTTGTCATGAATCCATTTGTGTCCTTTGTTTAATATGCACATAGACCAAGGTGAGCGACACAGGCTCTTTAGAGCCTCTAGTTTTTCTAGTTTCCATTACTCACATTCTTGTCTAGTTAATAAGATGAATAAAATCCTTTTCCTTCGGTCCACTACTTGCTAGTTTAATGCTAGTTCTGTAAGGTAACGACTTGTGTCCAGAATCCTTGATCAAGTTGATGTGGTCAATATCTGGATGAAAACTTTTTGTTGGCATAACATGCGATGTGCACAATTTGAATTATTTTTTCTTCTTCATTTAATTGAAATACAATATTGATGTGGAGATCTAGAGCTACTGATGGTTTAAGACCATTCTCAGAAAAAATAGCAAACATTTGGTACATGTATGTACTGCATGTGTTTCACTGTTTCATTGTTTGGCAAGAGGTTCATCAAATGAGTTTATCACAATCCACAAACTTTGGAGAGAAATTTCACTCCATAGTCCTATTTACCTTGATATATCTTATTTTTACCAACATTGTAATGGTTTTATCAGTGTCTGCATTTCGTCTGCACTTTATTTTGGGCATTAACCCTTGTACTTCCTGTTGTTTCTTTATGTTTTCAATGAAGAAGAACCATAAAGGGGAGATAATTCATAGACACATAGTTTATTTTTTCAAGTTTTCAATCCACATTTTTTTTCTTAAATCAAAAAACACATCCCTGAATTTTTTTTAATTTTTAAATGGGGGGTTTATCTTTATGATTTTGACAATATTTTCAAAAAACTATCTCGGAAATGTTTTCAAAGCTTCAATGAATTTTGGTGAAATTTGGTTTTCATTTAGATGCCAGAATCACCCCCTTCTCCTATAGAAAATAAGCATATGTACACAATTGTCAGCCAAATATGTAATATATTTTTTAAAAGGCAAAGGTAACAGCTTTCAGATGTGATAATTGTCTGCATCATTTACTGTCAGGATTACGGGAAAATTATCATTGATATTTAGGAATTTTTTTCATATTTTCATTGAAAAAAAAGCCCAAAATCAAAATGGCCGCCATTTCCATAGTAACAAAGCCCAAAATCAATTTTTAAAGTGTTATTTGTAAAGTATGTTAGTTATGTAGTATGTGTACAAAGAATGGTAAAAATCTGTGACATAGGTGTGAACACTAATTTTGGTCCTTACAGAGAATGGCTCTTAATAATTCTTCAGCATTCATTTTATACGTTTCAAAAAACGGATATAATTTATTTTTAACTTTAAAAAAAATAAATACAACATATCCAACCAATGATAAGACTGCAGTGTTTGTTGCAATTGTTAGTATTTCCAACAGCATTGCTTTTTTTTATTGCTTATTTTGGTTAAATTACTTAAGCATTATTTTGCTTATTTTGGTTAAATTACTTAAGAATTACTTATTTTGGTTAAATTACTTAAGAATTACTTAAGCATTACTTAAGCATTACTTAAGCATTACTTAAGCATTACTTGAGAATTGCTAAAAAAATCAATTAAGTAACCAATAATCAGTAGGTTGATCTGTCTTTAATATTAATTTACGATGTTTCTTTTTTTTAAGTTCTTCCTTTATTCTTTGTCTTTCTTCCAAAGTAGGAATAACATCATTTTCTCTTAGACAATTATCAAAACTATCTCTATCTTTTGTGTAGAACATGCATAACCATTTTGTTTGTTCTCTTAAATCTTTTAAAACAGAGTTGTATCTCTGTGAAATGACCCACACTGATTGTTCCGCATGTCTTCCTGAAAATGCAAGCTCGGACAGCATATCTTTTTTCTTTGTTAGTTCTTTTGTTGCACTGCAGTCATCAATGATATATAATGTTGGATGACCAGCATATTTTTTAAAGAACATTCTTAGTAGTTCTTGTAGCTTCTCTTCTTCAGAAAGGGAACCGTTCGCTTCTCTCACTTCTACAATAGGATTAACAATTATTAGATTTTTTGTTTTTGGTTTTCTAACATCACCAATCCATTCACGATTTTTGTATGCTTTGTTCCATTGGATGGTTGGACAAAGTATGACTATATATTTGAAAACTCCACTATATTCTTTTTCTAATAAATCAAGAACAAACTCTGTTTTTCCACATCCTGTTTGTCCACATATAATAGCACAATGGGGATATTTTGGTAATTCATAAAGGGAATCGTTCGCTTCCATTTATTAAGGGGAACAGTTCGCTTCCATTTTTTAAGGATAACCGGAGTGTATCTCGCTCCGCTCGCTTGCTTTTCTTTCATTTTTAAAAGTAAAAATTGATTTTATTTTTCTCTTAAATCCCACAGAATTTTTTCTCTGCCTGTTCTCCCGGTTTTTTTATTTATTTTTTTTGGAATTTTTTTGTTGTTTTTTGGGTGTTTTTAATAACGTTTTTTTCCAAAGTAAAAAAAAAATTTTTTTGGGAGTAAGAAAATTTGGTGTTTTTTGGGGTGTTTTTTTGCTTTTTTATGAAAATTTAGGGCTCTTTTACTTGAAATGAGGGTAATTTTTTGGGGGTCAAATTTTTTTTTTTTTTTGGAGGGGGTGCGCTGGAGTCGTTCAAGTACTATACTACTAACGCATCAAAAACGAATGGACATGAACTGTCATATTAAAATTTATTTATGTAAACACCCATATCAAAATCATTCTTTCAAAATAAAAATACAAACAAAGGAAAGCATTAGCATGTAAGGGTTTATGATAAGATGATGATTAAAGAAGTATAAACATAATGACAATATGGATCGAATTTCTTCTTTTAGATTCCATATTTTTTTTTAAAAACCGCTTTTCTTAAACATAATCTAACACAAAAACAACAACTGATAATTCTAGAAATATATTGCAATATCAAAAGAAACATGTATGGCAAGCCCCTCCTCGGAATTTGTTTTAGATAAATCGAAATGTAAAGTGAAAACTTACCGGAGACCGTTGAAATGACGGCGAAACTCCCTTAGTCTTTCACTGTCGATTAAGTTCGACGAAATTATAGACTCTGTATATGTAAAGGTTGTATAAAAAAGACCCAGAATCACGTCATCTTCAATATCAAAGGAGTGCTAAGATTGTCACTTTTCAGCTTAAAATTATTAAAATTTCAAAACAAAGGGCAAGGGGTAATGGTGAGATCCTCTGATCTTTCAATATTCCTAACACTATACAGACAGTTAGTTAATATGTAAATACAAACGTGTCTTTTAAAAAGTATTCTAGGTAGACTTTATGTTTTCTATGTTAACGGAGGGCCCAAAGTGCCAGTTCAATATTATAAATGTATGGTGAAAACCTACCGAAGACCGCTAAAATTACGGTGAAACCACCTTGGTCTTTTAATGTCCGTAAGTTCAACGAAATTATAGACTCTGTATATATAAAGATTGCATCAAAAGGATTACCCAGACCAAAGTCTATTTCGATATTTACGAAGGGCTTAAATTGTCACGTTTCAGCTAAAAATTGTAAAATGTCAGGACAAAGACCATCACTACAAACCATTTAAGTTTGAAATGGCCTATATCTGTACTTGACTGTATTCATTTTTACTCGACCAGTCTGAATTGGTCTGAATTTTACTTGACATTACTCGACCCCAGTCTGAACCATACTTGACTGTACTGAATCGTACTTGAACCTTATCTTTGCTGTTGAAAATAGTCTGAACTATTACTCGACCAGTCTGAAACAGTCTTAACCCATTCTTGACCTGTACTCGACCTATTTTTCCAGTCTAAACCATACTTAACCAAAGGTCTGAACAATACTTAACCAGTCTGAACGATACTAGACCAAATTACTTCTACTTTTGTAACTTTCAAAATGAATTTCTTTTTCACTGACTTATAAAACAGCAGCCAACAAAATTTATAAATTGTTTAACTTTATATTAGAAATATATCTATGGTGAAATATAAAGTATTATCTCTGCTCATAAATAAGATCACGCCTGGTCAGATGTATTAAATTCTAAATAACATTGATTCAAAATTGCAACATCCTGTTTAACTTAAATAACAAGGTCTTTCGAATATACATGTACTAGATAAGTAATACACAAATTTAAGAAAAAAGGGCTTTATTTTTACCTGTAAAACACACATGTACTGATGTGTGTGAAGTTGCTTCTAACAGTCGGTTCGATATTAAAAATTTAGTTGAAAATTATAATAAAATTAAATGCTTGATAACATTAAAAGGATGATTTTCATAGTTAAAATGACTGATAAGATACGTAGGAAATCGTTAAATGACTTCTTCAAGCTGTCGTAATTTCTCGAATATAAACCCTAACCCTATTCTAAGTTACATATTTGTCTTTAATGCATATAGATTTATGTCAATAAAACGACTTCAAAGATGTGCTTTTGTAAATGAGGTCGACACCCCCCTGGTCTTTCAATGTCCATAAAATTAAACCAAATCATTGACTCTGTATATTTAAAGGTTGTAATAGAAGGATTTTCCAGAATAGTATCATCTTCAATATCTACGGAGGGCTTAGCTTGTCCCTTTTCAGCCAAAAAATGTCAAAATTTTAGGACAATGGGCACAGGGTAATAGTGAGATCCCCCTGATCCCTCAATCTTTTTAATATTTATGCAGATATTTAGTCAATAGGTAGATACAAACGTGACTAAAATGAATTTGGGTACACTTCTTGTCTTCCATGTTTACGGAGCGCCCAAAGTGCCAGTTGCATATTCAAAATATATAGCGAAAACCTACCCGAGACGGCTTAAATAAGGTTGAGACCCCCCTGGTCTTTCAATGTCCATAAAATTCAACCAAATCATTGACTCTGTATATATAAAGGTTGTAAAGAAGTATTTTCCAGAATAACGTCATATTCAATGTCTACGGAGGGCTAAGCTAGTCACTTTTCAGCCAAAAAATGTCAAAATTTTAGGAGAATGGGCACAGGGTAATAGTGAGAGCCCCCTGATCTCTCAATCTTTCTAATATTATGCAGATATTAAGTCAATAGGTAGATACAAACGTCACTAAAATGTGTACACTTCTTGTCTTCCATGTTTACGGAGCGCCCAAAGTGCCAGTTGGATATTCAAAATATATAGAGAAAGTCTACCTAAATTTATGGACACTGAAAGACCAGGGGATCTCACCCTTATTTAAGCGGTCTCAGGTAGATTTTCACTATATATATTTTGAATATCCAACTGGCACTTTGGGCGCTCAGAGAAGTCCGAGTCTGATGTCAGAAGATGTAACCAAAGAAAATAAACAAAATGACAATAATACATAAATAACAACAGACTACTAGCAGTTAACTGACTTGTTTTATAGACTATTTTGTATATAGAAACATTAATAAAAAAGACTTTCACTGCATTATTGACTAAACTCAACTGACACCATAAATCTATACTAGGCTTAAGTTAATGTTGAAAATAAGTCCAGTTACCATAAAATACTTCCGAAATATTCATGAAATTTTGAGTAATATTGAAAATATTAGTCACAATTGATTTTTTTAGATTATTTGATCAGCTTGTTTTACCTATATTTTAAAGTTGATATATATTATCATGTAAGTGTTGATTAATATTGTGTTGAAGTTATATATTTTGATTGGTTATTGTTAAATTTGATTTCAATACAATATTGAATACATTTTAAATTTCAAGTTGGTCTACATGCAGGTCTAGGTTGGTTAAGATCGACTTGGTCGAGTATGGTTCAGACTAGGTCGAGTATGGTTCAGTCTAGGTCGAGCACGGTTCAGACTTGGTCGAGTATGGTTCAGACTAGGTCTAGTATGGTTCAGACTAGGTCGAGTACTGTTCAGACTAGGTCGAGTACGGTTCAGACTAGGTCGAGCATTGTTCAGACTCGTATAAAATGGTTAAGTACTGGTCAAGTACAAATTCAGACTGTTAAGTATGGTTCAGACTACAGTCGAGTTTTATCAAGTAAATTTCAGACCAATTCAGACTGGTCGAGTAAACATCAGTACAATCCAGTACAGATATAGGCCATTTCAGACTTTTATTACTGGTTTGTAGTGCATGGCGCGATGGTGAGACCCCCTGATCTCTTAATCATCCTTGTATTATACATAAAGTAAGTTGATATGTAAATACAAACGTTACTAAAAGTAATTTAGGTAGTAGACTTCTTGTCTCCTATGTTTAAAGATCTATAATAGATGGATTAATTTAATCTCATATATTTATAGTATATATATATTATTTTAATCATGTGATATGTTTTTATGATTGTAGGCAGAAAAAAGCGTGAGTAGTGATACTTTTAAATTTTAGCTTTATTTCATGAATTGTTTGACTGATGTTTATACGAATATATACAAAATGTATGTCCAGCCTTATAACACCATCACTGCTGGTGATTTGATGGATACAATCTGTTATAGAGGCGTCACTGGTTCAGACGTTCTCATATATATAGTTTGTTTTTATGGTTCATCAGTGTTTCTTGTTTCTCGCTTTTTATATCGATTAGTTAGTTGGTTTTTCCGTTTGAATGGTTTCACACGAGTAATTTGAAGGCCCTTTATCGTTTGGTGTTTGGTGTTAGCCAAGGCTCCGTGTTGAAGACCGTACATTGATTTATAACAGTTTATTTTTAAAATTGATGACTTTGATATATTGTGGTCTCATTGACTCTCATACCACATCTTCATACATCCATTCCCTAAGATAGGTGCTCTGTGATGACATAAAATGAAATGTGTGAACCTTTGTAAAGCCTTACATCTGTGACTTTATCTGAAAACTGTTTCTAATGAAGTCATTACACTCAAATATGTGGCGCTTTGTTTAGTCAAATCCTTTTCCTGTCTTAATAGTTCCAGGCTTATAATGTAATACACAAGACGTACTTCTCTTCATTCTAATACTCACTAGTGACTTTCAGATCAAAAACGTTATAAAGTTAAACAAGTACAAAGTTGAAGAGCATTGGGGATCCAAAATTCCAAAGATTTGTGCCATATATGGCTAAGGTAATCTATGCCTTGAATAAAAAAAATCCTTAGTATCTAAAATCATAAGTATTTCGAAAAAGTATAGCAGACTGTCAGTGTCAATCTACTAAAATCGAGAAAGTAATGAAATCCGCAGAAATATGTAAACTGGTGCACGAATATATAAGACACAAACTTATCCAAAAATAACACAAGTGTAGCTAGCGATGATGAAACAGAGCCAAGTATAGAGGAGCACACTAATCTCCTGCACTTGGAAACACTTAGGTTGACATTCATATTCAAGGGACATTCAATTTCATGACTGTTACTACCATGTAAAAAAAATGCTCCACTAGGAGCTAGATTCGACAACATTGGTCAAAATCGTAACAGCTGTGACAGGTAAGGAATCTCAGGCATCGTTTCAGTAATAAAAACAAACATATCATAATTTTAGATCTTACGTCGGTTGAACTTCAAATTGTAAAACTTCGTCCGTTTCATAAAAAAAAACATTTTTTTCCCTTAAATTCGATCGTTAACTTACGAGCGGTACAGGTAGTCATTAGTCAAATCGTAGTGGTTAGGAAGTCCCGCCCCAATAAGGGCCACAGTAGAAAACACACACAAACAAATAAACAAACAAATGCTTTTGCACAGTCTTGACTCTTAAAAACATTTCATATAAAACACAATGTATTGAAGTCTTTTCTCAAAAGAGTCAAGATAGACTGTAAATAAACTCATCATATATATCAGGACTAAACTCTATATATACGCCAGACGCGCGTTTCGTCTACAAAAGACTCATCAGTGACGCTCGAATCCAAAAAAGTTTAAAAAGCCAAAAATAGTACAAAGTCGAAAAACACACATTAAAAATACATTTATGTTACATATTTAACAAATATCAATATACATTAGCATGAAAGAAAATAATATTGAAAAGAAATTCTTTTGTAATCATTATCATAAATAAAGAAACTCTTAAGTGTTTGTTTTAAATCAATGGTCAGGTTAAAAAAAAATGTGAAACATTTGAAACTGAATGGGAATTTTGCTTCTTAAATGCACAATGTATAACAATCAACGTAAATTTTGTTGACTTAGAGAACTAATGCACAATGTAGCTGCATCTTATAAACTAGGTTGCAGGTTAACAGTTTTTTTCTTGATAGAGGGTTGCTGCTCACATGGAAACTATTAAACTAATGGTGAAGTTGAAATCATCCCTTCGTAAATTTTACGGACGCCATCACGAGTTGGTTCACCGTTGTTGAATAACCGTTTCACAAATGATATCTTATATGTTTCTTACGTTGCAACTACAATCCCCTTCCTTTCCATGAATTCGACTTAACTTATTACCCAAAGTGTTTGGATAACAAAATAAACACAATCAAAAACATGAATTACATTTACCTTATGCAATTAAATGTACTTCTAGGATGATTTCTCTGACAAAATTACAGTTGTCAAATACTGAATAATTGGTCGTATCAGAAACTTTTGACAAAGCACTGACATAATTCACATGATGAGTCAATATATATTTGTCTTGCTATTGTGAACTATATATACAGCGCTGAAAGTTATCAACAATACTTATAACTGCATGTAAAATCAAGAGCCGTCAGAATCCACATTAGGAGACAAGATCATCTATAATTTGGAGTGCTGAGTGCTATCGAAATCGATATTAAAATGCATGTACCTACATATCCCAATGACGAATACAGATTATTGAGTATGAAAATAGTGAAAATAGTGAGCTGATAAAGTAATGATCGTACATGTAAACATTTCAAAATTGAAATAAACAATGCGAAATAAGGTTTTACATAATAATTTGATTTCATAGTAATTCAGGGAAAAAAATAAAAAAATATATGTATTAAAAGTGTAGTATATGGGTTCTTTATTTCCAATGTAAATACGTCATAGATACATGTACCAGGAATTATATTTCATATTTACGCCAGACGCACGTTTCGTCTACAAAAGAGGGACGAAATATACCAAAGAGACAGTCAAACTCACAAATCGAAAATAAACTGACAACGCCATGCAAAGACTCATCAGTGACGCTCGAATCAAAAATGTTGTAAACGGCCAAACAAAGTACGAAGCTGGTGATTATTGTATGATTTAAGAATTCTTAAATATAAAAATACTCATCCACAAACCGAGATGAAACATAATCATAAATCTAATATAATCTAAACAAAATATCATAACTTTGCAAAAACACAGTTCATCTTTATAGTTAGCTCTCTATTTTAAAGCACAAATTATGATAAAGTAATAGATAGGATAGTGATTCGTCTAAAAACTGAGACAAATTATAAAAATAATGTGAAATAATGCATGGGTTCCATGAATAGCAGCCTGAATTCAATTAAATTTAAATCAGTCGAATCAGTTTGTGTAGACTTTTTAATCATTTATATTATGATAATGGCTTATTAAGGGATAATGTTAACTTCTTTCTATGTAAAATTCAGGAGAAGGAAAAGACGTAATAAAGACAATTGACAAGGCTTCAACCAAATATGATAATTTTCTTTATTAGGACATCTTCTAAATATAATATCACTATGCAATTAAACGAGAAATGTTGTAGTTTAACAAAAGGCCTGTGATATTTGTGAATTAACATATATAGATTATGAACCTGCATGTCATACTAAGGGGAATAATCCAAGTCTGATATATGTTGTACTAAGATATAAATCCCGTTTGTGTATGCATATAAAAACTTTTAAAATGGTAAAAATTATGTACACAGTATTATCAGCTCAAATGACAAAACAGTCTGGTTGTAGAATCGATGTATGGTGCATTTTTTTTTAATGAGGTCAAAGATTAGTGATTGAGTTTTCACTAGAGGTTATAAAAAGTTAGCAAGTAATATCTGAATTGTTACTAAATAAGAAATTAATATCCTTGTTTTCAAAATTCCAATCGGGAACATACTTTATATTATTAAATACAGATCTGAAGAAGGCCAATGGCCGCAACGTCTTAAAAAATTGTGTAATTGATACAATTATCAGAAATTAATAGTACAATAAACTGTGACACCTCATTTTCAACGGATTTTGAAAAAAAATAAACTCACCAAATGCCCATTTAAGGGAACTCAGAAGAGCAACAATAGGATATTACAAGACAGAACAATACACGACTTTTAATTCAATTTTTGACATTGCATATACTTCCAAATATAATTTTACGGCATTTTAATAAAGAATCGAAGTTAATTTGGTTTTTGCTTTAATGAATACTTATTGTCCTTACGTCGTAATTACAATCCCCTTACCTTTCATGAATGTGACCTACCGAATAAGACAATTTGTTATCGCATAAGCAACAGGACGGGTGCCACATGTGGAGCAGGATCTGATTACCCTTCCGGAGCACCTGAGATCACCTCTAGTTTTTAAAATAGTAGTCTGGAAAATGTCAGTTGTTATGTAATAGTACGTTTCTATGTATATTACATTGTCATGAGATTCTTAGTGCACTTCAGTGTTTCTGTAGTTAAATCCTATTTTTGGTATGTATCCCTTTTTTTAGTTTGTTTACCTGGGCTGGCTTCCTCTCAATTGATTTATGATTTTTTACGTCGTAACTACAATCTCCTTCTCTTTCATGAGTGTGACCTACTGAATTAGACTATTTACCAGATTTGTTATCACAGAAGCAACACGATGGGTGCCACGTGTGGAGCAGAATCTTCTTACCCTTATGGAGCACTTGAGATCACCCCTAGTTTTTGGTGGGGTTCGTGATATTTATTCTTTATTTTTCTATGTTGTGTTACGTGTGCTATTGTTTGTTTATTTGTCTTTTTCATTTTTAGCCATAGCGTTGTCAGTTTGTTTTAGATTTATGAGTTTGACTGTCCCTTTAATATCTTTCGTCCCTCTTTTATTGCCAGCTACACAAGGCAATTAAATCAGATGAGTTAAACGAAAGACTAAAGGTTCAGTTTAAATTCAAGCTCTCATGACTCTTGATGTTTTTATTGGATTGTGCTTCACAAAAGCGCACATGGAGGTAGAAAGGATGGTTGAATTGGTATACCTGACATCAGTCATCATTTTCATCGTCGTCTTCTCCCAAAATTGTTCGGTGAGTTAAATGATTTCTACAGCCATCAGGCCCTTCACATGAACAAATATTTGTTTGTTATATATATTTTATTATTTTCATATCATTTAACAAATACTGGTACACACTAAATTATGTTAAATACATACACAGTCTTTATTGCTAGCTGTTTTGTCCTCGTACGTATAAACAAGTCCTGAAGGAAACCTGCTGACATAGGTCCCTCGAAGAAAACCGGGAGCAAACCGTTTTTACTGTTTTGCCAACCAGAGTCTTTGGAAAGTTTAATCGCTGGTTTAGCAATATGAGAGCTCATTCAAACATGCGTTTGAAGCAATGCACGTAGAATAAGCTGAAAAAAATGAGTTTTAAAAGGAGGAATTCTCACAAGATTGGCATCCTAAGGGGTGGCAAATTTCACCCTTAGAATCACCATGCAAATTCCTGATCACACAAAGATGCAACAAATGCACGTTCATTGTAAACGGCGGATTCCTGATCTCTTGCTGAAAAAACGCATCGGAAGAGTTGGGAATTTTACAGCATCCCTCTGCAAAAGCTAAAAAATGGATTTCTATCCTACACCAAAAAATGAATAATTTGTGGCGCAACCTGTCAAGTCATGTGAAGATGATAGTAAATTACAGATTGAAGGACCAAGCGATCGAAATATTTCATGGACTGGTGAGAACGGCTTCCGTCTTTAAAGTTTGAGACGGATCTCGTTTGGAACCACAACTCCTCAGTATTTGCAAGTTTTGAAAAATAATGAACACAGAGCACTAAAATACCGCTAGGATTTGCATCTATAACATTCAAAATATGTAAAATTTTTACATATTTTATAACAAACTTTTAAGAATAGAAAAGATTTGCAGACATTCAGTCTTATGATGTTTATATATCCCAACTTGTAAGATTCGCTCATGTATGTAACAATGTTTTAAATTTTAACGAGAGAAATGTTTGTATTACTGAAAAATTATAACACCAGGGTTTTCGATATCTTAAAATAGTCAAAACATTTACTAAATGTTATCATCGGTATAAGGACATCATTCGTAAATATAGCTCAACATGCAGACTTCTTATACGTTCAGGTATTTCACATCCAGTTTCTTATGGAAATATTCTTTCAAGGGTAATGCTCGGTATTTCTGTTTCCATTTTCGGATATTGTTGAGACACGCCATCTTTTCTCGTGCAGAGTGTTGGCATGTGCCGGTTAGAAGTTGTTAATTGAATTTTAACGTTAAATTATTTACGTGTACTGTTATCTGGATGTTATGGTATTATGTTATTTAAGGTTCATGTGGACTCTATGGCTTGGGTGGCCGTATTTTCGCCTCAAAATTTACTCTGAGTACAGACAGACCTGCACGTCTGTAAACAAATTCAGGCATAGCATGCCCTAGATAGATGAATTTTAAGTATGTTTTATGTTTTGGAGGAAAGAAAACTGACCAGGATTTTGCCGTGCACTTTTTTTCATTCCTCCAGAGGGTGCCAAAATAAACTAAGTTGGGAAACAGGTTTGAGAACTCCCCCACAGGTAAAAATTAAAGTGAACATTTTCAATTGACATGGACATTAGATGGACAATAGATACCTGACAATAATTGGTTTTTTAAACTGTGTACCTGACTGGACCATATCAAGGTAAACTCAACTGTTTGTTAATTTTATCATCTTCTGCAGAGACGAAAAAAAGTGTACGACAAAATCCAGTTGGGTTATGAATTTTCTAAATTAAACAATGCATTTGAATTCTATTTGTCTAGGGCATGCTGTGTCTTAACACTTTTCCAGATGCACGTGTTTGTCTGTACTCAGGGGGAGTTTTGAGGTGAAAGTGCGGCCATTTTGATCATAGGGTCCACGTGGGTCTTAAATCACAGGGAGAAGAAAAAAAACCCGTAACTTTACTTTAATACGATCTTGTTCTTTATTTATTTTTTAATCGTTTTGTATTTGTCAAAAAGCTGATTGCATTTTATTTTGTCCATTGTTTGCGTTACAGACATTAAATTGTTTTCTAGATTCGCATGTCGGGATATTGTTGTTATTTTTTACTTTGGTGGAAAAGTGTTTTTACGGCCGACGATGCATCATTTTGTTCTTCACATTTTAACGTAAATCTACAGCCCTTTTCCTTTACTTTTATATTTACACTATGCATAATATTGAATAATAAGTAGCATTTATTTCCCTAGTTTACTTTCTTTATTAAAGTGAAATTTGGACATTTTCGAGTACAACTTCTAATGTGCGTTTTTTGGGGTCAACGTTCAAGATTATTTTAGTTATGATGTTTGTTTAATATTTGTTGAAATAATTGTACACGTGGGTATCATAGACCAAAAATGAGTACATGTTTGATTTTATAAAATTGACGAAAGGTTGGATTTTTGATTTAAAAAATTAATAAAGATGTACTATAACTTTATAAGTCTGATTTTATTACATAATTTAGAAGAGAACTTATACCTTGTATAGTTAGAACTAGAATTTTCTTTTGATGCGTGTATCGTCGAATAGACCTTTTTTGATTGTTGTATACTTGATATGTGTCATGATTTATTTTGCATTATGTCTTAACAAATACAGACTTTGAATATTTGTCAACATTGTAGAATAGCTTTATGACCGTTAGCTTTTTGTTTCTTTCATTTGATTTATATGGCTGGTGTGTTGAAACTTAGACATTCGCTGATAGGGAAGCTGTTAATCCCGGTTATCCTGTAGTGCAGTCTCAAGGGGAGCCGATATCAGATTCAAGTTTTGAATAGCTTAAAAGGAACAATATTTTTATAGATTATTCTGTAGAGAAACGTGTTTATGAGTATAATGGTTTAACAGGAGGAACGGCGAATGGTGTGATGGTGCTGACAGAGAAAGATAAACATCTGGAAAATGTCTGAATGCTATTGCATTCCAACCTATAGTTGATGCATGAAAAGGGAAGTGTTGAAGAAAACGTCTAATGTACACACGTGATCATCGAGTACGGCTGCTTAAATT
This sequence comes from Mytilus trossulus, assembly GCF_036588685.1. Lineage (NCBI taxonomy): Eukaryota > Metazoa > Mollusca > Bivalvia > Mytilida > Mytilidae > Mytilus > Mytilus trossulus. The sequence goes on from NW_026963296.1 coordinate 1,379,439, forward strand.
GGTGGTGGGACTGAGGCAGTTTAATTCTAAACTATAACTTTCATCTCGTGTTTACCTACCTTTCTAGAGAAAGAGGTGCATAGCTTACTACCACTACGTTGATGACAAATGCAAGAAGTTAATTGTCATTCAGATGAACATTTACAGATACTAGTAATGTTACTGGTACATGTACATGATTGTATGTTTCTTATTAGGGGTATGGTCAGTAATGTTAAGATGGCTTGATCATTGTTGATGGTTCAATTAGATATTTTTAGTATCTTGAATTTGAGGCCAATAAATTAAATATTGATCATCCTTGACAGTTGGACAACAACCACATATTTTATTTATGTTAATTTAATAAAACAATGAAAGGGAAAACAGTGCATGGCATAGCCTGTTGTAATGTTTAATGGTTTGTTTGTCTGCACTTCGGTGTTTTAGAATACTAAGTGAAAAATGACAAATATGTCTAACCTTGTTATGCAAGAAAAGAAAGGTGTCACTATTGTAAAAGAGAAGGCCATTACATAGCAGATTGATTAGAGATATTTTAAGAAGGGATGTTGTAAAGCATGTTTTGTAATGTTTGTGTTACTTTTTAAGGGTAATATTAATATTAAAAGATTAATAATATTTATTTTAATTTTTGGATATGCAACCTTTGACTCAAGGAACACTGAAGCCCTAGTAATTTTATTTTCACGCGGGTCAAGGGTTGAGTATCCACCTCTGTAATTTTACTGTTGGCTGGAAATACAAAACAAAGAAATATAAAAGAAAAAAAAGACAAGGAAATCTATTTGTCTCTTAGGTTTGATTTTTATCAAAGAAATTGCGTTAGAAGATAGAAGGCGAAAGCTATCTACATGAGGTCAGAATGGGAATTTTCTTCTGTTTTTTTAAGAAAAGGGGAAAAAAGCGAACACAAGTGAGCTGAGATAATTGCAGAGATGAATAGACTCAACTCTTGTCCCACATTTTGACTGCTTCAGTGGGTTATTCAAAGGCTAGTGTCTGTGTCAACCTAAGTGACTTGCGGTTTAAAGACCCCTTATAATTTTGTAGCTTGGAATACCAATTTGAATTAAAATGAATGGGAAAATATAGGGCACTTAAAAATGTTTAACTGGATTAAAATTGGTGCTGATATTAAAGTTTTGTCAAACACTTTCATGAAATTTAAGAGGGGAGTCGTATAGTTCAAACCGTCTTCCAAAAAGACAATATCCAAATGCTAAGAAATTCCATGAGTATAAGGAATTCATTGTGAAAACTCTTTCAAAAAGGATATGTAATGGGTCTTTCACAATACCTGAGAGTTTGGTGAGTGTGAACCTCCGTATATAGTTTTACCGAGAACAGCTGAACTAATAAAACCCAGATTTAGACACGATAAAAGATTCCCAACTTAACATTGATGCGTGAGGTACCATGGTTGTTAATTAGGAATGACTTGATTACGTCAGTCGGATGATTTTTCTTGGTACGACCATATTTTCTATATGGATGGATATTTAATGATAGACAATTGTTTTCGAATTCAAGACTACTGCTTTTGTCTATTAAGCAAATAACATGGTAGAAACAAGCTTAAGTTCTGTAGGTCTTTAAGCGTACCTTGTTAACAGTTTGATGAGAGGTATGTTACCGAATATGTTTTTTTTTATATTCAAAACTATGTGCAGGATGGCTTATATTTCCAATTTATTTTCATGGTTATTATTTTGCTTACAAGTTTGAATCGAAGGTAAAATAAAAAGTGTTGTTGGTTATTTTTTGTTTAATCTGTAAGGGCTCTCGGTGTTTTTACATAGAAAGATAAATGATTTAAAGTTTTTCAATTCATCTCGGTAAGCATTTTCGAGTGCTCTTTATATTCAAGTTTGAATTGCATGCGGTTGGTTAAAGTCCCACAGGTTAAAGTTGTTATTTCTTTACCTGTAATTGGTATATAGAGTAGATGTTTTATTGATTCGGTCGCTTGATTCGTTTAAAGCCAAGGTCTGTAGAAGACATAATCAACATTTGGGTTTGAATAAAAACCGCCGTTGTTCATTTATAATTCTAAGTGATTTTATGGGTGTTTTGTACCCCCAATGTCTGAATAAGACCCTGCAATACTACAGTATTCGAGTTTGGGATGGACACGTGCTTAGTATGCCTTGCTTTAAAGTTCTGATTTTCTGTTTTCATGTTTCTTTTAATATTTTATTGGCTGAAGAGATATTGTCATCTGTAGGTTTTTCCCATTTTTGAGGTTGGATTGTAATGCGATGCAGATGTAACATTTTCTAAAATATGATTGTGAAGAATGTACTTATGTTGCAAATGTTGACGTTTAGAGAACAGTACACTTGTCTGGGTGGAAGGTCATCAGCAAGTCCACTTCCGGTCCTATTTCGCTACTGCATCAAAATCAGCTTGAAGTTTGAGGCAGTAACCCTGGGATTTAACTGGCATGCATATGATAATTTCTGTCAGCAGCAAATAATCTTAGTTTGTTATGAACAAGATAGTCATGAAGGTCGTTAATAAAGGTCAAGAATAAGATTGGACCTAAGACAGTACCTTGTGGAACTTCATAGGTTAATGAGACTTAGCTTGACGATTTTCCCTCCAGAACAATTGTCTGAGTACGGTCGGATAGAAATACAGAGATCCAATTCAAACTGTTTCCATTGATTCTAAAACTATTTAATCTGTAAAGTAAGTGATGATTTGAAACTTTATCAGATGTTTTGTGAAGTCCACTATTACGAGTTCTGTTAATGTATCTAAAGTGCTCGAATGAAAGAGAAAGTCGCAATTGTGTTTCACAAGGTCGATAGTACCGAAAGCCATGTAGGAGGTCTTACAAGATGTTATTGGATTCCAGATGATTTATGTTTGAGGTGACTGTATGCTCCATTAACTTGCAGCACATACAAGTAAACAGTTTGGTCTGTAGTTGACCGGTTTATGTTTGTCCCCCTTTTTTCATGCTGGTGCGACTATATCATGTTTCCAGACGTAAGTGGTAATTCTGGTGATGTAAGATTTTTGGAAAATTAGGCAAAGAATTGTTGCGGCTTGTGTCTGCATTTCTTTGAGTCAGCGGCAAGTGATGTTAATCGGGCCTGTAGCTTTATAAGGGTTAATCTCGTTTAATAGCTTTTCCATTCCTTTTGATTGGTGTGATATGTAAGCTACTGATTTTATAATGTGTTGATGCCCTTGGTATTTCTCAGTGTGATTTTTCGTTACTTCGTTTGGTCCTGTTTTATCTAAAATATACGGTCTAATTCTGCAGCGTGTTCTAGTAATAATTGAGTTGGAGAGTTTTTATATTTCGGGGTTTTAAACGTAATATTTAATGAGATTACCATAAAGTTAAATAGTTAGGGTATTTGCGGTAGAATTGCGTTTATTTAGAAGCCGTTAATGCTCATCATACATTTTTGATACGAACTATTTTGAAGTTTTCACTGCAATATTTTGATAGACTTAATTTGAGTGCTCTGTTTACGTGTAAATTGTTGACTTTGATACATCATATTGTTATTGTATTTTACATGTGTTGATATTTGAGAGACGTTATTAAACTATATAAAAAAAAGTACTTAAATCGATCTTTTCAGCCATGGAAATTTGCGGCCCAGTGGTTCGAACCTTATTATGAATTTACGGACGATTTACAAATTAAAGTCGGAAATATCAAGTAGACTAAGTTTGTGTCTCGGAAATCAATAGCCATAACATCAATTTAATTTGATTCAATGTAATTGTCCGATTGCGGGTATTCAAATTACAATTAATTTAAAAGATATTGAGGTCAAGGTCCATGATCAGTATTAGAGTATTGATTTGTCGGTGTACTTATTAGGTAAAGGTGTGTTCGAGTAGTAGAAATACGTATTGTTGGAGTAGATTGTATATTTTTACATACTATAAAAAGGAGCGCATCAGTATAATGCAGAAATTACGTGTAGCTTTCGCTTCGGACTCAAGAAATTATTTAACATGTTGTTTTCAATTTTATGAGATGCTGATTTAACATTACGGACTTTACCTAATAAAATATACAGAAAATTAAAAAAAGTATTTGATAAATAGAAAATATGCAAAGGTCGACCGGTGTACTGTTGCAGGTGGATAGGTAGCAGGTTTGTGAATAAAAATTGTCTTATTGTGACGCTCAAACTAAGAGAAGGCATTACTGGCTGTTAAAGCTTTATATATTATTTCATAATCTGATATGAGTGCATACCTTCAAAATATTATTAAGGGTATAATCATTTTGAGGTGGAAACCTTACATATAATTCATTGGGGATGACCGGAACTGTGCTGTCAACTGGGGCGACTTCTTGTTAATGCAATATGTAATGAATCATGTGGAGTGGTTTCGAATAGATTTTGTAATAGATATTCAATAGTTATTCAGTTTGTTAATTCTACATCTGTAAGCTTTCTAAGTGCCGAGGAAAAACGCAGACGAAACCAGTTTTGAAATATATAATATAAGTTGAACGGCATGAACAAGATAACTGTTTGAAGTGCACCTTGCCCTTGTTTGTGACATTGAATTTTTGCTGTCCTTCTATATATGGTTCTTCTTGTGTTGAGCTTACGGATAGATTTTTGCCATAGGGGCGCCAGTAGCAGTTTCATTCTGACCCATTTGTCTTCGTCTGTCATCTTTCGATTGCATTATTAGAAGTTTTGACAGTTCTCTTAATTTGTGTCACTAATGTGTATATGAAGGGAGTTTATGGATATATGGTTGACAATATTCGACACGAAAGTAATTTCAAATATAGATTTTAACAAGATTAACATGCGATGGCTATTTAATTGTCATTCTTCATCTTTAGTTCACCCTGAGACTTTTCAACGTGTAAATTGAATAATTGCACCTTGTTGTAAGTAACTACGTCCTCTGGAACCAGTATATGTATCTCTGCTTTCAAAGCTGCCAGCATATGGATTAATTTTAAGGTTTGAGTTTTGGGAAGTCTTAAGGTTTGTTTTGTTTCTGTATGATAACTTCCATTATTCAGGTGAAGTATGACTGTGTTTGATATCTACTTCACCCCAATACTTAACCGAACCCCAGTCTATTAGAGCAATCTTATTTATGATAGTATCATATCTTAAATGAGATCTCGCGAGAATAGACAAGGTGAGCTTTCCAGTCATTCTTTGCTGAACTGTAGTACTGGTAGTTTGTCATATTTTGTCGAATTGGACGAAATATTTACTTGATATGTGGAGAAGAGAAATAGATGTAAAAAAATAGCGACAAAAACAAAGATGGAGAATCCATTTTATCAGGTAAAATTTGCTTAAATGACTTCAGTCTATTTGAGCAATCTTATTTATGATAGTATCATATCGATCTGTTATGATATAAATTTAATAAGATACGACTGCGGAAAAGTTGGAATATAAATACAAAATTATTAAAAAGGATATAATAATACAGGATATAATATAAAGGATCTAGTCCAAAAATTAGTATAGCAAAAAAACAGGGACCGAACAAATCTCGTATGCGTGTAGCGCATGAGAAAATTTCATCCTGCACGAGTTGAATATTATTTAGTTGTTCTTTTAATTTTAATACACTGAATTTTGTTGTGATTGAAGTAGAAAATGAAAGAAGTTATCTCATTTTATGCATTCTCACTTCCTCTTGATGCACATGTCATTAAAATTATCATCAAAGCATCTTGTTGTATGATTCCAGTACAGTGATATTACATAATTTTGTCTAACTGAAATATCGGTCGTATTTGACTGAAAAATCATTATATTTCATCGCAAAAGAAACTTAGTCTAAATTAGTTGCGAACTTTAAGAGTTTGATAACTTTACATTATGTATAACTGACACATTTATCCTTTCAGTAATACACGTATAAAAGTATTGGCTTCTAGGATTCAGAATAAGAGTTTGTATATTTCTCATTGAAAAATGCTCATTTATGTTTTTTGATGCGATGAAATAATAATTATAAAAATTGAAACACATTTATGTTGATATATGAGATAAGAGAAAGCTCTTCATTTACTTTCTTTAACCAAATAGATGATTAGAGTTTCTTATATTCTATATATATAGATTCTTACATTGGTACCAGTGGATTATCGGATTTATCCAATCGAGATAGTTAAATTATCAATTTTAAAGTCCGAGCCGCCTCGGATGCCTTTCACATTGCACGAAGTTGTCAATTTCATTAACACCTGTTATAGCATATTTTGAAACATCTAGTAAGCTAAAAAGGTCATGACCCTTAACTCTCTTTCATCTTGTAACAGTATTAAAACATTTGACTTTTCTACTCTTTACACAAGTATTCCACATTCCAAACTAAAAGACAAATTAAAAGAGTTGGTATTACTTTGCTTCATAAAAAAGAATGGCCAACGTAGATACAAGTATCTTGTCTTAGGGAGGGATAAATCATACTTTGTAAAGAATCATTCTGATTCAAACAAAAAATTATCTGAAACCAATATTATCAAGATGCTTGATTTCTTGATTGACAACATATTTGTTACGTTCGGAGGACGTTTTTTTTCAACAGACTGTCGGCATCCCAATGGGAACAAACTGTGCCCCTCTACTTGCTGACTAGTTTCTTTATTATTATGAGGCTGACTTCATGCAGGAACTTCTTAGGAAGAAAGATAAGAAGTTAGCAATATCCTTTAACACTACTTTCCGCTACATAGATGACGTTCTTTCACTAAACAATTCAAAATTTGGTGACTATGTGGATCGCATCTATCCCATCGAATTGGAGATAAAGGATACTACAGATACAGTTAAGTCGGCTTCATATCTTGACTTACATCTAGAAATTGACAATGAGGGTCGGTTGAAGACAAAACTTTACGACAAAAGAGATGATTTCAGCTTTCCAATTGTGAACTTTCCATTTCTAAGTAGCAACATTCCAGCAGCACCTGCATACGGGGTATATATCTCCCAATTGATACGATATTCCCGTGCTTGCATTTCCTATCATGATTTTCTTGATAGAGGGTTACTGCTCACAAGGAAGCTATTAAACCAAGAGTTCCAAATGGTGAATATCAAATCATCCCTTCGTAAATTTTACGGACGCCATCACGAGTTGGTTGACCGTTATGGAATAACCGTTTCAAAAATGATATCGGATATGTTCCTTACGTCGTAACTACAATCCCCTTCCCTTTCATGAATTTGACCTACCGAATTAGACTATTTACCGGATTTGTAATCACATAAGCAACACGACGGGTGCCGCATGTGGAGCAGGATCTGCTTACCCTTCCGGAGCACCTGAGATCACCCCTAGTTTTTGGTGGGGCTCGTGTTGTTTATTCTTTAGTTTTCTATGTTGTGTCATGTGTACTATTGTTTTTCTGTTTGTCTTTTTCATTTTTAGCCATGGCGTTGTCAGTTTGTTTTAGATTTACGAGTTTGACTGTCCCTTTGGTATCTTTCGTCCCTCTTTTAAAATCATCCAATGATCTGTTGAGATCACAGTTAACCACACGTTGATTAAATTTGTTCATACAATGGGTTCGGAAAGGGATAAATTTCCATAGAATTAGAGAAACATGATATACATTCGTTAAACGATAAAGAAATATAGGCACACACTGCATTTGTTGTAATAATTTGTATATTATTATTTTTGCTTCATTTAACGAAAGTGAATACATTTAGTAACAATACTACATACTTACTGTTTGTGAATCAAGAAGCACCGTTTGAAATAAATTTTCATCACATTTGACTATATAGTAGTAGTTCTAATTAATTGGAAGATGATAAAGTCAACAACACTTATTTTTCAACAGAAAAACCCAAAAACCTTATATTAACATAAATAATGTTTGTGTTAGTGAAACCCAGGAATAGAACAACTAATCACAATTTAGAATTTAGTAAAATTAAAAGAAATAAAATAATAATAATAATAAACAAGACAACCATCGTTTCGCCCGGATGTTTATTCATGCTTTATACAACCTACATTTATCAGTGACACAACTGTAAAAATAAAAAAAATAATCACGTGACGGTTTTGACGGAACATTATGTTCTGATCCCTTATGTGTATTGTTATGCAATTATAGCTTTACGCAGTAAATAGAAAAAAAATAGGTTGATGCACCCTATGCTCATATCGGAATTTTATTTTTCGCATGTGGTAACTATATACCGACAGTGGAGATTCGAAAATATCAAAGGTAAAACTGTAACAAACCCAAAATTTAAACCATAGGGTAGTTAAATTGAGACATAAACCCAACTAACAGGTTCTCTGGAAGGGGTAGCAGGTCCTGTTTCACATGTGGCACCCGACGTGTTACCTATATAAATTGAATCCGGTGATAAGTTTAACTTGATATCTAATAATCAGCGAAAAGGGGAATATCTGGTCAAGACTTGTCTCATTTGGAAACATTAGACCAATAAAACATTAATCAAATAGGCCGATCAAATTGTAATTCGCTAACTATGTTATAAACAAAACATCTCGCATTTTCAAAAGAGGAACCAAACTGATATGTTTTCAGCACAATTAGTATTTTGAGATACCTGCAAAAAGAGAAATCATAAAAAAAAAAACTCCGAGAAAAATTCATAAAGGCAAATCCCTAATCAAATGGCACAATACTATGCTCAAACACATTAAACGAATGGAATACAACTGTCATATTCCTGACTTGGTACAGACATTTTCTTATGTAGAAAACGATGGATAATAACTGATTTTATACCTAGCTTAACCTCTCGCATGTATGACAGTTGCATCGAATTCAAACGGTAATTGTAACTGAATCATTGTCGTGGAATTTTACATTGAGGTTTTCAGACTTGTTTGTTGTTGATGTTTTATTGACAGTTTATTTGTAGAGGGGTAGATGCAATATCTTCGATGAATTAACTTCAAAACCCAGAGGCGTCCCCTTATACATGTTTTCAAAACCAGAATAGAACATAAAGTTTAGTAGGAGTTAAACGTTATGTCGAGAAGGAAACATGTTTAAACACACTGTGAAGGTCATTTCTTTTCAATGAACTTGGAAAACATCGATTAATTGATTGGTAATAAATTTAATGACATCTACAGACAAACATGTGAAGCATGCTCAACTCAAGGAGATATACCTAGTTAAAAAAAGTGGAAGGAATTAGCAATCCATCAGTGACATATATTTTATGCGAATGTTTTGCGACTATCATACAAGGGAGAAGTTTAGCTAGCTATAGACCAGGTATGATCAACCATTGTCTACATAAGAAAATGCCTTGACCCAGTTGTTATTCATCCGTTTGTACGTTTAAGTTTTTGATTTTGTCATTTGATAAATGAATATTAATTATCAAAGGTACCAGGATTATAATTTAGTACGCCAGACGCGCGTTTCGTCTACATAAGACTCATCAGTGACGCTCATATCAAAATATCATTAAGCCAAACAAGTACAAAGTTGAAGAGCATTGAGGATCCAAAATTCCAAATACGGCTAAGGCTAATACACGATTTGAATTTTCCAAGGAATTCTCTATGCTTGTATTTTTTTGTTTTTTTCTAAAACAGGGGTTACCACTACAGTTTTTGATTTAATACACTGGGCGGGGTCTCAATGAAAGGGATACCAGGGACACAGTCTCCCTTGAACAACATAGTATATATTTACGATCTATTACTCTGCATTGAGGTTGCGGTATTCATAAAAAAATATCAATATCGCCTCTTCTTTTTATTGTTTAATTCTGTAAGACATATTTGCTGGTATCTTTATTGGAAAATTCATTATTAATATAGCATTCCCGTTTTTTTCAAATTTTTTGGTTTATGTGTCGTAAATTCACACTTTTGTTTTACAAAAATAAAAAAAAAACACAAAAAAACCCACTAATTGCAACGTGGAAAATTTCTACGTAGTATGAAAAGGGAAAAATGAAAGTATAAATGCCAACCCTATCATCCTATAGTATTCTAGCCGTGAGCGATATCGGTCGATCCATAAATTTATCAAAAAGTAATCTTTTCTTGATTTGTCACCTCACTAATACCAATTACTTAACCCATTATTAAATTTAATGCTTTCCTAAAAAAAAATAACATAAATTAACTCCCTGAGAGATCATAGGCAAATTACTGATGTAAATATAAAGTACAAGAGTACGTATTAGTCCATTTACTCCACAGATTTAATATATGATCTGATTTATGGTATATAAGTACGGTGGGGTTGATATATAATTTTTGATTTGAACTCTCAAGATCAGGTATAACATAAAGGATGTATAATGCACTTAAAATTATAATAAAATAACAGAATATCAATAAAATCTGCTATATTTTTACACCAGCGTTACATAACTAGATGCAGCCTTTTGCAGCATTGTGTTGATTGCTTGTTGATGTTTTTTTATTGTTGTACTTATTGTTGTTTCGTTGCTTCCCTCTTATAGTTGATGTGTTTCCCTCGGTTTTAGTTTGTAACCCGAATTAGTTTACTCTCAATAAATTTATGACTTTCGAACAGCGGTATACAACTGTTGCTTTATTTGGTGCTTTAACGCCAGTTTCAACACTATCATATATTTTGATGATGCCAGTTTTAATCGGATGAGGACGTTCGTGTCCCTAGAGGGAACCACAAACCATCGACAGGGCAACTGGCAATGTCCTAGTCAATTAAGACTTCAGACGAAATTCACAATCTCAGTGTTGAGAGGCTAGTTACATAAGCTATTTGCGAAGTGTTTCACGAAAATTTCAATGTTGACTGATTCTTACGTGGACTACTTCTCAAATATTTTTAAAGAGATATTTTGCTAGTCTTTCACATGTCTTATAATAAGATGCGTGTCAATATTAGTATTTCGCTGTATAATTATCAGAATATGATAACAAATGTAAAGTCTGATATTAAAATTTCGTCAAAAGTACAACTTTTTTGAAAATATCAATGTATATACCTCATTTTTGAAAAAAAGTATGGACAGGGACAAATCGTATATCAATTCTATACAATAATGTGAGGTTTGCGAGTTATATGTAACTGAACATTTTTTCATGGAACATCTTTTATTAAAATAGGTAAATGATTAACTTTGAAACCACAGGGCTTACTTGTAATATATAAGTAGCACATATAAAGTAAAGGGTTTACATAATAAATGATTAATGATTTTACAAGGTATTCTTAAAAGTAATTATAGTAAAGTTGAATGATCAGTTTTCAATTATACACTGTTACGTGGGAAACACCTAAGCTATAATAGGGTACAATATTAGTAAACTTGCTTTAATGTAAAACAGGTATAATCCTTACTCAATATCGTAAGTACATACATATTAAATATAAAAGAACAACAAAAAATTGTGTTTTTAAAAAATATATATAAATGTGCGAATTAGTAAAAAAAATTCATATGAAATGCGCAAATTAAGGACGTTGGTTGCTGTGTATCAAAATAATAAGATTTTTTAAAGTTTATATTTTTTAAAGACTGTTATGAATTGATAATGTATATTTAACGAAACTGTTAAAAAACGAAGAATAAAAAAAAAGCAAAATAAATTAATGTCTTTGCTTTTAAAGTTAATTTTATAAAATTACAGCTACATGTATATGTAATTGGATTATGAAACGAAAGTTGAAGCGGACAATTCTTTATATGCCTTAAATGAATAAAATCAAATAAGTATCTATATCTGACACAGAAAATTAAAAACGACCATCCACAATAACATAAATAAGAACTATATATGTATAATAAGGCATGAGCTAAACCAAATAAATATTATCCTCTTGTGCTCTAATGACGAATGTAATTTGCAATGAAAATGTATGTTACAGAGTAATATTATCAAAATATGGGTACAACAGTTTTCACTGTGTCACAATCTCAAAACAAACAAATATTTAACAAAGAAGCAAATAAAAGCTTCTAATAATTAAAAGCTATTTTTTTTTTAATATATCAAATTATAGACGAAACTTATTTCGTTTGTATATGAATTAAGTCACTATGGGATAATTTGAAAAGATAATATACACGACTTTCTGCGTACCCGATTCTAAATTCAACACACGACAAATCAATACCCAAACGATAAAAGACATATAGTCGTACGAGTTAAATAAAGACAACAGTAGTATACCGCTGTTCGAAATTCAAAAATCAATTATCCTATCTGTTATATATATATATGAGAGCCGTGGTGTAGTGGTTAGTGCATCGGACTACTAACACAAAGGTTCCTGGTTCGATTCCCGTTCGGGATGAAAATTTCAGGAACTCAATTTTCGGCTCTCCTTTGACACCATTTGCGAGTATGGTCTTAAGGAAACGATGATAGTCAGTCGGAAGGGGACGATAAATGGCTGACCCGTGTTAAGAGAGAGCCATATCTCTTGCACATTAAAGACACCCTTGTAGATTTCGAAAAAGAGTAGGCTAATGCCGCTACAAGGCAGCACTCGCACCCGCAAAGTGGAAAGGGATTAATATAAGTTGCAAAACTTGTTTCCCAATCCACTATAAATCAATATGTTTAAAAACTAAATATACATAACAATATATTATTGAATTATATCTTTAGTATTTGAACCCCATGTCTAAGCTACCCTTAAAATATTGTCGTCGTGTGAATATAACAATTTAAAATCAAATGTCTGTTTAGATTGAAAATGCAAAATAAAATATTTTTACAAAAAATAGTTTCTGTTGACACACTTTTTTTTTAACATTTAAAAGTATATAGACTAAAACTGATCCTTTGCATAGATCAAATCACGCAGAAATCTTGTTAAAAGATAAATGTAAAAGACTGTCTGTGTACTCAAGTCTCAATTTAACGCACTATTAAACATTTCTCAAACTCTAAAAATACATTTTCCATTACAAATATAGTCCGTTAGTTATCTGATATACATAAAAATCATTATTGTATTAGATATAAGTGCGTGCACACTTTATATAAATTACCCCGGGGAAAAAGTGACTGTGAGCATTAGTATCTGAAATCCAGTACGGCAACGGACCACTTACATGCAGATAAAAGGTACCGTACGAATTTATTTTTTTATTTCTAAAAAGTTATACGATTCAATACAATTTAATATTTCATTTTTCACCTCATGTATACAATAAAAAAAAACAGGCAGAAACCCGGTTGTAATTCTGTTAGATGATATCCATATGTTTTAATTTTCGAACTTGTTTTCTTTCTTCTTTTTTGCAGTTTTTCATATCCGTGTATTCTCTGTTGTCCTGCTCGTAAGGTCTTCCTTATTGCTTCCAGCCATAAAAGGCATTCTTACTTTTTGATATGAGCTCTTAAACCTTCTTTTCAATTTGTTCTCTTTAAAGAAACTATTTTTTTCTTTTAGCTATTTTGTTATTTATATGGACTTGTACTATTCAATATTTGTTTCATATACGTATCACTTAATTCATACAAATAATTATAGTGTTGGTAAAATTTAACCAGCTCATGTTCCTCAGTAAACTGTTTCAAAACCATTTAATTCTAATTTTGAACACTTTGAAATGTCAAACTGACCGTATCTGTCCGTTCGAATATTTTCCAGTTAATACAATCCGGTTCAATATTTATAAATCTATACCTGTGTCTTGCAACAACTCCCTGCTGTGTATGGGTAATTGAAACCTACACAAAGTCTCCCATGATAGCCGGGTACGGTGTGTATTTACCCACATCAAAGAAAAATATTCACGTCTGAATTGCATTACTAAATAAAATTTTCTTGCAGACATTAATTGCGTCGCAATAACCAACAATTTGACTTCCCAGTGAATATAGAATATAAATACCCGTATCAATATTTTCGATTATGACATGTATATTTGTTACAAATGGTTGTTGTCACTCATGTTTTACCCGAATTAGATCTTATTTCTTCAGTCAGAAATCAAGATTGAGTTAGATTGATCGATTAATGGTAGCTTTACGTCCTACGGTTGAGTAAATAAAGGCAACAGTAGTATACCGCTGTTCAAAACTCATAAATCCATGGACAAAAACAAAATCGGGGCAACAAACCAAAACCGAGGGAAACGTATTAAATATAAGAGGAGAACAACGACACAACACCGAAACGCAACAGCACACAGAAACAGACTAAGCAACAGACAATACACCACGAGAATAACAAATATAACATTTGAGTAAGAGTTAGTAATATATCAATATTTAGCAATATAATTTACCAAAGAAAGTAACCAAAAGTTAGTGTGCAATAAATTCTAATATTGCACTTGTTCAATAAATTTCAAAATTCATGACGTCATCAACAGCAAAATCTTAGTTTAAACCAATTTTTACTGTCAAATATTATATTGCTATACTATAAAAGGGTTATTGCATGAACATTGGGGAATATTGTCCCTCGTAGAACATATATTGCACTCGCAAGCTCGTGCAATTTAAAATTCTACTCGGGACAATATTCCCCAATATTCATGCAATAACCCTATATTATCTTATAGGTATATAAGGTTTTTAAAAGGCAAGTGCGTGTGAAATTTTCCTGTACCTGACAGATATATTAACTTAATTGTTTAGAAAGGATATCAATATTTAGTCAGACTCGACGATACCACGTGTCAGTTTCACAAACTAATCTGACTTTAGCTTCTTTCGTCTAATGGTATTTGATTGCTTAACTATTCACTGTTATACATCTTCTGTTTATAGTCGACTTTCAGAACATAGCGTATTTCTTGTTATGTCGCATTGGTATCACATTACTAATAATCATAAAACTGAAATCTAAATAAAAGTATCCGATTTTTTTTTATAACAAAGCGCATCTAAACAAATGTAAAAACACTTCTGATTTTCTCTAAAAAATACAACAACAATAATACAATACAAAAACTAAATGTAATGTTAATACGCACTCCATACTTCTATTTGTAAAAATGAATTTGTAAAGCGTTATTTTCTATGATTTATTTTAATCAAAAATTAATTTCAGGATTTAAGACTGTACACACAGAAACTAAATCCGAAATTATGGAATTCGACTGTGGAATATGGAAATTTAAACCGAACATCTTGCAACCGTGTGCATCCATTCGATGGTTCACGACATTTTTCAGCGTTACTGCACTTCTGACGTCATCATTACAAATGTACATCAACTCTCAGGTAACATCAATAGAAAAACAGTTTGAATTAAGTAGTAAACAGTCTGGATTTTTAATGAGTTGTGATGAAATAGGATTTTTGACATCATCTATAATAGTTGGATACATTGCTCGTCGAGTCCATATTCCTAGAGTACTCTCGATTGCCACTGCATTTTATGGCATTTCGGCACTCATCTGCTGTATACCTTATGTTCTAACTACGTTAAAAGACAGGTCAGATAACTTTTCTAAATCACATGGACGTTTTAATGTTTCAAATCCAAAGTTATCAAAGTTTTCTAGTTATCTTTGCGCGCCAAATTTAAATATATCAGAAGACAACTCGGGTAACCCAAGCATGCGCAGTGACCAAGGCGAAGTGTATGGAAATTTGAAAGGCTGGAGTATGTTTTTAATTGGCTTGGGAATGATGCTTCAGGGTATTGGTAAAGCCCCGAGAAACTCGATGCTTGCAGAATATGTTGATGAAAATGGAAACCGAAGAAAAACAGGATTCTATGTTGGTGAGTCTAAAATTATTTGATTAATGAAAATTATGTCATTCGGGTTTTTATATATAGTAGTAACGAAGCCGTATTTGTTTTTGAGAAAGACACAGTTTTTAACGATTTCAATTAATTACACATTGATTGTTAGATTCTAGGCTCCACCATACATAAACTGTATATTTAGAGACACTTTACAAAAGTGCCCTCAAAAATGCAAAATGTCATATTCCAAGAACATTATGGCTATATTTAAAAACACAATACCAAAATATTCATTCAATAGATTTCTTAAACAATTGGCTGCATCATTTTTAATTGAGATTTGTCAACTTCGGTTTGAATTTTATTAAGCTATTAAAGTTAGTTTTGTCATATATAGCTAGCAACATGTACTGATGTTAGCTGATACATTGGCAATCATACCACTTCCCCTTATTTCATATTTGTTTATAGCATTTAATTCCGAAGTTTTAAAATGAAACCTAACACTTAATTAAATTCTAACTATAAATGAGAATTTGTATGGAAAAAAGGGGGGGGTAGGGTTTTCTTTTTTTTATTCTTTAAATTTTAAGATTGTTTTTGTCTTGTCTTTGTTTTTGTTTTGGCTATGTTTTTGTTTTGGCTATCATTATTTATTCTTCATATTGATTGCCCTACTTTCTAACCTTCCTTTTCAATCTGATATTCTCAATTTTTCATATTTTTCCCATGTAGATATTTGTATATATCACATTATCACAACAATGACTAATAGTTGTAATGTTAGAATCTTTAAAGACTCATTTATCGTTCTTTTGCAAATACATTCAATCATAGGCATCATCGCATCTACAGCAATGTTCGGACCTGTCCTAGCTTTTGGCCTTGGAAGTGTTTTTAGTAACCTCTATGTTACTTTAGAAGGTTAGTATCTGTACCTTTTTTGTTTTTCGTTTTCACTATATAGTTATTATTTTTACCTTAATCACCAGAGCATGTCATACATGTATACCTTTAAACCACTTCTTTGTATTAACAGATATATAGAGCTTATATAATTATGATGAAAAATATTAAATACACAACTTTTTGATATATTCACAAAAAGTATTATTTAAAACAGAATGTTTGTTTTCTTTATTTTTCACAAGACAAACATAATAATAGATGTCTGAAGAAAAAAATATAAAAGCAAAGTAATGATATTTGATATACATTATTATAGATGTTCCTATCAAACCACGTGATCCAAACTGGATAGGAGCTTGGTGGCTGGGGTTTCTAGTGTTTGGAATTATGTCCATAGTTTCAGCGGTGCCCATCTTTCTGTTCCCAAGAAAACTGTTAGAAAATACAAATGCATCCCCCTTGAAAATCAAGAGACGTACACATGAAACAAAACTATCTTTTCTGCACACTGAAATAAAAGGTATTGTATTTAAGATTCATATAAAAATATAGTATACAGATTGAGTTGTCATTTTAATTAAGTTATGTTTAATTACATAGATCCAGTTAATAATAAATCGTGCGAGAATTATTTGATCAGATACCGGCAACCTTCCCAAAGCTCGTCTCATTATGTTTTGTGAATTGTTTTGTTTACTGCTGTATGTCATCAAAGGGGCGAATTCAGAGTTCGAGAAAAGGGTAAAACAATGGTTATTTGCCCCGATCGTAGAGATTTGAAATTTGATATAATGAATTTAAGGCAAAATAGTTTTGTGAACAAACTTATACTCTTCTCTTCATCCATCTGCCTCTGTATTTTGTGCAGTTTCTGCATTTCCTCGACATGTGATGTATTTGACCCCTGTGTTTCTTCTTTTTCTGAGCTATTAATTCCAGAAAAGAGCTCCGACAGGATCAAAGACCTTACAATACTAATGCTGATGAAATGTTGTTTCAAAGGTTGACAACGCTTAGATAATGATCATAACTAATCAGATACGTTTGAACAAAAACTATCAATTGAATAATTCATTTAAATATTGCAACAGGTTTCGTCAAATAAAAAAATTGATGTGGTTTTATTGTCGTTGTTTTTAATGTTTGTTTTTTTTTAGTTTAGGAACGTTTTTATAATTTCATTGGGCAATACATTGGGTCGGTCTTTGTAATCTTTGAATTATAAATTGTTTAAGATAATCATTATGTTCATAATTATAATCCAATTTCTTTTACAGGACTTTTCAAGGCGATCTGCAGGATATTTTCCTCCCCTCTATTTAGCCTGACTCTATTTGCCGCTGTTTTACAATTACTATCAGTATCTACGTATTTGACATTTCTGGTAAAATATTATGAAAACCAGTTCCATTTACCAACATGGAAATCTAATTTGGTTATGGGTAGGTTTTTCTTATCCAGATAAAGGTACCAGTAGTTTACCGCTATACAAAAGTCATAAATCGATTGAGAGAAAAGAAAACTCAGGTTACACATTACTAGTAAAACAAAAAGGATACATATCAAAAATAGGATAACAAAAATTAAAAGACAAAAACACTGAAGTACACCAAGAATCAAACGGCTATGCAACATACATAGAAATGAACCATTAGATAACAACTGTCATAGTCCTGACTGGATAATGAACATCTAAAGACAAATTGGTGATTTTAACATGGTTTAGTGGCTAGCCAAACCTCGCGCTTGATAGCAATGATAAATATACAGCTTAACCAACAACGTTTACATGACAGGAAAACAGTACAAAGAAATGCAGGAACAGTCAGGACAGAGACATACATAAATAGTCTATATAATAAAACATTACAAGTAACACCTACTCCAGCAAAATACAAACAAAACATTGCTGTTTATTTATTAATTTTTTAATTATATAAAAGGAGATAACTCAGTGTGTTCTTTCAAAAAAGTAAAAAGGGAACTTGCTTTGGAATACTTCTGTTCCAACAA
The DNA here is from genome assembly GCF_036588685.1 of Mytilus trossulus. Lineage (NCBI taxonomy): Eukaryota > Metazoa > Mollusca > Bivalvia > Mytilida > Mytilidae > Mytilus > Mytilus trossulus. Next base: position 1,398,001 of record NW_026963296.1, read on the forward strand.
GACATAAGTAGTTCTTCTGGATTCGAACATTTTTAACGTATATGACTGTAATTTGTTTTAATGCATTTAGTTTCACCAGTAATAAATTAGGTTATTGTTTGTGAAAGTGATGTAGTAGTTAATTATTCGTCCTTCAAAGTTGTCTTTCGAATTTTAAGAAAAAGTTTTGTTGCCATGTTTTTTGTACATGCTACATGTAACTATAAGCTCGATCTACGATTTGTTTTAATTATATTTTATATTGCTTTTTGTTAATTTGAATTCCGTACTTATATTTTTTGTATTTTACGTTAGCTGGCTGTACCATAACTTCATTATGTATCGGAACGTTCATTGGAGGGGTCGTAAGCAGGAAGTACTCCATGTCACCATTCAAAACTATGACGTCACTTCTTGTTTGCCAAGCAGCAAGTACTATTGTTTTTGCAGCAGGAATTTTTATTGGCTGTGAACAATCAGCATTTGTCGGACCAACGGAATATGGGTATTGATTCATGTTGTATATAGTTTTTTTTTGTGTTTTTTCAAATTATCATCTCAATGACTGATTTTCTGCAAAACTCCTGAAATGTTTTAAAGTTAAACGTTCGAATATCTCGCCAATTACTACGACCGTCACACACGGAATTATCAAATCAAAATAATCGTTACGTGCTGAATAGTAGTAGAAATAGTTCATTACTTTTACTGTGAAGTCTATTATTGGTTCAATCCATTTGACGTGGTTCTGTATTAATACATCGCATCATCGTGTAATTGTGCTATGATAAGTTTTTACAGATGTACTTTGCCCATATGACTTTTTGTGTTTCGTTGTAACATGCTTGTACTGTTTTATAGTGATTAGGATTATAACACAATATTGACTGCTGTACCCGTATTTTGGACATTTTTTACCTATTGTTGAATTTTCCTCGAATTTCATTTTTTTAATACTTTTTGTTTTATCATAATGATGTTATTTTCTTATCCAACCAGTTTCCTCGTCTTTGAATTGTTATCAATTCGTTTGATGTGTTTGAGCCTTATCTTTTCCGAGCGTATATCTGGTGAGGTTTGTTAAACAAAATCCTTTTCGCAAATATTACATTTGTCTGACTTAGACGATATTAACAAACGGAAGAATAATAATACATAATGTAGTGTCAACCTAAAAGGGATTGATATCTGTAAATCGAATGACGGAAATTGTTTCTATTTCTCACTTACAACTTACCATCTTGTGAGGAATATATGTCCAAAACTGATAGAAACAAAGTCAAACAATTATAATTTTTTGTCATCTTAAATTGAATTTGTTTAACTATGAATATCGAATGTTTCTTAACATAAGTACTAGTAATCGGGCCAACAACAATAATTTTATCTTTAGTTTCTAAAATAATGGCATTTTAATTGTAATACTGTCTGCATCAGCTTGGATTTAAGCTCGCCCGTGAGGGCTCGCTTATTATTTTTGAACAATTCATATTAATAAATCAATATACAAAGAATACAATTCCGATGAGGTTTTATAGACGTTAGGAGAAAAAAAGAGTCTGAAGGGTGTCACTAAGGGAGCACGAGGTATTTACTCTTCCAACATATCATTTTGACTAAGGATTTTTTTGTTCCTGTAGTTACATGTATCAATATCCAAAAATGACGATATCTGTTATTTCTTAGTTTATATATAAACCTTGCTAGGACCGGTATGCGATATGGAAGAAAGTATTTATCCCTATTAGGTTAATTAACATAGAATAGAAACAGAGTCACAATCAAAAATAATAAATTCTGAGAAAAATTAAAAACGGAAAGTCCCTAATAAAATGACAAAATTTAAAGCTCAAACACATCAAACAAACGGATACCAACTGCCATATTCCTGACTTGATACAAGCATTTTCTTCTATGAAGAAAATGCTTGTATCAAGTCAGGAATATGAAGAAAATGATGGCTTTAATCTGGTTTTATAGCTAGCTAAACCTCTCACTTCAAATCAAGTCATATCAAATTTCAAGTGTATTTTTATTCAGCGGGATCATGACAAATGCAACATATGTGGACGCCTGTAACTGTAATCAAAACAGTTACTTTCCTGTGTGCGGGTCAAACAGTCAAACATATTTCACTCCATGCTTTGCAGGCTGTACAGGCGTAGGAAAAAGGGTATGTCAAACTTTATAGAATGGAACAATTAATTTCAATTTGATACCCTAGTAGACATCATTCTGTGTAGTCTTTTTTTGGAGAAAAAAGTTTTATGTTTTATCTACTGTGGATTCATTATTTTTCTTTGGATGTCAATTTTTGTGGATTTCGTGGGTACAGGTGACCCACGAATTCAAATGTTCATCGAATTACAATTTTTCCATAGGCTTGTGAGCAGACATTTGTAGAACCACGAACTTAAATGTCCACGAAAGTTTAAGTTTTGGTCAATCAACGAAAATTGGAACCCACGAAAATAAATAAATCCACACTACATGAAAACTATATATATGGAAAAAGTTCGCCTGCTACACGAATTGATACAGCAGGTGTTACTTAAGTATCATGCATTGCTTACTGCATCGACCCCTCTTTGCCAGATAAAACAGATAATGTTCAACACGACAGATGTCAAAACAAACAGATTCGCCCAACAAAGTCCTAAAACGGGGAACTAATTAGCGGGAGGACATCATTTCTATAGTGGGACGCAAAGTTAACGGATAATGAAACACTTTTTCTATAATTACAAATCCTTTGTTGGAACAATTACCTCGAGCAAAAAAGAAACAAAAAACAACACTGTGATCAATTTTGATCCCAACAAGATAAAAGTTCCTTCTCCAATAAAAACAGAATTTATCTCTTATTTTATTGAGGAATATCAATGTTATCTCTTTTACAGTTGTTTACAAATTGTACGGGCATTGATGATGACAAGCAAACTACACACTTTGGAAACTGTGTTTCGGACTGCAATGCCTTATATTGGTATGTGGGTGTTAACGTGGTTACCAGTTTATTAACAGCTGTTAAGATAATGCCGTTATACATTGTTAAATTACGGTAAGAATATTTAAAGTTTTCTTTACGGCAACGTTATCTTGTGTGATTTCTTTTATACTTTGCGTCCACCTTCTAAATTATACTCATTTTCAAAAGCTCGCCCGCCAATGATTTTGCATGTCTTATTAAGTTTACGTCGCACTTTTCTCTTTAATTTTAAATCAGAACTCTGTGATTTTGCAGAAAGCTTCGTGAAAGCATTTATCGTGTGAAGCGTTTACATATTCTTAGTTTATAAAATTATCGCTTACTTTTATATTCCTACTCACTATCATCAGTAGCACATTTTGTTTATATAGGGGTTGCTAACCTATATAGTTTTACAAATTATGTCCAATTATGTATTTTTCGTCCCGTTTTACCCCAGGACTCTGAATTATATATTCACGGTTACAAATAAAGAGTTGTTTTCCTCAACAATTTTTATGCTCATTGCTGAAGGCCATACATAACTTTATAGCTGTTATCATCTCTAATTAATAAAATTGAGAATGGAAATAGGGAATGTGTCAAAGAGACAACAACCCGACCAAATAAAAAAAACAACAGCAGAAGGTCACCAACAGGTCTTCAATGTAGCGAGAAATTTCCGCACCCGGAGGCGTCCTTCAGCTGGCCCCTAAACAAATATATACTAGTTCAGTGATAATGAACGCCATACTAATTTCCAAATTGTACACAAGAAACTAAAATTAAAATAATACAAGACTAACAAAGGCCAGAGGCTCCTGACTTGGGACAGGCGCAAAAATGCGGCGGGGTTAAACATGTTTGTGAGATCTCAACCCTCCCCTATACCTCTAACCAATGTAGAAAAGTAAACGCATAGCAATACGCACATTAAAATTCAGTTCAGGAGAAGTCCCAGTCTGATGTCAGAAGATAAAACCAAAGAAAATCAACAAAATGACAATAATACATAAATAACAACAGACAACTAGCAGTTAACTGACAAGCCAGCTCCAGACTTCAATTAAACTGACTGAAAGATTATGATTTCATCATATGAACATCAGGCACAATCCTTCCCTTTAGGGGTTTAGTATCATACTATCATAACATATATGAGAAGAACATAACCCGTGTCATGCCAACAACTGTTTTTAGAATAAATTTGTTTAGTTCCGACGCAAAGACCTTATCAGTGACTCAATATTAACGCCAAAATATGCAATCTTTAATGACTTGACAACAATAACTGCTTTATATAGATATAGGAAGATGTGGTGTGAGTGCCAATGAGACAACTCTTCATCCAAATAACAATTTAAAAAGTAAACCATTATAGGTTAAAGTACGGCCTTCAACACGGAGCCTTGGCTCACACCGAACAACAAGCTATGAAGGGCCCCAAAATTACTAGTGTAAGGTAGCAATCAACAGTTAGGAAAAAATACTAAAATTTGCCCTTATGAGTTTTACCATTCCCTTTTCATTGCTTTCTTGCAATATCAAGCTTACTGTTTGTGTCATATATGGGCATATGTATGTAATCAGAATCTTCCATAGATTTTATTTCCAGTATATAAAATGGTAAAATATCATTTCTTTTTGGTGTATCCATGGCAACAATCTGCATTTATTTGTTATAAAATATTGCAAAAAGGGGGGGGGGGAAGATGTCACATATTTCCCCAAAATTTGGCTAAAAGTAGAATTTCAATCGCTTGAAGTAATACCTTTTCCGAAACTGTGTACATATATCATTCAGTAAATCCAATGAAAATCATATGTCTTTCGTCTCATTTTTTTGTAAAATTGCGACAAAAACTTCGGGTAGAAAAAGAGTGTTTGTAAACAGTACATTAATTTCTGGACCGATGGCCGGTCTAGCTATGAAAATACGGACTGTCAAACAGAAAACAGCCCATAAAACATGTAAAAAATAATCTTGATGCTCTTATAAACCATCTTTGAAGGCTAAATTAACACTCATCTGTCTAAAAATTAATTTTATTACACAATAACTTTCCTATTTGAAAAATCCACAGGGGCCATAATGCGAAACTAAACTTCTAACTGTGTATTGCTACCTAAAACAATCCAAACGGGAAAACCAACGGTCTAATCTATATAAACAAAACGAGAAACGAGAAACACGTATATATTACATAAACAAACGACAACTACTGTACATCAGATTCCTGACTTAGGACAGGTGCAAACATTTGCAGCGGGATTAAACGTTTTAATGGATCCAAACCTTCTCCCTTTTTTTGAACCAATAGCATAACATCACAACATAGAAAAAAACACGATAAGATATCAATTGGCAGACTTAACTCAATCAAAAAACGTATGATTACACAATGAACGAATAAATTTGATCTGCGATATCTGAATACAAATGCACAGTTAATTAAATATTAGAGACAAACCTTCATGACCAAAAAGCTAACAAAAAAATTCAAACAAAGCCATGGCAGGACATCACTGAGAAATATTTAACCAATCAATATTCACTTTAGAAAAAAAACGGTTTTAAAAAAATAATTTTAAAACAAATGTAGTAAGAATAAGTGAAAAATTGAAGATATTACAAATAATCAAAATTATAGACTATCATATCACATTTAACTATTTTGTTATTGAGACATATGAAGAAATTGCCTGTGAATTCGTTAACTAATATTCATACAATGAACATTTATAATGCGTGAATCAAACTGTACACCCTTTTTCACTATGTGAGATGCGTCCGTTCATATACAATTTTAATCCTGTTATCTATGATGAGTTTATTATTTATTAACATGTATAATTGATATGCTTCACTGGTATAATCATATACTGACAAATGTTCTTGCCTTCATCGTTTTGGAATGAAATTAACAAGTTAATGTTTGACTGAATTGATTATATACCTTCCTTTGGTAGAAGTGTTTTGCTTGAACATGTTGAAGATAACGATAATAATTTACTGGTATAAATATGTACTTATCGTTCTTAACAGGAATGTTTAGGCTGGAGGTAAAGTTAACGTTTAATTGGGAATTTATGTAGCTACTTTTCTTTTACAGGAGTGTTCCGAATGAAGACAAAGCTTTGGCTATGGGTCTCTCGTCGTTTGTAACCTCTCTTCTTGGTAAATAACTCATTATGTTATAGATAATGCATATTTTAAGGTTTTTCTTGTCGTAGAACACACCAAGGGGTGTCAGGATTGATCAAATGAAAGAACGACCGGAGGGAGGTCTTTCTTTTAACAATCCTGACACCCCGACAACACTAAAGTGGGATATTTCTTTTTAAGCGTTCAGGTTTTAATACGCCCTGCGGCTCATTTAAAATGTGAAATAAAACTCACTAAATAATTTAGATATAAACCTTTCAAAAATTGTTATCCATACACAATAAAAATATTACTGTAACTGCATGAAGTAAGACACAAATGTATTGTTACCATCCGATAACGGTGTATGATAAATACAAGACACAATGTAAGTTAGTTATTTATTGTATCGCTTAGCTTATGGAAAAGGGGGAGGGGGTATGTTTTTTTTTTCGTTTTGTTATGTTATTTCTATCGCGGAAAAGTTGTTATTTATCTTACCATTTTACTTGAATCGAATGAAAAATTCAGAAACATTGTCTTTCGAATAGCAATAAATTTGATTAAAAGATAAAGTCAGGATAAAATTATATACCCTCCGCACCCGACCCTTTCGCGAGTTACGTTAATGTTATTCAATAGAATATAAGATTATTTTATTAGTTGATCATTTGATAGAGTAAAAGGTATACATAAATTTTAAAAAGTTACGAACTGACACAAAGACGAATATAAATACATGTAGGTCACAGTATGATTTCCTATTCAGTGTGTATCGTTCTGAACATGCATGAAATATTTGCCACTGGACGTTAAGTAATCAACCTATTCAGTTTGACTCAATAAGATTTTCAAAATCTTACACACGAATATGTTAAATCTGGATTTATTTTATGAAAGTCTACATTAAAATTCATCTGACCTATATGATAATGTTTCTTTATTATAGCGATAAATCAACAAAACTTCACGTTATTTGTTTCTAAAATTAAACTGCGGGTCTACAATGACGGTTTCTTTTACATGTATCATTGGTTGAACTTTAAAAAATAAATTTCCAACATCGGCAACAAAAAACTATTAGACGAATAAAAGTTTGAAGTAAATCATAGATTGCATGTTTATCAAGGAAAATAATGACCTTACACAGGTCATTATTTTATGCCTTGGAGCATATACCATTGAAACATGGTATCGTCCGGGTTGATTCTGAAAAAGAATGACCTGACGTTCTGAAAGAAAATAACTCCATATAGGTATATAAACGTTGTGGAAAGACTTTGTGGTGTAATGTTGTCATTTTAATGTTATAATTAACACTGCCATTAAAGCGGGAGGTTTGGCATGCCACAAAACCAGGCTAAACCCACCATTTTTTTCATAAAATGCCATGTACCAAGTCAGGAAAATGGCCATTGCTACATCATAGTTAGTTTCTGTGTGTGTTACGTTTCGGTGTTGTGTCGTAGTTCTCTTATATTTGATACGTTTCCCTCAGTTTTAGTTTGTAACCCGGATTTGCTTTTTTCTCTATCGATTTATGAATTTTGAACAGCGGTATACTACTGTTGTCTTTGTTTGTTTACTATTAAAAGAACTAAACATTTTAAACGATTCCTTTCCACAACACTAAGTCTGCAGCGAACAATAGCTATTGTGTTTATTGGATGGGACAAAAGAGCTATATAAAGTTCAACTCGACAGGTAACCTTGATGTGAGTATGTAGAAATGTTTCCCGTCGGACATTGAATTTCACTATAAAAAAATACTTAAGTTTGTCTCTTGACTGCTCCTTGGCTGACAATTCAGTGGTAAGTGGTTAAAATAATTTTACTATTTGAAATGTCTTTTTTGGTGATGTACTAGGTAAATGTCTTGGACTTAAAAATGGTGCGAAACCAAAATTTGTATGAACTTAAACGGTGTATTACCAAAATATTTAGAGAAGGCATAACAATTTATGATTATCATATCCTACTTTATTTCAAATTCCACTATTTCCAAATTTTCTTACATCCCACAATTAAGCCTTATGACACCCCCCTAATTTTTCTTTTCACCAAAGCGTGTCATTCCGTTCTACGGAGATGGCAACATAATTATATTGTTCTCATACAACACTAACATACAATAAGAATGTTTTACTTATATACATGATATAATTCATATAATTCCAGGATGGCTTCCAGGACCGCTTATTTCCGGTGGACTGATTGATTCTACTTGTTTAGTATGGAAAAAATCACATGGTGTTCGTGGATCATGCGCACTCTATGACAATGACGTATTTCGTCTGAAACTCCATGGGTATTCGTTAATTGGACGTATACTGGTTATTGTCATATTATGTTATTGTTGTTTCTACACAAGAAAGATGATCACGTGGAGCACCATACCACAACCAGTACAAAAGGAAGTTTCTGTACATGCGCAAGACAAAGATATGAATGGTAATCCAGGACATGAATTGAAACCGATGATTAAAAACACTGAATATGATTAAGTCATTAGAAAATGTAATATTACAAATCCACATCTTATTCACCTATATTTGCATACTTAGTATTTGTATGATAGTTTGTAGATTTTTTACGTTTTTTTATCAGTATATGTTTATAGAAATAACTTCCAGTTACTAGAGCTAAGATAATCTGTACCTGATTTAGTCATTGGACAATCAAATATGACAATTGCACATTTTTTCCACTTGTATTTGGAAATTTAGTATTTGTTTTAGTTTTCAAATTGTTTCATTTGATTTATCAATATATGCTTACTAGAACACACCCGTGATATCGCGGGTCCGTGACTAAATTAAAGTATATAACTATGCGCAAGCCTTATTTTAGTATTAGTATTGTCATTTGATAAAGTCATGGCGATTATTAGATACACAGTTTTCTCTGCTTTCAAATCTTACTGTTTGAACCCGTCGAACTGGAACTTATCAATTATTGGTAATATTAATTATTTGGAAAACAAAAGGTTCTTGAATGGAGTATTTTTTAATCAACAGCAGTGTCATATATAAGTTATAAATAAAGTTAAATTCTTTGATTCTCTGTTTTACGTCATGTCCGTTAACAAATTGAAAACTGTACCTATACGCCTTATTTTCAGTCCATATTTTTAGTATTCGTATTGTTATCTTAGAAAGTCTTACTGATTAAAATACTACAATAGGTAACAATTTGTGTCAACCCTGTGATAATGACCGGTGTAATACTATATAGCAGATTAATCCTGAATACACTGTTTGGTGGTGCGCGTGTCAGATGCGGAACGTACAGATAAGGTAATCGGTAACAGGTGAATATACTATTGATATCAATATCGGTATCGGACTCGACCCGGAACTTCTTAATTATTGGCAATATTAATTACGTGGAAAACGAAAGGGTCTGGAGTAGTGTAATTTTCAATCTACACCTTTGTACTATATTTGTTATATATAAAGTTGAATTCTTTGATTCGTCGTTTTCACGGGATGACGGCTGGCAAATCGGACCTCGTAATTTTAGTATTATAGATAATATTTATATAGAACATGCATGACGTTACTCGAGGTAAGAGAATCTGTACAATGTGCGGACTCATTCTTCAACTAATTTGTATTCAAAGCTCACTAAAGATAACAGAACTGTACTTTGAAACTTCAAATGCACGTTTTGTCACCATTTGCGAAAAAAAGAATTTGAAGAGCATTAAAATTTTGCTAAACATGGGTAGGGCATTCTAGTGGTTGTACAAACTCATCAAAAATATGTATCAGACTTATAATTATGTACACTAAAAATCTTTTCTTAGACCCATAAGACTCAACACTAACGTTCGAATGTCATATCAAATATGAATTTGCTAGGCCTTATGTTGGTGTTAGGCTCGAGGATGAAACTTCAACTAACATAAGTATCAGAAAAGTAAAATCTACAACTGATAATAAGAGAAACGTCCATATATAAACTAAGGTGATGTGGTATGCTTGCAAATGATACAACTATCAAACAAAGTACAAATAAAAAGACTGTAATCAATTATAGACAACCGTACTACCTTCAACAAACATACCGTATAGTCGAATTTCATAGGCCCCGACATATGGCGCAGTTCAGTTGATACCGAGAAAACTGACGATTTAATTTATGCCAAAAGAATTTACGACAGACATGAACAAACGACAACCACTGAACTACATGCACATGTACGAGATAATAAAAAGCTTCAACTTTTTCTGTTATGACATACCTATAACAACACCTTCATATGTACCATATATCTATAACTTGATACGATATTTGAGAACCAGAGATTCCTATTAAAATTCAATAACATTACGGAAAAGGTACGAAACAGTCTTACGTCACGTTTATACACTCTTAAGTTTTATACGTGTCACCATCATTTAGATGCATTCACATGTAAGTGAGAGGTTTACTATACTATAAGACAAGGTGAAAATCGTCCCCGAGGGTATCACCAGCCCAGTAGTCAACAATTCGGTGTTGACATGAATATCAATAATGTGGTCATTTGTATAAGTTTCCTGTTTACCAAACTTTGAATTTTTGAAAAACTAAGGATTTTCTTATCCCAGGCAAAGATTACCTTAGATGTATTTGGCACAACTTTTTGGAATTTTGGATCCTCAATGCTCTTCAACTTTGTACTTGTTTGGCTTTATAAATATTTTGATATGAGCGTCACTGATGAGTCTTATGTAGACGAAACGCGCGTCTGGCGTACTAAATTATAATCCTGGTACCTTTGATAACTATTTACGTAAGAAAACGTTCCCGAAAACGTTACCGAAAACGTTTCAAGAAAGGGAGACGAAAGATACCAGAGGGACAGTCAAACTCATGAATCGAACATAAACTGACAACGCCATGGCTAAAAAATGAAAAAGACGATCAGACAAACAATAGTACACATGACACAACTAAAGAATAAACAACACGAACCCCACCCAACACTAGGGGTGATCTCGGGTGCTCCGGCAGGGTAATCGGATCCTGCTCCACACGTGGCAGCCGTCGTGTTGCTTATGTGATTACAAATCCGGTAAATAGTATAATTCGGTAGGTCACATTCATGAAAGGGAAGGGGATTGTAGTTACGACGTAAGAAACATATTCGATATCAGTTGTGAAACGGTTATTCCATAACGGTCAACCAATTTGTAAGGGCGTCCGTGAAATTTACGAAGTGATGATTTCAACTTCACCATTTGGAACTCTTGGTTTAATAGCTTCCTTGTGAGCAGCAGCCCTCTAACAAGAAGAAACTGTACATTTACGCATTGATGACAGTAAACTGAAAGGTTTACTCGGTCGCCTAATAAACACTTCAAAATGGAGTACTTTATTCAAGTTTATAGACGACAATAACATCCTGTCTACATTTTCAAGATGAAAATAAACAATATGCTCGGTCCGGTTTAAATTGATTGGTCAGTATCTCATATCCACGCCAGGTTATGTAATGGATGTGAAGTTAGCAGCCGGTTTGGTATTCGATATTCGATATTCAAATTAAGTTGAAAATCATAACAAAATGTAATATTCAATAACATTGAAAGTATGATTTTTTTTTGTTATGAATAGATATATGACAAAATATTTTGGCTAGTAGCTTTTAATTGTTGTGAGTTTGTTTTAATTAACATTATTGCTGTTGTCAATATTACAATTAAGTGGACTAGTTTCATTTCGGTAAGAACAATTTATTTGTAATGATTTGAGTCATTGAACTCGCAAATTTTCTCACAGAAGGAAATACGATCAGTTGTATCTTTTAAACTGCTCCTTCTACATTTCGATTTCATTCGACTCGACTTAACAAAGTGATGGGTAGAACTCATTTCGGTGAAAAGTACAATATGAAAGCGTTTCAGAATAACTCGTACTATTCAATTTGAATTCGAGTAAACTGAGTCAATCGACATCGGTCGATCCTTAATTTAATTACCGGAAACTGTTTGGATAAAAAATACTAACCGAATGAAACATTTTGTCGATTAAACATTTCAGATTCGTAATTAGTGTGTACTTATTGTTTAATTATGTATAGACAATTTATGTAAATCTATACATTTGTTGAAAAAAAATATATTCTATCATAGGAATCTCGTTTCATATGATTTGACATCCATCATTTGTCCCTCTAAACTGGTAAGTGTTTTGCAGTATCATTCAATACAGACAAGGGAGGGAAAAAAGATACCAGAGTGCCATTCAAATTCATACATCAAATTAAAATACAGTGATAATTCCTTGGCTAAAAAAGAAAAAGACAAGAAACAATAGAATACAGGACACAACATAGAAAACTAGCATAGCAACACGAACCCAACCAAAAACTGGAGTGTTCTCAGGTGGTCGGGAAGGGTAAGCAGATCTTGATCCACATGGGGCACCTATCCTGTTATTACCAACCTTTTCAGTAGTCTTATTCGGTAGGTCTCATTCTTGGAAAGGAAACGGGATTGTAGTTACGACATAAGGAACATAACCGCTTTCATCTGTGAAACGGATACTACGTGACGTAAAACATGATTGTAGTGGAGTCCGTAAAATTTACGAAAAGAAAATTTCCACTCCACCATTTTAAACTGTTGGTTGGATAGCTTCTTTATAAGCAGCAATCTTCTATCAATGAAATCATGATAGGAAATACGAGCCCGGGAATATCGAATCAATTGAGAGATATATACTCTGTATGCAGGTGTTGCTGAAATGTTGCTACACAGAAACTAAAAGTTCACTATTGGGAAATTGAAATTATCTCTTTTGTCGTTAAGTTTGTTCTTCAATCGACCCTCATTGTCAATTTCTATAAGTAAGGCAAGACATGAAGCATACTTAACTGTATAGGTTGTATCATGTATCTCCAGTTCGATTAGATAGATGAGTTCAACATCTTCACCAAATTTTGGATTTTTTTAGTGAGAGAAGATCATATACTAGAATATAGCGGAAAGTAAAGTTAAAGGATATTGCTAACTTCTTTTCTTTCTTACTACGAAGTTTTTGTATGAAATCGGCCTCATAAGAAAAAGGGACAAGTCGGAAAGAAGAGTTGCAGAGTTGGTTCCCATAGGATTAACGATTTGTTGTTAAAAACACGTCCTCCAAACGTAAAAAATATGTTTTCTTTCAAGAAATCAAGCATCTGGATAATGTCAGTTTCACAGACTTTTTTGTTTGAATCAAACTGATCTTCACAAAGTAGGATTTATTCCTGCCTAAGACAAGATATTTGTATCTACGTTTGACATTATTTTTTATGAAAGAAAGCCATACCAACTCTGTCAATTTGTCTTTTGCAAGATGACAGAATCTTAGATTGTATGTACTCTAAAAGATCTTCGGAGTATTTACTATCCACATCTGATTCACGCCATCTCTAGAATAGGCAGTTTCACAATAACTTTGAAGGGCGTCTTTGATTGCTGATAAAATTGATGTTACTGATTTAGAAAGATGTATCGTGGAGCACTTGAAAGACCCATCAATAAACCGTTGTTTGTGAGCTAGGGCAGTAAATGTTGTTTGCTAAGTGTTTGTTTTATTTTTGCGCGAAATCAAGTAAAAGTCGTTGAATATCCTTAATTTGTATAATTTTTCATTAAATGATTTATAACAGGTATAATTTGTGTCATTTTGGTCTTTGGTGGATAGTTGTCTCATTGGTAATCATACCACATCTTCTTTTTTTTTTTTTTATATAAACAACAAATTAAACTCACAATTTTTTTGATCAATTAACGTCCTTTTAAAAACAAAAAAACGATGACGGAATAATTACGACTGCAATGAAGAGTACTTTGAAGATAGAACTTTTTTACATGATTATTTAAAGAACTTCAACTGCATACATGGGAGACTATTTTGCAACAGGGAAATGCATTGCTCTCTTAAGTCTGCACATCTATGCCAAAATATAATATTTATCCAATAAGCCATTAAAGGCAATGCAGTTTTTCTATGTTGTTTTAGCGTTACGTCAAGATCCGGGTTAGTTGATATGTAAATATATCTTAATGTCAAATTTAAAATAGATTATGATGTCTTTGATCAGAACTTATAGTCTATGACCCATGTGATTAGTCAGGTGATCTATCTAACATTTCCTCAACCGACAATTCTGTAGGATTTTTCGTCCTTAGATAGGTGCACTTTTGTATTCCTTCGAGAATTTCGGCGTTTTTCCGATCTGTCATTTGTTTGTGTTCTTCTTCCTTTATATACGTTATGATGTGGCGCTCTTCTGTAGACGTTAGTGGTATTCTTGACAACTGTTTAATAGTTTTGGGTATTCTTTGGTTTAACTCGCGTTTTAAACGTATCATCTGACGTTCGTATTTTTCCATTTCCGGTGAACTATCACGTGATCTTATACTGTCACGTGACCTTCTCATATCACTATGGCTGCCTTTTAAGCTGGTATCACTCCCCTTGTTCACCCCTGGATTGTTTGAGGTAGAACCATGTATACCTATGAAAGGTTCGTGCGAGTGAAATACATTGGCTGGGAGAGACATCCGTCTCGTTTTAGCATAAGATGGAACCAAAGGACTTGTAATATATTGCGCAACAGGAGATTCGACTTTGTGTATTTTTGAAATACTTCCTCGTCTTTCATGTAAATTGGGTTTTCGGGGACCATCAGTGTTAGTTTTAGATTCACTGGTGCTAAAACTACTGGCTCTTCTTCTAGAATCACCCATATTGTTATTTTCTGATTTTTTCTTAAAGTACGAAATATCGAAGTCCGGATCCGGTTCGTCTTGTTTGTCTTGGTCTTTTTTTATTTCTTTTACTTCGTGTTCAAGCAAACATAGACTTCCTTCTAGTCTTGAGTGAATATTTTCAAGTTCAGTTGACAACCTTCTTTGACGCATTTGATTTCTTTTGATGGCATATCTGCTGTCCATTACTATGTTTATCTAGAAATAATACATAATTATTAACATTTTGAGAAAAGATAGATATAATTAATACAAATAAAATCGCAAAAAGTATTAGACCGTTGGTTTTCCCGTTGGTTTTACACTAGTAATTTTGGGCCCATTATAGTTAGTTGTTTGGTGTGAGCCAAGCTATGCTCCGTGTTGAAGGCCGTACCTGGACCTATAATGGTTGACTTTTATAAATTATTATTTGGATTGAGAGTTGTCTCTTTGGCACTCACACCACTGTGACATCTTCATATATTTATTAAAATTTTGATCGCCAGACAAATGCGATAGACTCGCATACTTACATAAATAATTACTAGTATAATATTTTTATCCGGGATTCTTTGGTTTTTACAACTGCATGATAATTAAATTTAATTGTCTTAATTAGTAATGTTATATCAGCTTAGATTATTCGCGTATTTAATCTAGTACAATGAACATTAGATTAATTAAAGCGATATTATAGTGTATGAAAGAATGAACAGTAAATATCCAGATCATGTCCTTCGGCGAAAGACAATCTATAATTTTTTTTTGGCGACTAGGCGAAAACAATTTTTTTCTTCTAATTTTAGTATTACATATATATATAGTGGCCGCTGAGGGTGAAACAAACATTTTTTTTTCTCAGGGTCAAACACAAATTATTGTTTTTCCTCCAAAAACTGGAAACAAACTCTTTTTTCCAAAAAAATCCATAGCCCCTCCCCCCCCCCCCCCCCCCCCCCCCTCCGAAAAAGAAATGAGGAAATTTATAGAAAAGAGAACTGTTAACACACAAGAAAAAGAAGAAAAACTAGATTTACAAAAATAAAAAGGAACGAATAATGTAAATAATGGAAGTAATGGAAGTAATGAGCACTAAAATATAAAGAATAGAGAACTTTGGATGGCTATAAAACACAGTTACGATTCTATAATGAATGTCTGGAGAAAAAAAAGAGTAGGTCTTTCGTTTGTCCTCAAACGCAATCTCAGTCAAATTCAGATCATCTTTAACGATCTTGAAAACAACTATATAACCAGAACCTGCCATGAAGGTCAACTCTATTACACAGGCAAATTTCACTCTCATCAAGTCAGACTTGGGGTAATTGTAATTGTAATCGTTAATCAGCTGTAATTGATTACAATTTGTCAAGTAATCATTGTAATCATTAATCAGCCAAAAATCTGATTACATGTAATTTAATTTAATCAATTACTTTTCAAAATGCCCTGTAATCATGATTACTTTCTGATTACATTCTGATTACAATGAAAAAATTTGAATAAATGAATCTTTTTGTTATTCTTTTTTAATGAATATTCAACATGTTAAGATGGTTTGATTTACTTTATATTAGCATGTTATTTGATTTTTATACTTTAGTAAAAAATAAACTCTTACAGTATTAAAAAGTCATTGTTACCCTAAGAATAGACATATAGTACAAGTATATGTCTCTGGCCTTAGTAAAAGATATTATACATATATTCACAATTTAAAGATGTATATACATGTATATTTAATAATTGTTAAATTCAAGTAATACTTTTCTTTAACCCTGAATTATAATCTTTTTTTTAATATTGTGATTTTAGTCAAGTTTGAATTGAAAGGTAGGAAACCAATCAAGGTTTGTTTGAATTGCAATTAGCAATTGAGTAAAGTTGTAGGACAATATATTTGGTAAAAGATTAATCAGACATGTGAAAATTTATCTAATTAGCACAAACTAAATTAAAATTTGGACAAATACCATGTTAAGAATAATAAGAAAATATTTGTTAGTGTTTGGACTGGACATGTAAAAAGCAATGATGTTTAGTACATGGAGTAATTGTATTTTGTTTACAATTTGATTAAAAAATTCTGTTAAAATTTTACATAGTTTTTAACTGGTAACTTTATTTCATCCATACTTTAATTTCCATAAACTGCACCATGAAATACATGTAAAATTCTGGAAGAGGTTAGAAGACAAACAGCAAACTTTTTTTAAAGCTATTTTTAATTGAAGTCAAAATAATTCAGAGATCATTGACGATAAAGTGCAATGGGTTATTACCAATGACACAATGTTCATGTATGTACCCGGTATGTAGTTAACTTTTGTGGTTTGAAATAGATGAAGTTTGAAGTTATCCTTTTATAAAATATATCAACAAAAAAGTTATTATAAGTTATATTAAACGTTTATTCATTCACATCATTCATAATGTTTTTGTTTTTTTAATTCATTGTAATCAGATGTAATCATGATTACTTTGCCAATGTAATCATTAATTTAATCAGACACTTTCAGAAATGCTGTAATCATTAATGTAATTTAATCGTACAAATGACAAAGTAATTGTAATTTAATCAATTACATTGAAAGTAATCGGACCCATCTCTGCATCAAGTTCATGTGAATCTAAATTCATGTGAATCTCACTTGAAATTCTCCTGAATTTACCTCAAACGACCTTATACGTGAATCTCATATGAAATCAGTTTCGTGAATTTTAAAAATAGAGTTATTCAAATAACATCGAAATTTTCAAATTTAATTAAATTCATAAATATATCATTCAGATTCATGTGAAAAATTTCACATCAGATTCATGTGAAAAATTTCACATCAGATTCATGTGAAAAATCAAGTTCACATCAGATTCATGTGAATCTAAATTTACATAAATTCACATGAAAATTTGCACGTGAGTTTCATGTATAAGCTCGTTTGAGGTGAATCTCACGAGAAATGTTTCATGTGAATTTCAAAATCATGTGAAATTTATGAGAAATAATGTTGCCTGTTTAACTAATAGTCGTATAAGGTCACCATCTTCCTGTCTCACTGTACACCTATAGCTGCATTTAGAAAATAGATTTTAGTTTTGAACACGGGTCTGGTAAAGGTTTGCAGAAAAGAAAATAATGGATGAAAAATATAAATAATGAAGCAAAATATACAAAAAGAATACAGTGAAGGACAAATGGGGTGCTAAAATATAAAGAAAGGAGAATAATGTTTAAACAAAATGAATGATAGAGAATTAAAATTAAAAAAAATAACCCTCTAATCCAGACCCTCTTGGATGTACATAGAAATTAAGGAACATACGGGTCATACGGGTTACGGGGTACTACTATGTGGTTCTGTTATATGACATAAAAAGATATGACAACATAAACTATTAAAAAGACGAAGGTAATGCAGTTTGTTTGTAAACACGCACCATTTATATCTGCATTTGAGCCCCTGACTATCAACGCAAAATACTTAAAAATTGGTATTTATTGCATCTCCGCTTAGCACGCGAAATGATACTGGATTGGGTGACATATCTTCCAGCAGACCTTGTCAATTAGCACGTTATATATCTTGCTCAGAGTGTCGATCGAATATAAAACAGGTGCTCTCGTCCTGAACATGCATTCAATTTGAAATTTGCAACTGGACGTTGAAACAGACATCTATCAACCCCATAATACCGTCGGGAAAAGTGTTGTCTGTGCATAGACTGTTCAAATAGAAACAATTTCTATGTTCAGTGGACCGTCGAAAATTTGGCATTACTATTGATTCGATCATACCGTATGGAACATGTGTATTTTGTTTCAAACACTACCTTGACAAAAAACTTTAACCTGAAGCAGGACAGACGGACGAACGAACAAACTGACTGATGAACGGATGCACAGACCGAACAATATATAATACCCCTTAGTGGGGCATAACAAATGAACAAATATGAAGACAAATATAAGTCTTACCTTCGTTGTAACCCACTGTGATTATTTTGCATGGTATGGTATTATCAAATTAAGTCTTTGTATGTCAACAAGTTTTAATTTACGCATACTCGTAAATCTTCATGGTTTAAGTTATCGATACCCTATCATGATCTATTGAAGGGTAAAATGTACCCATTGGAGGTTAAATTATATGAACAGATAGATTTTAATTAAATCTGTATAACAAACAATGTTATTATTTGAAATTAAAATACAAACGTGTCTATTCAATATATGTCAATTAGAATTATTCATGCATTTTATGTTAATATTTTACAACAAACTATATGAACAAAATAATAAACTTAAGCCAAATATGCAAACTTTATATTAAGATTTTTTTTTAAATTGACGATCCTCAATGTTTTCAATCTATTTCACTTGATTCAATTCAATGACTGATTCAAGTTGACATAATGTTAGTTTTGAAGATGTTCGTCCGTCCGCACCACTTTTGTATCCGAAAATACTCCTGAAACACACGAAACACCTTTTTGAATCAAATATAGAGTCTGTTTTCTTATATGTATTTTTGCAGCTTTTATTCAGTTTACTTCTTCATGATTCTATGGAATAAGTTTAGCCTGAAATGGACTTCATCACACCTACAAAGTACACATCCGCTTCTCCTAAACCTTTCATTAGAACTTTTAAAACTATCACATACTCTATTAGATTATATATTGTCATTTTGCACATCTTATTTTATAAATGATTAATTTCTTTGTTTTCTTTATCAAACTAATTTATATGTTTTGGATCGAGTTAAGGATGAAGTCCATTTTCACTGAACTAATACACATTTTATTAAGGGGCCAGCTGAAGCCAGATGCGGAATATTATCGCTGTGTTGGAGACCCATTGGTGGCCTTCGGCTGTTATCTGCTCTTTGTTCGTGTTGTTGTCTTTTAGACATATTCCTGGCCTTTTTTTTTTAAATCAAAACTCCTGTCCTGCCTCTTTTTTTAAATTTTAATTTCATCATACACAAAAGGTAGAGTCGATTTCCCAAGAATTTATACCACGTCAGGCCTCGGCCATTTTAATTATTTTAGTACTTTCTTAACCTAAAAGCAAAATTCTACAACTATTCTATTAGCTGTTACCGTAAATTAACTCATGTTCGTTAAGGGTCATCTTTTAATATCAAATTTCAATATGGTTAGGATATTGTGCCTACAGGTTTTATATATAAAGTTTGCTTATTTTTCTTTATTTCATGGCAAATTATTCGATAAAAATAATTATTCCCAATTTAATGTCACGGAGCTTTTATGGAGACATTTAGATTTTTTGAATTGCAAAAACAGAAAACGGAAAATGAAAATAAATAATAGCAAAACAAGTAATTAAAAAATAACTGAAGATAACTGAAATAGGAAATGTTGTCCTCGAAGTCGTATGTTGGGACTAGGCAGAGGCGGATTTAGGGGGGCAGGGCCCCCCCCTCTTTTTGGGAAAAAATTTGGTTGCTTATAATCATTGAAGCGTGCCTGGAGCGGGCCCCCTCTTAGGTCAGTCAGTGGGCCCCCAATTATGAAAATTTCTGGATCCGCCACTGCTAGGGAAAATAATAAAACGTCAAATTAAATAGTACAGTGGCCTGTTTATCGATTTGTCATAGGAAAGTTATGACTATCTTAGCTAGGATGTCCTAACCGCTGAGATTACCAAAAAATGTTTTTAACGCGTACTAAATACTTCATAATATGTTAAATTATTTACCTTTGGAAAAACTTTCTTGCTTGTTCTTCCCGACATTTCGTACCATGCTTTATTAAGTGTATTCAAGTCGCTTTGAGAAAAAAAATTAAATATTTGCGGGGCCTTAACAGAAGCGAGCACCAAAATACCAAGCGTTTTGATACAACCACCATGAAATCCATTATAAATAATACATGTATCAAAACATACCATTATTGTTATTATGCAGTCGTGGCATAACCAATTTGTAAGAGAAATGTCAAAACTACATGTTATAAGCTAGAATTTGCATGTGAAAATGAAAAATTTAAATTTCAAAATTGATGACTTTTAAGTTGAATTGCATCTATTGAAATAAAATCAGTAGCTGTGACAGTTTTGAAACTAAATGTTATGTACATTTTGAGGTCATGCACTGGAATAAGTTTAATATATACATTACATACGGTACAAACTGTGTCAGATTAACTTGACATTTAAATAAAAACTAACAAATAACTCAGTACCATGTTACAATAATTAAGGATGGAGCTTAACAAATAAAACTAGATGTGTCAAAGCGACACGAATGGCCTCATCTCCAAAAGTTGAAAAATTTGCAATTTCAATAACCCATGTGAACACAAACATGATGGTAGTCTCACATATAGAAAAAAATCAGCTCAAAAAGTATGTAGATAACTTTGATTTTCAACAATTTAACAAACAATTTAACAAAGTTCAAAGCCTATAATTTTGGCAAAAATTTAGCGGAGCGGAACGAAACTTAAATTTGATCTGTAACTCGTCATGGAAAACTAGCATTCATAGATCAGCCCAATATCTGAAGCAGTTTTAAAAAGAACTCCGTATAATTTGTTGCGGAATGACGGAATGACGGAACTATACGGAATAACGGAATTTCGGACAAAGGTAAAACTATATGTCCCCGACCACTTAGTGGTGGGGCATACAAACAAATTCAATTATCTTAAAAGAATTTCAAACGCTGCTTCAGATTTGCTCTCCCTATAAAATTTAAAAGAAAATATAATATGTATTTTTTTTTCAATAATCATATTGATTTAAAAAAACTAATATTACACAGGAAAAATATCCTCATTTGAGTGATAGTTACTCATTTGAAGGACCCCCTTCCCAAGAACTGTTGTTTTGGACCAGCATCCAGGGGCGGATATTAGAGCGCCAGAAAAAATGCAAATCTATCCATGATTAGACTGGTATTTGTTTTGTAATTTTGTTGTTGGTGTTTAGTGTTTCTATAATTAGAAATAAAGGTTTAAATTAACTAGGGGTTAGATGCAGACACTGATACGAAAGATCAGATCAGTAAATTACTATAAATAGACGGACTCAAAACAATAAAGATAAATAACTATAAATAGTCGGACTTAAAACAAAAGACGACATAGTGCTGTCGAGGTGAATGTAAGTTCAAAAACAAACTATTGTGGCGGAAAAGTAATTATATACTCCCAATATATATATATTCCTAATTTACAATCGAATTCTTTTGGAAGTTCTATTGACAAAAAAATATTGAATCAGTGGTATCGGCGGTGTCCCTGTAAATGCTTAATTAATTTACTATGAAATATTAATTGATATGGTCATATAAATCATAAATCAACTGTTTACAAAAAAAAAGATATTTTCAAAATACATGTACTATGAATGACAGTGTTCGACCACATGATTAAATTGCTTTAGCTGTAATTGGCCAAATATTTCAGAACTTTGTGTCCTCAATGCCCTTCAACTTCATATTTCAATTGACCTTTTGAACCTTTATGATTCAAGCTTTTAGGGGCCAGGTGAAGGGCGCCTCCAGGTGCGGGAATTTCTCGCTACATTGAAGACCTGTTGGTGACCTTCTGCTGTTGTTTTTTCTATGGTAGGGTTGTTGTCTCCTTGAAATATTCCCCATTTCCATTCTCAATTTTATTTGTGTGGACGTTTTGCGCGCCTGGCGCGTACACAAATTTAAGGTCGTTATCTATGAAGAGTTTATTTAATACTTATTTTTATGCACTTACCCCTGTATTTAGAGTATTTTTATGTCCAATTTTTAAATATGAAATACACAAGTGCAATGCTTCGACGGTAGAGTTCAATTTGTATAAAATTTAACGAGCGTATACGTGCACATTAAAGATCCATTTAAAGAATGGCTAATACGAGACAATGTTATTCATTATTTATAATTCATTCCCAAATTGTTCGTGTTTATCCATTTGATTTCAATGCCTTGAAGTTGTTGATAGTTTTTGTTTAAATCTATTTATGACTTTTTATTGATCAAAGACCATCACTATTTCCTGCTGGCACTGAAATGACTTTTCTACGATTTTTAATAAGGAAGTGGGTCTCATTGGGGTCTAAGCGTGACGCGGGATTGCCGATTTTTTGTAAGCGTGAAACGTGAAAGTCAAATTATTGTGTCGTGAAAACGGGAAATGAGGTCTTACGGGACCCGGGAAATGACAAAACAATGAGAATTGCTTACGTACATAGTGTAAGCGGGATATGGGAATCTGACAAAACAGTAAGCGGGATCCGGGATCGGAACCCCCCAATGAGACCCCCAAGGAAATGCTATCCTTCAATAACTTTCCAATGATTCCGTTATAGGCGAGGGTCTTGATGTGGTTTAGGGAATATAGAGATCTAGGAACAAAAAATTAAAAAAAAAATGGGCAAACAATACCGCAAAATAGAGAACAGAAAATAATTGGGTGTCTTAATAGTTCGAATACAGAAATGGAAGAAAATAAATACGTGTAAAAGAAAAAAAAGAAAAAGCTATGACTCGTTCATCCAAACCCTGAGCCTCACTAAGGTAGAAAAATTACCGGGGTTGACAAGGGAGAGCATTTCACTTTTACTCTCTATTGATCAATGACCAGGACATGTCCTGCTGGTATTGAAATGACGATACAACAAATAGTTACAAAGGAAACGACGAACATCAATAACTTTCCAATTATTCTATAATAAACGGTTGTATTTTATTCTGTAGTTCCATTGATTATTGATAACTAAAGACCAATTTGTAATAATAAAACAACCTGTAATGATAAAACACAACGATTTAAATCTTGATTTCTCATTAATCATTGGTTGTATAACGTCTTGGATTATAGCGCTTTTGGTTCATCTGCACTTGATACTATACTATAATTAACCTTGTTCCTCTTGTATTTTTCTGCGGGCTTTATATGAAAAGGGAGAGACTAAAACAAAGACAATGAAAACCTTTTTATGAATAACCGACAACAGCTTTTCATAAAAAAATAAAATAGAAAGGCAAATAAAAAACATCCCACAGAAAAGAATTAAGTAACACGAACTCAATGCAAAAATAAGGAGATGTGATATGAATGCTGATGTCAAAACTATCCGCCTAAGTTCAATTTACTCGCCGCGATATAGCCTTTTATTTGTGCTGATGCAGCGTAAAGCAATCACCAATCAATCAAAATGACATCAATGTGAGCAATCACCAAACAGCCTTCAACAATGAGGAAATCCCACATCTTAGAGCCAAGACGTAAGAAGTGCATGAGTTAACTTTTGATAATAATTTTTATACTTTCCCGACTAACAGGAAAAGGGGAAGTAAAAATACCATTATCTTTAGAAAATTAAATATGTATTAAACACCATTCTAACAAATTCAAACAAGTATAACTAACCTGCCATATCTTGGATATTTATGCAATGTTTTTTTTTCCGTATTTTATAAGAACTAAAACCAAAAGCCGCATAAAATATAAGTAGAGGACAAACGTACGCCGGTTAAATACTGACACTGTATTACTTCCAAGTGAATTCATTCAAAACATTAATATAAAACTAAATTATTAATGCTTCGTTTAAAAAACTATATGATATTTTTAATTAAACCAAAGAATTCAAAACAATGATCATTTAAATAAGACTGAAGGCCGTAAGTGATTTTATCTTTTACGTTAGGAGTCAAAACATTCTCAAAGGCAAATAATATAACGCAGCTGAAGTCACGTATAGAGCATGCATGTTTACGTGAGCAGTTGGATTCTGAAATAAAACATGTGTTTAACATAATATTTACGATATCTTCATATTTTCAAATACAAAAACAAAAACAATGATGATACGATATTGTCAAGCATAATAAGTTAACTATTTGTGATATGTATTTTTTTTAATTTCGTATCGATGATATTGAGGATTGGAGAAGATTGATTTATTGATCGTTAACACATTTATAACTACAAAATGTATTGTTTTATATCGATTAGTTATTAATGGTGGTGGTAGCCAAAGTCCCAAGAAAGAACCACCGATTTTCGCTATGTTGAAGATCCATCGGTGGCTGTTGTCTCTTTCAATGTAAATATAACGGAATTTGATGAGACTGTCATTATAAAGTGAGAGGGTTAGCGCTAAAGTACCAGGTTTAATCCACCATTTTCTACAGTTGAAAATGCCTGTACCAAGTCAGGAATATGACAGTTCTTGTCCATTCGTTTTTGATGCGTTTTCTTATTTGATATTGCCATGTGATTATGGACTTCCCGAATTGATTTTCCTCTAAATTCGGTATTTTTGAGATTTTACTTTTTGACACATATTCCGTTTACATTATCAATTCTATAAGCTATTTAAACACATGACATCTGTTTCCGAAAATAAGAGAAAAAAAGCAGTTCATTTTAATAGAAGAAAGCGATTTGAGGACGATACAAACGACCTATTCCATCAATGGTGTAAAATCCAAATCTGTAAAATTGTGGATACTTCAAACTATAATCCAGACAAATATGTAGTTGTTCGTTAAGACAAAGCTGTTAAAGATATTGCCTTAATTAACAAGAATAATGATTTGGAATGTCTATATATATGTTTATTATTATCTTTAACTGTTTAAGGAGAGTATGAATATACATGAACATAAATACAAATGTGGTATAATACAGAGTCTTTTAAAAATAATGAGAATTTTTAAAAATAACGAATTGAATAAAATAAAAGAATAAATCAATATTTATATTAATGAATATTTAAATAGATCTTTGAATAAATAGATTAGATAAGTAAATGTTCAGATGAATCGAAAAATGTCTTTTAAAGATATTTGAGTTGTAATACATATCAAGTTAACAGTCATACTCCGTACATAACCTATATATAAACTTTACACATGAGTGGGTGAAACTGTCTGCATCTGATTTTTCAAGCATGAAACATTTGTCACTATTACATGATAGCAGAGTTAGTGTCAAGTATATGTCTTTCATAGCATGGAGCCTTGCGCTAAACTCAATGGGTCCAATTTAGAGAGCCGTGGTGTAGTGGTTAGTGCATCGGACTACTAACACAAAGGTTCCTGGTTCGATTCCCGTTTGGGATGAAAATTTCAGGAACTTAATTTTCGGCTCTCCCTTGACACCATTTGCGAGTATGGTCTTGAGGAAACGATGATAGTCCGTCGAAATGGCTGGCCCGTGTTAAGAGAGAGCCATATCTCTTGCACGTTAAAGACACCCTTGTAGATTTCGAAAAAGAGTAGGCTAATGCCGCTACAAGGCAGCACTCGCACCCGCAAAGTGGAAAGGGATTAATATAAGTTGTAAAACTTGTTTCCCAATCCACTATAAATAAATATGTTTAAACTAATGAGTCCAATATTAATCAGATCTGTCCAAAACAAGTCTCTTGTAGACGCTACTTTACAACATTGTATTTAAATGTACACAATTGTGTTGTCATAGAAAAACCTAGCAGTAATTCAGCATCAGGTAGACTATCTTGGTATTAGAGTATTTCCCGTTGTTATATTGTATATCTTAAGTAAGTTAACACTTATAAAAAGCTATAGGATGTTCGACTAAATATCTTTGAACCTGTCAACAACAAAAGAAGCATATAGACAAAGCATACTAGCAAAGAAAGCCTTCAGAGGTTTTTTTGCTTTCAGATCAAATACTGAAAGGTACCAACCGTATTCTTATCTTTAACTTTAAGAACGATGACAAGATCTTTTTTCACAAATAAAGTCTTAAGTGAACGCAGTTCTCTGTGTTTTACTCTTTTTCTTTTTATTTAAAGGCGATTAATAAAGATTAAAAGGTCCTTTCCTTTCTCAAATGAGAATATATGATTGATGACTGCAGAAAAATAATTACCTTGCCGAGCCGTATAATTCTAAACTCCATTTCCGAACATTGCTCGTAAAAAAAGAATATTAATTGTTATGAATATTTTGAAATAGCTTACCAGTTAGGATCTTTAATTGTTTTCCATAAATGTTTATACCTTAAAGTTTGGATACACATTTCAACACAGAGAATTCTTATATTATCTGCCTTCAGATCGAATTAATTGTAATCTCCAATCAATCAACGATCATTGAATGACGCAATGTAATATTATACACTGGACATATTTAAAAATGACAATGTACAATGGCAAATTAAGTTTAAGAGTTCTAAAGTCAACTGCATTATATTACTGTTGTTGTATTTGGTAATACTTTTCGGAATTTTGGATCGTGTATGCTCTTCAAACGTGTTTGGTTTGGCCACACATCATTTCTTTAAAAACGTGTTCATCAAGATATAGGCTGTTTAGTCTTTATATACATTGATCACTAGCATGTTTATACATTATGGAATTATATGCGACAGTCATACAAGTGAGAGGTTTAGCTAGGAATATAGCCAGGTTTAATCTATCCACCGTTCTACACAAGGAAATGTCTGTACTAAGTCAGAAATAGGACAGTATCGAATACTGAAAACGCTAACCGGTTATCCGGACTTTTTTTTCAATTTTTATAGATTTCATATAAATATGTACTGAAGCCCACCTCCGTGTGCTGGATATTCATGCATTGTTGATGACCAATTGGTGGTCTTCGGCTATTATCTGCTCTTTGGTCGGGTTGTTGTCTCTTTGATATATCCTCTATTTCCCTTCTCAATTTATTAATTATTTTAGATTGAAACACTCAACATTATTTTCTGAGACGTCAAGAGAAAATGAAAGAATCAACGTTTTCAGACATTTCAATTCTACGAGATCATGACGGTTTGTTACAAACGTCGTAGTAGATAAGGGGTATTGAATTAAAAGTCAAACTACGTCAGGAAGGATATTATAAATATGCCCTTCACACATGCTTTGAACGGTTATCCGAGTACCCGGTTATAAGCAAAACTGTACGATTTGACAACAGTAGTAATTATAATATTTGATAGAAGGAATGGTTTATTTGAAGAGCAAAAACCTTAAATAAGCTTGTCTTGTTCGTAAACTGAGTGCGAATTTGCATGGAAGGTTATCATGACATACGCAACACAAAGTCTTGTCTACGAACCAGGTATCGCTACATCTGAAATTCAGACGTTTCCTCAGCTTTCTTTTATTGGTTATAAAATTGAGAATACAAATGGCGAATGTGCCAAAAGGGACACTAACCCGATTAAAAAGTTAAACACAGTCGAAGGCCACCAATGGGTCTCCAATACAGCGATCCTGCACCGAAGGCGTGCTTCAGTTGGCCCATATACAAAAATATATATTAGTTATATCAATTGTTCAATGTAAGAGATGTCAATATTGGTAAACTTCTATTGCCTTTATTTATCATATTTTATAATCGAGTTAGTAAATTACTGATCTAAATGTTGCTCTATTAAAGTTCTGTTATTATTTTACCAGCTGACGCCGATGTTTTTGAATGGATTGTTCGTTGCTGAGTCATTTTAAAGAAATTTGCAAGTTTATATTCTGTGTTCATTCTGTCATTTGCTTTTACCATTTCAAGTGCATTGTACTCAGGGTTTCCCCTTGGTTAATTATTTTTTTCGCCACCTCTTTCGCCAAAACAATATATTTTTCGCCACTTTATCTTTTTTTTCGCCACTTTATTATTTTTTTCGCCAAGTAACAAAACTATATTTTTCGTTTAAAATTTACCTTTTTTCTAACCCCCTCTATGGCGTTGCTAACGTAATTTGTTATTTTCGCGACGTCAAACTGTGACATATCGGGAAAAGATGCATTTTTCGACTGATTTTCATCATTCAAACTGATTTAATTTGAAAACGAGTTCATGGACCCCTATTTTTCAAAACGGCATTTGGTTTCATTTTGCAGGGAGATTATGTGACCCAAATTTTATAAAACTGTAAATAGAGGGTTTTTTTTAATTGTGATAAACATGCAGTAAAAAAATACGTTTTTTCCTCAATTCATGAACATTTGATAAATATGAGTTATTTCTGATTAAAAAATTGCATATTTTTTAAAGATATTTTTAAAATACAGAAATTACCGATTATTTAACAAAAAACAAATTGTTTTTATCTTTTATAACAAAAAAGTTATGTCTTTCTTTCGAAAAAGAAATTACGGCCACAAATCTAAATTTCGAGCAAATATACAAAATTTCGACCTCATTTTACTCAAAAAGTAGCACATGAAGGTATATTTTTTATTACATATTTGATTTAATCAGGTAAAAAATAGCCTATATGCAAATTTTCATGAACTTGTAAATACAGGATCAAAACTGTATCGCATGCCCTTAATAAGATGATTTTGCCCCATAGTGTCTATTCTCTCAAACTTATTTTAGAGTCTACATGTTTATGAATAAACACTAAACATTTACTTTTAAACAAATGATTATTTTTAACGAAGAATGGAATAATATTCTTTGTATTTTAAACAACTTTTCTAAATGAGGGGACCACTATACTTTTAATAATAAAGAAGATATAAGTCCTGGAATTTAACAAAATTAATGGACATGTTTCGATCATATTATACCAGAATAGTTCGTAGGGAAAGTTTCCTCAAAATGGTCCATCTCTATTATTAATTATTTTTGCTGTATTGATACCTTTGCAGTTTGAAAATTTCGTTATTCACAGGGGTCATAAACCTTCAGTAAAAATAATGTTTGAAAGAAAACTAATTATAGATCAAAATCGTAAACTAAAAGAGAAACCGGAATTATCTAAAGTACTGTCCTCCTGAACATGATCATTACCGGATAATATAATGCCCTTGTATTAGTAGTGACAGATATGTTTAAGTACATTTTACTACTGATTTTGAGTAAGAAATGAAGTCATAATTGTCGTTTGTTTATAAACGTAAATCATTAAATATTATTTATAAATCTTTAAACAAAATCTATCTTAAAATATCTCTTCGACTCTCTTCTTTTGTTTTTACGATGTCTAAAGTAGGCGGATATTGAGCTGATCAATATACTTATACATAAGCATAAAACATAAATGCAACCAGATCAAGAGTGCTACCAGAACAAAAATGCAACTAGAACAAAATACTACCAGAACAAAAATGCTAGCAGAACACAAATGTTAGCAGAACACAAATGTTATCATAACAAGATTTCAACAAGAACAAGAATCATACCATAACAAAATGACACCAGAACAAAACTGCTACAAGAGCAAACAAAAATGCAACCAGAACAAAACTGCTACAATAACAAACAAAAATGCAACCAGAACATTTTCTTTTACCAAAACAACATTGGTACCACAACAAAAAGACTACCAGAACAAAGTTAAATGCAACCAGAACAAAAATGATACCACAACAAAAATAATTCCAGAACTAAAAAGCTACAACAAAAATCTCATATAATTAAATTTCTTAACGTTTACATCAAAATTAAAGTGTATGATAGTTATTCAGCATGGTAATGTAAACATGACAGTAACATATAAAAGAGAAGCAAAAGTTACAAAAGAGTCATTCATACTCGTAAGTTGAAAATAAACGGACAAAACCATGGTTTTAACAATAACAGACCACCAGACAAACAACATTACTCGGAACACAACATTGAAAGCTAAAGACTGGCAAACACGATCCCCACCAAAAAACTGTAAGTACTGCCATGGGAGGATAGGCAGAACCTGCTCCACATATAAACATTTAATATCAATTATACTTAAAATGTCTGGAGAGACATATCTTTAAAACAAAAGAAGAAATCTAAGAATCATTATCTGAATAATGACAAACTACACAAATGAATTTCAAACTGAAATATTAAGGAAATAAAACTATTCCGAGTCGATTTTTTAGTCAATGACAATCCTTAACAAAACAACGAGTAGTTTCAATTTCATTTACTTACTGTTTATATAAATTTAAAGAAACAAAATAATAAAACATGCTATAATAAAATGGACATGTTTTTTTTTTATTTATTACAATCCATTGTATAACTGTTTGATTTCCTTCCGGAAGGTATAATCCCGAAAACCGTATATAAAAGGATTGATCGCACTGTTAATAAAATAAGACCAAATAAAAGTGTAATATACTATGGCACCTGGCAGACTCAAATTACAATCGAAGTTAGGACTTGAAAAAAATACCAATGCTAAAATATGATATGCTAAAGCACTTAGTATATAAACCAATGTCACAAGTAGTAATGTTAATGTTGACCTTTGTATACTAGTTAGTCGTGGTGCGTTCTCTTTTGAAATATCCGTATCGGCATATGACTGTTGAAAACTTTGCCGAAAACTTCCGTGGATGCACATTTGACGCGAGATTAATGAATACACAATGGTCAGTAAAGCCGTAACTACAAAGAAATATATGAAATGTACCATATTGAAAACTGTGACTTCTTTTGATTTGACGTATCTATCTTCGATTAAACAACGTTGTCCTTTTAGTCCAGGTATTCCGGTCCGCTCAGAATATATTCCAAATAGAATAGGCGCCGGCCAGGAAAGTACCAATCCAACGAAAAGACTCATCATACACATCATCTTAGCTTGCGTCGTAGTAATCTGGGATTTTAATGGCGAAAGGATTTTTCTTCCTCTGTCAATTGCAATGGGAATAAGAGAAGCGGTTGATGCAACGTTACAAAAGTAGAGCAAGAACCGAAAGATCTTACAGAAGATTTCTGACGGGAAGGTAACGGGATGCAACAAATAGAATATAACACAAGGAGCACTAATCCCACAGTTAAACATGTCTAACATCGCCAACCATAGAACGTAAATTCGATAATTTGTCAGACGGAACTTCCGGTAGTAGATGTACAGTACATGCGCATTTCCAATAAGACCAGCAACGACTAAAACAGAAAGAAAACATATTCCTCCTAGGAAACGAAGAAGTAGTCTGTCGTTCACTTCGGCTAGTGTTACGTTCTGTTTCAAATAGAGGTTCATCATCCATTTGTGGCAGAGATCACTTTCGTTTGCCATACTGGTCAGTCTCAAATCTAAAAAAAACAACAACAAAGCTGTAAGAAAAATGTTCTAAACTTGATATATGCTTGTTGTGCTTCTTTGTTTAATGTTTGTTTGTTTTTGTTCTGATTGAGATTGTGACACGGTGATGACTGCTGAGCACGTCTGCTGAGCCAAGATTTTAACAATTTTATCTATTTAGTCTGTTTTGTTAACGTTCACGCATTGTTTTCAATATAATGAAATGTGATGCGACTGTCTTAAAATGAGAGGTTAATCGCTTTAAACTCCGGTTCAATCCATCATTTTTTACATTTGAAAATGTCCGTACCAACTTGAAGTCTTGAATATGACAATTGTAGTACATCTATTTGTTTGTTGTGTTTTATCACTTGATTTTGTCATTTGATTCCGTTTTGAATTTTCCTCTTTGTTCAGTATTTTTGTTTTTTTTTACTTTTTTCTAATATGAAAGAAAAAAAGAAGTTTGAAATTATTAAGTCGAATGCATGTTTTGGTAATAATACTTCTATCTGTGAACTTTCGCAATATTATCGATGACAGAACAAATTATCGGTAATTGTTTTACAATATTTTTAATACTAAAATACTACTTACTAAAATATTTGTTTTAATTTCCCTCAATATTATTAATAGATCCTTTAAATCATTTTTCATTTTTTTCATGACATTCAAATTGTTTCACATGTATTAAATGCATTACAATAGCCGGAAATCCGAACGGAAGTGTCTCATGTTTTCACTCTTTCCGCAATTAATGAATGAAAACAATTGTATTATTTTTATATATATTACCTATTATATTTAGTAACTATATGATGAATCCTTAACTGCAAATAGAGGTTTATATGCTAGTTCTCTGCTTAAATGATGCGTCCGCTTGTTTGCATGGTATGTTTAAGGGCATACGATACAGTTTTGATCCCATATTAAAATTTTGATGAAAATTTGCAAATACATTTGTAGGCTATTTTTTACCTGATCAAATCAAGTTATGATTAAAAATATACCTTCATGTGCTACTTTTTGAGTATAATGAGGTCGAAATTTCAGATATTTCCTCAAATCTCGGATTTGTGGACGTATTTCTCCTTCCGACAGAAATGCACAATTTTTTTGTTTTAAAAGATAAACACAAGCTGTTTTTTGTTTTTCTTTTATATAAGTATCCTATAAATCTATAATTTTGTTTTTGGTTTAGAATTAACTAAAATGTATCAAATGTTCATGAATGTAGAAAAAAAACACGTCATTTTATGCTATATATTTATCAAATTTAAAAAAATTGCATTTTTCACTTTTTCATTAAAATTGGTACAAATAATTTTCATACGTACGTATACTCAAACCGAATGCCATTTTACAAAAGAGCGGTCCATGAACTCGCTTAAAAGTTAAATCGGTTTGAATGATAAAATTCAGTCGTAAAATTAATCTTTTCCAGATTCGTCACAGTTTGACGTCGCGAAAATAACATTTTACGTTAGCAACGTCATTACCTCCCCAGTAACTGTATCGACAAATATTAGCCAAGCCACATATATACGGCACGTTGAATTTTTTTTTTTACAATAATAAACGTTTAATTTGCTCTCATGACTGAGACTGTAATTGTATGTATAGATTACAACCCTCCCCCCCTTTTTTTTTTACCTCAATTACAAATGCCACTTACATATTAAGATTTATAATCCTTATTTTGTCAATATTATTGAAAGTTATCAGATGTTTTCTATATAATTAAAAAAAAACCGACAAGCTCAGATATATCTAATTTCCCACACTTTAATCTGTGCTTTAAACTATTGATCATGTTCAGCCTGAATTTGGTACAAACAATTATACATTTTTATCAGTTTTGACACAAGCCGGAAAATCCGGACGGAAGGGTCTCCATTATTCATTTTTCGTTAGTAACAACTAATGTACATATCACAGAGTATGAACGGAAGTATACAGAATTTTGCATCGAATGCTTGTGGACATTTAAAAAAAAAAAACTTCCGTGAAGATTTGTACAGATATGGCCATAACGAGTAGTTCAAAGCGATTTCCAAAACTCCATGTCATAATTTGGAAAAATAATTAAAGAATTTATTAACCAGTAACAGTTAGGGTGTTGAAAATACCAATGACAAATTCTTAATATAAGTATATTTATAAAAGATACCAGAGATATCATTATAAGATATTTAGAGTGCATTTTTTTCTAACACAAACGATGCAAACGGCTAAGTGCGCACATGTTTTGGTCATTTATTTCAAACATACGTTTGCAAAGTTTACATAAACTTTGACAAACTATGCACTCCCTGAAAATGCGTCTGCAGTTTGTCGTTTGTCGTTTGTTAGTACAAACGCTACATTTGTTTCTTACTTCAACATGATTAACGATATATTTGTTTCTACGTTTGTAAAAAGTATGTTTACCAACAACATGTGCATGACTTATTGAAAGTTCAAACAGGGTCAGTAAAGACTTATAAAACAATGTATTTGCTTCTACTTTTAAAGCATTTAGAAAACAACAACAAACGTGACACAACATTTACAAAATTTTGGTTGTAAGAAAGGCGGCCTATATACCGGTAAAATATGATGATAAAATTGAGAATTGAAATGAGGAATGTGTCAAAGAGACAACAACCGGACCATAGAAAAAACAACAGCAGAGTTTATTATCAGATTATTACATGGCATTTTTCATATCGCATGTATTATCAGCCCTAGGTTCAATATCAGCCCAAGCGCCGCATGGCTCGAGGGCTGATATTGACCGAGGGCTGATAATACATGCGATATGAAAAATGACATGTTATGATCTTTTTATCATATGCTTCAACAGTAGAGAAAAATAACAGATTCATATATTGATCTTGTTACGTGGTTCCCGAAAAAGAATTTGAAAGAATAAAAAGTTCACGGACGTCGTACCCAAAATTTGATACATTCAATATGAAATCTTTCTATCATATGCCTCAACGGAGAAAAAAAAAAACACATTTTAATATCATAATGGACGAATCGACACAAATAAAATTCAACAATATACACAGGAAAAATTGCAACATATGTTTATCATATGTTTTCAAAACATATGAAAAACATATGAAAATCATATGTTTTTCATATGTTTAGGACAAACATATGATAAACATATGTTTACAATCATATGTTTACATATGTTTTGAAACATATGAAAACATATGTAACCAAACATATGTAAACATCTGTTTTATGACACATGTAAACATATGTTTGTAAACATAAGAAAAACATATGCTTTTCATATGTTTTCATATGTTTTAAAAAAAAATAATGAAAATTGAAGAAAATGTCAAAATTAGTATCGAAGCATAGATCATCCCAACAGCAGAGCTTTCTAATTCTGAATCATGAACAGAATGTGAAATAAGTGAATTAGTTATAATTAATAGATAATAATATGAATAAATATTCTTTATATAATTTATAGTTTGTTCTTTATTCTCAATTAGTTTTCTTTATTGATTAGCACAATTTTGGAACCATTAATATAGAAAGTTTATTGTCATGTTGGAGGACGTCAAAAGTTAAACCATACTTGAGTGATGGGTCGAAGTACCCTTTTCAAGTGACGACATAGCTCCGCTATGTCGTAGATGTAGATGTAGATGTAGATGTAGATGTAGATTACCCCATTTTTCTCTCTCTGTTCTTTATTAGTTATTATTTATTCTGCATGTTTTTTCTTATTCCCTTTTCTTAAATCCCTTATTTTGATTCCAGACCCTCGTATTACGTACATGGAACGTAGAATTCGAAAACCGGGAAAACTCGGAAATAATTTCACCGTTATCGTTTTGTGCACTATGACACGCAAAACCATGGACGCTCACGCGATCAACCTCTGCAGCAGTCTACAGCTGTGTAGTGAATCTCAGAGGTGCTCCTACTCTCAGGAGAAATATATATACTTAGCCGGAAGTGAGATCTTGCAATTCGGGGCTTCCTGTTCTAACCCATGGTCTATGTCTGAGGTGTGTTACACAGCTCCTACAAGAAGTCTGGATATTATAGAAGCCACGCTAATCTGACAGTTATTGTTGGTAAGTTATTAGCAAGCCCACACAAACACTTCACTGGTGTCAGATGTAAAAGTAACTGACACAAGTGGAAAATAGTCTTTTCAACGCGA
Organism: Mytilus trossulus; assembly: GCF_036588685.1. Lineage (NCBI taxonomy): Eukaryota > Metazoa > Mollusca > Bivalvia > Mytilida > Mytilidae > Mytilus > Mytilus trossulus. Next base: position 1,433,973 of record NW_026963296.1, read on the forward strand.
AACGTGTCGTGTTGAAATTTTGATTTTCGCGGGTCAAATTTGTCAATTGAACCGTGTTATCCCTGTGAATTAAACATTCACGCATTATTTCCACACCATTACCAATAAAACTTTGAACCATTGAATTGAATATACTCACTTCACTTGAATAAAGGTGAAAACAAATAAAATATAAACCGTATGAACTGAATTTCAGTTTGTAACACGAAAGGGAGACAATTATAAAAACAAAAACCAGTTGTTACACCAAAAGGGAGACAATTATAAAAACAAACAAAAAGTTGTTACACGAAAAGAGACACGAAAAGGGAGACAATTGTAAAAAACAAAACCTGTTATTACACGAAAAGGGAGACAATAATAAAAAGATTGAAATTGTCTTTTGGCAAATTTTTATTTAATCTGAGTCAGTAGTACTGGCCAATTATCAAAATTCAAAAATATGATTATTGAGACAGTAGTGCTGTCCTAATGTTGTTGTTTGTTTAATTTAAACTAATAAAAGATATTAGAAATAGACATAATTGAGCAATTTGCAGATACTATTACAGTGTGTATATTTTTCTGTGGGGTATATAATAAAAGCATACCACATATTATATTCAGTTTGTGTGATATACATGTTTGTAATTAAATATTCATAATATTACAAAGCAAGAAAGATAATGGTTTGATGCTATATATATATTCAGAATAGCTATATAGTCTAATTGTGTACATTGAAATAAAAAAAAAAAAAATATATACACATACTTCATTTGTTGTACTTGGGTGTTATATTTATCTGTGTTGTGTTTTTTGATGTTATTTTTGTTGTAATTGTCTTCATTCTCTCTTTATATATATATTTATGAATAATCATATTGATTAAAGTAAATTTTTTATTTTTGTATTTTTGATTGAGCATACTTGAGACAAAACATAATAGCATTAGAAGATAAACTGAAATCTTAATAAAAAATAAATAAAAAAGTGAAACTAAATTACATGATCGTGTCAGCAGTGCTGGCCGTGTTAAAATTAATTGAGGTGTATTGAGTGAGTCAGCTGTGCTGGCTGTAATTAAAACAATTTTTTTTTCTTTTTTTCTGCCTATGTAAATATAGTTGTGAAATTGGTGAACAGTTGCAGTAAATATACAAATTAGTTATAATTGTATTTAATATTGTCTTAAAAATTATTTAGTATAGAAGTAATTATTGTGTATTAAATAAAAGTGAAGATGTCGACAATTAACATCAATACTGCGACAAAAGAAGAGTTAATGGGAATTAGAGACATAGGGGAGGCCAGAGCCAATTTAATTATAAAAGCAAGAAAAATTAAAGGCACCTTGACATTAGAAGATCTAAAGATGATAGAAGGTGTACCAAACACGATTTGGGACCCATTGATAAGGAATGGCACAGTTGAAGTTAGTCCAGAGGAAGAAACCCCAGAAAAGCAACCAACAGCACAAGGTGACACTTCTGCATTAATAAAACAGTATAAGACAAAGTTGTTAATTGCAGAACAAGACAAAGTTCATTCAAAAAGGGATTATACGAAACAACTTGAAGATTTAAAAGTAACTTTTGAAAAGCAACTATGGCGTAAGTCAGCAGAGATAGAGGAATGCCTTGCTGAACTCCAACAAACAAAAGATCATTTTCAAAGAGAAGTGGAGAAGGATCAATTGGAAAGGGAAAAAAGTCAAAAAGAGTTGAGTTTTGAAAATACACAAATTAAACAGGAAATGAGTGGGTTACAACATCAGTATGAGAGTACGATGGCAGAAAAAGAAGGTGGTTTTTCAGAACAAATGGAGAGCATGCAACGGGAACGTCAATCATTAATGGATAAAGTCATGGAACAGGCTCAAGAGATGGATAAAGAAAGAGAAAGGAGCAAGGAGCAATATAAGCAGATGAAGCAAAGGGATGCAGAATATGGCAGGAAATTAACTGCATTAGAAGAGCAATTGCAGCATTTTAAAACATCACGACTTATTTCTGAAAAACTAGCTCCAGGAGATATATTTAGGGGTAAAGTAACTGAGATGTCAGCTAGTTCCTGGTATAGTGATTCTGCAAAGCTTAAATCCAGACAAACATTTAGTTCAGATAAACTTGGAGACTCAAAAGAAGAGGTTAATAACAATGAGAAAATTTCAACATCAGGGAAGGGAAAAGATGACTCGAGCTCTAAGGAAGTCAAATACAATCAACGTTCTGGACCAACACCACCAAAGCTAGCCATTTTTGATGGGAAATCAGAATGGAAGCCGTATTTCATGCAATTTAACCATATAGCCAGGAAGTATGAATGGTCTAATGAACAAAAATTAGATCGTCTAATTGAATGCCTCAGAGATAAGGCTCTGAAATTTGTGAGTACTCGCCAAGAGACAGTTCAAAAGGACTATGACGTGTTAGTTCAAAAGTTGAGTCAAAGATTTGGGAATAAAGATTTACCTCACACCATAAGGCGTCAATTGCAGGAGGTTAGGCAGTTTGTTGATGAGTCAATAGAAGAGTTTGCTGAGAGAATACAGGAACTAGCAACAGATGGGTATCTCAATACGCCAGAGAATGTAGTTGATACTATAGCTGTTGACGCGTTTCTGAAGGGGTGCACTGACAAGAAAGCAGCGTTATTTGCCATGGAGAAAGACCCAAATACCATGGATCAAGCGTTACAATATGTTAAGAGCTCCATTCACAACCAAAAGATTTTATTAGGGTATAGAAAGCCAGAGGTAAAAAGGGTTCAGTTTTATGATGACTCAGATGAAGAAAGTACAGAATGTCTAGTACGTCAAGTAAAAACGGCAAATAGTTCTAGTATGCAAGACTTACAGAAAAAGTATGAGACTATGGAAACAAGAATGGCAACTACAGAACAACATATCTGGACCATTAAATCTGACATCAAGAAGCTTATCAACTCGATCAGTCCCAAAACCACTGCTGAACGCCAGAGGTCGCCTTCACCAAGAGGACGAAGTCCAACCAGAGATATACGGGATATACAATGCTATATATGTAGGGAAATGGGCCATTACAGTACACAGTGTCCAAAGAAAAGCTGGTCGCCAATGAGACGCAACAGGTCACCATCTCCAAATAACAGTCTTAGAGAGGGGACTTTAAACGAACAAGGACTGAAGATGTAGGTCGCTCATCAGTCCAAAAATCTAAAAAAGGCCAGTTATCTCCCCTTAGAGAATTAAAACCAGAGGTATTAGGGAAAAAACAGGTTACAATTAGTGACAGCAGTGCTGTTCATTGTAACTTGACAGACTTTAATAGTGGCCTTAGAGAATTAAAACCAGAGGTATTAGGGAAAAAGCAGGTTACAATTAGTGACAGCAGTGCTGTTCATTGTAACTTGACAGACTTCAATAGTGGTCAAAATGAAGATACAAAGAATGGTATTGATAATCCTCAATTACGTGAGGTTCAACTGTATCCCAGTGATCGAAATCCAGAATCCAATACTCTTGTGTTAGGTATTTCAATTAATGAGGTAACTGTAAACGCGGTAATTGATACAGCTGCCCAGGTCACACTTATGAGTGAAGAATTTGCAAAGAAACTTAAGCCTCCGGTAATTTTTAAAGGCTCGCTAATGTTGAAAGGTGCTGGAAAAGACAATAGCATTACAGCAAGGTATACAGAATGTGTTACAGTTAAGGTAGGGAAGACTGATACCAAGTGGAAAATTATAGTAGCTAAAATCAATGATCAAGTGATACTAGGATTAGACTTTCTTAAACATCTTGATGCCGTGATAGATTTGACTGACTTGTCAATAACAATTAGAGGTGAAAAACATTTTATTAATGAAGTAAAATCAGAAAACAGTAGTTTTAAAATTTGCCGCATAACGTTGGAAGAGACTCTTATTGTTCCACCTAATTCAACTGTCAGACTACCAGTAAGATTGGCAGAGGAATTTGAAAATGAAGTGGCTATTCAACCAAGTAAGTCTTTGAATGGGCTGATTATGCCAAATATTTTGACCAAAGCTGATTTAAGAGTACCTATTATCCTAAACAATTTGACAGATAAGTCCATAAGTCTGAAGAAAAATCGCTTCATTGGTACAGCAATGGAAATTTGTGGGGTGATAGATGAGGAAAGGTGTGATTATGAGGACAGAGCATCAGTAAGGTCAGTTAACACAGTGGAGAGGGAACTTAGAGACTTAAAAAATGAATGGGATGAAATGTATTCCAATTTTCCTGTACAATTAAAACCTTTATTAGATTCGTCAAAGGATAATTTAGATTTAAGCGAAAATCTGAGATTGGCGTCACTATTGCTGGACTTTAAAGATACCTTCTCAAAACATGACCTCGACATTGGATATTATACCAAGGTTAAGCATAGGATCGACACTGGAAACTCAGCTCCTGTAAGAGAAAGAATGAGACGAACACCACTAGGGTTAGAAGAAGAAGAAGAAAAGCATCTCAAAGATTTATTAAATAGAGGAGTCATACAGCCATCATCATCAGAATGGAGTGCAGCCCCAGTACTAGTTCGCAAGAAGGATGGGAAGATCAGGTACTGTATTGATTACAGGAAACTAAACTCTATAACGCGAAAAGACGCATTTCCGATTCCAAGAATAGAGACCTGTATCGACACTTTAAGAGGTAGTAAATTTATGTCCTGTTTAGACATGGCGTCAGGATATTATCAGGCTGAGATACACGAGGATGACAGACACAAGACAGCATTCATAACTAAATATGGACTTTTCGAACACATAAGACTCAGTTTTGGATTATGTAACAGTCCTGCATTCTTTCAGCGGATGATAGAGTTAATTTTGACAGGTTTGACATGGAAAATATGTCTAGCGTACATTGATGATGTTATTGTTCTGGGTAAAGATTTTGAAGATCATCTTGTAAATTTAAGAACTGTACTAGAAAGATTCAGGGAAAATAATTTGAAATTAAAGCCACAAAAATGCAAATTTTTCCAAAAAGAAGTTATTTTCTTGGGTAAACTGGTTAATGAGAAAGGAATATCTGTTAATCCCTCTAGTAGAGAAGTTATATTGAATTGGCCAGTTCCTCTGACGAAGAAAGCTGTTGAATCTTTCCTTGGGTTTACCAACTATCATAGGGAGCATATTAAAAGATTTGCCACCCTTGCTGAGCCTTTGTATGCTCTGACAAAGAAGAAAGTAATTTTTCAATGGGAAAAGCAACATCAGATAGCTTTTGAATCATTACAACAGGCACTTGTCAACTCAGTTACATTAGCATATCCAGATCCAAAGGAAAAGTTCATTCTAGATACTGATGCCTCCCACACCACCATTGGAGCAGAATTATTACAAGTAATTGATGGAAAAGAGTATGTAATATGTTATGCAAGTAGGGTATTGGCACCAGCCCAAAGGAAATATTGTACCACTAGGAAAGAACTGTTAGCGATTGTAGTATTTACCAGACAATTCAGGAATTATTTATTAGGCCAACAATTCATCATAAGGACAGATCATAACAGTTTGACATGGCTACTAAGGTTTAAAATGATCGAAGGACAACTAGCCAGATGGTTAGAGGAATTGTCTCAATATGACATGGTAATACAACATAGAGCAGGGAAACTACACACAAATGCAGATGGACTATCAAGGAGACCAGATGATTTAGATTCTTGTAATTGTTATTATGCTGGTGCAGATATAAAATTGCTACCTTGCGGTGGTTGCTCATATTGTACTCGAGCACAAAAAGTCTGGAGTTCCTTTGAAGATGATGTCGATTATGGAGTTCCATTGTCTGTAAGGAGTGTTTCAGAGCAAGAAGAAGATTTGGACGAAACCAATTTAGATAGTTTAGTGAATTGTAATTGGATAAGCGAGTCTGAAATTACCAATATGGGAGCTGAACAAAGGAAAGATCAGGAACTTAACAGATTGATAGTATGGTTAGAGGATAAAAAAGAGCCAGAGGAGCATGAATTGTATTTATGTAGCCCTTCTATTAAACATTTATGGAATTGTAAACATCAATTAGTACTTAAGGATGATATATTATGCTATAAATGGTTAGATCCAGTTCAGTCAAGATTGTTATTAGTTGTTCCAAGATCTTTAAGACACAAAATCTTAGAGAATTGTCATGATGCTAAACTATCAGGGCATTTTGGACAGGCAAAAACTATTGAAAGATTAAAACAGAATTACATTTGGTATGGTTTAAGGGAAGACGCGAGAAATTATGTGAAGTCTTGCCATACTTGTAATGTCAACAAAAAAGCCAACGTCAAACCAAAGGGGCCTCTAGGTCAATTTCACGCAGGGATTCCTATGGAAAAATTGCACATGGACATTCTAGGACCACTACACGAGAGTTCTTCTGCTAACAAATATGTATTAGTGTTAGTAGATCAATTCACAAATTGGATGGACATGTTTCCATTACCTAATCAAAACACAATTACTGTGGCTAAAACATTACTAGATGGGTTCATTTCAAGATTGGGATGTCCAGTCCAAATTCACACCGATCAAGGGAAAAATTTTGACGGTCATTTGTTTCATGATATTTGCAGACTGTTACAAATCGTCAAAACTAGGACCACTCCATACAGACCATGTTCTAACGGACAAGTTGAGCGATTTAATCGAACCATTTTACAAGCCATCAGATGTTATTTGAAGGGAAAACAGAAAGATTGGGACCTTCATTTACAAACCATTGCTGGTGCTATACGATCAACTGTGAGTAGACAGACAGGGTTTACACCTAACATAATGATGTTAGGTCGGGAAGTACTACATCCAATCAATTTACTAACAGGAACTTGTTCTGTCAATTTTGAAGCCAAGGAAACCGTTCATCATGTAATTGACCTGAAAAATACTCTCCAGGAAGCTCATAAGTTTGCGCGGGAAAAATTACAGGCAGCTCAGCTTCGTCAGAAAAGAACTTACGATATAAAATTATATCATAAAACTTACGAAGTAGGTGATATTGTTTTCAAGTTGGATTCAACATCAAAAGTAGGTCAGAGCAAGAAACTCAGGGCTCCCTGGCAAGGACCCTATGTAGTAATCAGAGTTTTGTCCCCTGTGTTGTATGAAATTACAGGTAGAAAGAAAGAGATGGTAATACATCATGATAGGATAAAACAATGTGACGACGGAATTGTTCCATTGTGGATAAAGAGACTTCGAAACCGTCTGTTTGGTCAGGGTGTTCCAAAGGGGAATATAGATTCAAGAATAGAAGAAAACGAGTTGCCTGAGGGTTGGTCAGATTATTTATTTTCACCTCCATATTCAAACTGTGACAGCAGTGCTGTCCAATTGAAAAGCAATAGTGACAGCAGTGCTGTTCTCTTGTCTCTTGATGAGGATACTTTAAAAGTACCTGGATTAGATTTAGACAGTGAGAAGGATAGTAATCATGGTAGTTTTGATGATCCATTGGATTTGGCTAACATGAGTAGTGACAATAGTGACAGCAGTGCTGTTCTCTTGTCTTCTGATAAGAATACTTTAAAAGTATCTGATAAAACTGGAACAGCAGGCAGAGAAAAAAGAAAGAGGTGTCTGCCAAGCTATTTGTCAGATTATGTGGTGGATGTAGTTAACGAAGAGATTTGAGTGACAATGTTAATCACAAATGTTTTTAATTTTTTTTTGTATAGTATGTTAAAGTATGTAATATTTTCTATTATTTTATTATTATTTCATGAATACACACAAAGGTAATAGTGTTTGCTCATTTTCAAAACCTATATATAAAAAATTAAAATTAAATACAATAACTAATGAGTAGGCTCATTCAGTATTTTCCAGACTGCATGGTATAATGAGTGAGGAAGAATTGGATTATGAGGATGACCAGGATCATTTAACTGAACCTAAAAGGCAGGTAGCTATTAGAGGTGAGGCTACAAATGTCCGCTTGAGATACAGGGAGTGTGATATTTGCTTTCACACATTTACCAACCCAAGAAGACACACCATTCAAACTCATCTACCATGGTATGTGGCGCCAGAGACTGCCTGTTGGATTTGTGGTACTCAGGAACAGACAGCCAATTTCCTGAACAAGCACATAACTCGCTGTCATCCCACAAATGCTATTGATGCTACCTTTAAGAACAGAGAAGTGATGTACGCTGAGCTAATGAACGGTCTTTTACGAGAGTTAGCACGTTCATTAGGTACTTCCTACCCAGTAGGCCTTGAAGAGAAACTGAATGCCATAATGAGAATTAGGACACAATTGCCGCCTACAGAATTCCATATTTCTGAAGTTAAACTCGTGGATTCTTTCTTGAAATTGAATTGTATGGAACCTGCTGCTGATTACAAAATTCCTGCCACTCCACTTATGGAAATCTATCATATTCTTCACTGGAAAATACTCAAAAATCTCATTGGTTATTTGAATTCAGACGAACAACTTTGGTTTTTAAAATTCGAGGAAAGGAAAAACAAAGACGGACTTCACATTGGACAGTTGAGCACAAAGTTATCCGGACCACTACCCATCATAGACGCTCACTTCCATCTAGACCAACTATGTAGGCAGATGGATAGTGGAGCTTTCCAGGATCTGGATGACCTTGGCTCCCAAAGCATGTATAAAACGCAATTAAAATATGCCATTGCTAACTTTGTTTTTCCGTCAGCTTGGCCAAACTCCTCACAGCGTACCGAATTCAGGAAAGATCCCCGTTTAAGATTCACCTTTGGCATTCATCCTAAAATTATAAGCTCATCATCAACTTCATCTTTGGAACACAATTGGACTGATCTTCAAAATTTATTAAATTCAACAAAAACAGTGGCAGTGGGAGAGATTGGTTTAGATGATTCTACCAACCCTTCAAGGAGAGATTTCGATCGACAAATTACATATTTTAGAAAACAACTTTATTTGGCAGCAGCATTGAATTTAACTATCGTCATACACTCAAGAGGAAAACCATCACTACATGAACATGTTTTGGCCATTCTAAGTGAAATATGCAAACCAGACCAATTAATTCATTGGCATTGTTTCACCTGTTCCACTCAACTGTACTCAGCAGCCGTCAGTCAGTTCTCTAACATTGTTTTTGGCATAACTCCATTTATTTTGAAGGACCGATACTCAAATATTGTAGAAATTGTGAAAACTTTTGGCATTACACGTTTAGTTTTGGAATCAGATGCTCCATATATCCCACTTCATTCTCACACCATTGGAAATCCTTACTCCGTTCATGCAGTAGCACTTAAAATATCTGAACTTTTACAACAACCCATTGAAGATGTTTTCAAAATTACTACCGAAAATTCAAAGAAAATCTATAAATTACAGTGATATATAAATACTTGTGACTTCTTATATATATATGTACATATTTTTTATGTGGACTTATAGTAATATTACTTCTTTAAAAGGATTTAAAGAATGTGTAAATGATGGATATTTATGTGTATATATGTAATTAAATTCCTTGGTGGAAGGAATGAGATAGGAGGATGAAGAATCAGGAGTAATTTGTGTTATGCGGAATTCTAGTGTGCGACAGCTGTGCTGTCCATCTAGATTTTGTGTAAGGATAGGAGGATGAAGAATCAGGAGTAATTTATGCTATGCGGAATTCTAGTGTGCGACAGCTGTGCTGTTCACCTAGGATTTTGTGTAAGGATAGGATGATCAAGAATAGGAGTAATTCATATTATGCAGAATTCTAGTGTGCGACAGCTGTGCTGTTCACCTAAAGTTTTGTGTAAGGAAGGAGATCGGAATGGTGAAAGAACGTTCACAGCCACACCTGTCATTCCTACAAGTCATTAACATTTAATAACATTGAATTATAATTTTAATATTTGGAAATTCGCAATAACGTGTTATGTATATCAAGACATGGATAAAAATGAAAATTCTGTGGATAGGAACATTACTGCAATTGCCTTCAAAATTCCGAGAATGGTCAATAAAAAGAATATGACAGGGAGGAGTGTAGTGAATCTCAGAGGTGCTCCTACTCTCAGGAGAAATATATATACTTAGCCGGAAGTGAGATCTTGCAATTCGGGGCTTCCTGTTCTAACCCATGGTCTATGTCTGAGGTGTGTTACACAGCTCCTACAAGAAGTCTGGATATTATAGAAGCCACGCTAATCTGACAGTTATTGTTGGTAAGTTATTAGCAAGCCCACACAAACACTTCAGCTGTTTATTTAAGTTTTAAGAATGGACAGAGATAGATTCTACTTCTTCTTCTACTTATAAACAGATAAATTGAATTGGGTGACTTGTCGATTAACTAGACGAAACCTGGGAACGAAACATAGAAATGAAAGTCTAGAGAAGGTCAACGACAACGCAACGAAAGTTCGAAATGTCGGAAGTGTTTTGTTTTCATGGATTACGTACATTTATGTACCTTAAAAAGGCAACGAAAGGTAAATATAATTATGCTCCTTTTTTATATTATAATTGGACAAAAGCAGGAAGATGTGTGTGCAAATTTTTCACAAAAAAACTATTTGACTGTTGATTGTAAACCCGACAACGATACTTCTTCTTCTTCTTTCAGTAACTTCCTCCTGTGGTTAGGAGCACATCAATTTCTTGATTTTACACAATGGGCTTATATTACACGGACTTATACAGCTAAAATCACTTTGTTATTTCACAGTATAAAACGCAATTGCATATATTAAAAGACGATGGGCTTATTTTACACGGACGATATTAAAAGTTATTCACTTTGATACTTCGTTAAAAATAGTCTAAAATCTAAAATGACACTGATTCACTTAATGATATTAGTAAAACCGTGGTCTGACACTATTAAATATGTCTCTATATTCTAGAAGGCATCAGCTACCACTTTGATACGGCAATTGTCTGTATATTCCGTATATTATTGATAATATCAACTTATTCCCAAGTACATATATATCACAACTGTCCTCCATGTACTTCTCACTTCTAACTGTTCTTTATGTTCACTATTTTATGCTCTGAAAAGGATCGAAAGAAAGCTCAATTCCATGTTATTGTTAATGGATGTATATATTATGATAGAGCATTAATCTGACTTAACCTCTGTTGATGTAATTTATCACACAGATTCCTAGAAATTGTTTCAACCATATTTAAAAAAATGTTGTCGTTTGGAAGTATAGAACCCGCTAGTTTTCTGCAGTCAACAATTAATTGGCTTCATGTTTCCCTATTTTGAAAAGTTGTTTTCCACTGATCAATCCCAATTTTATTTATAACAGTCTGTTTTAGTGGGGCATAAAAAGTTCTACGGACCCCTTCCAGAGATGGACATCTAGTTAGGAAATGTATAAGATTTTCTTCCTGGAGTTTGCAGAGGGGGCAAATTGGGTCTGTACTTCCTATATTAAATTTAGCTTTGGTTGCTTGTAAAAGGTAGGTCCCAGTTAGTATTCTAGCTTTTGTTATGGCTTTCTTTGTATCCCCTGGAATTTCTGTTGCTGTTTTCCAAACTGGATGTATTTCTCCTATATTGATAATGTCAGTACAGAGCCTAATCAGGGTTGATTTTTCTTTACTTAAAGACCTAAATTTATTACTCCAAAATGTATTGATAGCATGTCTAACGGATTGTTTCCATTTAATTTTTGTTGGAAGAAGTATTAGAAGCTCATCAATGCTTGGTAGGCTATATTGAAGCAGGACATTTTCAGTTCTGTGTAGAAAAGTTCCATTGCAGATTTCTAGCCGATACTGACGCAACAAGATATCCTTAAGATTTTGATTTTCAGACGCTAGGATTGAATGCAGAAGGCTTAATTGTCTTTTGTGAAGCTCAGCCTCTATAGGGAGGGCACCCAGTAGTGAAAATACTGCAGCAGAAGCTGTTCTTGTTGGAAGAGCCTGAATATTTTTTAAGAAGGATAAATGGAAGTCACTCAAGTCGTTGATTTGGCTGTTCGTAAGAGGCAAAACTTCTAGGCTGTAGAGCAGACGGGGTAATATGTAGATTCTATAAATGTTATAGGAAATCCTTGGATTCAAGCCATTTGTACCATGTACACCTGTTGACATAAGTGAATAGGTTGTTCTTCGAGCTAAACTAATGCGGTCTTTCACATTTATTATATTTTCGTTTTTTGATGATCTTATAATACCTAGATGTGAGGCCTTATCTGACTCTGCAACAGACTTATCCCCAAGAGACCAGGAGCATATGGATGATTTTCTAGAATTTGTGGAGTTTTCATTTTGTTTAATGAGAACACTCTTTTCAGGGTGGATATTATATTGATGTTCTTTCGAATATGAGTCTACTACATTGAGCATGATTTGCATTTCTTCATCCGAGTTAGATAAGAGTAGGATATCATCTGCGCAAGTAGGAAATCCTGCATAGTTTGTGCCTAGGTATAAACCAATATTTGAATCTTATAACTGTCTTAAAAGGTCTTCAATATAAATTTTATAGAGATGCGTGGACAGGATACCACCTTGACGGACTCCCTGTTGAACTGGAAAGCTGTTGCTATGTTGGCCTTTCCAGTTAACCCTTGAAGTAAGGTCATTGTACATTTCGTATATAGTTTCCCAAATCTCAGGAGGAATGTCTTTTTGGAACAGTTTATCAAGAAGGATGCTGTGGTTGACTACGTCGAAAGCTTTTTGAGTATCCAATGCTGTCAAAAAGAGAATTTCCTTCATCCTTTTTGCATTCATATGTGCCTAAGATATCAGCAGAGCAGCCATGGTGGGGGAGAGACCGGAGGTAAAACCAAATTGTTGAGAAGATACATTCGAGATTGGATCTATAATTTTTTCCAGAAGTGCATGTTCAAATAATTTTCCAAGAACAGATGAAACCGTTATACCACGATAGCTATCCATAATTTTGCCGTCTTTTCCTTTTTTACAAACTGGTGTTATTATGCCAGATTTAAAATGTTCTGGGGTTTTTCTGTCAGCTAATATTTGATTAAAAAGATTCTGTATATATGGGATGATTACTTTATCAGCCAATTTTAAATGCTCTGCAAAAAGGCCATATTCATCTCCAGCTTTTCCTGAATTAAGATTTTTAATAGATTGAATTATTTCTTCCTCTGTAAAATTAATTTTAGTTTCTATATTATTTTCTGAGAGTTCCTTAATTATGTTACAACGGAGCTGGCACATACGAAGATATTCCTCATTGAAATTTGTATCATCTTTTGGCGTGGCTAGATTTTTATAGTACTTGGCCAGGACTTCTCTTTGTTCATCTGGGCAAGTAATGTCTTTTTCTTCATGACGAATGACTTGGGTTATAGAGGTTTTATTATTGCCTAGATTCCTTTTTATGAGTTGGAAAAAGGTTTTTGATGAGGGTTTCTGTTCTAATTGACTAAAAAAGTTTTCCCTTTCCATAGCTCTTTCCTTCCGGATCATTTTCCTGGCATTATATTTAGCTTCCTTAAGTTGTTTAAAGGAGTCATCTAAGCCTCTTTTTCGACCACCAATATCCCATATCCTGTGTTTTTCTTTACTGATGTTTAGCAAAATTTTGGTTTCGGCCGAGACCTTCAGTTTGGGGCCATTTAGTTTAATGATCCTTGACGGAATAGCACATTTTTCTGCTTTTTTTAAACAGTATATTAAATTTCCAACCAGTTCAGTAGAGGTTAAATTTGAAGATTGGTTTTCTTGAAGTGTTTCTTTTAATTTTCCTTGGTACTTATTTAAATCCGCCCTATCCCATTCAATTTTAAACTTTTCCCCTGAATTAGAACTTTTTTTAATGTTGTTAGGTTGTATTTTAGCTGCCAGGACGCAGAAGACTGGAACATGAGTTGATAGATTGTTTCCACAAGTGTTTTCTATTAAGATTTTATCTACTATATCCAAATCCTGAGTCAGTATATAGTCAATTTGAGACGAAGATAACCCATTGTGATGGAAAAAAGTATCGTTATCCAAATGATTGCCTTTATTTATCCATTTGCCTTGAGTTTTGAATGCTCTTAAAAGCTTATCATGGGGGTTTTTCCTTGATGTTTTGAGAGTTCCGTTCAGGTCGCCACAGAGGATATGAGTAAGATCAGAATATTTTTCGGTTATATGTGACACTATGTCTAGATGTTCTCTATAGCCTAGTTGTGAATTTTGTGCCAGGGTTGGCATGTATGTATTTATGAGACATACTGTATGGTTTTCTAACTCTATCTTTATAGCCATTACTCTTGAATTACCATCTGGAAGTTTATGAATAAATTTATTAAGAGAAGAAGGCCACATGATTGCTGTACCTGCTTGTCCTCTGCGTGCTTTAAAATTAGGAATTGGATCATTGTCGTCATGGGAGCGTGAAAAAATGGTGTGTAGAGGAAAATGCTTTTCGAAGAAATTTGTTTCATATCCCCAAAGCCAGTGTTCTTGTAAACATATAATAAGATTATGGTCTTTAGCAAGGTCTTGGAGATAGTTAAAATTTGATTTTATCCCTTCAATGTTGAGAGTCATTATTCTAAGTCCCGGGTGCCTGTCCACTGGAGCTGGTTTATATTTGGTGGTTTCTTCGATGGAGGAAGATATAAAAAATGATGTGTAGGATCGGTGTGAGCGACATCTTTCTCAGGAGACATAGCTTGTATTGAATCATTATGCAGATCTAATTCATTGACTGATTTTTGAATTACATTTGTTGTTATAGGATGACTGGTTGATGTTTTGATTTGGTGGTCATTTTGGATATTGGATATTGTTCTCTCAGTTGATGATTGAGTATGATGGTTAATTTGGGCCTCAGTCAGTTTAGCTTGGACTTCCCATGCTGACTGAGGAACGATATTGTAATGTATATATATCCGATGGTAATCAGTAATTGCATTTATTAATCATCTGTTTCATTATCTATCATAAGGTTATTTTTAAATACATCCCAAATAACCATATTTGTAAACTCTGTAGAGATTAATAGTTAAATCAGAGTATATATGTCTCTGGTTAAATTTTAAAAAAAGGGGGGGGGGGCATCAATACTGAATGAATGGATAGATGTCAGTGAGGTTCTATTAATACTCCCATTCTTTTCATATAATTTAGATTTATAAAATGTATGCCGGCTTTTCATACATTGCATAGCCAAAGATAATAATGTTAATGAAATTTTTTTCCCAAATTTTAATTATGATCAAACTGAGACTACATTTTGTACAATAACACTGTTACACCACAGCTCGGGTGGATTTTGCTTTGTCCACCCGCCCACCATGGGAGTGGGCACCCAGTGGGCAAAATTTCTAGCTTGTCCACTCTACCCACCCATAGGAGTGGGCATGCCATTTCTTTTGTTTAATCAAAAGACTGTTTCAGGGTTTATCTAAGTCAGCTATACCGTGTGATGCGTTTTCAGATTCATCACTTGACAACTTCCTGTTTACTGAACACTTGCATATTTTTACACTATTAATATTATCCACTTGAGGCGGGGGTATCATCAGTGAGCAGTACATGTAGCTCACAGTTTCACTTGTTTAATTTGAAAATTAGTTATAAAGGCTGTATATTTAGTTACTGCACATACATGTGCATAGTTTAAAAAATTCCATAATGCCTACCAAAAACAACAAATATATGTTACTCTTAAAGAAAATTTTAGAAACAAAGAGTAGACAACTCATGAAATTATCTGGCATAACAACATGCATGTTATTTTCACTAATAACTTATTTAATTTAAAAAAGAACATGTGGTATGATTGCCAATGAGACAACTGTCCATAAGAGACCAAAAAATTAGATGACAGAAATTAACAACTATACTACTATATGACTATAGGGCACCATACAGCCTTCAACAACGAGAAAATCCCATACTGCATAGTCAGCTATAAAAAGTCCCTAAATGACAATGTAAAACAATTCAAAAGAGAAAACTTAGGGTCTTATTTATGTACAAAAAATGAACAAAAAACCAATATGAAACACATAAAAAAACGACAACCACTGAATTACAGGCTCCTGAATTAAGTTATCCCCTTGACCGCATGTACATTTGTACTGTTAACTGATGAAAAAGATTGGCATTAATTTATTTAGTCAGACTGAGAGATCAAATTTAACCACTTTGATACACCATTGAATTCATACAACAGGCATATGGATTTAATAAGATGGATTAGAACATTCAAATGATTTAATACTTTTATATATAAATATAGTATATAACTAGTATTATTTTTTTTCAGGGCAAGTCTAGATCTTTTGGTCTTCTTTTTAATAATCAAAATAAGTCAATTTTGCCATACATGTGTACAACATGTATAAAAATATTTAAGGCAATTTGTCAGATATTTTAATTTCATTTCATTTTACATTATTTCTTTTAGCATTTTCTATGGAAGTACATGTACTCCAAGAAGAAGAAGAAGCTAAGCAACAGAATGCAATTTTCTGAGGCATTGATTTACATGTATGTGCATATAAAGAGCAGCCGGCAATTATTTCATGACGAGAGGTATGTACATGTAATAAAAAAGGATAACTTTGTTTGAATATTTTGTTTTTGTCAGACTATCTACATGTTACACATTTTGATTTTCGTGTAAGCAGTGAAAAAATATTTTTTTCTACTGGACCATTTTATCAAAAATAGCATTGGAAGCTCTATATACACTACATTGCTTGTTCTTTTTATAAGACCACACACAATTTTTGGGGATTGTATAATGGAAAGGTGTCTGCTGCGTCCGAAGACACATTGGTTTCCAAAAATTTAAAAAAGGTTTAAGTGCATTAATCTTTATGAATTTTGTTTAGAAGGTCCAATACCTCCAAAAAAGGTTGGGATGATTTTGTGGATGATGGTCGGAAGTCCCAACCGTTTAGGAATTAGGGGCCCAAAATGGGCAAAAAAGAAGCATTTTCATAGTTTCAGAATAATAACTTGTTTATAAGTATTTCAAGTGCTCTGAAATTGTACCACAATGTTTAAAACCACAAATGAAAGGTTATGATTCAGTTTAGGGGTTATAATGGGGCCAAAGTTTAGGAAAAAGGGGTAAACAACAAGCATTTTTCTAGTTTCCAGTCAATAACTTGTGTGTAATTGTATAGATCTCCCTGAAATTGTACCACAATGTTCCATATATAAACAAGGAGAACTGAAGGCTGGGATAGAGTTTTAGGTTAGTTGCCCAAAATATGTAGGAATTAGGGGCAAAAAGGGGCCAAAAAGAAGCATGTTTCTAGTTTCCAGACAATAACTTGTGTTTAAGTGACTCATAGGCAGATTTAGAGGGGAAGCCCATGTGGCCCTGGCCCCCCTTTTCTGGTAAAATTTTGGATGATTATATAGGGAATTACTGAAGCATGTCCGGATCGGCTCCCTTCTAAGGCAGTCAGTGGGCCCCCCACTTATGGATAATTTCTGGATCCGCCACCGAGTGTATGATTGGATCTCTCTGAAATTGTACTACAAGGTTCCATACTACAAAAGAAAGGTTTGGATTGAGTTTTAGGGTTATTGCTCCGAGGGGGATTTCAATCAGTTGAGGGGGATAGTTCGTTTCATGCAATAATGTTCAGCAAAGTAAGATCTACAAGGGTCAACATAACCAAAATGTTCAATGGACCCCTTAAGGAGTTGTTGCCCTTTATAGTCATTTTTTAACAACTTTCTTGTAAATTTTGCAATCTTTTCTTCTTTTGTGTTTTGAGCAAGAACTAAAGAATATAAAGAGAAACTTAACAGCTAGGCTTAACAAGCACTACAAGATCAATAAAATATGTTTACAGAGTTTTGCCTCTTGGAAATAGATATTGTAAGGAAAATTGCATCTCACGCATGTCTACTTTTCTTGTAGATTATTTTCATGATTTTTATAATTTATGAAAAATGTTAAAAAAAGAACATACTTATTTGTTGTGGTTATTGCTTTTTGACAGCAAATTTTATATATATCCATCAATTGGTGAGGTACATTGAAACACTGTTCTTTTATTAAATGCATGAAGTATACAGATGGTAACACAAATGACAACATGTTATGTTCATGAGTTTAATATTTATAGATACACATGATAAATGTTGTATTTCAACAATTTTGCCTATGAAACAGCAAATCAAGATTTAATAAACCGAAGTTAATGCCCAAATGGATTTTTTTAAACTTAGGCAGAAGAATAGTTTATTATCATGATTATATATATACATGATATATATGAGAAAGTTCATGCTATTACATATATTTGTTGTTTGTTTATAAATTGTTTCCATTTTTTGTTTCCTCTAGTAAAACTTAAAAGTATTAATTAGTTCATACTACATGTACATCTAGTTTTTGTCTGGACTTTTGGATTAACTTTAAATTTAGAATTTTAGCTTGTTACCAAATGAAAGGAAAGTGCAGTATTAAAATCACTGAGGTACATGTTACAACGTACATGTAGGTGCAAATCTAGATGTCCTGTAGAAAAAACCTGGTATCAAAGTCGGTCTTCACGCCGAGTGGCAGCCCTGGCAGCCCAGGCTGGTAAAATTGCTCTCGGGCCTGTAAAAATCAGACCTACAGGCCAACAGAATCTAACTAAAAAATTTCAAAAATTGAGCTCTGGGCCTGTAAATTTAGCAGTTCAGCGTGAAGACTGTCAAGTTGAAAGTAAGTTCATATGTAGAATTGTATTTGATTTAAACAATTTAATGTTATGTATTCAAAACTTTTTCAAGTGTAATTGTACATGTATGCAGTTGTTTATTTTTCTGTCTTTCTGATGTCAAGTATGCATCGAGGAATCCTTACCAGTCTCATCTGCTTCTGCTGCACACCGCATGAGAAATGAGAAGCTCAAATAATTATAGCATTTGCATCACAGACCGTATACACATTATGAATTGTATATTTTACAAGATCAAAAGTTGTTCTCGTCTTCAATATACATTAAATATTTGCCACTGTACATTAAAATAAATAAGAAAAATAAATTTAATAATATTCTTTTAACCGTAGAATGTTTTTAAAGAACTAGAATATTGATATAAGGAGATGGGGTATGATCCTCAATGTGAGAACTATCAATTAAAAAACTAAAGAACAAAGATAAAACATTTACTGGTCACTCGACTCACTGTTAGGCAATGAACAATAATCAAAATCCATACCATAAAGTAACCTTCAACTTGTTTAAGAATGCAAAATATGAACCATTTGAAAATTAAAACTACATATTGTATGACAGACATTGGTTAATATGTTTATGGAATGATTGTAAGGTGTTTATATATGTCTTGCATGTACAATTCTTGCCAGATTTTTATAAAACTTATACTTTACTTTAATATCAGCAATATCTTGGTCAAGTTCATATCACTACTTTTGACAGATTGACTATTTTCAAAAGAGTTATGCCCCTTGAAAATTTTGAATAAAGGAAAATGGCCTTGTAAGCGCTCTCATTGGTTCATTTTTTATAAAACACATAGTATACTGTAATACTGTCCTTGAAAGTCTGTTTAAAATATTTCATATACAAGAAAAAGAACCTTTTTTCAAAGCACACCTTTTTATTTTTAATTTTATTGAATTCAAGTGCCTTTTTTAATTATTGCTCCTTGATAGATGCAATATGTGCAACTCAGTGGACATTGAAACTCTATTCTGTTATTTTTATTTTCAGGAACTGAAAAGTAAAGAAACAGAACCAAAGAACATTCATTTTAAATTAATACAATATTGAACTCAAAAGTCAATCTAGTTGTCTTTCTTAATTATAGATATAAGAAGATGTGGTATTAGTGCCAATGAAACAACTCTCCATCCAGGTCATAATTTGTAAAAGTAAACCATTACAGGTCAAAGTACGGTTTTCAAAACAGAGTTCACATGAAACAGCAAGCCCTAAAGGGCCACAAAAGTGGCTGCATACACTAGCACCTGTAATAGCTACATGTAGCAGTGTAGACAATTACATATCAATGTGTATGGTGATATATATAGCAATAGAAATATCACATCCATCAGAGGGAAATAGAATATAGACAAAAGAAATACCTCATACATCAGATTAGAATAGATTATCAACAATAGAAATGGTATATGTCACAGAGACAAACATATGAAAATAGAATATAGACACTTAAAATTTGGTATGTCATAGAGATGAAAATAGAATATAGACAATAGAATTAGGGTATGTCAAAGAGGCAAACATAGAATGGGGTATGTCAAAGACACAAAACTATGAAAATAGAATATAGACAATAGAAATGGGATATGTCAAAGAGATAAACATATGAAAATAGAACATAGACAATAGAAATGGGGTATGACTAAGAGACAAAAATATGAAAATAGGACATAGACAATAAAAATGGGGTATGCCTAAGAGACAAAAATATGAAAATAGAGGCATAACAACTTAATAAAAAAAAGTTTTACTAGATATAGAATACAAATTATGGAGCACTGACTGATAATTATTTTTCTGCATAAAGGAATGCTAATGTATACAGTTGCTTTTTATTTGTTAGAGCTTTTGATTTTGCCATGTATTTCCTGTGGAATCAAGTATTTGGGGTTATTAAAATCGTCATATTGAAGTATTTACACTCAAAATGAGTTCCAGACAGAAGAAAAAAGATGATGAAGAAGAAAAACATCAACAACATTCATACCATTAAAAACAAACCAAACAAAAATACATATACAGTACATGAAAAAATAAATGCATTTTAAAAATTAAAAAAAAAAACATAAAAAAAATATATATTTAGGACCAATATAAAAACATATGAAAACATATGTTTGGGCCGAACATATGAAAACATATGTTTAGGCCAAACATATGAAAACATATGTTTAGGTCTGGGATGAAAACATATGAAAAACATATGTTTATAAAAAACATGAAAAACATATGTTTTTCATATGATTACATGTATGAAAAACATGTTTTTCATATGATTTTATAAACATATGTTTTTCATATGTTTAACATATGTTTTTCATATGATCAAAAACATATGTTTTCATGTCGGGCCTAAACATATGTTTACATATGTTTTCAAACATATGAAAAACATATGTTAAACATATGAAAACATATGTCGCAATTTTTCCTATGTACGTAATGAACATTGTTTGGAAAAGTCAACTTTTTTAAAGTAACTTTCTAAATTGTATTTCAGAAAAACTTTAAAAAATGCATTTATTCAATAATTTTTTTTTTTATTTTTTTTTTATCTAATTTTATCATTTTACACAATATACTTTCCAGTATTCAAATAATTGTTTTGTACACTACTTAGTAATGTTTTTCACTGAAAACAAAGCATTGAGGTGTATTTTCCGGAATTTGCCGAGTATTACCGGAATGCCATGTGATAACGTTACGGAAAGGCATGTGATAACAATCGAAGCATGTGATAAACTTTTCATATCAGCCCGCTAAGCACCAATTCGAAAAATAAGGAAAATTCTTTAATTTAAGGCTATTATCATACGGTAAAAATCATATGTTATTTAGTCTAAGTATATGATAATACAAAGTATCAGTACCAATAGGGTATGAAAATTGGTTATATACAATTTTGTTTTGGAATATCCTCTATATTTTACGGAAAATGTTGATTATTTTATAATGTACTCGTTAAAACGAATTGCACCCTTGTAGTGATAACATAATTCCTTACTTCAATATGAAGACCAATATTTCCGTACGATGTTTCTGTTGATGTGTTTTAATAGTTTAATTCAATACGGCAGACGTGCGTTTCGTGTACATAAGACTCATCAGTGGCGCTTAGATAAAAAAGGTAGAAAGCCAAACAAGTACAAAGTTGAAGAACATTGATGACCCTAATATTTTTTGAAAAAGTTGTGCCAAATACGGTCAAGGTTGTCTATGCATGGAATCAGAAAATCCTTATTATTTCGAATAATTTATACTTTTGCAAACAGTAAAATTATACAAATGACCATATAATTGATATTTATGTTAACACTGAAGTGCTGTATACTGGGCTGGTGATACTCTCGGGCCCGAAACGTTAACCGGTATTGACATCGACCCATGTAGTGCTTTTAAATAGTTATCAAAGGTACCAGGCTTATAATTTTATATGCCAGACACGCATTTCGTCAACATAAGATTAATCAATGACGATCAGGTCCAAATAGGTAGAAAGCCAAACCAGTACAAAGTTGAAGAGGATTGATAACCCAAAATTCCCAAAAGTTGTGCCAAATACGACTAAGGTTGTCTATGTCTGGGATAAGAAAATCCTTAGTATTTCGATTAATTTATACTTTTGCACACAGTAAATTTATAAAAATGACCATATAATTGGTATTCATGTCAACACCGGCGTGCTGACTTCTTGGCTGATAATACCCTCGGGGACGAAACGTCGACCAGCAGTGGCATCGACCTAGTGGTGTTAATAGTTATCAAAGGTACCAACCAGGCTTATAATTTGAAATACCAGACGCTCAGATCAAAATAGGTAGAAAGCCAAAGTCTGTCACACGGTGGGAAATTACGTTTAAATCATTTTATATTGCTTTAGGGCTGTACACACACATTTTGAAATAATAAGCCTTTGTCACTTTAGGAATGGATAACCGTAGCTGTATTTGGCAATTTTGGTTCTCAATGCTATTCAACGTAGTACTTTATGAGGGCTTTTTTTAACCTTTTGATTCGAGCGTCACTGGTGATTCTTTTGAAGACGAAACTGGCGTTAATACAAAATTTCAATTTAAACAACCTATGACCAGTTCATTTCGCACCGAAAATCCTTATAGAAAATGCAAGTTTTTTTCCGAACTCATTTTAAAGATAAAAAAAAGTCATTGAGATTTTGGAAAAAGGTAAATGTTTATTTATTGAAGTCGAGGTAAGGGTTTACATATAAAATCACAAATATTTGACTTTCACAATTGCCAATATTACACATTGTTTAATTGTGTACTTTAATCCAAATCTTAAGTTGAAATTGTGTTTAATTAAACGGTAAAAATACAATGAAATGTTATGCTTCTTTGATTCTATATAATCCTCATAGAGGATTATCAATACTAAAGTTGATATACATGTAGTTAACTTGTAGTAATCAAGAACATAGGAATTATATGGTGTGGTCTACGTAGTGAATTGTGTGTAAAATAATGTAACTGGTATTGTTATTGCGAAAACACGATAGGAGTTTAGAACACTCATCTCCGCAAAAGTAAGTAAAGTCATTTATTTTCGGAAAATGATTGTGGAATAAAATTTGGTACTTGATTCTTCGGTGCATGTATTTTCTTAAGAAAAGCGACTGTTATTTGAAATAAGAGGAAAGAATACCCCAATGTTATACCACAGCAAGTCATGGGTTTCCTCAAGCTAATTTCTAAAAAAAAAAAAATCAAGTTTTGTTTTTCCCATTTGAATGGGTTTATACTAGTCAGTTTGGGGGATCTTTATAGCTTGCTCTTCGGTGTGAGCCAAGGCTCATTGTTGAAGGCCGAACATTGACCTATAATTGTTTACTTTTACGAACTGTGACTTGAATGGAGAGTTGTCTCATTGGCACTCATACCACATCTTCTTATATCTATATGCATTGAATATTGTGTTATTTTCCTCCTTTTGTAGCGATTTGTAAAACAGAATGAGTTCTTTGGATGAAGACGATCATGCAGGTAATTTAAAGATATGAACATTAAATTCAATGACATATGTATAGTGATAGTCTCAGGTACAAAGGTTAAACTGCTGCTCTTTCTCAAAAATTAGCATGAGTCTTGCATATAAACGCCGTGTGTCTTGTTTATAAAGCCTTTGTCTCTTTTTTCTTCTGATTTTAACATGTTTTCGGTAAGAAAACAACATGTATGAGGATCTGAATGTTGTTTACAGTATGTAGTATGAATATGTGCTCATATATTATATAGACATGATAGAATAGAGGGAAAATGGGCAAAAAAAACCCCAAGAAAATAATAGAGAATTGGAAAAAATGAAGAAAATAACCTTAATGAAAATAAATAATAAAAAATGGGAGACCATGGACCATTTTGCATACGAATAAAAGATATTTGGCCAGAGTAAATGAGAAAGTTATACTAAATAGAGAAAATGACCGAACATATTTAGGAATAAAAAAACGAAGAACACCCATTCCACATACCCTTTTTATTTCATGAGTTTGTAGTACATTGTAATACGTATCACTGTGTATATTTCCAGCTATCGCTAAAACATATCATTCCATGGATGAAAATGGCGACGGACGTGTTTCTATGGCGGAAGTGAAAAGAGCATCAAAAAGAATTGGCATCGATCTATCTACAGACAAATTAAAGCAGATGATGAGAGATGTTGATAAAAATGGTAGTACAATTTATGAGAACAAAAATACAATACAAGTTTAGACCCCGCCCTTTTTACCGGCTATCTGTATGTCAGATCTACACAGTTTACAATCTACACAGTTTACAATCTACACAGTTTACAATCTACACAGTTTACAATCTACACAGTTTACAACCTGAGGTACACGATTACAAAATGCACAGTGAACTGTTAAGCAAGAAATCCAAATCTAATCGCTTTAAATATCTATCGAAAACTTCGTACGGGAGGTTGTTCGAACTCAGACTTTAAAGTTGGTATCTTTTTGCTTCTCCGCTAAGCACTCGGTATTTTGAGTAAGATCAGACTGGTTGCCCGGAAGTCAAAATAATGTGCCCATGCGCAGTTTGTATGACTATGACATTAATTCTTGTGGACTATTTAACAGAGTTAATTCGTATAATATGGATAAGGGGACGACCATTTGATATTCTGGGGGGGGGGGGGGGGGGGGGCAGGAGGATTTGTTTTTGATCGGTTATTTATTTTTGTAACCTGAGAGGACAGATTATTCATTTTCTGCACTATTGAAGCAAGATTTTTCATTTTCATTAAAGCAAGGGACTGATTATTCATTTTCACAACAATATTTATGATATTCAAAAACATACAATTTTTTTAGATATTTGTTAGTTATGAATAAAACATGTATAGTCAAGTCATAATTTACCATTTAATCAGAAAAGATCATTATCCCCTGCAGAAATTTTAAGATTCAAGATTTCATTCATAACCATGATAACCTCAGACACATACTTGCATGTGTACAAGAGGACATTCGACAATATAATATACAAACATTTTAAGATAATACATAGCGATACAGGACGAACGAAACACAAATACATACATGTAGTAATAATAATATTATAAAAGACAATTTATAATTTTCTTCACCAAATACTGAATCATTTATGTTCCCAAGCAATATACATGTATTGCATACATACATACATAGTATTAAAGTTGAACTAGTTTTACCTAGCCTCTTTGAAAAGTATTGTCAAACAAACTTTGTCGAGCGGAGCGAGGCAAAATTTTTTTTGAAGGGTTTTGGAACCACTGAAGGCAAAAGAAGCTATAGACCTGCTGAGTTATTTATTTTCAATACATTGCAAGTCAGGTTATTTATTTTCAATACATTGCAAGTCAGGTTATTTATTTTCAAACTACCACAGAACAAACCATTTATTTTTGTGATTATCAAGGCTGAGTTATTTATTTTCAAAATCCTCCTGGCCCCCCCCCCCCCCCCCCGAATATCAAATGGTCGTCCCCTAACTGGCTGCAATATTAGAATATTTCAAATTAACTAAAGGCATTCTGTAGGTATGTTATTTTCATTGATGATTCAAATAAACTTTTAAGACAAACGTTAACGTCATTATAATTTATGCATTCGCCAAATAACCTATATCAAGAATCTTTAACGAGCAAACTTTCAAATAAAATGAAGAGCTATGAAGGTCAAATTACTTTTCCAATATCTGATAAGTATTGCTGCAGGAAATTTCCAATTAATCGTACTTTTTTTCAATACTGTTTTGCGTAAATTGTTCTGCATCAATGAATTCCGAAATACATACATAAACTGATAAGGACTAAAGATACCCGAGGGACATTCAAACTCATAGATCGAAAACAAACTGACAACGCCATGGCTAAAAAAGAAAATGACAAACAGACAAATAATAGTACACGAGACAAAGCACTAAGCAACATGAACCCGACTAAAAACCGGGGGTGATATCAGGTGCTCAGGAAGGGTAAGCAGATTCTTATTATTACAAATGAGCTTTAAAAGTATATCAAATTTCATAACAAAAATCTCGATCTCGTACATGCATTTATTTCAGGAGATGGGTATCTGGACTTGAGTGAGTTTGAAAAGCTGATCACAGAATATATGAGGAATGACCCCAATGATATAAAGACAGCACGAAAAATATTCCAAGCCATGGATGTTGATAAAGATGGGAAAGTAACGACTTCAGAAATTATGAAGGCCATGAAAGTCTCTAAGTCAGATGCTAACGATCTCCTAGCGGAGGCAGATTCAAATAAAGACGGAAAAATGTCATTTGATGGTATGTTTTGCTGTTCGTTTTTTTATTTGGTTGGGTTGTTGTCTCTTTGACACATTCCCTTTTCCATTCTCAATTTTATTTGTTTCAGAATTAGAATTTACAGAATAGAGATTAGATGAAGGCAACGGCGGATCCATGGGAAGGTTCTGGGGGTGGAACCCCCCTTTCTTTACGATCAATGCGTTTGAATGTGTAAATTTGGTTGGAACCCTCCTCTTTATCCTAGGTTGGACCCCCCTTGAAAGTAACAGGATCCGCCCCTAAAAGGGCAAACAAATATGAAGATAACAGAAGAATAGGCAACTCTACATACTAATATAGCTATACATAACACTTTGTCTGTAAATTTGTTGCATATAATATCATGATATTTGAAAAAAGTACGGCCGATTTGCAACAAAACAACAAAAACAGGTTAACACAAAATGTTTGACATCACTTGCATTCGATAGTATTTGTGTGAGTGCGTTAAATTTGTTATAAACATTGTTACCTTAACTTTTTTGTATTCTTTTCAGAATTTGTCAAAGTTATGAAAGGACAGACCGGATAAATGGTTCGTTTTTTGTCATGTTCCTGTTTGTCTAACAGACAGAAGAATGATCTTGTCTGAAATTCAGCAAAAAGAGATGGACATTGTAAACTTTTAAGACAAATATTATGAATGAGCTTGTTCAAAAGAGTTATGAATGATACGTGTAGATATATGTATTTTGTGGTAGTTATAAATGACCATGATGACATTTGCAGTAAAAGTAACTTCAGAAAATGGAAAATTCAAAAATACAATTATTGAAATAAAGTATATAATAATTATGATATTAAAAATTTGTTGCCGCTTTTTTTCAAAGTGAAGCATACATGTACATCATGTAAGACTCATCTGATGCTCTTCGTGTTCTTTTCGACAAATAATGACTTTTCAAGGATACTCAAGACTCATATTTAAGAATCTAAAATATAAATCTAGAAAATAATCATAAATAGTAGCGAATATGAATACATGGACAAAACGGGTTTGAATACATGTGATATCAAAGTTATTGTTCTTATAGTTTCCCAACAATTTCATGATGTCGTTTTTGTGATTTTTAAGCAAACAAAAGCAAACTCCCCCACCCCACACCTCGAAAAACAAACACAAAACAGTTACAAGAGGTAGAAAAAACATTCCCACCAAAATACACTTCAAATGTTTTTTCTTATTATTAGCCTTAAGGCAAAAGTTGTTAAAGCAATCGGAGCCTACCGCGTATTCCGTTTGTTTTAATGTGTTCCCACAGTATGGGAACGGAACTGTACGGTTTTCTAATATTTTTGTCATTCGGGAGACTGTCAAGCGGTGCTCCGACATTCGAAAAATAACAAGTTGCTTGATGGAAACTTTGACGAACTCTTATGTTCCTATATAACGTTTCTGCTTCAAGTTTTGATAGCTAAAACATTCTTTATGTAAATATGAACCAATAAAATAATAAGAAAGATATGCGCCTCAAAACGTTTTCCTTAGAATGGTGAAGCTCCGTGTAAAACGATAAAAATTGTCACACAACAGCGATCAAAAATGTCAAATAAACATCGAAAAATCATTGTTTGCTACCTGGATTTTCACATGTACCTTTTCTGATATATAGTCTTACCTGTCTGAAAGTTTCAAAGCCATTGTCCCAGTAGAAATCCAAATATATTCATTTTCTCCATGTCGGATATTTTTATTGACTGTACAATCGCTCGCAAGTTGACTGTAATATCACTCGGAGCCTTCCTGTAAATCACTTGGAGCTTTCCTGTAGAATTGCTTGGCTAAATTCATTAAATACAAAAAAAAGTTGCATATGCATTGTATTGGTTGTGTATTGCTGTCCTATTTGTTCATCTGATCTATGGTATTTGAAGTGAAAATAAGCACAAAACCAGTCATTTTGACAATTAAGATTCTATCAAGGAACCCTATTAAGGTGACTATATCAGAGACAAAAACAAAACGTGTACACTACACATAAAAAAAAAGATGTGGTATGATTGCCAAAGAGACAACTTTCCACAAGAGACCAAAATGACACAGAAATTACCAACTATAGGTCACCGTACGGTCGTCAACAATGAATAAAGCCCATACCGCATAGTCATCTTTAAAATGTCCCGAAATAACTTCGGAAAACTAACGGCTTATTTATGTACAAAAAATGAACGAAAAACAAATATGTAACACATAAACAAACAACCACTGAATAAGTATACAAGACAAAAAGAAAAGGACAGTACAAAATATGTAAACAATCTAATCTTAAATAAAAATGAAAATAATCCTCGTACAAATTAAATATTTATATATACCGAAAAGATTCTCTGGAAAGTTAATTGGCATATTTTGAATTTTACTTAATATATTATTCACCAGCAATTTTAGAAAAATAATAAATACATATTTGAACAATACAACAAAGAATTTTTTAGCACAGGATCGGGATATTGTAACTTGATATGTACCATAGTTTGTTTGAAAAAGTGTGAGGGAATCGACACATACACCACAGTTCCATATCGACCCTCTGATTGGTTTACCAGAAGATTGAAAATGGTCATGTGGTGTATGTTAGATACCTCACACTTTTAGCAAGAAACTACATTGTAACACATTTTCTTTCCTGTGATATCAGTTGAGAACTTTGATACATGTCATTTACCAAATAAAAAAGTGATTGGCTATATGTGTAGATACACCATAGGATGAACTAAATTTCAAAGCAAAGCTTTATCGTGAAATTTAGCCTCTCTTATGGTGTATCTACACATACCTAACACTTTTTAATTTGGTATAACAAGGAATTCGAATGTGGAATTGTGGTAGCTAACCACTGACCGAAGAAAAGACACGTTTATGTCAATAAACATGATATTAAAATAGAAGATGTGGTATAATTACAAATGAGATGTCTGTTTATTACAAGCTATACATGTAGCTACTGGTAGAAAAAGCTCCAGTAAAATTAAATTTTATCAAGGATGGGAGAGGACTTGTTATCTGAAAGACAGAGAAAACACAAAATTCTTCAACATTTTTTTTTATATCAATGTCACGATTCAGGAACTTTTTAATATTCCCAACTATAGCATCCGACAAACGAACGAAACAGTTGTTTTTATTTAGGGAAAACAACATTTTATCAAACCACATTTATATTCTCAACATAAAATTAAAGAGATGTGATATGATTGTCAAAGTTAAAAAATAAATGGATTTAAGCAATTATAGTCGGCTATAAAAGGTCCAGAAAAGAAAAAATAAGAATCAATACCTTTCGAATTGAACTGACGGCCTAATTCATAATAAAAACAATTTACGAAAAACATATATGACAGACACGAACTAACGACAACCACTGAACTACGAGCTCTTGACTTAAAACAGGTACATAAAGAACTTGGCAAGGGTAAAAATGTTTGTGTGCGCTCATTTCTCCCCAAGACTATCACAGTACAAGACCAAACTTTAAAAATCAGATGAATAATCGGATCATCATACTATCATTGACGATATCAGACCAGGTGCGGATCCCGCCTTTCTACAAAGGGGGATTCAAACCACGGAACACCATAAAAATCGAAGAAAAAAAATAGGCTTCAACCACCAAAAACTCCCTCTCCCCGCATACCAGATCCGCTAATGCAGGCTGCAGCCATTCAAATAAAACGTTCAAAAATCATTAACACCTTTGAGTGTGTAATATAGGTTAAAACAAAAATCGATAACAATACCAAAAATCGTAACAGAAAAAGGAGAGAAAAATCATACCAGACATATATTGTATTGGATTGCAGTAGTTTTAATAAATATTTAGATGACAAAAGTATCATGGAAAACATAAACTGATCATGAATGTGGCAGAAGAAGTTTAATTAGCATTATCTAGTTACCCTCCTTTCGGAGTAGTCTAGTAGCCAAACGATGAAAAGAAAAGCTCCGAGTGATTGTACAGGAAGGCTCCGAGTGATATTACAGTCAACTTGCGAGCGATTGTACAGTCAATAAAAATATCTGACATGGAGAAAATGAATATATTTGGATTTCTACTGGGACAATGGCTTTGAAACTGTCAGGCAGGTAAGACTATATATCAGAAAAGGTACATGTGAAAATCCAGGTAGCAAACATTGATTTTTCGATGTTTTTTTGACATTTTTGATCGCTGTTGTGTGACCTTTTTGATTGTTTTAGACGGAGCTCCACCATTCTAAGGAAAACGTTTCGATGCATATATCTTTCTTATTATTTTATTGGTTCATATTTACATAAAGAATGTTTTAGCTATCAAAACTTGAAGCAGAAACGTTGTATAGGAACATAAAAGTTCGTCAAGTTTCCATCAAGCAACTTGTTATTTTTCGAATGTCGGAGCACCGCTTGACAGTCTCCCGAATGACCAAATTATTAGAAAACCGTACAGTTCCGTTCCCAAACTGTGGTTCCGGTCTGAGTAATGTTTTACATTCATGGCTGGCATAAACCACGACGTGCACGAAGTTGTAAATGCGATTTTAAAATTAGTTTTATACAACCATGTAAAACTTATATCTTAAATGGGATTTTGTAAATGATAAAATGATTAAGGTTTATGTACCCTTCTGTAGCCATTTTTGTACGCATTTTTCAAACCTCAATTGTATCGAAACTACAGATATAATGAATAATAGAGTTAGTCTATTTAGTACATATTCCAAGTGGAAACTTGATGCAAAGCATTACTTTTTACTGTTTCATTGCATTTGATAGAAAAAGAGGACTTTGTGGCAAATAAATCAAGATTTTTATAGAAAATCCACAGCCTTCAATACAGAGATTTTTGTTATCAAATTTGAAACATAAATTACTCACTTGATTTTCTATGATGTGCTAGTGTTTATTTTTTACAAAAAGTTCTAAGCAACCTGTAAATTCTAAAACACCTCGTGCTGAGTCACTAAAGTCGAGCGCACCCTAAAAGGTGTACTTGCTTTTGGCCATATTTATATTTGTTTTAACCAATAACTACATTTATAAACTTGTTATAAGGAAATCAATGCTAGCACTGCATGCAATAATCCAATATCTATCAGTCATCAAATTGCCAAATATGAGAGTACAAGGATAAAGGCTGTGGATTTTCTATAAAAATCTTGATTTATACGCCACAAAGTCCTCTTTTTCTATTAAATACAATGGAACAGTAAAAAATAATGCTTTGCATCAAGTTTCCCCTTGGAATATGTTCACAACGGCATATCTTTATTATTCATTACTAGAACAAACCCGTGAAATCGCGGGTCCGTGACTGAATTAAAGTATATAACTATGCGTAAGTCTAATTGTAGTATTGGTATTGTCATCAGATAAAGTCATGCCGATTATAAGATGCACAGTTTTCTCTGCTTTCAAAATCTTTCTGCTTGAACCCGTCGACCTGAAACTTATCAATTATTGGTGATATTAATTATTTGGAAATCGAAAGGTCCTTGAATGGAGTGTTTTTTTAATCAACAGCATTGTCCTACATAAGTTATAAATAAAGTTGAACTCTTTGATTCGCTGTTTTACGTTATGCCCGCTAACAAATTGAAAACTACGCCTTACAGATTTTTAGTATTCGCAGGCGCGGATCCAGAGGGGGGTTCTGGGGGTTGGAACCCCCCTTTTTTTGGACGATCAATGTATTTAAATGGGAACATGTGATTGGAACCCCCCTTTTGTCCTGGGTTAGGAACCCCCGTTTAAAATGGCTTGATCCGCCCCTGATTCGTATGGTCATCTTAGAAAGTCTTACCAACTAAAATACTACAATAGGGAACACATGCATTTGACAATGATTGAATTTAGTAGTGTCAACCCTGTGATTATATGTAGCATCCTAAATACAACTTTTGGTGGCGATCTAATATATGTAGCATCCTAAATACAACTTTGGTGGTGCGCCTTGTCAGATGCGGAACGTACAGATAAGGTAATAGGTAACAGGTAAATATATATTATAATATTGGTATTGGTATCGGATTCGACCCGGAACTTGTTAATTATTGGCAATATTAATTATGTGGAAAACAAAAGGGTCTGGAGTGGTGTAATTTTTAATCAACACTATTGTCCGATATTAGTTGTAAATAAAGTTGAATTCTTTGATTTGTCGTTTTTACGTGATGACGGCTGACAAATTGGACCTCGTAATTTTAGTATTATAGATATCTGTAGTTTTTATACAATTGAAGTTTAAAAAGTTCGTACAAAAATGGCTA
This sequence comes from Mytilus trossulus, assembly GCF_036588685.1. Taxonomy (NCBI): domain Eukaryota; kingdom Metazoa; phylum Mollusca; class Bivalvia; order Mytilida; family Mytilidae; genus Mytilus; species Mytilus trossulus. The sequence goes on from NW_026963296.1 coordinate 1,466,669, forward strand.
CAGAAGGGTGCATAAACCTCAAAGCTACGTAGGTTAAAAGTTTATCAAAATTCATGAAACGAACATGGAGAAAACGGCAAAAATATGTGTAACAGGTAACATTAAATAAGCATTAAATAGTTTTTTGACCTGAAATTTGTACAAACTAAACGTATTTTCCTGCATATTCATACATTAAAATTTTTCGTATTCGGACTATGATGTCATACGAACTTCACAAAAAAAAATTCAAAAACGGACATAGATGCGCGTAAGAAGAGGTAATTTGGAAGGATTAATATAAGAACATGGAAGAATCGGTTTAAAAAATATGAACTTGCTATTTTCTTACTTCGAAAATAACTTGATATTCAAAATGTGCATTACAAGGGGTTTAAAAAAATCTGGAAATTATGAATGATTCGATAGTCTAGACTAAATTAACACCTGATTTTTTTAAAATGTCCATCTATTATGTTACAGTATAAAGAAATGACGGCATAGTCGCTTATTACTTACCTTACACTGCTCTTAGCATATATTTTTTTTAGAATCTCCAGAATGTGCATTTTCTGTGCTTTGTTCGTTACGTTTGTGGACTCAAGTTTTATCACACGCCTTATAATTCCTATTTAAACTTCTTTTTGGGACTCTTATAAGAAGCTCTTAATGTTTCTACGCACAGCACCTTTTAAGAGAAGATAAATACGGAACTCTTCAATAATTTGTTATTTCACTTGCAACAGGAGCATAAAAAAACTTCCATCATAATCATATGATTTTAAAACGAAGATTGATATATATAATGCAGTTTATGTGGCTGGAGAAATAATAATAAAAAATGCATTGAAATTCCAAACAAATGAATCAAAGAAATTATTTTCCTACTGGACATTTCAAACTCATTTTTCGGAACGTCTTATTTTGCTTCAACTGATTTATTACAGGTGACAGTTTTTTCATTTTCATGTCTAACTTAAAACAATGCATAAAAGCAGGATTCGTGTGGCTCTGTTTGGGTTTTCATTCTATGATATCATCGTGGAAAAAAGAATGAAGACTGGTTTCGTATAGAGACAACCTTCAAACAGAGTCAAAACTACGTATACGTAGATTTAGGCAACTTTGGGTTACCGTTCGGCCTTCAACCATCAGAAATTTTAAAAGAGGTGTCCAACTGACTGCCTTAGAGGATGCCCGCTCTAATCAGGTTTCAGTGATTCCCTATATAATTAACTTTATTTTTCAACTTAAGGCGGCCCGGGCTCTCTCCCCCACTTGAATTTGCCTCTGATAATGGATATCACATTAAATAAAGGCAACAGTAGTATACCGCTGTTCAAACTCATAAATACATGGACAAAAAACAAAATCGGGGTAACAAACCAAAACCGAGGGAAACGCATTAAATATAAAGAGGAGAACAACGACACAACATTAAGAGCTTGTCCATGAGAAAACCATGCAATATGCCAAAAATCGTCCGTAAGCTAGTTTCGAAATATAATGTTGTGTGACATGTATATGGAAGGATACCATGTAGGGACTCTGTGTAAACCATCAAAAGTGCTAATATTTGATTCTATTTTTAGAAATAAGCAATTCTATTTTTAGAACACATCCAAGCAATGGCACAAGCATTTTCTTATGAAAAAATGGCCATTTTTGTAATTGTTTTTTTTGTCATTTTTATAGCAAATGTAGTAATTTTCTTTGACAGAATGCAAGTTAAACATGTTTTCAACTGCAGAAAACGGTTTTTACCATCAAATGTTATGAATTGCCACCATGCCAACTTTTGAAAAATGATTGGTACAGAGAAGTTGGAACTGCTTACTGTTTTTAAAAGTTATCAATTTGCAAGATAACACCTGAATTTTGTTTCTGTTGTGCTTTTTATGTTTCATAAGGTTGATATCTTCAGAATCTGTAAGCTTTTGCTTTGCAAATAATTTTTAATGACATTTTGAGCATGTAAAAAAATCTAAAATTTTAACGAAAAAAAGAAGAATTTCAAGCAGAATATACTATTTAATTTTAAACAAGCTCCTCGATTTTAACTCAAAGTTACTAGTATATAGAAAATAATTAAAGAGAAAAATTTTAGAACACAATATTAATTTTTTTAACATCAAAAATGAGAAATTCAAGGGTTTTAGATGAATTTAATTATCAAAATATTTGTCCTATCTTAATCCAATATTCATATGCTATAGTTTTCATCAGGACATAACAGTTCTAATTTTAAATATTTGTTTGGTACATATATATTTGATTTAATAATTTCAAACTTAACCTTAAATTTCTGGCTGTACAGAAAAATTAAGAAACAAAATTCATGGTGCCCCAGTAAAAGATTGAATTACCTCCTCTGATTGTACTCTTTAATGTTTACATTGGAGACAAAATGGAACCACATCTTCTGCTGTATTATTTCATGGACAATCTGTAATTAGGTTATTAATGCATAACAATGCAGTATGAGAAAAAAAGAATGAAATGCAATGTACATTTGCTTATAAAGCTGAATGTGGACAATCATTGCATTATGCTTCAAATGTCCTGTGTATCCCTTTAGGTATCCGGTCGTTCCGGCCCCAAACCGATCCGGCCCCAAGTCAATCCTGGCCCAAGTCGATCCGGCCCAAGTCGATCCGGCCCACGTCGATCCGGCCCCAAGTCGATCCGGCCCCATATGAATAAACTATATAAATATATGGAGGAATTTTTGACAAATTTGAACAGTATAAAAGAAACTTGCAAAAAAGGGTCGATGATGGATGACAACAGGCAAATGAAGTATTGGAGTACCAGTTAAAGAACTATTTTAAATCGATACGAAACTGAGTGTAATTGTGTCTGTTTTTATAGCATATATATAGCTCCAACATATTTTAAAATGTGAAGATATTTTCCATGTTGACTTTGAATGTCATGGCGATTTTTATTTTATTTACTTCAGTCTCACGCAGAGGAGCTAAATAAATATTTACAGTCCAATGGAACCGTTAAAATTTAACTCATCATAATGTCTTGTTTAACCAAATCATTAGTCTATAATTGGTTTATTTATTCAACAATTGTCTGAAAACTTGTAATAAAAACATGATCAACCTAGTTGTTTTATACCTGAGACTACTATAACACAGTATAGTAGTCTCAGTTTATACTCATCTAAAGAAAATATTTTTTAAAGGCCTTTTTTTATTTTTTTTACCGTACACCTTTTACATTATAATTAAAATCATAAACATTTATGAATTACAATCAATATATATCTTTTTTTTAATTCCTTATGAATATATTTTTTATTGGGGCCGGATTGACTTTACATATGGGCCAAATCGACGTGGGGCCGGATCGACGTGGGGCCGGATCGACCCGAAAGCTCCCTTTAACCAAATGTGACAAACCCACAAGTACCCATTTACGTGGTCTTGGGTGTAACTCCACGGACTATGAACTACCAAAAGGGCTTTTGATACTGTACAGAAGTGGGATATTTTTAATAGACTATTCGTCATGTGACATTAACATATGCCCGAAACACAGGGATGATTTTTGAATATATTGGAGGCGTCAAACGAGAAAGTGACAGTCACCTACACATCCAGACCAGAGTGTTGCAAAACCAAGCAGAGGCATACCAGCATCAGTATGCAAAGAGCTATGAATGACAAAGAGAATATCTCTGCCAGTTGGTTCAGGTACAAATTTCTAGTATGATTTAAAAGTGTGATAAAACTTCTTTAGATAAAACTTTGTATTTTATTTCTTTTTTTTTTTGGGGGGGGGGGGGGGATTGCTATATTTTCTATGCACATGTCAACACAGAGTGGTACAAATGTACATGTTAACAGTTAAGCTTCAATATCACCTCACTGCAGCACTGGTTAGAGCAGAATAATATGAAAACTGACTCACAACAACTGTGAATTGATGAATTAAGCCATCAAATAATATTGATAAAAAATTTCCCAACTGAATCAAAATTTTCCTGTCATAATTTAGTCAACAATCACAAAGAAGTTTACAAAATGTTACGCACATTTAGCATGATTTGATTTCCACAGGGCACTTTAAGATATATCGAATTTTAACAGAAATAAAGGAATTTCAAATGCAAAAGAATCTGATAATTTAGTTTTCACCAGTAAGTGCTTACAGTACCATTCTATATCATATAAATAGTAAATTACTGTCAATTCAGAAATTATTGCACTGTTTTTGTTATTACAAAAAAGGTGACAGGGTTATAATCGCAAGAACTAAACTCAAATTTTCAAATTTTTGTACGAATTTAACAGGATTTTTCTCAATATCAAAAAAATAAAATCCCATTTTAGTCTTAAATGACAAAATTGCAATAATAAATGCATGCAATTAATTCAGAATTTACAGTTTCTTATCCAGTATTGAAAAATAAACATTGACAAAAGCCTTTGGGTGTATACATATGAAAAAGAAGATGTGGTATGATTGCCAATGAGACAACTCTCCACAAGAGACCAAAATAACACAGAAATTAACAACTATAGTCACTGTACATCCTTCAACAATAAGCAAAGCCCATACTGCATAGTTGGCTAACTAGAAAACTAATTGCCTTATTTATTTATTTCATATACATATATGATATATGTACAAAAATGTATATATAAAAAGAATGAGGATAGGTGGTTTGATTGCCAAAGAGACAATTATCCACTACCATTACATTTATTAAGTGAAGTGGCTTTATCAATAAAAAAAAACCTAATAGAGTATAGTGGCTGTAAATTTTAAACAGTAAAATGGAATGAAAGCAAATGGCCCATATTTATGACATATCAATTAACGAACAACAAATATGACGGACATGAACCAATCATGTTAAAAAAAAAACTAAGATATAAACAGATTATTAGTAAAATTTCAACAAATAATGAACAATAACCATGCTAACTTAAGTTTTCTTGGATATATTTAGGTACTAATTTATATCAGCAATATCTCAGACAAGTGTTTTTTTTAAAGTGCAAGCAGGTTATTTAGCTATTTTGGAAATAATAAAATTGAGAATGGAAATGGGGAATGTGTCAAAGAGACAACAACCCGACCAAATAAAAAACAACAGTAGAAGGTCACCAACAGGTCTTCAATGTAGCGAGAAATTCCCGCACCCGGAGGCGTCCTTCAGCTGGCCCCTAAACAAATATATACTAGTTTTGCATGGGTTTTGCTCCTAAGCCTCCATTTTGCTAAGATATCAATTTATAAAATATTTAAAGAAAAACAATATTTTTTTAGTTATTGACCTGGGACAATGTGCAATGGGGGTAACATTGATTCTCTCATTTTAAGGCAAGAATCCTTCACACCGAACAAAAAGCTATAATGGGTCCCAAAATTACTAGTGTAAAACCATTCAAACGGGAAAACCAATGGTCTAATCTATATAAAAAACCGAGTAACGAGAAACACTTATGAATTACATAAACAAACGACAACTACTATACGACAAATTCCTGGCTTAGGACAGTAGGACAGGTGCAAACATTTGCAGCGATATTAAACTTTTTAATGATACCAAACCTTCTCCCTTTTTCTGAAAACAGTAGCATAACATCACAACAAAGAAAACCCCACGATTAAATATCAATTGGAAGGCTTAACTCAATCAAAAAAAGTAAATTAACACACTATGAACAAATAAATTTGATCTGCAATACCTGAATGCACATAGACAGTTAACAAAATTTTAATTCGTATAATGGTATCACGCTTGCAGACACTTAGTTTCTGGACAACAACCTTAGTTTGAGTGAATGGATCTCTATAAAATCTAAACACAAAGTTTGAAACCAAAAAAGGATGGTTGGTATTGATTTTGGGGGTTACATATATATTTCTAACAGTTTTAGGAATTAAGGGGATAAAAAGGGGTCCAAATAATGATTTCTCTAGTTATTCAGACAACAACTTTTGTGTAAGTGTATGGATTTTAAGAAATTATACCACAAAGTTCCATAGCAAAAAAGGAAGGTTGGGATTGATTTTCTGGGTATTATGGTCCAAACTGTTAGGAAATAGTGGCTAAAAAGGGGCCAAAAAGATGAAAAACAATACTTTTATAATGCTTTATATAAATTGCTTATTTCTTGGCCAATTTCAATGGGGTTTTATTCTTGAATGCTTTGATATACTGAATCGAACCATGTATTAAGATTTTTGGCCCTTTATCAAATTGGTCCACATTGAGGTCAAAAGGGTCCAATATTAAATTTTGTTTGAATCATCAAATATTAAATTATAGGGGTTCTTTGATATGCCGAATCTTACTGTGTATTTAGATTTTTAATTTTGGGTCTAATGTTTTCAAATAAGTTGGTCTACATAATGGTTCAAAGGGTTCAAAGATTTCAAAGTGTACCAAAATTCTAAAAAAACATTATAATTTATTTATTTTCAGAATCAGAATGTGACTTTCCACTCAGACATTTTCCCAGACCACAACCTCTGATTGGGAAGAAGAAAACATGGCCCCAAGGGATATTTTCAATGCTGCACTGAATAAAAATGCTTTCCAGAAATTTTCCAGCACCAAATTCGCAGCTACAGTTGCCATGGACTAGCCTCTCAAAAAGTTCATCCTCATAGTATACCAAAATTATTACAGAAGCTATCCAGCTGATTGCACAGTATGTTGCACCAGGTCAAGACAATAATCTTTTGAAGGATGTGTGCAAGAAGTGGATATCATTAAAAGAAGACAAACCTGACACAATGACTGAAGCATTGATTGCATCCTATCAACAGCAGAACAAAAGATTAAGTCAGATGCAAATTTTATCCCTATTTGCAAAAAAGCATATACAAAGGAAAGATTAATGGAACTGGTACCAGGACAGAGTGTTTTTAAAATTGATGCTGCCCGAAGACATGCAACACTAACATTTCCAGGACAATTAATAAATCCACCAAAGGTCTACCGTTCCAGATTGAGCATGCCAAGAGTAATGCATTTCATTGAATTTATTTCTTGCCTCACTTACCATCAGGCTGTTGGTTATGGATCCAAGACCATAGCATTGTAAACTGAAAACAGTTTTACATTAAGGCACTGGGGAGTATAATATTTAACCTGTTAATGAGCCAATGCTACATTTAGGGAAAAACAAAAACTCGTAATACAATTTTGGGGTCACTTATGTTTTTCATATTAAAAAATCATACTTTCTGTAGAAGAGGGGCGAGTGATATCAGATAGACATGTAGTTGTTAATTAATGTTTTTTTGTGTTTTTTTTTTTTTTATAGAAAACAGCTTTTTCTGCTTTAGTAAAAACAAGTTAGCTATAAATTTAAGCAAGGAAAAAATAACTATTCATGATTTTTTTTTCAAAATATGTTGCAACAAAGGGGTTACTTTATTTCTGAAACTTGTTCATTTGTTCTATTTAACCTCCATATGATAAGTTATCTCCCTTTTTGATAGAACTGTTCTAAAATCTGTAAATACATTATCACAATAAGTTTGTATTAAAATCTTATCATATCAATCTATTTATTTTCTATTTAAAATTCAGCAATATTTGAGAAAGTACTTTCAGAGAAAATAATTTGGTTTTTTTCAGGCAAAAAATGATGTTTAGCCACCCTCTCCCCTACCATCTTTAAGCAACCAAACTTCATTTTCTAAAAACTGTGTGTTTATTATTTCTATGTAGTCTGCTTTTTATTAATTTTCATGTAGACCCAATTTTAATATCTGGTAGAATTATTATTTTTCAAAAAGTGTGTCATTTATTTATTTTGCTTTTGCTCAAATTTGTTGCCAACCAGTAACACCATGATTTTTAATTGTCCATGCCCACCAAGATATTTTAAAAGAATTATTCTATTTAATTTAATCTCTTGTATAATCTGAGTAAAACCCCACTTCCAGTGTCCATTTTTAATAAGTCACGGTTTGCTTTATTGAATCTGGAATTTTATCAATTTTTCAGGTTTAAAAAAAAGGGGGGATAGTAGATTGGAAATATTTTTTTTAATATTCAAATGCAAAGCAAAACCTGTTATATGGTAGCAAGTAAGACTTGAATTATTGTAAAAAAAGCAAAAAGAAAGAAATAAAAGTGTTATCTTAGTATATACAACCCTATGAACTTTGGCATTTTTTAGAAAATAGGAAATTTGGAAAATTGCAAAATTTACAGAGTTATCTGCCCTTGGGTAACTTCAATTTTTTTAAATGGCAGATATGGCTATGAAAAGGTCTTTGTATTATGTTTTACAATTGATGCCACTTTTGTTGATGATTTGTTTATGAATATATTAAATATTGTTTCAAAATATGCTTATTTTGTGTATTTTCTATTGGTTTTCATACGAAAATTTCCAAATTACAGGTGGCGCCCCCTACGGCCAAGATATATAAATCAGATCAAAACATTATATTTATTTACAGTAGTTGTGGTAAGGTTTACCTACAAACAATATTTCATAAAGATTGGCAAATATTGATTCCGGACTATTTTGCATGGTTTTCTCATGGACAGGCTCTTAAAATGTAACACACACAGGCATCAGACAAAATCACACAAGAATAACAAATATAACATCAAAATCAAAAACATGAATTTGGGATATACAAGTACCGTGACACGTCTTATCGCAATGTGAATTTACATTCAGAAATAAGAGAAAACAAACGACGCAACGTTAAAATGTAACACACACAGAAACGAACAATAATATAACAATGGCCGTATTCCTGACTTGGTACAGGACATTTTTTAAAAGGAGAAAATGGTGGGTTGAACCTTGTTTTGTGGCATGCCAAACCTCGCACTTTAATGGCTATGTTTAACATTACATTGAAATGACAACCTAATATTACAGGACTACAATTCAAATAAATAGGAGAACCTATTAGACAAAGAAACACATGATTAATAGATAACAGAAAGCATCAGGTTTAAATTTTTTAAATACGCCAAAAAACGCACAGGATCTGTTATTAATACCTAAGCGCTTTTGATAACCCGTCAGTTTCTTTATGGTTTTTGTGTTGTTCAGTTTTTATTTTCTATGTTATTTTTTCTTAGATTGTTGCATGTCTTTTCGTCATTTTTCGAATTTTTTTTTCATTGCATGTTCATTTTTTTTTTTTTACTTTTTTGGTTTGAATATATATCTCTTTGGTATCTTTCGCCTCTCTTTTCTATTTTTTTCGTATTCTTTGTCCACTTTATCTATGCTTCTTAAACTTATAGATTTGATTTGGTCCTAAGTTTATTTTTTTAATTGTCTCAACGTCGGGAAGAGGATAGACAAATTTATGAAATAGAAATATGGAGAATGAATAATACTGTATAGTCAGCTTTAAAAGGCTCTACCTGAAACATATGAAACAATACAATTGAGAAAGCTAACGGCCTAATTTATGACAAAATAGATATGACAACAACTAATTTCAGGATCAGATTTAAGACATGTTCACATCATAGGTGGCTTGGAAAACGTTTGACGCCGCCAACCCACCCACTTATCCGGGACAGTGATGTAAGCCCACATTCTGTAAATTATAAAGAATATTGAGAAAAATACAAGAATAATAAAAAACTAGATTTGCGATTGCAAGCAATAGCGGATGGCACCCTTCCCCTATTGCCAGTTGAGCGGTTGCCATGGTTACGGCGGCCATTTTGGAAATTCCAAACTCAAAAGTCAAGTCTACATTAGCTGAGCAACATTTGTTATAAGTTTCAATAAATTTGAAGCATTTTGAAGTTTTTTTGTATTTTTGCTGTTTCCATGGTAACGGCGGCCATTTTGAATATTACAAAGTCAAACCCCCGCTGCAATTTTTTCCCTCTACAATCATATACCATTTAATGTCTCTAGAATAAATTAAACATTGATGTTCTAGAATGTTCTGTGAAAATTCAAAGTTTTGACCTTTTTGCATTGTTTCCATGGTAACAAGAGCGATTTTGGAAATTCCAACGCCAAATTCCACATTTTCCAATGTTGCTCATCGTTACTGTGAAGTTTCATTAAGTTTGGAACATTTTGAGATTTTTGAATTTTTTTGAGTAGTTTCCATGGCAACACAGTAGTTCCAATGAGTGCCAAAATCATCCAACACCTGTAGATAGTGGGCACCTACATTGTATTAAAATATAATGATTCTGAGTTAAATAGTCTCCAAATAGTTCACCAAAACAAAAAACTGAATTTTTTCACATTTGTTTCGTTTCCATGGTAACGGCAGCCATCTTGACGGTGCCATACCCCACTGCACTATAGAATGTTCTTGTCTACATTATGGTATAGTTCCACCAATATTGTTCAAGCCAATTCCGAGAAATAGCTTGGACAAAAAAGTGTGGAAGAATAAAAATAATAAGAAAAAAAGAAACGAACAATAACAATATGTCACCCCAACTCCGTTGAGGGTGCCATAATGACATAAAAAGGGTAAAACATACAGATATGAAGGAACAAGCATCGAGACCCTCAATATTATCAATTCGTAATTGGTTATTACTCTGACACCCAGTATATGAACACTTAAAGAACCAACAATACTTTATGAAAATATTTTTATGAATTTAAATAACTATAATAATGTCAATTATAAATGTATGTATATATTTTGTTAAAGAACATTTGTATATAAGACACTGAGGTCAAGTTGTCAATCTTGAATATAATAGTTATTATCTCGGAACGTGTATGGTGTGCTTTGCTATTACAGTCTTATTGGTTTCATAATTTGTTACGTCACTCCTGAACCTCATCAAATCTTTAATATAGACCAAGTTCAGGTGATCACAAATAGTTATCAAATAAGGAATTATAAATTATAAGATTGTTTTAATTACAACTGTGAAACACGATAGTATCTTAAGGTAAGTTCTACTGGATTAAATTAAAATCAAAGTTCTACTGGATTGCATTGCAATTTAAATTCATGAAATTAAATATCGAATTTGAATGGTATGTAAAGATCAGAAGAGTTTAGAATAACATGCAATACGAGATCGGCACTACTCGGAACAAATAAACACATGCACACATTCGAGTTCCAGAGCAAGGTTATCAGCTCTCCGAACTTTCCCGAAGTCAAACCTGCATTTTTCTTCGGAAGATGTCTGTACCATGTTTACTTAGGAGTAAGTGTTTACCAGTCGACTGGAATTGTTTAAGCGTTTGGACTTGTCAGTGGTATAGACTTCCTCTTACTGTATCTACCTATGGAATCGGTGTTTTTAATACTTGTTATCACATTTGCTTGACTTCAAACGACCCAATAAACTACTATAACAGATAGCGCAAAGGCCAATTATATATTACGTATATATAAACAACTTATATCGTCAGTCTTCTCGTATTTCTAAAATTGTCAATTGTCATGTTGATTGGATGCTTTTTTTAAAAAAGATTGCATCTGTTTTCTCGTTCAAACTGTTTCAAATTTTTCATATCGGGGTCTTAAAGCCGGTATGGGGTTTTCACGTTGTTGAAGGCTTCGTTGATCTAGTATTGCTTACTACCACCTTATTGAGATCACCCCTAGTTTTTGGTGGGATTCGTGTTGTTTATTCTTTAGTTTTCTATGTTGTGTCATGTGTACTATTGTTTTTCTGTTTGTCTTTTTCATTTTTAGCCATGGCGTTGTCAGTTTGTTTTAGATTTATGAGTTTGACTGTCCCTTTGGTATCTTTCGTCCCTTTTTTTTTTTTTTTTTTTTTTTTAACTCTGGTGGATAATGTCTTTTTGGCAATCATACCAAATCTCCTTATGTATTATAGGCAGGATATCTCTAATGAATCGTATGAATCATCATTACCGAATTGAACCAAGAAATAACACGACGGGTGTCCTATACGGTACAGGAAATGCTTACCCTTCAGGAGCACCTGATTTCACTCCCGGTTTTTAGTGGAGTTCGTCTTGCTTCTTATTTATTATTTACAACTGATGATGTAATATCCTTTGGTTTTTTGAGTCTTTGTTTACTCTTTGGTTTTGATTGTTATTGTCTTATGACAAGCTTGACCAAATCCAACTGCCACTTCTTAATTGTAATAAAGTATCGTTACTATATATATATAATTTGATATAGAAAAAAAAACCTATCAGTTTGACTAAAATACTTTTGAGAGTATTTTGTTTATTGCAGGACAAGATATACATTTTAACGTCATATAATCTTTGAATAAAATAACAAAAATGAAGCATGAAAGCACATCAAAGGATCTTTCGGTGTTACTCAAAGTCATACTAATATAATATAATACTGCTATGACGTATTGATATGAGTTCTAAATCGTTTCCTGTTTCAATTTCATTTTTTCTTTTAAAGTCAACTTAAAATGTTAGACAACAGTGGCGGATCCAGAAATTTTCATAAGTTGGGGCCCACTGATCGACTGACCTAAGAGGGGGCCCGCTCCAGTCACGCTTCAATGATTCCCTATATCAGCAAACAATTTTTTCCGAAAAAAGGGGGGCGGTAATACTCCCCCCCCCCTTAATCCGCCTCTGGACAAAACAAAAGTAAAATGTTATTTCTTAATTCTTTTATGTAGAAAAATAAATATTTTTACACTAAATAGACTTCGTAGTACTACTTTTGTGTGTTTCGATGGAATTATATCTGACTGTTAAATAAATGTTTGACCTGGTTAAACAAATAAGGATTAAAACTCGATACCCTCTGTTTAAGCTGACTGTAAAATCCAATGTTTAATTGACCGTATTAATAAAAAAAAAAAAAAACTGCTTTTAAAGAAAGCTTCTTTTCGGCGTTTTGCATTTTCGCCGATTTGCACTTCCAACGATATCGCCGATTATTTTTCTCCATTGCGCCGTTTGTACAGACAAAATTACAGGTGAATGATATTTTTTAATGTATCATCTTAGAGTAACAGTGTAGCTTTCAACACAGATATAAAAAAAAATCCCGCTGCACTGAATGTGTTAGATGATCCCTAGCACAGAGAAATTCATTGTAAAATGATTTGGATTGACTATGTAAGATGTAACACCACCAAATCGTGTCAAAAGAACATACTAGAAAGTAGTGTGTTTTTTTGTATTTTGTTTAATAATTCACTTAAATCTGTGCTGTCCCGTATTGGATTACAGATTACAATAATTCTTATTTACGACTAAATTTACAATACGTCTTTGCCTTATACATTTAAGTCTCATAAAAGTGAGAGGCAAAAGGACATTTTTTGTGGGATTCGGGATAACAACTACCGGAGCTCGGGCATTAATAACCAATTTTTCGGGATCCGCAAAAGAATAATGATTTATGATAATTATTTTTTTTCGGGAATTCAGGCTGAACTAACTGCCAATTTTATGTAAAATAGACTAAACGATAAACAATTATGATATACATCAACAAACGAAAACCACTGATACCAAAATAAATAAATAAACCCTCCTGACTTGAAACAGGGAATTATATCATGTCGCGGGGATAAACATATCGATATAAATTCTAATGTCACATCATTTAACCAAACAACTGAAAAAGTATATATTTGTTTAGGGGCCAACCGAAGGACGCCTCCGGTTGCGGAAATTGCTTGCTACATTGAAGACCTGTTGGTGACCTTCTGCTGTTGTTTTTTTCTATTGTCTTTGACACACTCCCCATTTCCATTCTCAATTTTAATATAATGCCTGAATGAAGCGATTTGTTTCTTGACTGTTTTATTTTTATTTTTAAACTGAGTGTGACCCTTTTGAAAACATACTTTGGAATAATCAATTTAAACATGTATTATAAGTACGGATTGTACACTTATTGGCTTTGTCTGCACGGATTATTACTAATCTGAAATAATCTTATAACAGCTCTCTCTTGATTGTTTGATCTTCTGAACAGTGCGAAATTTAACACTTTCAATTTGGATTATCTAAATAAAGGGTACAGTAAATTTTTGCTATGACCGTTTGTATCATTAATATCAGTGACAGATTGAGTCAGAGGGGTGGGGCGGGGTACTAGATGGCGTTGTCCCCCTTTTATTCGAAAACTTCCATTTTTAGCATAAATCGCACGACTAATTAAATTCACTAATTCTTTCTTTTTACCCTTCCCCTTTTTCAAGAATCTTGCAACACCCTGTATATACCTATGCCTAGTATATAATAATTATATAAACGAGGTAAATAAATGTTAAAAAAGTGAATATTGAAGTGAATTATTGTGAGTCCAGACAATTATGATTTGAAATTTAAAATTTTAACCAAGTTTTATATTTTTGTGGCTATTTCCCAAATGAACAAAAAAAAATTCCTGCAATTCGTTGGATTGAAAAATAAACATTATGTTTTTTTTCCTGCCGACGGACATTCTCCTTTTCTTACAAGCCTGACCTAAATATTCACTTCTCAAATCATCTAGCATCCCCCCTAACAAAAAAACAACCCCAAATAGTTGACCCCTTAGCAGGGAAAGTGGTATTATAGTACAACAAATACAACAACAACAAAAAAGGAACCGAAAAGGGTTAAGCTATCTACAGTAAGTTCAATGTAAGTTTCATTAATATTTAATATTCAGTGCAATATAATAATGAGAATCTGTAAGCTTATTTTGCTAATTAGTACATGTATCTGCATATTCATGAGTTTATTTAAATTGACCTTGTATATTATCATTTTTGTTACAGTATTGTGTTCCTGTAGGACCAAACATCAGTTCGATGGAATTACCGAAAGAGGCACGTGATGGTAGGTTGCAGTTGCCATGATATTTATTTGCTCATGACATATTTTTTTTCAAAAGTAAAATCACAAAAAAACTGAACTCCGAGGAAAATTCATAAAAGAAAAGGAAAGTCCATAATCAAATGGCAAAATCAAAAGCTCAAACACATCAAACTTATGAATAACAATGGTCATATTTTGACATTGGTACATGAATTTCTTATGTAGAAAATAGTGGGTTGAACCCAATTTTATAGCTAGCTAAACCTCTCACTTGGAACTTTGAACAATCCAACCAATAGCGTAATGTTTGAAATAGAGAGGCAAATGATATCAAAGGGACATTCAAAAGTCCAAATAAACTGACAACGCCATGGCTAAAAAGAAAAATACAGACAGACAGACAAACAAACAATACTACACACAATTCAACATAGAAAACTGAAGACTGACGAACACGAACCCCATCAAAACTTGCAAGGGCGATTGTAATTTAACTGAAGCAAACGCAAGAACACATGTACATATTAGACTGAATTCTGGTTCAAGTTACTCATATATAAATGAATAATCACTTATCTTTTCAAATCGAAAGGTAGCTTAATTTTTTTTAAATCTTACAATTGTGTTAAGTTTAAAGTAAAATGAGCATGTTGTCAGAATGGTGATCGTAAATTTGTTTTATTGCTCTCGCAACTGATTTAGACTGATTGTTACACATAATAGAAATTATGTTGAATGTCGTGTTACATGTATTTATATATCGTTAGGTTTCTGTTGTTGTTTAGTTGCTGTCTAATTGACAATTAACTCCTTCAAATTGATAAAATGACACAATTTAACTACACATATCTTCTAGCTTTTGGCTTTGTCTAAAATCTTGATCTTATATTATACATCGTTTTAAAAATCCAAGTTTGCAGTTTATCTCAAGTTTTCATAATCTATAGCAACACTTTGAACAAATTGTAAAAAAGAAGTTTGATGCTTCAATATCACAATAAAAAGACTTAAGTAACTCTGAGATCGTTACATATGTTTTTCCTAATTACAGTGCAAATTTTCCGCCTTCTTGCTGGATGATTAAGTCCTTAACATGCATGAAATATTTGCCACTGCATGGGCGTTAGGCAAACCTCAACCAACCAAAGAATCCTATTAGAGAAACATGTATTTGATAATCTATAAAATGCTGCTGCTATCTTTTCCGTCTCAGAATCTATCGACTTGGGGTAATATAGCATGTGGCATTGTGTGTCACGTGACATCATAATACAAATTACTTTTTTTCGATGATAATTGTGTCTTTTTGAGAACGATGTTAACCAATCAAAGCTATTTGATGTACGCTTTAAAAAAACTCAAGACGATATGCATTATATTCTGAAACAAAGAACTATTCCCTAACCTTTTCTTACATATACTAATTTCAACGTTTTGATTTTAAAGCTATAAAAAAGACATATCGTGCTATGGATGAGAATGGTGATGGCCGTGTCTCTGTAGCAGAGGTCAGGAGAGCTTCTAAACGTATAGGAATAGAGTTCAGCATGGATCAGATCAAACAGATGATGGGGGAGCTGGATGATAACGGTACAGTATAAAACTCTTTTTATAACTCGAGAAATTTGCGCCCTCTACCGGTTACTGTACATGTCCTCGCGAGCGACCACCAGTTCCGAATTGAAATATAAGGGTTATGTAAATTATTGAAATGTTCAATGTTAGAGAGAAAAAAATTTCCTCAATTGTAACTTAACAGAATTAGACTTCCAAAATCGATCTACGAATTCGTATTTTCCATGAGCAATATGAAGTGTAATACACGTAAAGCAGATTTGCCTTCCCTTCCGTGTGGCACCTGAGACTACCACAATTTATTTTATTTCATTTTATTTTTTGTGCCGGAGGAAGGGGGTCGAGTCACAGGCACTTGTTTCTATCCATACGAAGGTCGACTAACTTATATGGATAGTCGACCTTCGTATGGATAGAAACAAATGCTTGTGGGTAGAGTTGTCGGTTTTGTCGTCAAAACTGTCAAAGTATAGTATACAGAGTTTACAATATATTTTTCTACAATTCATACGTGTTTCTCGTTTTTTATATAGATTAGACCATTGGTTTTCCCGTTTGAATGGTTTTACACTAGTAATTTTGGGGCCCTTTATAGCTTATGGATCGGTGTAAGCCAAGGCTCCGTGTTGAAGGCCATACATTGACCTATAATGGTTTACATTTATAAATTGTTATTTGGATGGAGAGTTGTCTCATTGGCACTTATATACCACATCTTCTTATATCTACTGACGTTGAAAATAAATCAGGCTGTTAATATTTTCATTTTAGAAGTTTTACATTTGTTTTCTCGGGGTCTTTTCAAGTATAGTTCGGTGTATAATATCGGTTTTGCTCATTGTTGAAGACAATACAGTGACATGTAGTAACTAACTTGCAGGTTCACAAGATTTCAAATAAGCAAACAAAAATCAAAGTCATGAATAAAATGTGTATGCTGATACATTCTAGGTGATGGTTTTATAAATTATCCTGAATTTGAGAGGATGATTACAACCTTTATTCAAGGAGATACAGAAGAAGTTAACGCAGCACGAAAAATATTCCAATCTATGGACGTGGACGGTGACGGCAAAGTGACAGTTCCGGAAATAGTATCTTCATTAAAAGTATCAAAAGCGGAAGCCAAAGAACTTATGGAAGAAGCTGACACTGATAATGATGGGAAAATGTCGTTTGAAGGTAGGTTTTCAGATACTATTTACCACGTATGCTACCTTGCGTTATTTTTGTTACACTCACAAGGTAAAAGTGTATTTTCATGAAGGCCCAAATACAATGCTTTTAATTGTTTCTATATATATTTTTAGCTTGAAATTCCAATAAGTGTATATTGGTCATTATGACAAAACAGCATCAATCTGAAATCTGAATCCAATATATATATATATGTTACAGTAAATAGGTGAAATTAGGAATTACAAGTAATTACTAAACATTTCAGTAAATACCTGAAATTACTTGCCAATTTAGTAATTACATGTATTTACTAGTTGTTTCAGTGATTACTGGTAATTACTGATTTTTTTGGTCATTTTTACAGCTATTTACTAACTTGATATTTTTGTTTTAAAATTAAAAACATAATTCAAGATACCAAATAAGAAATTAAAGGGGTAGGGATTTTAAGGGAGCTTACTTAAGGATGTAGGAATATAAGGCACATCAAAAGTGCATATTCTTTAGTGTTTGTGAATTGAAACTGGAAAATGGTTGTTTTGAAACTCCGTAAATATATGCATGTAAGACAATGATATCAATCCAAAATTAATTTTCATAATTTTGTTAAACTAAAATCTCAATCATGCACTGTGGTTTAAAACTCTAAAATAACTTTCCCCAAATATCCTGGATTTCTACCAATCTTGGACAAAAGCTAAATGTTTATGATCATAAGATAATATCCGGAAGTAAAGTTTGTAAAAAAATCCTTTGTTTCCTATATTACTTATGAACATTGATCAAGTTTGAATTTTGAGGGATTTATTTTTACTGCTCTAGGGTTGTGCCTTGTTAAATGGAACCAGATGCTCCACAGGGCACCGCTTTATACGACCGCAGAAGTCGAACCCTGAAGTTGAACAGTTGGGACAAGTATGGACACAACATTCAAGCCTGATACAGCTCTGAATTTGGATCGCGATCAAATTGTTGACATAACAAATAGGTTTCTGACAGAAAACAAATGCCAAGATCTTACAATTCTATTGCGCAATACTGTATAATTAGGATGAATACACAATGTTTATTAACCCATAATTCAGATCAAGTAAAAATTTTGGTAGTGTTCTTGAGTTTATAACGTTAATGCTAGCGAGGGCATCATTTGAGTCCCATGGACATGTTCCCTATTTTTGATAAAAGCCTATAATATAAATTCACTTTTTTTTACAGTTGTATTGATTTAAGTTACTGTAACTATTTATAAGTAAGGATGCATATTTTTTTGCAAAGAACCAATGCTATCCAAAAGAGTTCAAAGAATGAAAATGTATTAATAACTATAGGCCACAATAAAGGTTGTCAAAAATGAGAAATGTTTGTACCATATACATGTAGAAAGCTTTAAAAGGCCCCTCCGGATATGACACATGTGGAACAATTCAATCAAACAAAAAACTTGCGTGTTAATTTACTAAAAACAAATGTGAAGGACCTAAACCAATAGAAAAATACTAATTCACAGGCCCTTGAAGTTGACATGGTACTTAAAGAAATTAACAGAGCTTTCTGAATGTATTTTTCATTATTTTAGATCTACAGCTTAAGGTTGTAATCATGAGAAAATATCAAAACTTTTTATGATAAACATAAAAAACGTGATTTTTTTATCCTTACTGATGAGACAATGGTTTAGTTTAAAACATCAAAGCTGTGATGAAATACATATTTGAAATAATACACGTCTATAACCTTTTTGTAATAATACACAGCTACAGTTGCAAACTTTCCAGAGGTGCTATCCAGCACTTTGATTTTTTAAAGTTAAAACATAATGTTTTGGGAGAATTTTCCATTTCTGATTTCCATGTCTGCTGAAATTGGTCAAAAATGATCTGTATAATGCTCAACTTTAAACATTTTGGATTAAAACTAAGGTAACTCTGATTTAACCAAATATTTGAAAGTCAATATTTATTCAAGATATTTTTAAAACAAATCAACCATTCAATATTTTTAGAGTACTAACTGATCTTCTAGTTAGTATTACCATAACTTTTGATCATCTGACCATAATACAACATTGTTTTAGCAGTCAGTAAATAGGTGTAAAAACTCATTTTAAAATTAGTAATTACTGGTAATAACTGGGTCGTTTCAGGAATTACTTGTATTTACTAAGAGCATCGGGAATTACCTGTAATTCCTAAATTTTAGTAATTACATGTAATTCCTAATTTCACCTATTTACTGTAACATATATATATATTAATTGAACACACTAACATCCTTCCCGATACATACGATAGTATTTGAACAACCAGTTAGTGTTGAATGTATTGTCCTCTTTGGTTAGCTTTGGGATTTAGTTCGATTATTGTTAATGACTGCATTACATTTTTGTTGTTATGACCCGAACCGATCCGACTGTTTCCTAATTTTTCAAGAAATGTACCTTGATCAAATTCCTGTTTATAACTTTATAACTTGTGTAATAGACTTAGTGGCTCAAAATTCTAATTCATTGCTTGACACATCTAAGCAGACAAAAAGAAAACAAATGTCTAACCGAATTGCAAAGCAATATTCGTGTGACTGACAGCCGTCATGTTGGTACTAAACAGAGTCTGTTTGAGGTACTGTAGATTTGGCCGACACTCATTTGTTAACTTTTCCAGTTGTTGTCATATCTTAAAATGGTCATATGCCTGGTTTTCGTGTCTGTCAGTATTACAATATGTTTTGTTTTCTTTTCAGAATTTTTGAATGTTTACAGAGGACATGATGGATAGTGGTGTATGAATTCGACTAGATAGTGGTGCATGTATTCAATTTCTAATCGGCATGGTCATATGTTGGGTGGGTTTGATATATTGTATGCATGAGAGCGTAAACGTGTATGATTTTGTATAAAAGCATTTCTCAACTTCTTACTTCATTAACTACATATATGGTCCATGATTCTCAATTAGGTGAGTTCATGAGTCCTGGACTCAAGAAAATACGTATGGACTCACCATTTTTAAAACTGGTGAGTCCAAAGATGCATCAAGATTGTATAAACTGAACACACGTATCATCATTTTATAGCAAAGGTTTAAAAGTATTCTGAATATTATGTTATTTCATTGTTCTATTAGGTCATGGAGACTAGAATAATAAATAGTATTGCCATAAAATATCTTTTTTTTACTGTTGAACTGACCATGCATAAAAAAGCCATCTGACTACTGTGTAATTCAAATAGAAAGACTGCAAGAAATGTAAAGGGTCAATATTTTGAATAATGAAACTTCTTACCAGAATAAAATTGAGAAATGAAATGGGGAATGTGTCAAAGCGACAACAACCCGAGCATAGAGCAGACAACAGCCGAAGGCCACCAATGGGTCTTCAATTTAGCGAGAAACTCCCGCACCCGTAGGTGTCCTTCAGCTTGCCCCTTAAAAAATATGTATACTAGTACAGTGATAATGGACGTCATACTAAACTCCAAATTATACACAAGAAACTAAAATTAAAAATCATACAAGACTAACAAAGGCCAGAGGCTCCTGACTTGGGACAGGCGCAAAATTGCGGCGGGGTTAAACATGTTATCATGTGAGATCTCAACCCTCCCCCTATACCTCTAGCCTATGTAGAAAGTGAACGCATAACAATACGCACATTAAAATTCAGTTCAAGAGAAGTCCGAGTCCGATGTCAGAAGATGTAACAAAAGGAAATAAATAAAATGACAATAATACATAATAACAACAGACTACTAGAATGCAGTATCTTTTAGCTAAACAGACATGTACACTTAACAATCATTCCATACACTATATAGTTGACCTATTGCTTATAATGCTTGAAAATCAGATACAAAAAAAAAAGAACAACAGTGCGCACGCTGAAATGTCTCGCATTCTTTACTAACCATTGATATTATGTTGATAGTCCTAAATATAAAGCTTTACTACAACTGTCACATAAACTTAACATAATCCAAGAAAACGAGAAATACATGTGCATCTTACACTCATCAATACACTTAATATAGTTGACCTATTGCTTAGGCTTTCTAAGAAATAGACTTAACCAACCAAGAAATCTAAACATTGACCAATGAACCATGAAAATGAGGTCAAGGTCAGATTACCATACCAGGCAGACATTTACAGCTCACAATACCTCCATACAACAAATATAGTTGACCTATTGCTTATAGTTTAAGAAAAACAGACCGCAAAACTCAAAAACGTAAACAAAATATTTCCATACACCAAATATAGTTGACATGTTGCATATACTTTTAGAAAAAAAGATAAACCTCAAAAACTTAACTTTGACCAAAAAACCATGAAAAAATAGGTCACGGTCAGATCACACCTGTCAGTTGGACAGGAACACCATGCAATCATTTCATACACCAAATATAGTAGGGCGATATCTTTTTGCGCCAAAAAGTAACTCATTTGCGCCACAACTTAATTGCGCCAATACTTCTTTTGCGCCACCTAATTTTCAAAACTATAGGTGTCATTTGCGCCAATAAAATAATCATCTAATTGCGCCAATTCTATTTTTTTTTTCATATATGACAACTTAATGTTTGACTTAAAATTCCTCTATAGTTTATAGTTTAAACCTATTTTATTGTTCAAAATGACAAAAGGATCAGACACAAGTTTTACAAATTCCTCTGATATTGTACATAGACATTTTAATTTAGCCTCGCATCCTATAATAAACCCGCTTTGTGGATCGTTACACAATACAAATTCATCATCTTTGTTTGTAACTAACAACACCAATATCATCTAATATTCTTTAAAATTCTGCTTGATTTTTAGGTTGAGCCGGAGGCAATTTTCTTCTCTCTATATACGTTGACTGACGCACTTGTTTAAATCTTTCTTTACTAAATTTTCTTCTTCAATTTTGAAAGTCGCTCTGACAACATATCGGTTGCTTTTCTTTTGAACGCAGTTCTCAGAATTTGACGTTATTTGTTTCATGAATATGATCTAATTCTTCACTCACAATAATTGTACATGATTCATCTGTGAATAACCTACAATTGCTAGACCGAATTTGTGTTCTTTAACATTGATGAAAGGGGTTTTCCTCTATCAGACTCTATTTTCTTGAATATATCAGAGTATATTACTGAGACATTTTGACTTGTGAAAAAATATTTTACTACTCAACAACTTATTTTTTGGTGAATTTTCTTTAATTTGATGAGTGTTAATTTAAATCTTAAGAGGAAAGGTTAATTAAATGTATGATATGGGTAAAAAATATTTACAGGTAAATCTGGCGCAATTTCATTCCATTTATTTGCGCAATTAATACCATCAAAATAAAAGAGAGTGGCGCAATTGATACCTTTTCAAAACTGCAATTGGCGCAAATTGATTCTGCCCATATAGTAGACCTATTGCATACAATATAAGAAAAACAGAGCAAAACACAAATAAACCTTAACTATAACCACTAAACCATGAAAATGAGGTCAATGTCAGATGACACCTTCTAGGTTGATATATACACCAAATATACTAGACCTACATGTATTTCTTAAAGTATCTGAGATATGGACTTGGCCACCAAAACTTATCCATGTTCACTGATCCTTAAAATGAGGTTGAGGTCAGGTGAAAACTGTCTGACGGCCATGAGGACCTTGCAAGGTATGCACATACCAAATAAAGTTAGACTTTTACTCATAATAAGAGAGAAATTAACATTACAAAAAATCTTAACATCTTTTTCGAGTCGTCACTGAAGCAGGAAAACGAGGTCAATGACAATGGAGGTGTGACAGACGGAAACTTCGTAACATGAGGCATCTATAAACATAGTATGAAGCATCCAGGTCTTCCACCTTCTTAAAATGAAGAAGTTAATTTCACCGCTGCCGTTGCCACTGTTGCCCACAGATCACAATCCTATGTCGAGCTGCAACAAAAGTCGCAGGCTCGATAAAAATTAACAATGAACAATAAAATGAGGTCAAGGTCAGATAAAATCTGCCAGTCTGACATGTACCCCTTACAATCATTCCATACACCACATATAGTTGACCTGCTGCTTGTATCTGTGAAACAGACCTAATCACGTAAGGGGCACTTATAATGAGGTCAATGATAATGGGCATATGACAGTAACCTTATAACATACAGTATCTGCATAAAACATATGAAGCATCCAGATCTTCTACCTTCTGAAATATAAAGCTTTATACAAATAGTTTACGCTCCAACTGCCACAAGATAGTAATATGAATGTCTCACATACTGCAACTAATATGTCACTGGCGAGCCAAACACCTTTATAATTATGTGCTAAACAGTAAAAATTCCTTCCAAACACTCAGTGGTTCTCATTGTATGGAACTAGGTGACAACAAATACTGTACATTCAAATACAAATAATGCTATAAAAATACAAGTTATTACAATGTACTGTTTTGAAAACAATTCCATCCAACTTTTAATACAATAATATAAACAAATTACTCAATTTGCAATATGACAGAACCTCCTTCAATTCAATGATCAGGCATTTATATATGAGAGTTTGGTTAGGCAGCAACCATTTGATTTTCTGGGGGTGGGGGTGGGGGGTGCTGGGGCTATGTCTTTTTTTGGAAAAAAAGTTTGTTTCCAGTTTTTGGAGAGAAAAAAATAATTTGTTTTTGATTCTGATAAAAAAAAATGTGTTTGTTTCACCCTCAGCTGCCCCTATATGTAATGCTAAAATTGAAAGAAAAAAAATGTTTTCAACTTCTCGCAAAAAAAAAATTGTCCAAAAAAAAAACATAGCCCCCCCTCCCCCGAAAATCAAATGGTTGCTGCCTTAGAGCTTACAGAATAGAGATAGTGTGACATAATATATATATATATAAACATGATAAAAGAGAACCGGATGTTCCATTGGGCCCAGCTTTATACGACCGCAGAGGTCAAACCCTGAACAGTTGGGGAAAGTATTGACATAACATTCAAGCTGGATTTAGCTCTGAATTTGGATTGTGACTAAATAGTTGACACAGCATAGGTTTCTGACACAGCATAGGTTTTTGACACAGAATGAATGTGTTCTAATGAACTTAAATTTTTTTTTTTTTGCTTTTGCAATACACTATGCTGTTGAATATCAATCCCCTCCTTAAAAATTTTGTTGAAGAAATTTTCTTTTTAATTTCGGAAATCTGAATTGAAATAATTGTACCCCCCTTCCAATTTATTTTACCTCTGCTTTCTTCCAAAAATAATCTCAATTCAAATTTATGAAGGAGTTTGCAACAATAACTACTCATTTAAATACATCATAAAATATAAAAATATAAAATGCCATAGTCATGGTTAATATTAATATTAATTAATTATAGTACCTTAAATTTTTTTTTACAGCTAATCATCTCAGGACAATCATCATTTCTTAATACATTATTTTCAAGCAGTGTAAGGGAGGTAATCAATAAAATTAAGATAGAAATGGGGAATGTGTCAAAGATATATATAACAGTATTCTCCTTGTTGAAGACCATATTTTGACCTACAATGGTTTACCTTTACAAATTGTGACTTGAATGGAGAGTTGTCTCATTGGCACTCATGCCACATCTTCTTATCTTTATTTATAAAAAAATAAAGAATATGGAAATGATAAACCTTCATATAACAACATCTGTAAAATGTCACACAACATAGTGTTTAAAAAATTCAACATTTTAATTTTAATAATAAATTAACAATATAATAAAGAACAAATATCTGTTTGTGTCATGCGCTTGCCATGGTTGAGTATCCTAACTTATCCTCTAAGTCTTCATAATGTGTTTTGAGACGTTCCACTTGCTGATTAAAATCTGTATCAATCTCATCACAATTATGATACTGTTTCTTTAGAAACTCATCCCATCTCTCTTTCCTTGATGCTCTGTTCTGTAACAGCTGTTTATTCTACAATGAATAAAAATATCACAATGGATTTTGCAAAAAAAAGGTATATTTACAATTCTGAGTGTGTTACTAAGCAGGTTGATAGCTTTTTAATTATATTTTTAAGACCCATTTATGGGCATTATGTTTTCTGGTCTGTGCGTCAGTTCGTTTGTTAATCTGTCTGTTCATCTGTCCGTCCGTCCGTCCGTCTGTACCACTTCAGGTTAAAATATTTGGTTGAAATAGGTTTTGATGAAGTCGAAGTCCAATCAACTTGTAATTTAGTACATTTTAATGCAAATTATTGTTTTTACCCCATTTTCACAGTCCATTGAACATAGAAAATAATAGTGTGGATTGGGCATCTTATTATCTAAGTTAAAATTCCTTGTTTCACTGTGCAATGTTTCATGTGTCATGTGTGTGTACTCCAAGAACTCTAACAATATTTTGATGTATATCAAATCACTATAAGTAAATGTATTAATAACATTACCAACATTTAGAGTTATGGTAAATAAAGTATATCTACTAATTTCACATTTGTTCAAATGGTAAGTGAATCTTTGGAGGGATCATTGATTGTTTTGTTTTTACTTAGTTTGATAGTTACTTTTTAATACACCACAAGGTAGGAAATAATCTGTTCAAGTAGAGTTATCTCCCATATTTGGTATTAAAATAGAAAGATATGCTTGCCAATGAGAAACCTCTCCACCAGACAACTTAAGAATGATATAGAGGTTAGAAACTAGTTTACCTCAAGTATTTCACCATCTTCTATTTTTCTGCACATTTCTGTTGCAACTTTTACTGAAATAAAAAAAAGAAAGATTACAACTATATATTTCATTTAGAAAAACCAGACTTTAAATCTATCTATATGTAAATGTCATGTTTTTTCCCCTCATATTTGAAGGCTGTATGGGGACCTAAATAATATGTGAATTGCTTATACCTTTTTCATTTGAACTCTAATAGCAGGGGCAGATCCAGCCATTTTAAAAAGGGGGTTCCAACTATATGCTCCCTTTCAAATGCATTGATTGTCCAAAAAAAGGGGGGGTTCCAACCCCCGGAACCAAATCCCCAGCGTTCCAACCCCCCAAACCAAATCCCCCCTCTGGATCAGTTAATGGATAGATAGTTGTCTTATTGCCATCACACCACATCTCCCTATTTTATTTCAAGTTAGTGTATGATATGTCAAAGTCCCATAACTCCGGAATGACTGCCATAAATCTTAAATAGTACACATTTTTATTTAGGGGCCAGCTGAGGCCCAGATCTGGGTGTGGGATTTTCTTTCTGCATTGAAGACCTATTGGTGGCATTTGGCTGTTATCTCTTTGACACTTCATTCTTCATTTCAATTTTCCATTTCAAGTTAATTATCATCCCTTACATCATTGTACATGCATTAAAAAATGGCTAAGAGAAATATAACTATCAAAATATAAGCATGTTTATTTTGAATACATATGATTTCTACAATTTTGAATGCTACCCACTATACATACTGAACACCTTGATAATTTAGAAAATAATGTAGCCTCTAGGCCTTTGTTAGTCTTGTATTATTTTAACTTTTAGTTTCTTGTGCACAATTTGGAGTTTAGTATGGCGTTCATTATCACTGAACTAGTATATATTTGTTTAGGGGCCAGCTGAAGGACACATTTTTCTTTGCATTGAAGACCTGTTGGTGACCTTCTGCTGTTGTCTGCTCTATGGTCGGGTTGTTGTCTCTTTGGCACATTCCCCATTTCCATTCTCAATTTTATTGGTAAATAAAAAATTACCAATTAATGGTAAAAGTTAATGAGATTGCAAAATTTTTGTGAAGTAAGGCAGAATATTAAATTCAAATTGTTTCATTTTGCCTGCCGTACCTACCTGCCTGAAAAAAGTATGACACAAACTGTTGTTTTTTAAAAAAAAAATTTATAGATTTTTTCCTGCTCTAACATTATTTTCCTTTGTAAAAGATACAATTTTGTTGTTTGCCATACCTTTGGCAGAAACATCAGGTAAAAAGACCTGCATAGCTTTTAGACTCTCCGGGATCAGTTTCTCGTTCATTTCTTTAACATTGTCTAAAACTTTTTCTAACCTCTCTGGTTCCCTGTTTTGTCTTTTATCCTAAAAAAAGCAAAATAAAATAGATAACTCATCTGAGTCGGATATTACACTTTTACTATTTTACAGATTAAGATGTGGGCAGTCATTGAAAGATCCCTAATAAATGTATATATATATTGTCCATGTTGTCCAGATCCTGACAATAGTTCAGAACTAATTAGGCAGCAACCATTTTTCTGGGGGGGGGCTATGGTTTTTTTTTCTGTGCAAACTTTTTTTTTCGCCTTCGGTGAAGAACAATCTATTTTTTTGGCGACAAACCGAAAACAAACTTTTTTTTTCAATTTTAGCATTAAATATAGTGGCAGCTGAGGGTGAAACAAACATTTTTTTTTTCTCAGGGTTCAAAACAAATTATTTTTTTTCACCAAAAATTGAAAACAAACTTTTTTTTCCCAAAAAAAACATAGCCCCCCCTGAAAATCAAATGGTTGCTGCCTTAGGTTATTGGTGTCTTCTAGGCCTTTAAAGGAGAGTCTCACAGGGCTAGACTAAAAAATGTTGGCCATGTAGTCTCTGTTCTTTCTAAATATTTATTATTTACTCTATTTGGTCCTGCCTTTTTTTGTTACTTTAATTACATACCCTTTTTTTTTATACATAAATTTTCATCATGACACTTTTTATGAAGTAGCTCATCCTTCCTTTTCTTTTTAAACTCAAAACTCCTATCCTGCTTTTTTTTTAAATTTCATCCTAGCCTAGGTTTATATTTTTCAGTTGTTTGAATGTGAGTTCCTATCATTGCTAAACTCACCCATCATTATTCTCAATAATTAATAAAAATCTCACATTCATTTCTGAATTTACAGTAGTCATGGTAGTAACTCCCTTGAGATCTGATCTGTGATGAACAGGATTCTAAAACATACCCACCTCAAATTCTTGTACAAAGTGGTTGATATGCCCTTGTAACACTGGTCTGTGGTCCAATAACCTTGCATGGATCTCATTCACATCTATGGTTTAATTATGAAAAACATACATTAATACAATAATATTGCATTTTTTTATTTCAAATTCAGGAATCATTTATCAAATTATAATTTGAAACAAGTTATCCAATGTTAACAATAAACTTTTGACATAAATTTTAGTTTGTGGGGATGATATGCCTGTAGAAATTATTGAGGCAAAAAATTTATAACACGTGCTAACCCTACACTGTACCTACCCTAATTTGTGTGTCTTTAGCCTAAAACTTTTTATGCTTTTTTAGATCAAGCACCGTTAAAGTCAGACTGTAACCTAGTGATAACCAGTTAAAAAATGTCCGTAAATTAAATAAAATTGACTATACCTTCATACCCTATTTTTTTCAACACGTTTTAAAGGAAACACATGCATATTTTTTTAGCCTAAGCAAAGACTGGTATTCCTTGTTAGTGAATGGTATTACTAAAGTTCATGAAAAGTCAACATATTAAAGTTGCAGCAGATTTTAATGACTCTAAAACTTAACAGAGGTCTCAGCATTGGATTTTGAATACAGATGTGCAGCTAGGATTAAAAAATATCCTCACACAATGTCCCAGTCTTGTATTGATTCATTAATAAAATTCTCATCATATCATTTACATATTTTTCTATTATCAAATATAGAGGATGAATATATCAAACTACTTAGAAGATAACTGTATTGGATTTTCAGCTCCGACGGCATCAATTGGGGATTTGATGGTCGCAAATTAAGTTTTTTGTCAGCCAAATTTTTCTTTTAAACTGATGACGTGAGAAGGAAATGCTCCAAGGATTCGAGTTCATTTGCAAAATATCTAACACAAGGTTTGCGATAAAGGTCATTTATTCAGAAACCATAAAAACATAATACAACTGAATGTTATGAACAATTATGTAATACACCAAAACTGAATAAATGACAATAATTTGCAAAGGTGGGGAATAAATACCGCCACCCTCAATAACTAAATTACAAAATATATAAACAAATAAATATAGTACAATAAAAGATTGAAATCATCAGCATATGAAATTCAAAATTTTAATTTAAAAAATAATACCTATGAATATAAATCTGTTAAAAAATCAAGGGAGTAGGTGGGTGGGAAATTAAAAATCTTCACTTTTCTTGAGAAAACTAAAATGGCGTCCTCTAGCATTCAGTGCAATTGCGAGAATGCTGGCTAATCTAAACACATGTGAAGAGATAACATGCGCCTAATCCTCATTGGTCAATTAAATATCGTTGAACAATCATACTAGTAATTAATCTTGACCCTGATCGTGAGATAACCCCACTGATCTTTGCCTGTAATCAAAAACTTACAGACAACCCCATGCAAATTTACAGTTTCATATTACTCTTGATAAGAATAATTTCCTGACAAAAATGTTTTTATGTCCCATAAAATGATTTACTGGCTTCGCGTTAGCAGAGACAGTAAACGGGTATTTGCGACCATCAAATCCCAAATTGATGCCATCGGAGCTTAAAATACAATATTCTTATCTCTATTCTAATGAAACTGACAGAAAACAACATTAAAACATGCATTTAAAATATGTCATGTATGCAGTCTGCACTTGCATGTACGTCCCATAGCATCCATTGTCAATTGATGCCATGTAAGAAAGTGACGTTATCAAATCAAAATGAACGTTACAAACATTGTTGCATTAGAATACTTAATAGCAAGTCTAGAAAAACACTTAGATTAATATCATCTTTTATTAATTAAACATTTGAATTAAGGAAAAATGTCCTTATAAATGAGTAATATGAACATTTTGAAGCTATAACATGATAACATACAATATACTTATGTCAGCATGGTCAGTAGTGTATTCTTATAAATTAACCTATATATATTGATATATTTATAACTGCACATTTCATTGTTCCAAATATGCCTATTGGTATTCTATGTACATGTAGTATTGTTTAATTGCTGCATCATCATGATCATTACTATTTGTAAACTAGTTGTATGAGCCATTGTCAATTATTGTAATTGTAAGTAATTTTAACCGTTTTCACAGATGATACTGGATAATATGTTCCTTACATTGTAACTAAAATCCCCTTTCCTTTCATGAATGTGACCTACTGAATTAGACTTTTACCGGATTTGTTATAACATGAGCAACAGGATGGGTGCCACATGTGTTTCAGGATCTGCTTACCCTTCCAGAGCAAATGAGATCACCCCTAGTCTTTGGTGGGGTTCATGTTGCTTATTCTTTAGATTTCGATGTAGTGGCATGTGTACTATTGCTTGTAATTTTCATTTCTAACCATGGTGTTTTCAGTTTATTTTCGATTTACGAGTTTGACTGTCCCTCTTCAATAAAGTCTCAACGTAAGGTTTCCCACTCACTGGTAAACAAATGTTCAAAAAGGCAAACATGTAACACGATCTCAATAAGACAAAAACAGATAAAGTTACCTTTAAAAATTGTTTGGTCAATCATGTTTTAGAGAAAGCCCCGCCCACTTTTTGTTGTATCAACGTCAAATATTTCTTTACAATAAGAATAAAAGTAGCCTTTTTCAAACGCTTGTATGATCCTTTTTGAGTCTTAAACCGTAATCGGATTTTATCCGGAAATAGAAAAACATTGATTAAACAAGTTTGAGCTTTCTAAAAAGCGATGCACTGCTGCGCTCTAGTCAACTTTAAGATAATATTATATATGTGTGCGCCACCACGTGGTTGTTGATTTTTAATAAGAGTTGAAATGTGGTATTTTTATAATAAGGTTTAAATAAAAAAAAAAAATCACTTTACTATTTAAGAACTATACTTTTTTTTTTTAATTAAAACCTTTACAAATAGACTCAACCTTAGATAGAGGAAATAGAGGTGCAAATATATATGAATTTTTGTTAGGCAGTGGCTATTCTACCGGCTCCGGCAAAATAGCGAGTTATATAGGGTTAAACTTTTGCTATTTTGCAGTTTTCATTGAGATAAAAATAGAAGTTTAGGAATTAAAAATAGAAAAAAATATAGAAACATATCGTGACTTCAATAAGAAATCTCTGGGACGTTACGCACGGAATTGGTGCCACTTAGCGTTACACGACGTTCCTAATAAATCAACGATTTTGACGTTGTTCCTCGTAGGTTTCAAACGCTAATCTTATATTCTACTCATCATGTGAAAATGCTGCTTAAAGTAAAGAGATGTTTGAAGTTGCTTCTTTATATGGTTTTATTTTTTTAAGCCGGTGCAAATGCACAATTTCATTGAATTAAAACAAAATTTTATATACATGAACAATTTTCAAGTTAATTTTTGCGAAGAATCGTCTGCAACAATAACACAAAATGACAATTTGATGTCTTGTAAAATGATTTAAATATATAAAAAAAAGATGTGGTATGATTGCCACTGTACGGCCTTCAACAATCAGTTTCTTCTATTTCTAAAAATTAAGCAATGTTAACGTTCTCTCTGCCAGAAGACGTCTCCTATATTTCTAGTGAATTTGTAAATATTTTGTTTCTTGTTTCTGTCGCATTTTTCCCAATTACACGTTTATACATGTTTGTTGTAATTTGATAATTTCGCTCCCTCAATTAACGTTAATATTCAAATTCTTCTTGATTAACTTTGATTATGTGAAAGATGTATACAACTATGTCTTCTTTAAACATTTATAAAACAAACGTGAATATTAGAATTAATATTTACTTTAATAAGAGGTCTCTAAAAACATGTCTTTTAAAAAAAAAAAAGTTATATCAAAATTTGATACTAGTACTTTAATTTGTTATTTTATAGAAAGTCTAAAAATCTTTCTTTTAAAAAAAAAATAATACACATAAGTAAACATACGAACCCATGTGAAAAATTGACATTCTGATTAAAATCTGTCTTATTAGTTTCATACCTGCCAACTGTCACTATGTGCGGGGGATTTCCCCCATGGAGACTCCCAAATTGAAATTTTTAAATTTTTAAATACCCATTATGTCCACAGTTTTTACAAAACAATTAATTTTACAATGATATGTGGCTTAAAAAAGTATGGAGAAGCCAGAAAACAATATTACACTGTAGTTGATGTCCCCCTTGAAGGTTTTTAGGAGTATGGCAGCATTCTTGCACACAAAACCGCCATGGGCATTTTGAAAACTTGGCAGGCATGTAGTTTGAACACCCAACAACCACAAACTGCTTTACAAGCGTTACAAAACCAGTGCCTTTTTAGTGAATTTCTTTTAAGTTTTGCACCAGAAAGGTGCTGCCACTGCAGACAGGAACTGGCAGAAAACACTTGTTTCTTTTGTGTCTGTATCATCTTTGCCAATTTGCAGATATATATACATTTCAGTTTTCAACAGTCATAGAATAAATGCTGCCAATGCGCCTAGATTTGTATGCATCGATGTACAATATTTTTTATTATTCTTATAATATTTTATTACGTCGTAGACTATAGATAGTTTTAAAAGCTTTGTTTGATTTAATTTTTCATGAATTTTATAGACCTCGTTTAACGGTTCGAAGTTCTCAAAAACCAGCTGTAACTCTTCATATCAACCGAAAATCAAGTTTGTTTGATAACAAATTTGTTGTTTTCCATTTCCCAACGTTCAATATTCAACTGAAATTAACAGATATATATGTAGATATAGGAAGATGCGGAGTGAGTGCTAATGAGACAACTCTCCATCCAAATAACAATTAAAAAAAAAGTAAACCATTATAGGTCAATGTACGGCCTTCAACACGGAGTATTGGCTCACACCGAACAACAAGCTATAAAGGGCCCCAAAATTACTAGTGTAAAACCATTCAAACGGAAAAAACAACGGTCTAATCTATATATACATGTTTTAAAAAAAAAACCGAGAAACGAGAAACACATATATATATTACATAAACAAACGACAGCTGCTGTATGTACATGTAATTAAATGCACTTCATCAAAATTGAATGACTAGGAAGGCAAGGCGATCAAAATGGTTATTGACATCTCGCCACATATATCATTTGTGCATAAATATTTTCCTTCAAAAAATACTTCATATAGTCTTGATTAAAAATCTGAAATAAGACCGGCAAAGTAGCAAAATTCTATATGAATCGCTATTTTGCCGGAGCCGGAAAAATATCACCTAAGAGGCTATTTTGCCTTTTTGTTCATTTTGTATAGGAACTTGTGACATTGTTTAGCAAACAAAATCGTGCATATTGTAGATAAATAAATAAATTAAAAGCGTATCAATAACAGTGATATTTCAAAAATAAATTTCAGTGTGCAATATTCGACTGAACCAAGGTAAATACTACATAAATACAAGTATGCGAGAGGACGAAGTTTAAAATAGCAATTGTTTGACTGTCATAACAATTAATGCTATTGACACTACTAATATATCGAGGCAGTCAACACCATGCATGCAAACACTTATATATAAATCTCATATTTGCATGAAATATTTGCCACTGGACGTTAAACAACCAACCATCAATCAATATTGGTATAATAATCGAATTGTATAACACATGTAAATCTGCCATGTCTCCATGTCTCTGTCAGAAACATAAATATGTGAAGCGAGCATATGTGTTTTTTTATTTGCAAGTACGACTGAAGCAGCAGATGAGAGGTATTATGAAACGAACTCAGAAAAAAATACCCAACAATGAATGAAACAGTATACAAACGACAATACAATTTACCACTGCACTTTTTATACCAGCAGTTGTGATTCACCGATAATACTAGCCATGAAAACTCCCTTAACATAAAGAAACACCTACTTATATAGAAAGTTTGAAAATATCAGAGTGGGTGGTCGAGGTCAATTGATGTTCAAGACTGGAGAAATTAAAATCATTTAAGAAAACATTTAGCATGCATATATCAAAATAGTTCTTTATAAATATATAGAGAAATACACATACATACACTGAAAGAGAAAGTAACATAGCGTAATACATCTTGAAATGTCCTCAAAACACAAAAGAGTTCTACCAGCACGCTTGATTCAATCCAATTCAATGACCGTTCATGTATACGTTCAACTTGGGCTACTATGAGCGAACAATATATCGAGGAACATGCATAATGAGTACTGACCTTTAGTTGTTTTAATTTCTGTGTCATTTGACCGTTAGTTCTTTCGTTTGAATTATTTAAAAATTGTCATTCCAGGGCTTATATATATATATTAGCTAACTATGCGGCATGGGTTATAGTCGTTGACCTATAACTATACACTTTTGTGGAGAGTTGTATCATTTACAATCATACCACATCTTTTTATTCTTATATATATATATTGTGAATAAAACCGTAAACTTTAAACTAAAAGACACGTTCAATTCCTATCATAATAAAGACAACGTTTCCATGAATTTGGGACTTTTTAAGATTTATTTATAAAGACTCACAAGACTTGCGAAGTTCAACGGATTTCTCGTCTGTATCATGTTTAGGTCCCGTATCTATGACAACCATGGACGGCTGAGTTCCTCACACAATCAGTCATTGAAAAAAAAACCAAAAGAGTCACCCAGCTACGTTCCATGAATTCATTTACATTTCAGTGTATTCTTTTAAATTTTGTCACATTTTGTAATTATGTTTATATGTGTAGGCCGTATGCAGGGACGGATCCAGCCATTTTAAAAAGACGTGGAGGGTTCCTAACCCAGAACAAAAAGGGCGTGGGGTCCAACTACATGTCTCCATTCAAATGCATTGATCTTCCAATAATAGGGGGTCCCAACCCCAGGAACATCCCCCTCTGGATCCGCCATTGGTATGAGAACATGCATTGTCTTCTCCTAATCCTTCGATCTTTGGTACATTATATAAATTAATCGAATGTTTGCCACTGTTGTCGCTGTATTAAATTGCTAGCATAATTTTGACGAGATTGGTCTCTGTATATATTTATATGTTACGATAGATTAAAAGGGATTTTAGTTAAAGAGGGGGACGGGAGGTCAGCAATACAAGGCAAACTAAATTTAAATAACCCTCCCCAAATACTAAAGACTTTGATTATTATTCTGTATCTAAATATATTTAGATTGCTTTAGTACGAATTAAACTTCTAAGTTTTCATATGTGTTTTTATTAGAAATCAATTATAAAAACGTACAGATAAAAAAATGCTTTGTTTGGAATATCCAAAGCATTAAATAAATCTAAATTTAAGCATGACATAAGTCATTTTTAAAGTTCACTAACCATTGCTAACAATTAAGATTTACAATCTTTGAAGTAGGTGAATGAAGCTTGTTTTTATAATAGAAATCTCACTTTTTCATTGAATTGCGGAGTAATACATTATAAAAAGTGTAAGTATTGATAATTTAACTTTAACTTTAATATTAGATCTTCTCAAAGATAGTACCGAGATAATTAAAAATAACTTTACTTCGCTCCGGCCGGGTGGATTGGTTTCAAGTGAAATTAGGTAGTCGAAATTTTTAAAAACTAAAGGTAAAAAATGTACCCAATCGTGCTTTGTGGTCTAATTGTTGGGTTAATTTGTCTATATCCATTATCATTTATCATTCGTAATCCCCATCCATACTCTCTGATATAAACCACCTCCCACAAAATTTTGATCCAATTCCCCGCGGATGAGTTATGGCCCATGGATATGTTCCTTCTATTCTATCCCGCTGATGCGGCGTTAAGAAATGAACAAATAAATCTCTCCTACCAACAGATTATCCACGTATATACAAATTCTTGAAAAGTTACACAACAATGTACAGTATACCTTTGAAATTGAACTAAGTTCAACTCTTGTTTTGGCACATTTTATAGCAAAATTTATTACTTCCTGTGGATTGAAAGTATGGCATCTTGCAAAGAGGTCAATGTTAACAGTGTAAGAGAAAAAACCTCCATGCCAACATATTAAGAGGATTGAGTTTGTGTTCAGTCAAATGTAAATGAAGGAGTTGTCGTTCTTGTGTCTAATTATGAAATATGCCGCATATTTTATAAACTCAATTGTATTGTACGTTTTTTTATTGTTGATAAAAGATGACACGAATAGAAGGGTTCATGACTGAATAAATTAGGAACAATACACCTGTCCCAAGTGATTAACTTCCTTAGCGGTTGTCTCCCGTAATATCTTGAGGTCTTTTCCCGTCAACATAATTTGTATTGACGAATAATTTATTTTACAATAGCTGAGCCACTTTGATAGAAAAAAATATCTAGTTTGCAAAACGCAAATTATTAAGGCAACACTCAAACATAATAAGCATGATAAGATAACCAAAATGAACATAGTTGAATGTTAGTTATAATGGTTAGTCTTTCACTAAATCAAACATTAAACATGATATGTGTGTTGTGTGATATGATCGATCTTTAAAAAGTGTTTTGAAATGCTATACGTTCATTGCATATTTGATAAAAATAATTTTAATATAACAATTATACATGCACAATGGTCTAAAAATATGTTTGGTTTTCCAGGTAGTTGAATTCGTTTCCTTATGGCTAAATTTAGTATGAAGTCACCTGCAAAAATCAATATATTCCTTAAAGTGACTGGCACAAGAGGATCCTACCACGAAATATTATCAAGATTTATTCGGTTACCAAATTTGTACGATCAGATATGTTTTGAATCTGAAATATGTCAAGAATTTACAATTGAGGGCAACTTCTCGTGTACACGAAAAAACAACAGTATTTACAGAGCGTACGTTGCTCTTTTAAAGAGAATTTCCGAACCACAAAAAGGTATAACATTTTTCAAGAATTACAAAATAGTAGTTGATAAGCACATCCCTGAGTGTGGTGGCCTTGGAGGAGGTCCCTCAAACGCTGCAACTTTTCTGCGCATGACAAATGACATTTGTCGTCTTGGCCTTTCTAAAGACGAACTAGCAAGCATCGGTTGTTTTATTGGGGCGGATGTTTCCTTTTTCATTTATGATATCGAAAGTGCCAATGTAAAAGGCATAGGAGAAGTTGTGGAAGAATTTAATGATGATGTCCCAAAACTTTACATATGCACACCTAAAATCAATTGCAACACTGCCAATGTTTATGCGCACTTCCGTCAGTTTTGTTATAATCCGGATGTGACGTCGTTTTACACAGAGCTAGCAGACATGAAGAGTTCAGACATCTTACTGTCGTTACCGTTTAAAGAAGCAAACGATTTGTGTGAGCCTACACTTGCACTTTACCCAGAGATGCAAAATTATTTAAAAAATGGGTGGTTCATGAGTGGCAGTGGTAGTACTGTGTTCTGTATTGACAACATTGAAACAAATAAGTGTGCAGAAATGTGAAGTTGTTTTCCTATTTCTGTACTGTCCTTGTATTAGTTCATACATTCCAAAATGTATACGCAGATTACTAATATATTTTTGTGTATTTTTCGTGTGAAATTAAAAAAATATACAGAAACCTTAAGATTGAATAACTCATGTTCAACGAATAAAAAAGGATGAACTACAACTATTATTGACCAAACATTTAAATGCACAATGTATGGTTTTCTCTAAAATAACGTTGCTAGGTATATGTTGGATTGTATGTATATTAGTACTTTGATTAAGAGGTTCTCCTTGTTGTTAAAGTGTGAATTGAAATTCGCCGGTCAAGCAAGATATTATAGAACTAAAAATTAAAGAAACAACAGACACGTCTTCTTTCACCTACTTTTTTTATACATGTACCTCGAATTTGACATAAGCGGTCATCTCAGTACTAAAATCTATGATAAACGAAATAATTTTAATTTTGAAATTTTCAATTTCCCCCATCATAATAGCAATACACATACTTCACCTGCATATGGTATATACATTTCTCAAGTCTTTCGGTATTCAAAATCACAACTCCCAGGAAAATCAAAAACAGAAAGTCCCTAATCAAATGGCAAAATCATAAGCTAAAACACATCAAATATATGGATAACAACTGTTATATTCCTGACTTGGTACAAACATTTTATTATGTAGAAAATGGTGAATTAATACTAGGTTTATTGCTAGCTAAACCTCCTACTTGTATGGAAGTCGCGTCAATAGCACGACGATGCTACTCAGACTTTATAAAACGTCAACAGTGTCGGCATGAGCAGTAAGACGATGGACCAGGGTTATCCAAAAGAACGTCGACCTTTAAAAAAGAAGGATCATCGGAAAATATTAAGAGCTAGTTGATAAATATTTCATACCGACTTCACAATTAATATACGATGATCTCAACATACAGATTCTAGGTTCTTACGTTGTTTATCATCGTAATAACATGCTATAGAGTTATTTTAGTTGTCTTTGGCAATTATTACCGGTTTGTTTAAAATAAGGACACGTGGTGTAATTTCCAGTGAGTATATGTAAACAATTATAAGCAACCATACGGCCTTTAACAATAAGGAAACCAATACCGTATAATCAGCTTTTTTTCTTGTCTTTTCTTGTTGCTGATGTGTTTTGTTTATATATCATTTGTTGTCAATGTAATTTCATGCGGCTATCATACAAGAGAGAGGTTTAGCTAATTATGAAACCAGGTTTTATTCACGATTTTGAACATTTGGAAATGCCTGTACCACATCAGGAATATGACAGTTGTTTTCCATTCGTTTGATATGTTTGAATTTTGGCATTTGATGAGGGTCTTTCCGATTTGAATTTTGTCATTTGATGAGGGTCTTTCCGATTTGAATTTTGTCATTTGATGAGGGTCTTTCCGATTTGAATTTTGTCATTTGATGAGGGTCTTTCCGATTTGAATTTTCCTCTGAGTTCGATATTATAGTTATTTGACTTTTCATAGATAACAATTAAGCGCCAGTTGGTGAAAAGCAATAGAAGTTTCTTGTATAGATATACTATAATGATACTATTGATTGAAATTGAAACTGTTGTCCCCTAACATATGTGTAAACGATTAAACATATTGAACCGATACTTTTAAACGACTACTACAATTACCATAACCTAATAGATTTATAATTTAGTTATAGCACTAAGTTATATTAACGATCTTTAATTAGATATGCACTGGATTGTTCCGTATTGTCAAAGTATTAAATGGCGTGTAATTCGGGTAAGTCGTTCTATACTATGTTTATTATCAACTCAAAACGATATCGTTTCATATTAGTAGTATTATTTTCTCTTTTGATTATCACATTTACTGCACAAAATTTACTGTATAATTAATATACCATCAATTGAACATTTACTCTTATAGACTCTGTACATTGAGGAGGCTTATTAAACATATTCTGTATTAGTGGTTATTTGACCTATAATGGTTTACTTTTATATACCTTTATAAATCGTAACATGTTTGGAGAGTTGTCTCATTGGCAAATAGTAATCAAAGGTACCAGGATTATAATTTCATAAGCCAGACGCGCGTTTCGTCTACATAAGACTCATCAGTGACGCTCATATCAAAATATTCATAAACACAACTTCTTATATCTATTTAATAAATAAAGTTTGAGGTTAGCCTAAGGCTACTAGTTTTTACAGTTTGTTCTTACATTGTATGTTGGTGTTTTACACCACTGTCGCAGATAAAGGGGAAGGTTTAATGCGTACACACATTTTTGACTCATCGCCACAACCTTTATGTGCCTGTCCTAAATCAGGAACCGACAGTTAAGTGGTCGAATTTATTTTTCCTCAATTATCTTGTGACGTTTTCGTTTGAATTGTTTCACATTTATCAGGCAAGGGCTTTTTAATGTCGACTATACGGTATGGAATTTCTTATGTTTGAGGGCCTAAAGATTGCCTATAATTCCTTACACCCACTGCATTTGAATTCTTGTGGATGAGTATCTCCTTGTCAATTATACCACACCACCTTATTGATATAACACTTGACCAGATGAGAGTTTAAGAAACGGACATTTATCTTCCTTTGCTTTCAAATATTCGGCTTTACACGTTCTTATAACAGTTAATCCGAAAAAGTCAACTGGATGCATGAAATGTAACTTATTAGATGGAATTTCTTTTAATGCAGACGACAGAATACTTTCAATTCTTTATTTGATTATTAACTTATATGCGTGTATATCAGTTGTTTTTTGTTACAGATTTTAGACATGCACCCTTATTCATATGTAAGAGACAATACTACTCATGACTATAATATTTACTAAAACAATATCAACAGTGCCGAACAACTACAATATTTGGAAATACTATACCTGTCCTATCGAGAATTTTCGTGGAGTATTAGAAACTCAAAGTAGAAATAGTCAATACTTCAACAATTTGAATTTAACATCAGGGGATTGGCTAGATAACCTTGCACCTGATGGTGAACATAACATCCAAAGTTCATCTGAAAGCGATGCCAACCCTAGTGAAGCTCCCTCCGATCTAGAAACAGATACATATACTGGAGAAGACGACGTTGAAGTAGACAATGGAAGACCAGAAAATCTTAACCTTGAATTAGGGAAGGTCTGTATAACTAGAAAAATGCGACACCCCTCTTATTTAAATAAAAGATAAAGCCCACTGTTTTTCAGAAAACCAGTCAGCCCTTTTGTCGGGTTGTTGTCTCTTTGACAAAGTCCTCTTTTCATTTTAATTTCATATACTAGTAGATTGTATAAAATGTTAAATTCAAACATTACATATTTTAAAGATTGAACACTAACATATCTCTTCAATTAGGCGTACACTATGGGCTACAAATGGTTTACTCTGTCTAGTAGTTTGATATTTTCATGATCTTCGTTTTTAAATTAACATACTAGGTGCTTGAAGCATTGGCTTCATGTTGAGGGCCTCATCGTCACTTTGAGATGACGAAGAGCAATACAAGCGCTGTTCTTTTGCTTTGGGTGCATGTTTTTCTTTACACCACCTATTTTTGGTCCTCATTTATATCCACGATAATGTTTTCAGTTCAAATATTTTCATGAAAGCTGGATTTATATAATTGAATATATACATCATGCAGACTGTACTGCAGTGGTCACCGGAATTTTGGATACACCAAATCAGACACTTTATATATGAGAAACTGGCTACTAATGCCCTCAATTTTAGAATTAATTCATACGTTTTATATTATTCAAATTATCAGTCAATTGTGTGTTCATTAAGGATCATAAGTACTTCAACTTTCATTTGATAGTTTAACATTAACCATTATGCGTAGGAACTATTTTGTTTTACTTCTTTTCAGTATTTTCTTTTTTGACCGGGGCCGATTAGTTGGTTTTACATCTAACACAGTATTCTAAATTATTTTTGAAAAAAATGTGCCCTAGCTGGTGCCTAGGTCTTTTTGCCGTGAGGTGAGAGCTTTCTTTTGCTCCGCCTCGAAGGCTTCATTGTGTCCTTGGATTTAAGAACATCAATAAAATCGTATTGCCTTTGCTTTTTGTGTAAGTAGAATTTTGATCTTTTCTTTTTCTTGTGAAATTTGCATAATTGAAAAGCCACAATGTTGTCGTTTAGTATTTTTGTAAATAAACTTTTTATATAGAAGGACATTGTTTCATAAGCATAGTTTATAGTTATTGGTATGCTGAAATAAGTGGTATAGTAGCACAAATATAGGAAAAAATTGTTTTGTAGCATCATTTTTCTTGCTAAGATTTGAAAAATAAATAAACAATATTCAAAATGTAATACAAACATTTATTAGATTTCAGATGAGCGTTATCGACAAGACTTGAGTGACCAATGCCAGCATTCACAAGGTCAAGAATCAACAAGTTTAAAACACAAAGGTCTAGATGAAGTATTGAAGGAATACTTAAAAGTTTTAGATACCTGGCAGCAAGAAGTTTATAACATTCGAATAGCACATCATAAGATATGGAAGTACAGCCGCGTCAGTCGTAGAATTAAGCAACACCGAGCCGGAAGCCGGGTGGAATCACAGACGCGTATCCTCTCACCGGGAAAGGATACCGATGTTGATTATATGTTTGAACTCGATGGTATACTAGTAAATTGTGATGACGAATGCAAAGGCATTTACTGGAAACATAGCAGAGATTCTCCAGCATTTGGAACAATTTACGTCGACAAAGAGTATCGCAAACAACTGGAACAAAACCACAGTGATATATTTACTGCCGATACTTTTGAATGGAAGCAAGATGAAAATGCCTTTTTATTATTACCCAGCAGATTCAAGGAAAATGTTGTTAATGCAAGTCATTTTGAGTTTTCAAGAGACAAAAGCGTGTCTATAGCAAGTCCATCAATAT
Organism: Mytilus trossulus; assembly: GCF_036588685.1. NCBI lineage: Eukaryota > Metazoa > Mollusca > Bivalvia > Mytilida > Mytilidae > Mytilus > Mytilus trossulus. The sequence continues at coordinate 1,509,366 of NW_026963296.1, forward strand.
CTGGGAAGGGGGCTGTCAATGAATATGACACAGTTCCATGTCTTAGGTTATCAAAATGGCCAAAACTTGCAGACTCATGGAAATCGAGAGGCCCTTATAGCGAAATATACACTTTCAATTCTAAATGGAAAGAATCACTTGTGAATGTCGTGCCTTTATTTCTTGTTCCAACTGGCAACCCATTGTCTAGGAATAAACAGGAGCAATTTAGACTTTCTTTTTCAATGGTCGAAATTAAATGTTTTGATCAACTGACGGCTAAAATGAGAACGAATTATGGTATTGCAAAATATGCTTTCAAACAACTGTTCTGTTCAGAAAGTTATGACTTACTAAGCTCCTATCATATAAAAACTATTTTCCTTTGGATTGTTGAAGAGCTTAGTATTAATGACTGGGACCATATTTCACCCATAAATTTTGTCAGAACAGTGTTTTCGGAAATGAAAAGTTGTATTTTAAAACAGAGCGTTCGGCATTTTTTTGTAAACGGTTGTAATATATTTCCTTCTCACAAATTTTCCGAAGACAACATTTCATTTTACAACAAAAACTTTGATCGCGATACCGAAATTATTTCACAAGCAGTAACTGATTTGCTCAGAAGTGATCTTGATATTTCATCAGACAGTGGAAGCATGCTGAATGTTGCAAGGTCGCAACTTCGGATGTTAGCCTCGCAAGAGATAGTGGACAGCTATATCGGAGGTTACTTGACTCGATTATTAAGTATGACCACGTTTTCCTTGTTAGAGAATGAGCTTCAAGGCACATTAATGGAAAGTATTGATAACATTAGAACAGTATTCAGCTCTTATGAGTCAGATATACATTTGAAGAAAATAATAAATGCGATCAATATTTTTATTGTAAGTGTACAAACGCGCAATCCAACAATCATAAAATTAATACCGAGTCATCTCAATAGGTTTGATGACTTAACTGAAACAGCACATGCCGCTTTTGAGTTGTATGTAATGAAAAAATACAAAGACGTTGAATCAGTTATTAACAGAAGCGTTGGTTACCAGTTTAGACCGGGTGAAATAGGAGTTTCTATAACGAAATATCACAAAGAGTATGAACTAGACACACCTATACACTTTGTAATAACCGAACTGGAAAAGAGATATGGTAGTTGCCCTCGGTTTTATATCGATCCCTATCTTATGATCACACATTTACAAATTCAAATTAAGCTGAAAGAAAATTGTGAATTCCTTCATTCTGAAACGCTTTCTACTTTTCAGAAACACATGTTGGAGATGGAAGATATTATCAAAAAACTGTCGGCAAGAGTACCATATATTGGTAAATTGTCATATAAATTTGCTGCTGTGTACCTCATACATGGCTATAGAAAACAATTTAAAGAATTTGGCATGAATATACGTTTAAACATTCCAGACAATATTAACCTAGATTCCTTTAACCAAAGAATGTTTGCGAAGAATTTTGATCTCAGATAGCAATTTGATTAATCGTAGGGATAACATTGAGAGTCTAGTTACCAACAGCTATTCGAAATATACAACTGTACAAACGCTCATGTAAAACAAATGTTTATATGTATTTATTGTAGCCTATCGTATTTTTATGTTCATTCCTTTTTTTAGCCCATTATACTTGATCCCGATAATAATGGAACATAGATATTATGATTTATGTTCATTGAATATCAGTTTGAATTCGTCAATGGAAAAGGTAGAAAAAAGAAAGACAACACAGAGCAAAAAGCGCATGTAGAAAGCAGCCAGACAACAAAAACAATCAGACCATTGATTTTCTCAACTTTATTGTGTACCATTTTGGGGGACTTCATAAACCTACTATACAGTATTGGATGTGCCAAATGTCTTATTCGTATCGTGACATACACAGTTAGAACAAAACTTAAAATTGACACTCTCAATTTTTACCCACCCCATTTCCTTTCCTAACTAATAAATAAGACTTATTATCTTACTTCCTATACATTTCTAGGAATATGAGTGGTTTAAAGCGTCCTCGTGGATACCGTGTATATTTGATTTTAGGTTAGTAGGGAGGCGGGGCTTATTTCATACACGGTTAGTAGTGGGGTTGCGTCCCTTTATATTCCATATTAGGTGACTTGCAGGCAGGGCTTATTTCATACACAGTTAATTGTGGTGTTACTTCCCTTTATAAAAACAACACGGTACTGAGAAAAAAAGGTTTCAACAGGCGAAGAAATTGATGATTAAGATGGAAATAAATTTATAAAACACATTAACAAGTTGTTATTGTTGTCATCTGTTTTTGTAAGATCAATTGAAGTAGCTAGTTTCTTAATGCTAACAGTATCGAAGACTTGCTCATTTTGATAGGTCAGTAGTCTAAATTTCACATGTTAAGATAGTCGGTAAGATAAATTCGTTACATAGTATATGGGAACTCGAGCTGCGCTCTCACCCATGGCCATATGCAATTTACTGACCCCATATATACCGTATTAGGTCCCTAGCACACTATGTAACTAATAATATTTGTGGTATGTATGTGTTTATTTATGGACGGAGCATCTTCAATAGATATATTCTTCATAAGTGTTAATCATGAAATATAATCTCTTGTTGGTGTAACCATAGCAACAAATCAAAATTGAGAGAGGCAATGGGGAATGTGTCAAAGCAACAACAACCCAAACCATAGAACAGACAACAGCCGAAGGCCACCAAGGCTCTTTAATGAAGCGAGAAACTCCCGCACCCGTAGGTGTCTTTCAGCTGGCCCCCTTAAAAATATGTATACTAGTACAGTGATAATTTTTTACTAAGGGCAAACTACAAACAGAAACACCATAACAATTTTATACGGTGCATTATTCACTGAAAACGATCCTAGAGACCAAAATACATGTTTTTGAAAATCATCAACCTAATAGAAACAGTGACGGGAATATACTTCAGAAAAGTACAAAAAAGTATCAGTAAAGTTTAAAGACCACTCAGCAGAAAATGTTACGTAATGTAATATTTTGCCAGCCAAAACATTTAGCAATTCTAGGACACATATAGTAACCATGGTAACACACATTTGAAAAAAAATAATTTTGGTATCATTTCCAAAAAATAGAATCAGCCAACACATTTATATAAACTTATGCCTTAAAACATGATTTTGAATGAAAAAAAAAAACATTGGTCAAGGATAATCGTGTATTGGTGTATTTTTTTCAGACTTGTCACTGAAAAAAATACACCAATACACGATCATCCTTGACCAATGTTTTTTTTTTCATTCAAAATCATGACTCATCACTGATGAGTCTTATGTAGACGAAACGCGCGTCTGGCGTATAAAATTGTAATCCTGGTACTTTTGATAACTATTTACACCACTGGGTCGATGCCACTGCTGGTGGACGTTTCGTCCCCGAGGGTATCACCAGCCCAGTAGTCAGCACTTCGGTGTTGGCATGAATATCAATTATATGGTCATTTTTATAAATTTTCTGTTTACAAAACTTAGAATTTTTCGAAAAACTAAGGATTTTCTTACCCCAGGAGTAGATTACCTTAGCCGTATTTGGCACACCTTTTTGGAATTTTGGGTCCTCAATGCTCTTCAACTTTGTATTTATTTGGCTTTTTAACTTTTTTGATATGAGCGTCACTGATGAGTCTTATGTAGACGAAACGCGCGTCTGGCGTATAAAATTGTAATCCTGGTACTTTTGATAACTATTTACACCACTGGGTCGATGCCACTGCTGGTGGACGTTTCGTCCCCGAGGGTATCACCAGCCCAGTAGTCAGCACTTCGGTGTTGGCATGAATATCAATTATATGGTCATTTTTATAAATTTTCTGTTTTCAAAACTTTGAATTTTTCGAAAAACTAAGGATTTTCTTACTCCAGGAGTAGATTACCTTAGCCGTATTTGGCACAACTTTTTGGAATTTTGGGTCCTCAATGCTCTTCAACTTTGTATTTATTTGGCTTTTTAACTTGTTTGATATGAGCGTCACTGATGAGTCTTATGTAGACGAAACGCGCGTCTGGCGTATACAATTGTAATCCTGGTACTTTTGATAACTATTTACACCACTGGGTCGATGCCACTGCTGGTGGACGTTTCGTCCCCGAGGGTATCACCAGCCCAGTAGTCAGCACTTCGGTGTTGGCATGAATATCAATTATATGGTCATTTTTATAAATTTTCTGTTTACAAAACTTAGAATTTTTCGAAAAACTAAGGATTTTCTTACCCCAGGAGTAGATTACCTTAGCCGTATTTGGCACAACTTTTTGGAATTTTGGGTCCTCAATGCTCTTCAACTTTGTATTTATTTGGCTTTTTAACTTTTTTGATATAAGCGTCACTGATGAGTCTTATGTAGACGAAACGCGCGTCTGGCGTATAAAATTGTAATCCTGGTACTTTTGATAACTATTGTCAACTAATTGTTCAGAGTTTGCAATGGCAAAGAAATAGGATCTAGTACTAATCAGCACAGGTTAGTTTGGTTAAGACTGGTTTATTTGTTGGTCATTTCAGACTTTTACTGGTTTGTATTGGTTATTTATAACAATACAATTTTGTAAAGGGTTTATTTTCCTTAGCATTTAGTTTTCTATGTCGTGACTTGTGTACTGTTATTTGTCTTTCCGTATACTATGGTTTTCTAACATGGTGTTTATTTTCGATTTTTGAGTTTGATTGTCATGCTTTGGATCGTTTGCCTATTTTTTTTTATGTAAATCCTAATAATTTTTCTTACATTTTCATCAACTAGTTTGTAATGATATGGACATTAAAACGCCGAACAAATATATTTGGAAAAAAATATACACAGCCGAAATTGAAGAATACTTTTTTTTATGTTTGATTTTGGTTTTAAATCCCAAAGATATATTGTTTCGACGAATAATTTGTGTTTCTCGATCATAATCCAGTGTGCGGACTGTTTATCAAGAATGTTAAGAACATCACGCTTTCGGGAAGTCCATTTGTAACAAATCCACTGACGAAATAAAATTTAACAAAACCGAAAAAACTAAGTCCCTCGCAAAATCAAGTTAAAACACATCAAATGAATGGATAACAACTGTCATAGTCCTGAAATGGTACAGACAATTTCTTATGTGGAAAATGGTGTATTCACCCTCTTTTCATAGCTAGCTAAATATTTCATTTTTATGACATTCTCATAAGCTTTCATGCTATTGACAACGGTATGTGTACCGAACAAACAGACATAATAGGTAAACATGTCAAAAATAGGGGTATATCAGTCTGTATTAGTAACCTGCACTTTTGAACAGAACGATTTAAATATTAATACAGCAGCTTGTCAATGATGCGTAACATGTGTTATAACATATGTAAGCGAAATTCGAATCTATCGATCACCTGCTTTTCGTTTTCATATACAATGGAGGTATTCTGTGTACGACAATGCTTAGACAGGAGCCCCTGGCCTTTGTTACTCTTTTATCATTTTTAATTTTAGTCTCTTGAGTATAATTCGGAGTGACCACTGTACTAGTATACATATTTTTTTTATGGAACAGCTGAAGGACGCCTAATGGGTGCGGGAGTTTCTCGCTGCATTAAAGACCCATTGTTGGCCTTACTGACGTTCCTCTGCTGTCTGATCTATTGTCGGTGTGTTGTCTCTTTGACACATTCCCCCTTTCCATTTTCAGTTTTAGTTATAATTTAGAAGATATGTTAGAAAAAAGAGTTTTACAAAATATCCTTATTTCTACATAATTACAAAAGCGTAATGATGTCATGAATTAGCATTTAATAATATATAAAGTGTAATAACATAATATATTATAATGATGTCACTTGAATAAAAAGTTAAAATTAAAAAAATACATTGACATGGGGATAGTCAGTTGCAATTTAAAAGCTTAAGTTGAATAATATTGGGCCGATGTACATTGTATATTAAGTAGACTTTATCTAGATAAAATAATACAAAATTGAAATGATTAAATTTTCAATGATTTTTTTCCCACAATCAAAAACTTATGATACATATAACATATTTAAAATATCTTTGTTTTATAAAACTATGCTTTCCTTTTATTTTCTGAATAAAGACGCATATTTTTTTTTATCTAAATATACATGTATAATTTACATGTGAATTTGTCTACTATGAACATTTAGTATATTAATAAGAAAACACTATGGATATAACATGTATAAAGATATGGTAGACGGAATGCGAAATTCTACAGAAAAATAGAACAAATTCTGGTGGATATTGTCTCATTAGCGGGCATTCTTTATCTTTTTGTTATTAACTAAGAAATACACATACGTTTCCATTAAATCTTGTATATGAATGTAACGAATATCTACATGATGTTATGTCATGTAGATGGTAATTGCATGGGAAATTTAGGAAATATGCAAATGTTAATGGATGAAAGGCTGTATAGTCATTTGAAACATCTAATTGTAATTCTTGTGGAATAATTGATGACTTTCGAGAAAATTGAAGAGGATAAATTATCAATGCTTTCAATACTGTATAAAAATTTTAATTTTTCATTTGTTCAAACTCAATGATGCTGTATATATTTTCTCCTTTGTGTATTTCTGCAATGTATAATTCATTTCATGCAAGGAGGCTAAGAAATGTTATGTTAACATAAAATAAAGAATAAATCATCAGCCATCCAAGTATTGCATCAAAATTTAAACTGATATATGACTGAGGTCGTATTTGTACCTTAGGTATTTGATTTTGATTTCTGAGCTCAAGGGATATTTGGAATTTTGTTGAGCAAAACAACTAGCTGCTGATAAATATAAAGCTAATAAATATCTCGAAAAAACAGTTTTAGAATGATGTAAAAAATGATGTAGTAGGCTTTTGATATTTTCCATAGGAAAATAAAACAATGTTGGCATTATTTGTTGTTTGAAGTATCCGTTAAAGGATTCATTGATTCTGAAAGACTGATAATCTTGGAGGGAATCAGAAAATGCAAAACAATTTATTCCTTGCTTCAATGGATATTTAAATACAGAAGTCAATTTTTCGTTGTTTATGACATTGAATCGTAGATAAAAGAATTTATTGTCTGGAATAAAATAATTTGACAATATTGAGTATCTTACGCCACTGCTTGTGGACGTTGCGTCCCAGATGGTATCAACAGCCCAGAAGTCAACACTTCAGTGTTGACATGAATATTAATAATGTGTTAATTTTTACAAATTTCCTCTTTACAAAACTTTGAATTTTTCGAAAAACTAAGGATTTTCTTATCCCAGGCATATAATACCTTAGCCGTATTTGGCACAACCTTTTGGAATTTTGGATCGTCATTGCTCTTCCACTTTTTACTTGTTTGGATGAATAAATATTTTGATATGATCGTCACTGATGAGTCTTATGTAAACGAAACGCGCGTCTGGCGTACTAAATTATTTACACTGTACAGCGGCCTTTGTAGACATGCCATAAAACATGGTCTAATATTAGTCGGTCTCCATTGATATGATTCTGTTTCTTCTGAAATCCAAAACGTCAGTGTTTTTAAGAAATATGCACACAATATACCTTTCAAGTCTTCATGTCTCTCTACTATTTCCTTCAGTAAGATTTTTAACATAGCATAACATAAAAACTGTGTATGACTGAACGAGAATATAAGAAATTTTTCTGCTGCAGAAAATGAAATTTGCCATTCAACATGTTCATTAAGAGACCCTTTTCATCCAATAGGAATAAATAACACACCACAAGATATTATATTGGAAATAAGATCATGGAAAGGCCATGTTGTGCGTGGTCATCCAGCTGTCACATTTAAGGTAATTTAACAGCTTTTGTTTTTATTACTCTATAGTAGCTCTAATGTCAATATTTACAAAATTAAAAAAAAAACTACTGGCTTATGGACATCTCAGGTATATTACTAAATAGATTTAGAATAGTTTGTCTCTCTTATTCAGGGTTAAGAAATGTAACCACGTTATATCTTCTATTTGACTTGGGAATAATCTACCTAAGGAATTGCTTTTAATATATCACACAACAATCTCATTGTTGTTGAAGATACATCTTGATAACAATGAGTTAATGATATAGTTACACGTCAATCAGTGGTGTTGATGAGTAAGGGATGAAAAAAGATATGCACAACACTTTTCCATCTGGATTGGTCGTGTCGACTACATATATTTTGAGGGACCCGTATATGTTATGGCAGTTCCAAAGCAATTGATTTATATGCACATTTTCGATTACACTTATTCATGTTATTTGTTTCTGTCTGACGATAAAAAAATATTGTTACAATGTGCACGGATAGCCTTTTAAATAATCTAGCAATGAATTTGACATTATTGCAGCGGACAACGCATTTTATTAATCACAAATCGACACTCTTATGAAGTTGTGAAGTAGTGATTTTCTTATGTGGAAAATCTTTTAGGAATGGTAATGGATGTTTTTGCAGAAACATATGGAAAAAATAAAAAGAATAAAAATTACTAAATGAAATAGACATTGACTTATTACAGTCCATTTGGTCAAAGTGGGGAAACTGGTATTTCTCCTGGCAGAAGTAAGCACTACTGGCACAGGGCCTTACATGCTATATAGCGCCTTTCCCCAAAAACATAAATATAAACAGGAAACAACTTTGAATATTTAATCCTGGTATCTATGATGAGTTTATTGACAGAAGAAATGATAAAAAAGATTGACAATCTTAATGTATGAGGGTTTTTACCTAAACCTGATAGCCTTATATGAGACAGATTGCTTGAGCTTTGTACAACAGATAATACTGGTCACTCTTCAAGTCGAGAGATTATGCTATTTTTTTAAAAAGATAAATGTATTTTTATCAATGAAAACACATGTATTTGAAATCCCCTTGACGGTATCAGAAGACAATATAGAATTTTGTTGCAAAAAAGGTCCAGCTTACTTTCAATTTGCGACACGAAAATCATTTTGATTTATGTAAAATTGTCATTTTTTTCGCAAGACACAAATAATTCAGAAGCAAAACTGAGGTAATGGAAGGTAAGCTATTGATTTCATACTTCTCTTTGAAAATTGTATTCTATAAATGTAAAGCAGAGAAACATCGTCAATTTGAATTTGAATATAAATAAATATAATTTCGTTAAGATAAAATACTAATGAAATGAACCCACATTAAACCTTGGAGTTATTGAACATAATGACAACTAGGAGAAAAGTGGTTATAGATTTAGCTTTATTTTTTAAATACCGAAAGTTGAAACAATTTAATATTCAATGTTAGAGGAACAAAATATGAAGAAATCAAAATTTGACTTTTAAAAATGCTTGCTTACATTTGATAGAATTCAAAAAAGTTGTGCCAAATACGGCTAAGGTAATCTACTCCTTGGGTAAGAAAATCCTTAGTATTTCGAAAAATTCAAAGTTTTGTAAACAGAAAATTTATAAAAATGACCATATAATTGATGTTCATGTCAACACCGAAGTGCTGACTACTGGGCTGGTGATACCTTCGGGGACGAAACGTCCACCAGCAGTGGCATCGACCCAGTGGTGTAAATAGTTATCAAAAGTACCAGGATTATAATTTTATACGCCAGACGCGCGTTTCATCTACATAAGACTCATCAGTGACGCTCAGATCAAAATAGTTAAAAAGCCAAATAAATACAAAGTTGAAGAGCATTGAGGATCCAAAATTCCAAAAAGTTGTGCCAAATACGGCTAAGGTAATCTACTCCTGGGGTAAGAAAATCCTTAGTATTTCGAAAAATTCAAAGTTTTGTAAACAGAAAATTTATAAAAATGTCCATATAATTGATATTCATGTCAACACCGAAGTGCTGACTACTGGGCTGGTGATACCCTCGGGGACGAAACGTCCACCAGCAGTGGCATCGACCCAGTGGTGTAAATAGTTATCAAAAGTACCAGGATTATAATTTTATACGCCAGACGCGCGTTTCGTCTACATAAGACTCATCAGTGACGCTCAGATCAAAATAGTTCAAAAGCCAAATAAATACAAAGTTGAAGAGCATTGAGGATCCAAAATTCCAAAAAGTTGTGCCAAATACGGCTAAGGTAATCTACTCCTGGGGTAAGAAAATCCTTAGTATTTCGAAAAATTCAAAGTTTTGTAAACAGAAAATTTATAAAAATGACCATATAATTGATATTCATGTCAACACCGAAGTGCTGACTACTGAGCTGGTGATACCCTCGGGGACGAAACGTCCACCAGCAGTGGCATCGACCCAGTGGTGTAAATAGTTATCAATTTGTAAAGGGTTTTTCGAGTTTTCATTTGTATTTCCATTTCTTCTCTCACGATAAATGTATTTTTTTTGATAAAATACAAAATAAGATAATAACTGCGTTATTCAAAAAGATTTAAACGCATGTTCTTTGCAAAAGATATACACAGGAATATTTTTTATCACAAGAGTGCGTTGTACGTATAAATATCATGTATATAATTTAACAAAGGAACAATAATATAACCTTCACTTTATCACGTTTTTATTAGATTCGCGCGTGACATACGCTGGCTCATGGAAGAATTTCATCACATACTGTAAAAATTGTTCCGGAAATCTTACATTTTTTCTTTTTGATTGACCAATTTATATTTACGTGATTCGACATTATGCACACCTTTCAACATTTACTATTTTTTTCTTTTGAAATAAGAAGACAACAAAATGGTATCCATGCACGAATATATAATTATCAAATATGTTACAGCCATTCATTTCATAAAAATGAGAAGTAGGCAGGGAGTAATATCACAAATGTGAATTTAAGCATAGGTGAACGTGTGGAATTCCTCATCACCAAATCAGGTGTCAGTTCAAATCCATTTATCGAAGATTCAATATTGAATCAATTAAAATAGAGGAACAATATAATACATTATGATAAATCGTCAATCTCAACACGCAACGGAAACTTTTTTCTGTATATTAAATTAACGTAGGTCAGAATATGTACAATTGTTTGTGTTTTTTTTAAATTTCTTGATCGGTCTGAGAAATCCTTTCTCCTTACTAGTGATATATCTGTTCACTGCAAATAATTGGTCGAAAATAATTTTGACGTTTAAAGCTTTGTTTCTTCTGTAGTTCATATTTTGACGTTATGATGAAGTCACATGAAAAAGAGGAACTATCTGCAACTCTTTAAAAGGAATAAAAAAAAATATAAATGTAAATATCTGACCACTATAATTCGTGTATTACAATATATCTCCGCTCTCAACAGTTAAGTTATAATTATCTACAAAGCCCGAAAAACCTCGATTAATGTATTTTATTTCACAGAGTCGTATTTTATATCGCTAACTCACAATGAACGCAATAATAGTTAGGTATACCCTTTATCGCTATATTTTCGCCATTACTGGATATCACACATGTTCCCGTAACATTTTGAAATAATAAAACAAAATATCTGACGCCACAATGGAAAAGTGATTGTTGTATGGCGTCAAAATTTCAACTGGCCGAGTCAGCCAGGAATAGCGATAAGGTGTATTCCTGATAAATCAAATAACTAATACTATGATTTCAGACGAACAGCCTTGTTTGTTTAACTCTGTATAATCATTCCATGAGCAGTGTGTACTATCATTAATGCATGATTATAAAATAAACAAAAGTATAGTAACGTGGAGCACTGGTTTCAGTCAACAATTTCAATATAATAATAAAATCAATATGTGAACCAAGAACTCAATGTAATTTATAGACATATCGCTTTCGCTGAATTTTCACTTGGTGAAGGGCATGGTACATACATTTTTAAGTGCATTGCAATAATATGCTATTGATAACGATTAGCAAACCGACCGTGCGAAGTATGTATATCCAGCCAAGGTCGTTAAACACTTCCAGTTGTTGATAACGATTTTAAAATTTTGTGCATGGTACATTTTGTCTAAATCAAATATTGTTTTCCAGAAAACAATAAGTTGTTGGCACAAGAGACTAACTATTTATCAGGCAGTGAATTAGTGCCTTCTGGATTACCTTACAGGCGCCTCCACTGTGAGGACTATATATCCGTTAACCAATCCAGAGCACCTTTACAAGTACAGCAACGTACACACAATAATAGCCGATGTATTGTGCAGCTGAGGTTCAATTTGTACCAATTGGAATTTCGTACAACTACCAGTCAACAGAACCATATGATAGAAGGACCTGCAGCATTCCTCTTCTGCCGATACAACAAGAAAAACAGGGCATACAAGAAATAACAAAGACATAGACAAGCGAGGTGAATCAGATTATCTAGTTTACTTGTATTAGAATTTGATTTACAGATATTTAATTGAAGTAAAGGAAATGAAGGACTGAACACTCTCATGATTATGAAGTATGTATGATGGATACTTTGTTCTCGGGAATGCACGAATATGTATCAAATAAAAAATGCTTAATTTTATTTTTTATTTAACAATTTTGCTAAGCTAATGGGAACTTTCAGTTCATATTTAAGTTTCTGATCTGCATCTTATTTCTTGTTCATTTTTTCATGTTTTAACTGTTGTATTGGGTCACATCATTGGACATGGAAAAACACCAGAAAGAAAACCAATAGTATCAAACAAATAAGATTAGCTTGTACAAACACACAATTAAAAAAGCATTCGGTATAGGATGACAACATGAACTAGGGGTGATCTTATATGCAACGAAAAGGTAAAATACACGTATCAATGTGATACAGATATCAAGTCGATTGTTCAAATTTTAATAATATACATGTTCTTTTTACTTTAAAGATGATAAAAAGGTTAGAACAATATTCGGAACGCGTTAGGATAGATAGAATAAGATCTTATGAATTCTGTTTTTAGTATCCGATGGTCTATGGATCAGTAGGGGGTAGTAAATTTCAAAGGGGTTCATGACGTCACGTCTACTGTTAATGGAGACGTCAGCTATTATGTTGTTATTTTTAAATAGTTTTTTTCCTATATAACGCAGCCGAAATAGACCTGCGTGCGAATAGTTCGTTATACGGTTCACTACTGACCCCCTAAGAAATATAGAGGGTGGATAAAAGCCATAGGGTGAATGAACAAGTAGGGTTTTTGAATGTCAACTTAACATTATTTCCAACATATACTGTTCTGAATTGAAATTGTCTGGTGACATACATCAAATTCCAACACGCGTCTGGCGTAAATATAAAATTTCAATCCAGGCATCTATGATGACTATATTTCCAAATTCAATGGACACTAGTACAGGTTTTTTTTAAACTGTCTATTTGTTTAAGTTTTAAAATATATAATCATTCAGTTAAAGATTAGTTTGCATTGCAAATCCTATACCAGAATTCATGAAATATATATTTATTAACCGATCGGCTGTTTACAAAACTGTCAAACATTTTATGCGACTTTAACATTGAACAGATATTCAGTAACTGAGTGCATTACGCTACTAGAAAAAAGGCGTGTCAAATGCTTATAGCTAAAAATATCTTGTTAAATAAAGATGTTGCTCTTGTCTAAATATCTTTAAAAGATTTCATAATTGGACATATTTTACATTTTTTTTTTTTACAAGTATAAACAAATGTTAAGCTTTTGAGAAAAGTTAGTTTTTTTCGCCAATATTTAGGAATTTAAAAGAATAACTGATATGTAGACTTTTGTTGTATGTGTGTTCTTAATATCATATGTGACCTTTTTACCGAACTAATAGACATTGAAAATGTACACCCTTTTAGGATCACCGTAACTACAACTACGATGATAAGAATTAAATGCTCAATATTATTAACTAATTGTTTCAAAAACATATTCGAATAAAACACCATAAAAAGCTACTGTTATATCATATAATTCACACCAGTATAGCTATGATTAGAGCTGTTTGACACACCCATATCTTAAACTTATCAATAGTGGTCCTTAAAGATAACAATAAGATAGGAATGAAATACAAGTTGCTTAATCAGAATAGTTACACATCCTAACTATCTAATTAAGTACCAGGATAAGTGATTAACAAACATTGTCCGTAACATATATAACAATACGATAGGGTCAAAAAACATGCAGTTAGGTTATCAAACTTTTTAAGTGGTGTAAACGGGACAATCTGATAAAAGAAATCTCTTGATTCTTGTTTAACAAATGTATGAATGTGGTAGATAAGATAATATCACCTTTTGAAAACAATTTAGAAGTAAATAATAGAGTACATCTAGAATAAGAAATAAACTTTACTTTCCATAAATACTCCACGGACGTTCTTGAGAGAATGAAATTATAAATTCATCTACATTTAAGTCCATCCGCTCCACAGAGAGTCATATATTAAACTATCATATCACAACCACATTAAAGCTTAATGCTTCGTCTGAATATCTGAAGGTCCCTATTATGTATTGGCTACCTAAACTACACAAAAAAAATCCTTTAAATATCGTTTCATTCGGCCTCTAGTAGGTGATCTACAACTAATCTTTCAGTGCTTTTAACAAGTTCATTAGCTACTATTAAAGAGCTTATCATTAACTATTGGAATAAAATATATGAACATAGTTTATATACCTATATGGAGTTATTTTCTTTCAGAGCGTCAGGTCATTCTTTTTCAGAATCAACCCGGACGATACCATGTTTCAATGATATATGCTCCAAGGCATAACATTATAACCTGCGTAAGGTCATTATTTTCCTTTAAAACATGCAATCTATGATTTACTTCAAAACTTTATTCGTCTAATAGTTTTTTTTATGCCGATTTGGAAATTTATTTTTGAAAGTTCAATCGATGATAGGTGTAAAAGAAACCGTCATTGTAGTCCTGCATTTTAATTTTAGAAAAAAATAACGTGAACTTTTGTTGATTTATCCCCAACCTTTGTAGCAAAATACTTCACCAGCATATGGGATATATATTTCCCAACTTATTCGATATTCAAGAGCTTGCAGCTCCTACTCAGACTTTGTAAAACGTCATCAGTGTCTGAGTAGAAAGTTGATGAACCAGGGGTATGTCAAAGAACGTCTCGTCCTTTTCCTAAAAATTTTCATCGGAAGGTACTAAGACCTTGTTGATAAATATTCCGTATCCACTTCTCAAATAATACACGATGGTCTTGATGTATAGATTCTGCGTACCGATGTTGTTTATCATCTTAACAACATGTTTTATAGTTCTTTCATTGCATTTGTTCTATTATTAATATTACTTTTGCTGTTGAATGGTTTTATGTGATATCCGTTTGACGTGGTTCGGTACTTATACATCTCGTCAATGTGTTTGTATTGGCTTTCATTTTTTTGTGGTTTGTTTTGTATATGCGACTTTTTGTATTTCTTTTGTTCTTATAATGTGACTCTGTTCTTTAAAAGATTCCGTCAGTATGATATTGTTCTATTATATGTCATTATGATATATTTCTAATATGAATTACATGTATACGTTGAACGACAAACGTCAAAATCATTCAATCGCGTAGTGGAATTAATTATTTGTGGATTCTTATAAATTCTATATATAACTTATGGACTCGTTTAAATCTAGGTCTATTTCTGAAATTTATTCACACATACTTTTGAATTTTCAACCCTGTATGCTTACATTGCCTATGCGAATTTTAATTTTTTTTTATGCACATTGAACGACAAATTTATGTGACGTATACAAAAACTCTGACGTCAGACACTCAAATTAATGAATATGTTCGTAGAAAGTAGATGTTTTTGTGTTCTGTTAAATTGTTCCCTTTAAAATTGGTATACGATATTGACTGATGTACCCATATTTTGACTATTGTATTTATTGTGTCTGTTTATTTAAGGCATCAATGTAAATATAACGAAATTTGATGAGACTGTCATTAAAGTGAGAGGATTAGTGCTATAGAACCAGGTTTAATCCACCATTTTCTACATTTGAAAATGCCTGTACCAAGTCGGGAATATGACAGCTCTTGTTCATTCGTTTTTTATGCGTTTTGTAATTTGATTTTGCCATGTGATTATGGACTTTCAGAATTGATTTTCCTCTAAGTTCAGTATTTTTGTGATTTTACTTTTATCTACATTTGATAATGTCTGTAGCAAGTCAGGAATATGACAGTTGATGTCCATTTGTTTGATGTGTTTTATCCTTTTATTTTGCCATGTGATTGGGACTTTCCCTTCAAGGTAACACCACAATTTTCCTCTGTTTATTTTTTCTTATATTTACATCATTGGAAAGGTAGGGGTCCATGCATCATCTGCCAAAGTCGCAAGGAAATTGACCGTTCCATTTTATGTTTAGGGAATATTGAATATGACCAGTTTTGGGGTACCCTAAAAAAACGGTTGAAAACACTAGCAGGTAAAATTCATTGAGTGTGTCATTAGAAATACCCCTGACTGTTAAATTGCATAGAAGAAACATATCTGAAAGTAAATCTGAAACATCAAGGTATTATACATAGATTGAACTTGAACAACAAACGGTTTTCAATAATTAATACAGTGAAGTCTGGCCAGCTCAGATAACAGATCTTTTTCAAATTATAGAGAAAAACATTTTTGTCGTTTAATTCCTGCAAAAATAAATTAAACATGTATTGGTTTTTAATCTTTGAAAACTATCCATTTAGTTATAAAAAAACACATGCATCATTTTTATTTCAATTTTTGGTTTCATATGACTTAATTGTTTTTAATTTTTTAATATATTAACCTTGGTGAATGTTATAATGCTTTGATATACGTATGAAACGTGTGTTCATTCTGGCTGGCATTAAAATTACAATTTTTATTCTTACAATTATTTTCAAACTTAATTGGATTCGTTTTTTTTCAGACGCATTCCTGTTTTCAAATTATTTTGATATAGCCACGTATTACTAAAAGCAACTCCTTTCGCGTAAATGACACATTTACGCGAAAGGAGTTGCTTTTAGTAATACGTGGCTATATTAAAATAATTTGAAAACAGGAATGCGTCTGAAAAAAAACGAATCCAATTAAGTTTGAAAATAATTGTAAGAATAATGTTTTTTTAACTTTTTTTATATCTATTGAGGTCCAACACTTTGGTTTTGCCTGGCATTGAAAAAAGACACAATGTTTTTTCCTGGTCGGTCAAGAAACAATTATGTATAAATGTAGAAGATATTAGAAGTTATTATGATTGTTTAATTTTTTTGTGTGTGTTTTATGTGACATGATTGTATATTTGTATGAATTAACTAGACAGCTAAAAGAATAAACAAGCAGCAAGCTAATAGACATACATACGTTTTAGATTAAGTAGTCTTTTAGGTAAATGTGGTATAACGTTAAGAACATAAGATATAGAAAAGAATAAAGATATGGACCCAGCCTTTTTTTATAACTATTTAATGATTTGTCTATCAATAACTAAAATAGTTCCGACAATTTATACATGTATACCCTTAGATGTTGACAGACTGGTAATCTGTTCTTTTTTTGTGTATCTCTCAAAAAATAGATAATCTGGACAAACTATAACTGAGGAAAACACATCAAGTATAAGAGGAAAACAACTAAACAACAGAAACACTGAAATGCAAAACCATAACAACAATGTAACGCACATATAAACAAATATATGTTTTTCATTCGTTAGAACAAAAAACCATCGCCGAGTTTTGTATGTATCATATTTCACTGACTTAAGGTCTTAAGTGTTTTATGGACTGCTGTTTGTATTGTGGTCGTTTGTTTTACCATGACGTTGTCAGTTTCTCTACTACTGGTGAGTTTGTGTATTCAATTTTGGGCTGTTTTATCAAATGTAAGATATCTTTGTCAGTAAATTTGTTGAATTATATCTGCATTCCAGGGATTGAAAATTGCATGATATTGTTTTGTTAATATCAATGAAGTTACGTTTGCTCAAATTTATTTTCTTGTTTTCCTGGAAAGACGTCATTTTGAAAATCCAAGATGGACGCTATGATCGGATGGATTTTTTTCGTGGCTACCCCCCTGCTATGTTTACATACACCTACAGGTTTCCTGATTGTATCAACACTTGCATGATTTGTGTAGTGAGATGCTTAACTAATATTTATAATTCCTGGTATTATCAATTCGTTCCACAATTTTCGTTAAATAGTACCACTCAGGTACATATACGTTATGGTAATGGGTAAAATAAATACTGTATATTTATTAAATTTCGTGGGTACTAATTTTTGTGGATTAAGGAAAACTTATATGTTCATGGATACTTAAATTTGTGGTTTTACCGAAGTCTGCATATAAGCGTATGGAATATTTGTTATTTGTTGAACATTTAATTTCGTGGTTTTCCTATACCCACGAAATCCACGAAAATTGATATACAACGAATAAATATGAATCCACAGTATGTATATTTTTGTAGATTGCAATGGATATTTCAACGGCATCAAGTACAAAGTTTATAGATATGACATAAAATGCTTCATTTGGTTAATAAAAGTTCGCTACACCATCTTTGCGAGGTGATTCTACACATATACATTTTATTATCAGATTGGTCGCAAAGAATTTCATTGATTTCCCATGATAATAAAAACCAATGATTTCACATTGTCATAAAAAAAATGCCAATGTTATAAAAAGAACAACTAATCAAAGAAATCAAATACTACTAGTTTAGAAAAATATTTAAACCATACAACAGTGAGAATTACATCATTCATTTTTTAATGTGTTGTTTAGTCACTCATTGAATAATTTTCGTTTACAAGATGCATCAATGACGAACAAACAAAAAAATATCTGTTGAAATCGAATAGAATACGAAGAACATTTCGGATCTTAAACACCAAAAGGTTTTGCAGTAAAAAAAAATTTCGTGTTTTTTTTTTGTCATGACATTTTAAGTTGTCGCTTTGATTAATAAATTAGTTAGTTTTAATTTTCCCTTTTTAGTTTTCTGGCGTTTTTTCTTTCACATCCGGTCAATATCATATGAAGTAAGTTGTGTAATAAATTAAATTTAAAAAGTTAACACCACGCACTAACTGAACGCCGGGGGAAATTGAAAATGTAAACAAATGGCAAAATCAAAAGCTTAAACACATCAAATCAATGGATTACAACTGTCACATTGTTGATTGGTACAGGCATTTTCTTATGGAGACATACTGGTCAGTCCACTGTGTTAATCGGATTAATTAACACCTGCAAAAACTTGAAGTTTGAATTTCATTGGCTGATGAAAAAACAAAAGCTAAAGTGGAGTGTTGTTAGATCCTTTTCATGAAATAGTTATCAAAGGTACCAGGATTATAATATAATACGCCAGATGCGCGTTTCTTCTCCATAAGAGTCATCAGTGGAGATCAGATCAAAATAATTATAAAGCCAAACAAGTACAAAGTTGCAGATCATTGGGAAACCAAAATTCCAAAAAGTTGTGACAAATACGGCTAAGGTAATCTTTTTCTGAGATAAGTAGTTATCAAATGTACCAGGATTATAAAATTGTCTTACACAGGATCGATAGAATGTATCAGATTGTTTAATGTAAGACTTAAAATTCAAAAGATTTATTTTTCAAAAGATTAAAAAAAAATATATATATAATAGACCTAACAATTATCACCAAAATAAACTACCGTTCTGTGATCTATACAGGTTTACTTTTACATTGAATGAGGAGTGTGACATTGAATGAGGAGTTGTCTCATTGGCACCCATGCATTATCTTCTTATATCTATACATATATTATCATTTACAAAGGTCTGATTCCGTCAATGAAGGAATCATTGCTTTCCTTGCCTATATATACATCAGGATTTTTCTTCTTCGAAAGACGGTTATACAAATGCTTTACAAAAAAAGTAAAATCACAAAACTACTACGCTCCGAGAAAAATTTATAATGGAAAGCTCCCAATCAAATGGCAAAATCAAAGGATAAAACACATCAAACGAAAGGACAACAACTGTCATATTCCTGACTTGTATTGATGTGGATTGAACCTGGTTACAGCGCTAAACTCGTTTTACATGTTTGGGGTACCAGGTTAAGGGATAAAGTAACAACAGTAGTAGTATGCAACAATGATTTGTAGATTTATTCTGCATAATTATTAAAATACGTTTAAACCATTTATTCAGTAGAAACTCTCCTGAAATAAAGAAAATTAAATTAAAGTTGTGTTGTAACATAAGGTACAAAAACATTGAAGCCTACATACATATGCAATAAATCAATGGCAGAGAAGTAAACTTGAAATGGGTACCAAAGTTACAATTCAAACTGTTTTCCTCGCTACTGAACTACAGTTATAGGTTAAAAATCAGTGGAAGTTGTAAACATGCAGATCTATCATCTACAAATATATTTCCGGTATTATCTTTCAACAAGCAATATGTACTCTTGTAATTTTAAAACAAATTCATGTTTTTCGAAATGACTCATAAGATTTTTGTGCTTGACTTATTAAAGCTAAAAAGATTTGTTCGCAACTGCGTCCTGTGTTTTACGATAAGAAATCATTCGTTTAACAGTGACTGCCGTTGCAGCTATGTTTATTGGTTGATATTCAACTAATGTTATGTCATGCAGCTCGATATCAACAGGCTTGTGATCCCTGCACACGAAATATCCATACAACTTGACTAATTAGATCGCAATGAAATACATAAGTAACATCTATTCAAACATACAATATTAGTTTCTCCTGTTGTTTCCCACCCATCAGTTGGTGTTCCTCCTTCTGTTGGTTTTTCTCCTCCTGTTGCTTTTTCTCCTGCTTTTCCGGTTTTGTAAGGTGGTTCATCAGGCATGTTACCGCTAGAAGAGCAAAGAAAAAAACAGTTACGGTGGTATAGGTGTCTTATGCCATCTTGGATTGTACAAAAACAGAGAATCGAAGGTCCAGATTTCCAATCAATTTTAAGTGGATGTAACTATAAAATAGTGCATTTTTTTAAGGAATCTACATCGAATTTTGCTATTTTGCATTTAACCCGGAAAAAACGCGCGGTAAACCTATTTGTCTTTTGATATTCTAACCGCATTTTTTAAAAACAGTGTTCTCGTATTTCAGTTACAATTCTATCATTTTGTTTAGCTTCTAATAACATAATGATGCCTTTTCCTGTATATTCCATACAAAACGTGTCGTTTTCTTTCTTTTTTTTTTTTTTAAATGATCAATCTTTTATTGCACATTTCTTTGCTGTTTAACAAATTACTCGACTCACAGCATTCAGCCGGGTATCCCTGTGAATTAGTTGCTGTTTAACCAGGGAGATTATACAGTAAATTTA
Source organism: Mytilus trossulus (assembly GCF_036588685.1). Classification (NCBI taxonomy): domain Eukaryota; kingdom Metazoa; phylum Mollusca; class Bivalvia; order Mytilida; family Mytilidae; genus Mytilus; species Mytilus trossulus. Next base: position 1,530,627 of record NW_026963296.1, read on the forward strand.
TATTTATATGTATATATATATATATTAATTATGATTAGTTATTATAAATACAGTACATTGATTTTAACAATTTGTCTGAGTTCTTAGTTCTGTGGAGGTCATCATAATGTAACGTAAATACGGAAGTTGTACTATTCATTATCCGATGTTGGTTATAATTTAATCATTGACCCTTAACCTTGATCGGCATAATCTCGTGAAAATTGAGATGATCGAATGATTGAAGGATAACACGTGGAATGATTTCATGAACCAAGGATCTAAATTGAGTATTTCTAAAGGTGAGTTTTGTTATATTCCCATTGACTTATGATAAATTGATCAAGAAGGATTTTTTTTTATCCTAAAATATTAGATATTTTCTAGTATTTAGACAGTAGACAGTACGGGGTCAATGTCCTACAGGTAAACATTGACCATGCGTCACATTAAACATCTTAAAATAATACATTTGTTTACATTTGAGTTTTTCTACATGATATATATAGTAATATAGAAGAATGATCATGCGCAATAATACATTATGGTTATTATATTTTTTTATCAACATCATTCAAAAATCTACTTGTTGTTTTATCAAGAAGTTTCATATTTTCATAATGTTGTTTAAATTCTGTTTTTTAAATATTCTATAGACATCAACATTGTTTTGTTTATACTCTGATGCATATGTAGATTTATGAATAGAGAATAATATTACAGTGAGAAATAGATTAATGTCATAATAATTTTTATCATATATTTTGTAGCCTAATATTAGATTTTTGAAGGTGATTATGTGTGTTCCCATTTCTATTTTATCAAGGAGTAGTTTGACCTTTTTCCAAAAGTTTTTAAAGTATTTGCATGAAATGAAAAAATGTTCATAGTTTTCTAATTGGTTGCAAATATGGCACTGGTCATCATTTTTCAGATGCCAGGTGTACAATAGTTGTTTACAAGGAAGTATATAATGAAGTAACTTCCATCTGAATATTTTTAGTTTGTTTACTTGTAAACTATTGAATATAAAGTTCAGCATTTTGTACAAATGGCTTGATGAATCTAATTTTAATTGTGTTTTCCATTTTAGAAAGCCAATTGGTGTTTTTTCCAGTATATAACATGAGCTAATACTTTTATAAATTTCTTATGATGGAAGGTTTTCAATTCTGATCAATTTTGTATTATTTTGTGTTTTTAAGTATAGCCTTTTATCTGTTTTAACTTGAGTATTGCGCGAGTTATTTGATTTCATTATCATTTGCCATTTTTTTGGTATTGCAGCTCTTATTCTAGATAGTTCTGATATCCAGTTTGATTTGAGGGTCAATTTATCTAATACTGCCTTTTGTGATATGTTTCCTGCTTCATCTATTATATCATTAATAAATAGTATTCCATTGGTTATCCAATGTGAGAATATTAAACATTTGTTTTGAAATTTTATATGTTTATTGCCCCATATGTATTGTTGTCTTATATTAATAAAATTTGTACTGTTGGTTTTTATTTCAGAGATATTTTTTTTATCTTAAACCAACTTTTCACTATTTCTAAATAGAAAAGAGGGATTGTTTTACTGAGTTTTGGGATTGCTTTTATGCTACCTGGATTCATGTTAAATAAAGTAAAGTTTTCTCCAAATTTATTGAAAAAGAAAAGGGGAATGACTTTCCAGTTTGCAAATTGTGTTGATGTTAAACGTTTGACCCAGGATACTTGTGTAGCTGATAAAAAATAATCAATGTTGATCATTTTAAGGCCTCCTTCCAAGTAATCTTTACATAGCGTGATTCTTTTAACTTTTTCTTTTTTATTACCCCAGATGAAGTTGTAAATCAATTTTTTAAATTCATTTAAAAATTCTTTGGAAATGGTTGTTACTGATGCCAAGAAAGTTAAATTTGGTAAGATGAGAGATTTAATTACTGTTATTCTACCTATCATTGTGAGATTTCTTCTGTTCCAGCTATTGATTGTATCTTGAGACTTTCTTAGAATTTTTTCAGTATTTAATTTGTCACATTCATTTTTAGTAAGTCCAAAGTATACACCTAGGCTTTTAATAGGTTCTTTTTTCCAGTTAATGTTTTCATATTTATCTTTACAGCTTTTAAGTCTGCCTAGCCATATTCCTTCTGTTTTCGATCAAATGAGTTTAAGACCTGAGAGCGTTCCAAATATTTCAATAATATTCAGAGCATAGCTAATTTCTTGCTTGCATTTTAAAAAAAGAGTTGTGTCATCGGCTAATTGTGAGATTTTCAGACTATGTGTTTTGGAATCTAATTTTATTTGAAATCCCTTAATACCAGTATCTTGTCTTATTTTGCATGCAAGAATTTCTACTGCTATTGTGAAAATTAGAGAGCTGCACGGACAGCCTTGACGTATCCCGCGAGATACATTGTAAGTTTCTGAAATCCACCCATTATTTAGCATGCAGCCTTTAATATTCTTATATAATGTTTTAACCCATTTAATAAAAGAGTTTGGTAGACCAAATTTTATAAGGGCTTCATACATAAAGTCCCATTCAAGCGAATCAAAAGCTTTTGAAAAATCAATAAATAGTAATGCACCATCTATGTTAAAAGTTTCAGCATAGTCTATAATGTCTTGGATTTGGCGTATATTAAAACCAATATATCTATTTTTGATATACCCATTTTTATCTCCATGAATTATTTTCAGCAGTATTGGTTTTAAGCGCTGGGCTATTGCATATGCAATGAGTTTAGTATCTACATTTAATAGCGTAATTGGTCTATAATTATCCAGTGACAAAGGGTCTTTTTTTTTGTAAATTAAAGAGATGATACCTATCTTTTGTATAGTTGTTAGTTCTCCGTCATCATAGCATTTATTAAAAACTTCAACTGTAAATTCTTTTAAATTACTCCAAAAAGTGCGATAAAATTCTACGCTTAACCCATCTATTTCTGGAGATTTATTTAATTTCATGTTGAATATTGCTTTAGTGCATTCTTCTATAGTTAAGGGCCCCCCAAGGAATCACTTTCTTTTTCTGATAGTTTGTGATAAATGTTGGTTTCATTTATATAATTTTTTATATCATTTAAGTTTGGAGAAGTGCTTTTATATAAATTTTCATAGTATGATCTTTCTATATTTAGGATTTCTGCAGAATCTGTTACTATTTTCCCTTGATTTTTTTTTTAGGGCTGTAATGCTCTTTTTTGTTTGTCTTGATTTTTCAAGGCCAAGGAAATATTTAGTATTTTTCTCTCCTTCTTCTAGCCATTGTACTCTAGATCTTATTTGTGCACCTTTAAATTTATTTAAATAGAGGTGTTCAAGTTCATTTTCAATGTTTTTAATTTCTTTTTTTATAATTTGGCTTGCATTTGTTTTCTCATTTAGTTTTCTTAATTTTATTTCTATTTTTTTTATACCATTTTTATTTTCAGATGATCTTTGTTTGCAGTAAGTAAGAGTTGCAGTTCTTACCTCTGATTTAAACATATCCCAGAGTGTTTTTAAATTTTTGGTGAGTATTTGTACTTTATAATTTTTGATTAAATCATTTATGAGGTCAATATATTTTTGCTCTTTAAGTATACTATTGTTAATTTTAAAGAAACCCCTGCCTCTTTCTTCTGAATTTTGTCTAACTTGTAAAGAAGTGGCTTGGTGATCAGTGTATGAGATCATTGCAGGTCTAATATCTGCTTTTATAACATGCGGTCTTATATCGGGACTAATCAAGAAGAAGTCAATTCTGCTCGCTATGTTTGTTTCATTTTTCCTTCTCCATGTGAATTGACTAGTATTTGGATTAAGTTCTCTCCATATATCTGTTAAGTTATTTTTCTTTATCAGTTTTTTTAAGCTATTTACTGGTTTGTAGTTTCTTGGAATGATATTAGTTTTTCTATCATTAATTGAGAGCGTTTCGTTCATATCACCTCCTAATATAAGAATACCCAAACGATTGTTTTCAATTATATTTTGAACCTTTTTGAAAAATTTGTTTCTATTTTTGTGTAGATTTGGAGCATAAACATTTATTAGAGTAAAAATATTGTCATTTATTTCTAAATGAATAGTACAACTTCCGTATAATATATTATGTATTATTAGCGTCTTAATAAATTTGATTATCGATACAATTTTTCGTATGTATTTTTCATAAACAGGGAAGGCTGTTTCAGTGATTGTTTTATCACAACTTGACTTGTTCTCATCTCTTGTTTGTTGGATCGCATATTGAGAGCAGAAACATTTATTCGTTGGTTTGAGGAATGGGGTTATTTGAAGATCGTTGTTTTCCATAATAAACAATATTATACACAGTTCATTACATATATATACATTTTCATTCACATGATTAATATTTATTTTATTACTAATTTCAAGGTATATATAATCTAGAATTATATCAGACTTTGACTTATTTTTTTCTGTATTTTTTTTTTGCATAAAAAGAAAAATAGACAAACAAGTAAAAAATATAATACAATATTTTCGGATGTCCTTGGTTTTGTTGAGCCAATATCTCGGTCATGCAAAGTGTCGGTTGGTGTGGTTGCAGATCGTTTTGCTGTTTTTTGCTGTGGGGTTGTTCCAAGATATTTGTCCAGTGGACCGTGAGCTGTTTCCTGGGATTTGGTTACTTTTTTTTTTTTTTTTTTTTTTTGGATTTTGTTCAGGGGACTGTTCTATGGGTGCCTCTGACTCCGACTTAGATATGTTTTGTGTTGGTACATCTACTTTGCTGGTATCTTTGGTAAGTTCGGTAATATTACTGGTTTCTTTATTCTGTGGAGTATCATCAGTATGTGAGAGATTTTCAGTCGATTTAGATGTAACAATCTCCTCATCTTTCTCCGATTCATTTTCACTTCCTTCATCTGACTCTTCTGTTGAATCCTCTGAGGCAATTTGACTGTTTTTATCAAATTCAGAAATGCAGTTCTTTGAGATGTGTCCGTTTTCACCACATGTCTTGCATTTCCAATCATTGCTACAGTTTGTTTTTTTGTGACCTTTTTGCAAGCATTTGGAGCATTCAATGTCTGTGTTGTTCTCATTTATTTGTCCTTTATAAAATATGAGGCCACGGTACTTGCCAATTTTTACGTTTCTTGGAATTGTGTGTGGAAAGGGTTCGCAATGAAAAATTCTGTCACCTGTTTGACAGTTTGTCATAAACCCATCGATCCTTAATCTTTCTCTGTGATAATTGAGTATGTTGAGGTGCAGTTTTGCAGGTATCTTAACAATTGGCCATCATCGGCGGACAGTGGTATATTTTTCATTCTTATTCTCACAGTAGTTGGACTCTCTTTTTCTACATATCTTGGGTTTCTAGGGTATACCTCAATGCGTTTTTTCCTTACTGTAATTGAATTAACCAAAAGTGTATTCCTGTCTTCATCATTGTTTGGGTAGATGCGCCAGACGCCTCCAATTACCATCTGAAGCCCGTTTAGATGGCTAGCTGGTATTGTGAGGTCAATACATCTAAACAGTTCTGTGTGTGTTAGGTAGTTGTTTTTATCTGGTTTTCAGCTACCGAAAATGTCTGATTCAAGAATAAATACAGGCTTGATGTTGAAATAATCAGCGTCAGGTTCTGCATTATCTTTGGAAAAGTTGTTGTTGTTTTGTTTCAGTGCCGAGACATAGGAGCCGGCCATCTTGTCATTGTCCGGATTTTCACTGTTTTGATTACTCATATTGCAAAGTATAAAACTTCTGTATTTTGTTCTCTAAAGATTATCTGACAGTTTCTAGATGTTAATTAACGTTTTGATTATTATTTAAATGGTTGGAGTGACTTTCAAACTTGTACATAACTATAAATTGTTGTGTTATTCCGGGAGCTCTGGAAAACCGTGGTCAGCCATTCTAACCGGAAGAAATACCCATACAACTTGACTAATAAGATCGCAATGAAATACATAAGTAACATCTATTCAAACATACAATATTAGTTTCTCCTGTTGTTTCCCACCCACCAGTTGGTGTTCCTCCTTCTGTTGGTTTTTCTCCTGCTTTTCCGGTTTTGTAAGGTGGTTCATCAGGCATGTTACCGCTAGAAGAGCATAGAAAAAAACAGTTACGGTGGTATGGGTGTCTTATGCCATCTTGGATTGTACAAAAACAGAGAATCGAAGGTCCAGATTTCCAATCAATTTTGCAAAGTATGTACAAATTCTTAGTACGTCTAAACAAATGACAACTCTACGACAGATCAATTGGACCACAAGAGAAGGTGGTACACGGATGAAAACATTTATATTCATAACTACTCTAAATATCATCACAACATTTAATCGGCAAATTAGCCGATATACATATATATATATATCATGGCATGCCGTTTACATAACTTTTCAGTATCAAACGCGGAAGCATGTTTTCACTATACACACTACTTTAAAGCTACGTTATGTTGACAAACAATATTACAGTTTTACACGGTCATCATAATGAACTAATTTACCGATAATAACATTAACGGAACTTCCCGTTTTGTGAACAATTTCGACAATAAAAACATATATTTAAATATTTGATTTAGAAATGTTTTGAACCAATAGCATTTCTTAATTTACTGAGGATTAAAAAATATCAAAGGAAAATCCAACCGTATGAGTCCAAAACAGAAAATGATAATGTCATTGAAAAACAAAAACAAAAACAAAAGCGACTAAACTCAAACCTCAGTGCACAAAAAAAAATTAAGAATGGAAATGGGGAATGTATCAAGAAAAAGTAAAATCACAAAAATACTGATCATGAACTCAGAGGAAAATCAATACGGAAAGTTCACAATCACATGGCAAAATCAAATAACAAAACGCATCAAAAACGAATAGACAAGAACTGTCATATTCCTGACTTGGTACAGGCATTTTCAAATGTAGAAAATGGTGGATTAAACCTGGTTCTATAGCGCCAAATAACCCTCTCTCTTTAAAAACAGTCTCATCAAATTCCGTTATATTTACATGATGCGTTAAATAAACAGTCACAATTAATAAAATAGTCAAAATATGGGTACATCAGTCATCATCGCATAACAATTTTTAAAGGGACATTTTAACAGAACACAAATACATCTATCTACGAACACATGGATTGACTTGAGTGTCTGACGTCATAAAATTTGTGTACGTCACATAAATTTGTCGTACAATGTGCTTACAAACAGTTTTAAAATTTACATAGGCAATGTAAGCATACAGAGTTAAAAAATCAAAAGTATGTAAGAACAAATTACAGAAATACACCGAGATTTAAACTAGTCCAAAAGTTATAGGTCGAATTTATGAGAATCCAAAAATAGTTAATTCCACTACGCGATTGAATGATTTTGACGTTTGTCGTTCAACGTATATAGTAATTCATAATAGATATATATCATAATGACATATAATAGACCAAAATAATACTGACGGGAGCTTTTAAAGTACAGAGTCACATAATAAGAACAAAAGAAATACAAAGAGTCGCATATACAAAACAAACCACCAAAAAATTAAAGCCAATACACACACATTGACGAGATGTATAAGTACCGAGCCACGTCAAACGGATATCACATAAAACCATTCAACAGTAAAAGTAATATTAATAATAGAACATAGACAAATGAAAGAACAGTAAAACATGTTGTTAAGATAATAAACAACATCAGTACGCAGAATCTATTCATCAAGACCATCGTTTATTATTTGAGAAGTTGATACGGAATATTTATCAACAAGGTCTTGATACCTTCCGATGAACTTTTTTAGAAAAAGGACGAGACGTTCTTTGACATACCCCTGGTTCATCAACTTTCTACTCAGACACTGATGACGTTTTACAAAGTCTGAGTAGGAGCTGCAAGCTCTTGAATATCGAATAAGTTGGGAAATATATATCCCATATGCAGGTGAAGTTGGTATGTTGCTACTAAGGTAGGGGAAATTTATAATTTCAAAATAAAAATCGTCTCGTTTGTCATAGATTCTGGTACTGAGATGACTGTGTAAGTCAAATTCGAGATATAAGTCTAAAAATGAGGCGGAGGAAGCCGTGTCTGTTGTTTCTTTAATCTCTAGTTCTGGGGGATATATAAATGGAACACAATCAGAAGAGTTTGGATTGTTTATGGAAAGAACATCATCAATATATATGAAAGTGAAATTAAATAATCTGGCTTCTTTGATCCTCTTGTTTTTGACAAGTGTCTGGAGGAACTCCGATTCATATGAAAATAAGAAGAGGTCGGCAAGAAGAGGCGCACAGTTTGTTCCCATAGGAATGCCGACAATTTGTTGGAAAAGTGTACCTCCAAACTCAACAAATATGTTGTCGATAAGAAACTCCAGCATACTGACCACTTGTTTTTTTTTGTGTAGCATATTTTACCTTTTTGTTTGTCACTATTAACGAAATATGCCTTATGAAATCCCAAAGTGATAAATTTATAGCGTATGCTACCATTTTTATGTTGAAAGGCATTGTGGATAATTTCTTCAAGGCGATTTTTCAATTTTACATGGGGAATGGTGGTATACAGGGTTGAAAAATCAAAAGTTTTGATGGAACTAATTTCAGAAAAAGACCGAGATTTAAAATTGTCTAGAAGTTCTTTAGAATTTTTAAGAATCCACATATGGTTAATACCACTACGTGAGTAAACAGTTTCATACTATTTCTGAAGACCCTCTTTCACTGCGGACAGAATCTTAGTCAATCTAATCGACAATTCTTTAGTGGAACATGAAGATGAGCCAGCAATATACCGTTGTTTGTACGAAATTTTATGAAGTTTTGGTATCCAATACAAACAAGGTAAGTCCGATTTGGTTTCAATGTAATGTTTATTGAAGTCATGAAGGACTTATGATTTGCTAAAATCTCATCCTTGTTAAATGATATGTCAAAGAGACAATAACCCGACCATAGAAAAAACAAATTGTACATAAGAAACTAAAATTAAAATAATACAAGACTAACAAAGACCAGAGGCTCCTGAGTTGGGACAGGCGCAAAAAAAGCGGCGGGGTTAAACATGTTTATGAGATGTCAACCCTCCCCATACCTCTAGCTAATGTAGAAAAGTAAACGCATAACAATACCTACATGAGAAATTTAATTCAAGAGAAGTCCGAGTCTGAAGTCAGAAGATGTAACCAAACAAAATAGACAAAATGACAATTACACATAAATAACAACAGACTATTAACAGTTACCTGACATGCCAGCTCCATACTTTAATTAAACTGATTGAAATATTATGATTTCATCATATGAATATCAGGAATAATCCTTCCTGTTAGAGGTTTAGTATCTGACCATCATAACATATACGAGAAGAACATAACTCGTATCATGCCAACAACTGGTTTTTGAATAAATGTGTTTAGTTCCGATGCAAAGACCCTATAATTGAATCAATATTAACGCCAAAATATGCAATCTTTAATGACCTGACAACAGTATCGTAACTATAAGTCTATTTAAAGGTTTTGTTAGTTTCTGCGGTGAATACTGACATTTTTGTGCTTTATAAAGAATATTTCCATGAAAAATTGGATGTGAAATACCTTAACGTATAAGAAGTCTGCATGTCGAGCTATATTTACGAATGATGTCCTTATACCGATGTTTAAATTTAGTAAATATTTTTAATAGTTTGTGATATCGAAAACCCTGGTGTTATAATTTTTCAGTAATACATAAATTTATTACGTTAAAATCTAAAACATTGTTACATACACAAGCGAATCGTACAATTTGAGATATATAAACACCGTAAGATGGTGACAATGGAACGTCACCATCTAAAAATGAATAATTAACGATAGGACATGACAAATCATCTCTTTTATCATAAATTTTAGAATTAAGCTTTCCGTAAGTGATATAGATGTCAAGATCGAGGAAATGATAGTGGTTATTGTTAATATTAGCTTTATTTAAAGTAAGTTTAACAGGATAAATTTCTTTAGTATACATACTGAAGTCGTCATTATTGAGAGCCAAAATATCATCCAAATATCTAAAAGTATTATTGAATTTGTTTGTCAGATGTTTTTGCTGATTTTTGTCATAAATTGTTACTCATAGCAATACAAAAACAGGTCCGCAATAAGTGGTGCACAGTTAGTCCCCATTGGAATTCCGAAAACCTGACGATATACGAAATCTCCAAAGCGAACAAAAATGTTATTTAGTAAAAATTCAAGGGCAAAATATTTTCAAAGCATGTCAAATTGACATAGTTTTTTTGTTTTTACCTACTAAAAAATGACCTAAAAGAGTTTGAACATATATATTCACATTCTGACTTTTTAAATGTGCCTTTAAAGATAGAATATTAAACGAAAGACTGTTCGACACACTATATCAAATATTCGAAGTATTACAGAAGCTCTGAATAGATAAGTCAAAGGTACCAGGATTATAATTTAGTACGCCAGACGCGCATGAAATGGCAAAAGATCATGCTTTACAAATACACACGTCGTGGTGCTCGTTTAAGTACAGAGTAAGTGATGTGTCTATTCTGTAGATCACATTCCAGAAAAATAGAACTGGAGTACAGCAATTGGAACATATTCGTCGTTATATTTGTATACACAATTGAAATTAAAGTTGTATAAATTAAGAAACTTACGCTTGATAATAATTACAGACTAAGTATTGGTACCCATCAAAACCTGACATGTCATCGCCATCGCTAGATGTAAATTGGCTACATGTAGCAACGCCGCATCCTATTTTGGTTGTAGCTGTCTATATCATCTTTGTAGAAATACAATAAAAATAACAGGTTTTTGAAATCCACAGATGACCGTTTACTCACGCGGTTATTAAAATGATATTAGATAATCCCCAAAAATGACTCTGTCACGAACGGGTATGAGGTATTGTTGAAAATGTAATATATTTGGAACATGTTCTGTTGCTATTCCACATCCTAACTGTCTATTTTTAGTAGTTTTTCCCCCGTTTGTTTTTATATTAACAGCAATTTATTTAACTTTAAGACAAAGTCATGTGAAATATTTAAGAATTCGAGGACTCAATATATATAATTTTATAAAAGAACTGAGGGAAAATATCAAATTCAGTATCAATTATTGTGAGACAACTGAGATGAATTTTAAAATGATGTGGGTCCATGTAACTGAAACAAGTTCATAAAATAGACTTATTATTTATATAGCTGTTTTGAAATGTATATAATTATTCGCATCCTCCAAGTATTTTTTAGCTTTAATTTTCACAATATGATAATATAAAAAAGAAGATGTGGTATGATTGCTAATGAGACAACTATCCACAAAAGACCAAACTGGCACAAACATTAACAACTATAGGTCACCGTACGGCAAAGCCCATACCGCATAGTCAGCTATAAAAGGCCCCGAATATTTTTATCTAATTTTTCACATCTATTTTTTGTGGGATAAAGGTTGTAGTCAATACACGAAATATAAGTATAGCTTGTAAATTGTTTAAGCGAGAATTTTTGGATTCTTATAAAAATTGGGGTAAATAAAATGAGTTCATGGTTTATTTGAGCCAGAAAAATGTAAATACGATACATGTGAACTTATTTATTCAAAAGAAGTTGGCATAAGGAAACCTATTCTTAAAAAACATAGTTTTAATATTGCAGTTATATTTTGGAGCATTACTATTATACGTACTATCCTTGACTCCTAGTATAATATGTAGTACTTTCCATTTAAGAATACTGCGGGCTTTAGATCCTGTTAATAATTTGGCATTGCATTATGTTTTGCTTATTCCTTGTTAAAAAGAACGTATTCACACTAAATTTTGGATGTGTACTGGTTGATACATTGTTTTTTTAGAACGTTATATATTAAATACTATTTATTAATTGTTTTTGGGGTTTGGCCCATCTGTCAGTTGCTAGAGTAATGTAGGACTATTTATCATTTGTTTTATACATTAAATGTGTTTTGTCCGTCGTGCAGATCTGACATTTCCAACTGATTGTTACAGTTTGTTTTGTTCATAAGTTGTACTTTTACAACATTTATCAAGATAAGGGAAGGTTTCAGAGGTCACAATGATGATCAACGTAGCTAAACTGTTTATGGCTCCGTGTTGAAGGCCATACCTTGACCTATAATGGTTTACTTTTATAAATTGTTATTTGGATTGAGAACTGTCTCATTGTCACTCATACCACATCTTTCTATACCTATGTCCTAAGTTAGAAGCCAGTCATTCAGTGGTGACCGTGCTGTCTGATATATCTGTTTTATTGTGGCTTTATTTTGTCAATAATCAGACTGTTGGTTTTCTTTTGAATAGTTTAACAATTTGTCATGACGGGGGTCTTTTTAAAGCTGAACATAATGTTATAATTTTGTGCATTTGCGTTTGACAAAAAAAACTATACATGTTATTCTTCCATTAGCAACTTTATTTTTATCATTAATAACTTCATCATTCAAAAAAAAATCGTACACTCTTTCGTGATATTTGTTTTTCTAACGTTTGGAACACGTTTTGAAAATTGCTTTTTTTCCCTTCAAAACGATGATATAAAATCAAATAAAAACTAAACTGCTTTATGTAATGTAATTCTTTAAAATTTTATAGAATATGACTTTAATCAGAAATTGCAAAATAAAAGTTGAAATGTCTTTTGAAAACATTTTGTTTATTTTTCGATTACTTTTTTTCTGAATTTTAGAATGCTATTGATTGTTTGATAATTTTTGTAAAGTATGTAAACAAATAAATGTTTCATACAACTGTTCAATATCAATTAAGTAAATTAATCAATATCTAATAACTTTAAATACCTGTGTATTAAGACCACATGAACTCCCTGTACATACCTGTATATAATGACCACATGAACCCCCTGTACATCCTGTATCAGAGTTGTCATATGTCAAGTCACTTTTCTCCGACTCCCAGTGCTTAATGCCATCATGTATGGGGTCTGTTGAATTGAAATAAAATATATCTAGTCACAGGATGTTACAAACTTTAGGCATGCACGTTGTAATTCATTACCTTAATATAATATCGTCATATTGTAAAGATCGCATCAATGCCGAGACAACTAGTTTCAAATTTAACAATGTTAAATATCAAGCATAATAATTAACAGCACACGACACTAGATATTTTTGACTACAAGGAAAACAGCACACGGAGCCTATCGATGAATTAACAAAAGAAATTGAATTAAATTTCGTCTTTACTGTTTAGACATTTACCTTGATTAATTGCAATGTTTTCACCCACTGTACCGAGTGAACTTGCTTTGTCCTGATTGTGAGAAAAATCACAACCCTGTGCCTACTGTTCCGCCTTACTGGCTAACTGGTCATCCTATTCCTAGACAAAATGTAATGCTACCATTTCCATTATCAATTTTATTTAGTCAATATTGAGTCTAGTAGACTGTTGTTTGTTGTTTTTTTTTTATCGTTGTCGGTTTATTGACGGCGTTTTTCACTTTTTTTTCGACTGATAGAAGGGTGTCCATGGTCAAAACTGTTTTAGTTAACGGGTTTAAATTAACGGATAACACACAGCTAATTTTTTTGTGCAAAATATAGGAAATTCATTATAAATTTTAAAATCATGATTGTCGTCGTAAGTACCCATGGTTAGATTTTTTGACATAAAAATTAGTAACCCTGGTATCAATGATGAGTTGATTATTAACTAGCAGTGAAATGTTTCAGTTTGAATTCATTATTAAAAACACTGGACAAGATAATCATCATGGTTAGTTTTATTTGATCTATTACATTACAGATAAGATGACTAAATAGGTCATATAGTGATAAATATCTATTAATAATAACAATACTAAGATACAGAGATATAATGGAAATGGAAATACATATAAAGATAAGTTTTGGTAAATACCAGTATTTCGTTTGCAGGAAAAATTATGCAATGTGATAACTATGGTCATATCGGGAAATATAAAATTCTGCCAAAAAATCTTAAAATAACTTAAGGCAGAAAAAAGTAAAAAAAAATATTAAAAAAATAAATTCAGGACATAAAAACATGAAAAAAGATACGCAAAAAAATAAAGATTTAAAAAATAAAGAAAAAAAGTAAATGACTATGCGCAGCCACATCGACGTTTAAAAGATGTTACCTTGTTTTTTTTCCATTATCATTTTTCAATTTAACATCACGGTTTGAAAAAGAGCAAATGAATTGTTCATAGGAAATAAATACGCTAACTAGTTGATATCATATATGTATATAATTTAAATTGTTGAACATTTTTTTTACATCCCCGTTAACACCAAGATAGCTTGGTATTCATCATTCCATGTTTCGTAAGCACAAAATAAATTGTAAAACTACTTACCAAGTTTGGTAGAGCAAAGTTAACAGCTGGGAACACCGCCACGTATCTTATTGTGCATAGATACAATTTGATCTTTTTCTTTTTGTTTTGATGTCCCTTTAATGTGTTTTTTCTATGTTTCCAAAACGGTGTTATATTTTCTGACCGTCAGATGTTTATAACATCATCGCAAATCTGCTTTTAATAAACGATTGAATTTAAAAACGATTTAGATAAAAAATTATGTCAGTTTTTCTAATCATCAAATATTTCATTTTATTGCTTCCATCATATTTTTTTTCGATGAACGATTGAATTTTAAAACGACTTTGTTTAGAAATGGTTTCAGATTTTCGGTTCACATATATCTATTTCACCTATAAACAGGATCAACAATAACCACAATTATATTTGTGTAATCTTCTAATTTCAAAAACGTTCCAAAATTGAAAGTGAAATTAAATAATCTGGCTTCTTTGATCCTCTTGTTTTTGACAAGTGTCAGGAGGAACTCCAATTCATATGAAAATTAGAAGAGGTCGACAAGAAGAGGCGCAAAAAAACAATTCTTGGTAATCAATTAAGCAGCTGAAACATGTCTACAGATTTAAACGAAGGGATAAATGCTGTTAGCTGTCCTGTTGAGAACAAAACCATTATCGTTTTGTCTACAAAAGATTCTCTATTCTGTGATGGTTATAATCTAAGTTTTCCTCTATACTGAATCCAAAGGCTTTTACCATAAGTTACCCTTTCACATTTTTTTGCTTTGTTTATTAAGTGTCTCTTTGACTAAATGAGTTTTGACTTTTACCTTGATTTTTTTCATGCGTCTTTTCATATTTTCTTCTACATCCAATCAAGATACATATAAGATTCTTAAATTCGTAGAAGAAAATATAACTAAAATATATTATTAGCACTGCATCCCAATTATGTTTACATGACATAAAGTCATTTAAAGTTAGTTGTTGAATAAATACAATTTTAAAAACTTTTTGAGAACATCCAAACATTCAATTCCTTTCGAAGACAAATTAAAGATACCAGGCTAACTATTAAATTACAGAGGCAATGCTGAGTGTCTGAATAAATTATAACCATTCACATTTGCCCTTTTAATAATCTGATCAAAAAACAAAGTCCATGATTTTCTTACAAGGATCTGCAAAAGCGCTATTATATTTTCTATTTTGAAAATATTCGAGGTCTTTTATATTGATTGGATTAATACATACCTGCGAAGACTGAGATTGTATAGGCTAATGTAACAAATAATGGTAGAAGAGAAACAGAATGTTGTCAGATCCTGGTAAGCAAAGTATTCACTAATGATGTGTATTTTAATCAGATAGTAAAATTAAAAGCTTATAACCGGATTTGTTTTAACATAAGCAACACCATAGGTGCCACATATGGAGGATCGGATTATCCTCCCGGAGCACCTGAGATCCCCACTATTTGTTGAGGGGTTTTTTCTTAGTCTAAAGTTTCTATTTTCGATATATGAGCTTGAATGTCCTTCTGGTATCCCTGACCCCTCTTTTCAATGTATGACTTTAGTTCAAAAGACTTTAAGTTATTTTCTATAAATAATATTGTTACAAAACGATACTGCATATTACCAATCTCAAGGGTTTGATAGAGACATTGCAAAGAATCAGAATCTATCCGTTTCCTGCTGTAATTAACAACAGAGTGTTTTTGTTTTATAAAGTCAAATATGGAACCAACACCTCAAGAAGTTCGTTTGACAGGTTTTATATACTGGTGCAAGAAAATTTGTACCGTTAATTTTATTATATACCCGGTAAAAGATTGAAATAAAAAAAATATAATATGCAACAACGATATATAGATTTATTCTACATAATGATTAAAAGACTTTTTCTTCAGTAGAAACTCTCCTGAAATGAAACAAAATTGAAATATAATCATGTAACATAAATTTCACATACATTCGAACATTTATACACAAATACAAACAAAAAGACAGAAAAATATGTAATCCGTGTATGGAAGATAAAGAACACTTCATTGGGTATCAAAGTTACAATTCAAATTGTTTTCCATGCCGAAGAATTACAGTTATAACTATAGACGTTCCTCAAGAACTAATAAACATTGTATATACAGATCTGATATATAATACTCGATTTCCGATATCACATTTCAACCCACAATACATTTTTTTTTTATATCAAACTTGATAAAAAAAAAATATCACTTTCAACGCGACATTTTTCCAAAAGATGTTTGTGGTTTATTCAAGGACGTAAGTTCACATGGTCAGTTCGTAACTGCCTGATTAGAAATCATAAGTTATACATGCAGTGAATATCGTCCTAAAATTGCAGCTATTTTTTGCTAGAAATACTTTTGATGTTAAATTTCTGTCGATTCATACAGACATACACGCTTATTCTGTTTTTTAAATACCACTCTAATTACTATTGACTGTATCATGGCGGTCAGGTATTATTTATGGAGAATGTTGAAGTGCCTGAAGGAAAAACACCAAACTTCGACAGCACAACATGCAACTCCGGTTAATCTAGATAGAAACTGAATGCGCCAATCACGAGTTGGGTTTGAACTCACAACCTCAGTGTCAACAGGCTAGAGATATGAATTACTGAGACCACTTGAGAATCTAAAACAAATAAATACATACCAAATCAGTTTCTCCTCCTTTGTTAGTTCCTTCTCCTGTTGTTACCTCTCCTCCTGTTCCGGTTTTATAAGGTGGTTCACCGGGGAAGTTACCACTAAAAAAGTATAAACACAAAGTAAAATAACAAAAACAACATTTTTTCTTAAACAGGAAGTCCCTAAGCAAATGAAAAATCAAAGCTCAAAACACATAAAACGAATGGATAATAACTGACATTTTCCCGGAAATTATTGTTGCGACTGTCATACAAGTGAGAAGTTAAACTAGTTAATATATAAGCTTTTATATATCTTAACCATGAAAAGTTTAACTTTTTTGGTTAGAAATGTTTTTTTGTTTTTTTTGTGTGAACCATAAACAAGACTGACATACGATAAACTGTTACTTGAAACCTCTGAAAAAGGTTTTAAAATTGTCAGAGGTGTGCTTAGGGAACAGTTGTTTGCAATTTAAGTGAATGTTTGAGTTGTCACTTCAAAATTTGAAGAACGCTGGTTAAACTAATGAAAAGTAAAATACCAAATAAACTGTTTTTTCTGAGGAAAATTCAAAACAGAGAGTCCTTAATCAAATGACAAGAATAAACAGCTCAAACACATCAAATGAATGGATGACAACTGTCATATTTATGAATTGGTACAGGCGTTTGCCGATGTAGAATATGATGGATTAACCTTGGTTTTATAGCTAGCTAAACTTTCATAGAGAATAATAGTCGCATTGACTTTCCTTAAGGAATGACTAATATTTGTTCTGTCTATTAAGAAATAACATCCGAAAATGTAGTGCACACTGAATAACCCGCGGATTCATTTCTTATAATTTATTATTAAATTCCATTTGAAACTGGAGTTAACCATGAGAAACATTGATGATGTCACGGTCACATTACACAATTATGTCTATGATCTGATAAAATAACAACGTCAGCCAATCAGAAGACGCGTTACATCCTTAATCAAAATATTTTGTCTTAAAAACAATGTGTAAACATTCTCGTTTGATTTGTTTTACATTTGTTTTACACTTCTCTGCATAAGCTAAGTTTATCACTTGTACGACATTCGCATTTAATTCCTTTATTGACAACGATATGCGACTGAATCAAACAAACATATCAAGATAGAAAGAAAACCTTTCAAAAAATGAACGAGGTATACGCCAGACTATTAAAGGGTTTGACCAATTTATAATATTCTATCACAGACCTCGACTGACCATATGTTGTGATTACACTGTTTTTTTTTTAAATTAAAAAGAACATTGCGAAGTTTAATTCAAAGTCAGTAAATAAAAGCCTTTAAGTTAATGATTAAAAAGTAAATCAGCAAGTAAAAAACGCTCGTCCTCAACAACTGGTTGAACGATAAAACATTAACAGAAATTTCCTTTTTGTGACCCAGTGACGAAATTTTGACAAAAAGAATAAAACTTCTTTAAAAGAATAAAGTGCTTATAAACTGAAATGAACCATCAACTTGTCATCGAAACCATGATGCCTGTCTACTTTGAATATTTGAATTAAGAAGATTCCGTGATATATTAGAGAAGTAAAAGTTTACAAATGGACATTTTTTATATAGATTAGACCGGTCGTTTAATTGTTGTTGTTGATTGCTACCTGATATATCTTTTTTGGTTAGAAATGTTTTTTTGTTTTTTTTGTGTGAACCATAAACAAGACTGACATACGATAAACTGTTACTTGAAACCTCTGAAAAAGGTTTTAAAATTGTCAGAGGTGTGCTTAGGGAACAGTTGTTTGCAATTTAAGTGAATGTTTGAGTTGTCACTTCAAAATTTGAAGAACGCTGGTTAAACTAATGAAAAGTAAAATACCAAATAAACTGTTTTTTCTGAGGAAAATTCAAAACAGAGAGTCCTTAATCAAATGACAAGAATAAACAGCTCAAACACATCAAATGAATGGATGACAACTGTCATATTTATGAATTGGTACAGGCGTTTGCCGATGTAGAATATGATGGATTAACCTTGGTTTTATAGCTAGCTAAACTTTCATAGAGAATAATAGTCGCATTGACTTTCCTTAAGGAATGACTAATATTTGTTCTGTCTATTAAGAAATAACATCCGAAAATGTAGTGCACACTGAATAACCCGCGGATTCATTTCTTATAATTTATTATTAAATTCCATTTGAAACTGGAGTTAACCATGAGAAACATTGATGATGTCACGGTCACATTACACAATTATGTCTATGATCTGATAAAATAACAACGTCAGCCAATCAGAAGACGCGTTACATCCTTAATCAAAATATTTTGTCTTAAAAACAATGTGTAAACATTCTCGTTTGATTTGTTTTACATTTGTTTTACACTTCTCTGCATAAGCTAAGTTTATCACTTGTACGACATTCGCATTTAATTCCTTTATTGACAACGATATGCGACTGAATCAAACAAACATATCAAGATAGAAAGAAAACCTTTCAAAAAATGAACGAGGTATACGCCAGACTATTAAAGGGTTTGACCAATTTATAATATTCTATCACAGACCTCGACTGACCATATGTTGTGATTACACTGTTTTTTTTTTAAATTAAAAAGAACATTGCGAAGTTTAATTCAAAGTCAGTAAATAAAAGCCTTTAAGTTAATGATTAAAAAGTAAATCAGCAAGTAAAAAACGCTCGTCCTCAACAACTGGTTGAACGATAAAACATTAACAGAAATTTCCTTTTTGTGACCCAGTGACGAAATTTTGACAAAAAGAATAAAACTTCTTTAAAAGAATAAAGTGCTTATAAACTGAAATGAACCATCAACTTGTCATCGAAACCATGATGCCTGTCTACTTTGAATATTTGAATTAAGAAGATTCCGTGATATATTAGAGAAGTAAAAGTTTACAAATGGACATTTTTTATATAGATTAGACCGTTGGTTTTCCCGTTTGAATGGTTTTACACTAGTAATTTTGGGGCCCTTTATAGCTTGGTGTTCGGTGTCAGCCAAGGCTCCGTGTTGAAGGCCGTACATTGACCTATAATGGTTTTCTTTTTTTTTAAATTGTTATTTGGATGGAGAGTTGTCTCATTAGCACTCACACCACATCTTCCTATAACTATTTAATTGCTTAAGTCGAAATCAAACTAATCAAAACAAACAAAAGCGACTAAATAGAGCCGACAGTGCATAAAACACAACAAATGAAAATTAAAGACTGTCGACACGACTATCAAAAAAAACCTTTGAGTATTGAGGATGCTCCGGAATAGTAACCAGATCATGTTTTACAAATTGTACTCGCGTCGTGTTGCTCTTGTAAGTACAAACCAGTGATTATTCTAAATGGGATTATGGTTACAACATATCCGTCGTCACATGTGTATAAACAATAAAATCAAATGTGTATACACAATTGAAGATATATAAATACAGAAACTTACGCTTGATAATAATTACAGACTAAGTATTTGTAACCATCAAACCCTGACATGTCGTCGCCATCGCTAGAGGTAAATTGGCTACAGGTAGCAACGCCGCATCCTATTTTGGTTGTAGCTGCCCATATCATCTTTGTAAATATACAATATATAAAACAGATTTTTGAAATCCACGAATGGCCGTTCACTCACGCCGTTATAAGATAATCCCCAAAAATGACTCGGTCACGAACGGGTATGAGGTATTGTTGAAAACGTTATATACTGAGAACCTGTTCTGTTGATATTCAACATCTTTTTTTACCCATTTTTTTTTTAGATTAACATCAATGTATTTAAGACATGTGAAATATTTATTTCTCTTTTGTCATGTAATAAATGTATTTTGTGCGTTGAGCAGATCTGACAGGTCAAAACATTTGCAACTGCTTTTTACAGTTTTGTTTGTTCTTAAGTTGTACTTTTTACAACATTAAACAAGATAAGGGATGGTTTCAGAGGTCACACAATGATGATTTATCTCGTCAGAATGTTTATAAGCATCTCCTTTGTTAGAAGCCGGTCGTTTAATTGTTGTTGTTGATTGCTACCTGATATATCTGTTTTATCAGGGATTTTATTTTGTAAAAAGGAAATAGACTGTTGGTTTACTTCTGAATACAGTTTGTCATGAAGGGGAGCTTTTTATAGCTGACCATAATGGTATAAGTTTGTGCATTTGAGTTCGACCAAAAAAACAACTAGTCACGTTATTCTTCCATTAGCAACTTTATTTTTCTCATTAAAAACTTCATTATTCAAAGAAAAATCTCACGTTCGGTGTTTTGTGATTTTTTTTCCAACGTTTAGATTACCTTAGCTGTATTTGGCAAAACTTTTTGGAATTTTGGTCCTCAATGCTCTTCAGTCTGTTAAAGACTGCGTACTTAATTTGGCATTTTTAACTTTTTGGGACTGATGAGTCTTTTGTACACGAAACGCGCGTCTGGCGTATATACTTAATCTAGTCCTGGAATCTATGATGAGTTTATTTAGAACACGTTTTGAAAATTGCTTTTTTTTCTTACCCCAAAACGATGAAATTGAATAAAATTAAAACTAAACTGCTTTATGTAATAAAATTATTTAATATTATATAGAATATAGAATATGCAACAACAAAAAAATTGAAATGTCTTTTAAAAACATTTTGTTTACTTTTCTATAACATTTTTTTTAAATTGTGGACTTTAAATGAATGTTTGATGATCCTGTTTATAAATTTAATCTTTCCGTCGTCACATGTTTATACACAATTGAAGATATATAAAGTAAGAAACTTACGCTTGATAATAATTACAGACTAAGTATTTGTACCCATCAAACCCTGACATGTCGTCGCCATCGCTAGAGGTGAATTGGCTACAGGTAGCAACGCCGCATCCTATTTTGGTTGTAGCTGCCCATATCATCTTTGTAAATATACAATATATAAAAAAGGTTTTTGAAATCCACGAATGGTCGTTCACTAACGCCGTTATCAAAAATTACATTGGATAATCCGAAAGAATGACTCGGTCATGAACGGTTATGAGGACTTGTTGAAAAAATTATATATTGAGGACCTGTTCTCTCGATATTCCACATCTTAAGTGACTATTTTCTCTGATTCCTTTCACGGATTTGGCTATACTTTTTGGACCTTTTGGATTATAGCTCTTCATCTTTTATGTAAGCTTTGGATTTTAAATATTTTGGCTACAAGCATCACTGAAGAGACATGTATTGTCGAAATGCGCATCTGGTGCAAGAAATTGGTACCGGTAATTTTATTACAGAAAGCAACATTTAGCAAATTTTCAATATCTCTTATAAGATGTACTTTACAACTTTAATCAAGATAAGGGAAGGTTTCAGAGGTCACAATAATGATATATCAGACTGTTTATAAGCATCTCCTTTGTTAGAAGCCGGTCGTTTAATTGTTGTTGTTGGTTGCTATCTGATATATCTGTTTCATTTGGGGTTTTATTTTGTAAAAAGAAAATAGACTGTTGGTTTACTTCTGAATACAGTTTGTCATGAAGGGGAGCTTTTTATAGCTGACCATAATGGTATAAGTTTGTGCATTTGCGTTCGACCAAAAAAACAAACTAGTCACGTCATTCTTCCATTAGCAACTTTATTTTTCTCATTAAAAACTTCATTATTCAAAGAAAAATCTCACGTTCGGTGTTTTGTGATTTTTTTTCCAACGTTTAGAGTACCTTAATTAAGCTGTATTTCGCAAAACTTTAAGGAATTTTGGTCCTTTGCTCTTTAACTTCGTACTTTATTTGGCATTGTTAACTTTTTGGGATTCGAGCGTCACTGATGAGTCTTTTGTAGACGAAACACGCCTCAAACGATGAAATCAAATAAAACTAAAACTAAACTGCTTTATGTAATGAAGTTATCTAAAATTTTATAGAATATAGAATATGCAAAATAAAAGTTGAAATGTCTTTGAAAACATTTTGTTTACTTTTCTATTACGTTTTTTTAAATTGCGGACTTGGTGTTTGATGATTATTGTTATAGGTATCAATTGCGGTCCTTTACTCGCAGATTTGTTTTTATATTTTATTTATATCTTTTAATTTCATCTTTCGGTATATTGATGATGTAATGTCTGTTAATAATAATAGATTCAGTGATCATTTACATGTAATATATCCAAGTAAATCTGCTTCATATTTAGACCTTTTTCTCGAAATGACTACTGATGGTAGGTTGGATACCAAACTTTTCCATTTCTGTATAGCAACATCCCAACGGCACCAGCATATGGAGTATATGGGTCTTAATTGATACGGTACTCTAGAGCTATCTCAAAGTACGTTGATTTTGTTGAACGAGGAATACTGCTTTCTCAAGACAGGGCTATGAATCAATTAAATTAAGGTCATCACTAAAGAAATTTTACGGTTACCATCATGAGCTGATTGACCATTATGACAAAAGTGTGCCAGAAATCATATGTGATATTCTTCCTCAGTCATAATAACCTTCCAGCATTACAAAACTGAACAAAGAAATAACACGATGGGTGCCGTATACGGTGCAGGAAATGCTTGCCCTTCCGGAGCACCTAATTTCACTCCCAGTTATTAGTGGAGTTCGTGTTGTTTCTAAAATATTATTTATAACTGTTGATGTAACTGTCCTTTGGATTTGTGAGTCTTTGATTACTCCTTGGTTTTGATTGTTATTGTCTATACACAAATAGATATTCCATACCAAAGATTAATATCAATTTAGTAAATTACTCCATATCAGATAACATGAAATACCTGTGTATAATGACCACATGTAGCCCTGTACATACCTGTGTATAGTGACCACATGAACTCCCTGAACATACCTGTGTATAATGACCCTATAACTCCCCTGTACATACCTGTGTATAATGACCCTAAGAACCCCCTGTACATACCTGTGTATAATGACCACATGAACCCCCTGTACATCCTGTATCAGAGTTGCCGTATGTCCAGTCACTTTTCTCCTTTTCCCAATCTTGAATGCCCTCGTGTATCGGGTCTGTTATTTTGAAACAAAGTATGTTACAAAATTTAGACATAAAAGTTGTTATTGATTACCATATGATAACATAACGTCATATTGTAAACATTGCATCAATGCCGAGACAACTAGTTCAAATTTAACAATGTTAAATATAAATTACCACACAATAAAAACGAAATAGTCTTCTTGCATATCAATTTGTTCTTTAATACTTAGATAAATGATACAACTTCAACCTTTGTTACATACAAGTAGTAAATAAAAACAATTCTACATTTGATCTGATTGATTACATAACAGATAAACTGATTAGGTATACACAGTTATTTTACATCATAATAATTAATAGTTCCACACAATAAATATTTTGATTACAAGGAAAATAGCGCAATAAAGAAACTGAGCCCATTAATAGGAATTGACAAAAGAAATACATTTACCTTGATTAATTGCAATGTTTTCACCAACTGTACCGAGAGCACTTGATTTGTCCTGATTGTGAGAAAAATCACAACCCTGTGCCCACTGTTCCGCCTTACTGGCTAACTGGTCATCCCATTCCTAGAAAAACGTATCAATATATTGAATAACATGTAATGCTACCATTTCTATTATCAGTTTTATTTGGTCTATATTAAGTTTAGTAGATTGGTGTTTACTTTTTGATCTTTGTCGGAATATTAACGACGTTATCACTTTTTTTCGACTAATAGAAGGGTGTCCATGGTCAAAGCTGTCTTTTAGTTAACGAGATTAAGCTGAAGGATAATACACGGCTAGTTTTTTGTGTCAAACTTTTGGAAAGTCATTACATTTTAAAACCATGATTGTCGTCGTAAGTTCCCAAACAGAACTCAAATTTTGGGGCATCATCTTATATGATCCGAGCATCACTGGTAAGTGTTTTGTAGACCAAACACTTGTCTGACGTAAAAATTTGAAATCTTGGTATCAATGATGGGTTTATTATCAAATAGCAGTGAAACGGTTCTGTTTGCACTTATTATCAAATATACTGGATCAAATAATCATTATGATTGGTAAGATATGATCTATTGAAGATAAGATGACTAAAATAGGAACGTATAACATATGGTTATAACAAATATGATTTTATTATCATTAACAATACTAAGATACCAAAACACAATATTAATCATGTTGATGGAACTACATATAAAGATATAATCAAGTTTTGGTAAATATCAGTAATTCTTTAAAAAAAAACTGCAATCTGATTAATTACCGCAGTCAAAATAACAACCCACTCTTGTTCACACCGGTATGTATAAAAATTTGCAATAATTCCGAAAAATAAAATTTTGTCAAAATATTGAAGAAAAAATAATGATAAAAGAAAATTGGTGACAATACAAATATTAGCATTTTTAAATTTTACATAACGGTTTAAGAAAGAGTAAAGGAATTGTTCTTTAGATATACATTCGTTATCTTGTTGATATCATGGGTGTACAAAGTTTTATACCAGTGTAATCTAATATGGCTAATAATTTTCGTAAGTACAAAATAAAATGTCATACTACTTACTAAGCTTGGTAGAGCAGGGCTTGCAGCTGGCGACACTTCACCTCGTATCTTATTGTGCATAGATACGATTTGATCTTTTTTTTTTTCGACAACTCGTCTCCCATAGACACGCTGACATGAACGGCAACCAAAAACAAACAACAGAAAACAAACTGATATTCAAACATATTGTTGATATTTTTCAGATACTATGAAGGCGCTATATTATATGATAGGACCTGTGAATCCTTTATTCTGTTCCGCTACTCTTATTTATACTTTTACATTAACACAGTCATGCAACTAGTACGTTATGTGGAAATAGTTTAAATTACAATAGTTTATCATATTTTGTTTTTGATGTTTCATTAATTATATTTTAGTTTTGGTCCAGATTTTCTGACCGTCAGATGTTTTATCTCATCAATCATCGAATACATCCATCAAATCTGCTTTTAATAAACGATTGAATTTAAAAATCAGTTTGTTAAAAAATTGTGTCAGTTTTTCTAATCATCAAATATTTCATTTTATTGCATCCATCATATTTGTTTTCGATGAACGATTGAATTTTAAAACGACTTTGTACAAAAATGGTGTCAGATTTTCTGTTCACATATATCTATGTCACCTATAAACATGATCAACAATTACCACAATTATAATTTGTGTAATCTTATAATCCCAAAAACGTGCATGCATCATCATAGCTACACTCATATACAACTTTAAATTATAGTTTTGAGCTATGCAATCACAAATAGGAATGCATTATGACGTTAAAGGTAAAACATTGTAGAAATAAACTTATCATAGATACCAGGATCTAAATTTTATATTTCCACCAGACGCGTGTTTCGTCTAAAAAAATCATCAGTGACGCTCGAATAAAAAAATGTTAAAATGGCCAAATAAGTTGAAGAGCATAGTTTCCTTCAGTTGTTATGCAGTTACCATTCTTCGTTTAAGTTATTAACCATGGTTGAACTAAGGGTTCAATTATCTGACTGAAATTTCTAATATTTGATTTATAATGTTCTGAAATGTATTTCTGTTATAGTGAATTGGTAAAAGCAAGGACTATATAATGAATTCCATATTTTGCAGGGATTTTGCATATTTTCAATTATCCTTGGTGATTATAAATAATCCTTTAATATAACCAGTAATTTAAAAAAAAATCATATAAAACAAATACATTAAATGTGAAATGTGTATCATTTTATTGTTTACCTGGACATTTATCAAATCTTATTAAAGTGAACAATTTTTCTGATGTATTTAAGCGAAATTCCTGAAAATGTTAGAAATACTATGCTATCTCTAAAATTAACAGTTTTATTTCAAACTTCGTGAAATTTAAAGATTTAACACATTACCACAAAAACAAATATGGGTTTCAAATTGAAATTAGTCATCATGGTAATACCAAAATTAAGGTAGACACCATGTAACTTGCGGTAACGAGAGGCAATGAAAGTTGGTCAACAACGGATTCGTACAATGCACAGACATAAAGTTAAACGTGCATAGACACAATCGTGGAAATAGAGACCTCACACAAAATAGCCATCATTTATAAAGGGGCTATAAAGGGCAATACTGAAATCTGACCATGAAGCATGATATTATGATCAGATGATTAGTAATGCATCTTCCGGTGACTGATTGACCTATAGCTATTTGTCAGATGTATTTAATGAACACTTTATTTCTGCTAAAAGTGTAGTTAAATCAGATTTAATATGTGAATGCTAAGGTGATTATTTCTGTTTATTAAGATCTTTTTTAAACGAAAAAGATAAGCAGCGGAAATGTTCAAAAGTAAATGGTCTAGATGGTGTTTACTGGATACAGAATAATGAATAAAGAGAGCAAAATAAAGGGCTAAAAAATAAAGTATAGTCAAAATTAGACAAATCAATAAGAATTAAGAGATAACTGTATTGTATTTTAGCTTGGCCTTCGTAAAACATAGATTATACTGTCGCAAATTGAGTTTACCTAGCTCTGCGGAGCGGAGATAGGTAAACGGATATATATTTGCGACAGTAAAATTAAGTTTTACGAAGGCAAAGCTTAAAACACAATACAGTTATCTTCATTATAAGGCCACATATTAAAATAAATTTAATTTACTAAATGTTTTAGCTTAAAAATGCCATAAAAAAAACGTCCGCGAAACTGTTGCATTGTCTTTAGCATATGAACAATGTGACGTCATATGAATACAGTGGATTTCAAACATGAATACTAAACGTATTTTTAATTTTCGAACGCTTCAGAATGGTTTTAAAAAAGACTATATTGTTATTTTTTTTGCGAAAAACATAATAGTAGCCTACAATAGATTCGAATTCCAAATGGTTGTTTTCTTAGTTACGAACTGGTAAAACGAGGAATCTTACCCTCAAAATATTTGTCAATGTACAATGAAAATTATCGTTACAAACTAGTTGCATTAGAAAAGAAAGTAAAAGTGTGCTAAGATATACAGAACAGAAAAAAATTGATAAAATAAATAAAGTATAGAGAAATATGATATTACAAAATAATGAATAAGAAACGAGGAACACACAATCGAGATCCTTATGGTAGATGTCTTCCAACTTTACAATGTAGTTGGTAAAAAGAAATGATGTATGCTTAATATTTCAAATATTTATGTTTCTAAGGATTTTAAATAATAATTTATAAAAAACAACAGTATTTTCCATTTAGTCGTTGGACACTTGTCATTTGTTGTGATATTTGATTTGGGGGATAAGTGTCCATAGCATATTGTTGAGCATACAATTTAACAAATATATGATTGTTGTAATAGTTGATAGGTGACATAGATATATTGCAATCAGAAAAGCTGACACCACATTAAAACAAAGTCGTTTTGACAATTCAATCGTTTATCGAAAACAAATATGATTGATTCAATAAAATGAAGTATTTGATGGTCACAAAGCTGACACCATTTCGAAAATTCGATCGTATTTCAAAAGCAAATATAATGGATGCATTATACGTTATAAACATCTAACGGTAAAAAAATATGACACTATTTTCGAAACATAGAAAAACACATCAAAGGGACATAAAAAAAATAATATGATAATTGGAACGTATTTACCGTAACCTAATCGCTGCACATGTTGATGTGGGTACATTATAAATAAGAACAACGAAACAAACCAGAGCATTCACAGGTCCTATTGTATCTTATAGCGCCTGCATTGTAGTGCAAAGATTTCGACAGTATGTTAAGATATCAGTTTGTTTTCTCTTGTATGTATTTTGTTGCAATTTCTGTCAACGTGTCTATGGGAGACGAGTTGTCGCAAAAAGAAAAAGATCAAATTGTATCTTTGCATAATAAGATACGCGGTGAAGTGTCGCCAGCTGCTAACCCTGCTCTACCAAACTTGGTAAGTAGTTTTACATTTCATTTTGTAATTTACGAAAGAAAAAGCTTTACCAAAACTGCATGATATCTTTATACTAGTATTTAAATCCGATTGCATTGAGTGTGAAGGCAGATGTAGTATATTTGGTTCGCTTGCTTGCTAACTGAACCGTGAAGTCATTTTTACATTAGGCATACTACCCCTCTTTCGAAGTAGTCTAGTCCTACAGACAGATAGATTGGTTATCTGTCGGACTAGTCTATTCTTGAAAGAGGGTAGGGTAACAAGGAATGTGTTTTTTAATTTGATAGATGCTTTTTGCATTTTTTGTATATTTTTGTTTGTCTTGAGATTGTAACATAGTGATGACTGCTGTAACCCTATTTTGACTATTTTTACCGATTATGTCTGTTTTGTTCACGCATCGTTGTAAAAATAACGGAATTTGTTGCGACTGTCACAAAAGCAAGAGTTTGAGCGTTATAAAACCAGGTTGAATCCACAATTTTCTACATTTGAAAATGCCTGAACCAAGTCAGGAATATGAAAGTTGTTGTCCATTCCTTTGGTGTGTTTTATCCTTTGATTTGGTCATTTGATTAGGTATTTTCCGTTTTCAATTTTCCTCGGAGTTCAGTATTTTTGTAATTTTTCTTTTTACCTAACGTAAATAATGACTTCATGCAGTGAAATAATGTTTTAAGGTTGTAATTAATTCTACAATATAAACTAGAATGGAACATTTTGAGTAAGATACAAATGTGCAATTAGGTTTTGAGTAAACTGGTTAAAAATTGTGCTGAAATTTGTAGCCTCAAGCCTCCTTAACATATAGGTTACAAGTCCAGATTATATTGTAAATCTATTTACAAATCTTTCAAATAATGATTTCATTTTGGATGAGTAAAATTCATAAGGTTATTTTTTTCAGGCATGTGGATAGAATATGTGTATATCATATATATAGAATAGAAACAGAATAATTAAAATAAGGTTAATGAATTAAATTAAAGATTTCATTTTCCCTTCTTTTATCATGATCATTTGTTTATTGTTTCACTCAATTGTAACATTTTTTTTATTGAATTTCTTTTTTATTACACTATTAGTTGTTACTTTATGGTATGTTAAAAAATTCGAGCAAATGAATTAATTCGTTTTGGCCACAGGTGACTTTTAAAATGTTTGTTTTATTTAAAAAGCTCCAAATTATCTCTATTTTGTACAAAAATGCCCTTTTTTGGCCAAAAAATTGAAATATATTTTTTTACTCATCGGTGACCTATATTTTTTATTACTTTTATCAAATAAGCTGTCCTTAAACTAAACAGTTGTAAAATTAAAACGATTTCTGTAATTAAGTTCTGTTTTCATTTCGATAATACCTCTATTTCTCCATTTTTTGATTTATACACACGAGCCCCTTAAATATAAAATAATGTGTAAGAGTGTATGAGTGTTCCAAATAAAATAAAAAAGATAGAAAAACATAGGATTTTATAATTAAATAGAAAATTTATTGATCTTATTTTAAAAACAAATACAAATTCTTTGACATGATTATGCAACTTAATATGTTCTAATCTGAAAATGAATACAGTTATATATCATAAAAAAAATGGTAGAAGCTACCAAGGGAATTCTAAAACTCATAAGTCGAAAACATCATGATAACGCCATCACAGACGAAAAAAAGACAAACAACAGTCTTTCATGTAGACCAAAGACTGCATAACATTTTGTTCAATATATTAATACGTTTTTCTAGGAATGGGATGACCAGCTAGCCAGTAAGGCAGAGCAGTGGGCACAGGGTTGTGATTTTTCTCACAATCAAGACAAATCAAGTACTCTCGGTACAGTTGGTGAAAACATTGCAATTAATCAAGGTAAATAATTATACTTGAAAGATGATATTTACTTTAATTTCTTTTGTTAATTCCTTTAGATAGGCTCCGTTTCTTTATTGCGCTGTGTTCCGTGTAATTACAAATGTTTTTTTTTTGGGGGGAACTATTAATTATGCTGTAAAATAAATATGTATACCTTATCAGGAAATCCTGAATAAGCATAGGTATATTCTATATTCCTTTGGAATTTCAACCAAAGATGAAGAACTGGATCCTTACAAACAACGGTATATTGCTGTGTTTTCCGAGTGCTCCACGAAACCTCTTTCATTATTATTAACATCTATTTTATCAGCAATCAAAGACGGGCTTCAAATTTATTGTGAAACTGCCTATTCTAGAGGTGGCGTGAATCAGATGTGGATACTTTAAAATCCAAAGATCTTTTAGAGTACATACGATCTAACTCTCTTTCATCGTGTAATAGCAGTAAAACATTTGACATTTCTACACTTTACACAAGTATTCCACATTACAAACTAAAAATCAAATTGAAAGAGTTGGTATTGCTTCGTTTCATAAAAACGAATGGCCAACGTAGATACAAGTATCTTGTCTTTGGGAGGAATACATCCTTCTTTGTAAAAGATCACTCTGATTCAAACAAAAAATTCTCTGAAACTGACATTATCAAGATGCTTGATTTCTTGATTGACAACATATTTGTTACGTTCGGGGGACGTGTTTTTCAACAGACTGTCTGCATTTTCAATAGGTACAAATTGTGTCGACTTGTTTCTTTATTATTATTAGGCTGACTTCATACATGAACTTCTTAGGAAGAAGGACAAGAAGTTAGCGATATCCTTTAACTCTACTTTCCGCTATATAGATGATGTTCTTTCACTAAATAATTCAAAATTTGTGTTGAACTCATCTATCCCATCGAACAAGAGATAAAGGATACGACAGATACAGAAACGTCGGCCTCATATCTTGACTTACATCTAAAAAATGACAACGAGGGTCGGTTAAAAACAAAACTTACGACAAAAGAGATGATTTCAGCTTTCTTATTGTGAATTTTCTATTTCTAAGTAGCAACATTCCAACAACACCTGCATACGGGGTATATATCTCCCAATTGATACGATATTCCCGTGCTTGCATTACCTATGATGATTTCTTGATAGAGTTCCAAATTGTGAAGTTGAAATCATCCCTTCGTAAATTGTTTTACATGATATATTTGGATAAAATATAAGAAAAAATAGAGACATATTTATGTCTACAGTTTGTAACATCCTGTGAAAAATGTAACAAAAAGTATTTTGTTTCAAATTAACAGACCCGATACATGGCGGCATTAAGCATTGGGAATCCGAGAAAAGTGACTGGACATATGGCAATTCTGATACAGGATGTACAGGGGGTTCATGTGGTCATTATACACAGGTATGTACAGGGGGTTCATGTGGTCATTATACACAGGTATGTACAGGGGTTCATGTGGTCATTATACACAGGTATGTACAGGGGTTTCATAAGGTCATTATACACAGGTATGTACAGGAGTTTCATAAGGTCATTATACACAGGTATGTACAGGGGGTTCATGTGGTCATTATACACAGGTATGTACAGGGGGTTCATGTGGTCATTATACACAGGTATGTACAGGGGGTTCATGTGGTCATTATACACAGGTATGTACAGGGGTTCATGTGGTCATTATACACAGGTATGAACAGGGGGTTCATATGGTCATTATACACAGGTATGTACAGGGTGTTCATGTGGTCATTATACACAGGTATGAACAGGGGGTTTATGTAGTCATTATACATAGGTATGTACAGGGGGTGCATGTGGTCATTATACACAGGTATTAAAGTTATCTGATATTGAATAGTTTACCTAATTGATATTGATCAGTTGTATGAATATTTATTTGTTAATAGACATTACAAGGATCATAAAACAATCAATAACAGTCTAAAAGTTTTAGAAAAAAAGGGACAAAGAACACTTTTAATGATATATATTTTGCAATTTCAAATTAAGGTAATTTTTTTATATAAAATTCATACATCATTTCATGACATAAAACAGTTGAGTTTTAATTTGATTTTCATCTCATCGTTTAGAGGTGAAAAAAACGACAACAAAACGGAAATATATAAGCTTAAAAAACGATGTTTAAAAGTGTTCCATATCTAAGAAAACAAATTTCACGAAGAAATATTCTAAAATAAATCGATGATAATTTTAAATCGGTTAAAACAGTTGTGATAATCCAGCTGTATAAAGGAAAAATAAACAGATAATGTTTCCCAGTATATAAAATGTTGAACAATACCTTAAAAAAAGTCTTTTCACGACCGATTCATTTTAAAATCATATTTATCAATGCAATATCATTTTCACTACCAGTAACAGCATGAGTGAAAGTCCATCCTTGGATTTTATATATATATTTTCATATATTTTATATATACAAAGA
Source organism: Mytilus trossulus (assembly GCF_036588685.1). Classification (NCBI taxonomy): domain Eukaryota; kingdom Metazoa; phylum Mollusca; class Bivalvia; order Mytilida; family Mytilidae; genus Mytilus; species Mytilus trossulus. The sequence continues at coordinate 1,563,863 of NW_026963296.1, forward strand.
TAATTTGGGCAGCTACAACCAAAATAGGATGCGGCGTTTATACCTGTAGCCAATTTACCTCTAGCGATGGCGATGACATGTCAGGGTTTGATGGGTACAAATACGTAGTCTGTAATTATTATCAAGCGTAAGTTTATTAATTTATTTATCTTCAAATGTGTATAAACATGTGACGACGGATACAATTGTGTATAGACATGTGACGATGGATACAATTGTGTATACACATGTGACGATGGATACAATTGTGTATACACATGTGACGATGGATACAATTGTGTATACACATGTGACGATGGATATTGTTCCAATAGCTATAAACATACTCCAGTTCTATTTTCCTGGGATATGATCTACAAAATTAAAGTCGTCAATGGGTTTGTACTTACATAATCAACTCAATGGGTACTATTTTTGAAAACGGATCTGCTTACCATTCGAGAACTTCTGCAATACTCCCGGAATTTTGATAAAGTCGTGTCGAACAGTTTTTATTTAAAATAATAATGTTGAGTTTTAGGAACTGTGGTCTGTGGTTTTTTTTTCCATGACATTATCAGTTTGTTTACGACTTAGGCGTTTGAGTGACCATTAGTAATCTTTTGTCTCTTTAATATATTAAGGAATATTCTTGATTCAAATATTCATTGGAGACAGGCATCATGGGTTCGATTTATAATGTTGATGGTCCTTTTCGGTTTTAAAGCAATTCATATGTTTAAAGAAGTTTTGATTTTTTAATTGTCGAAAAGACCGTACTTTGACCTAGGCCTATAATGATTTATTTTTATAAATTGTGACTTGGATGGAGAGTTGTCATATTAGCACTTATATCACAACTTCTCATATCTGTAATCTAATGTTTTAGCTCACCTGCCCAAAAAAGCCAAGAGGGCTTTTCTGATCACTTTGCGTCCGTCGTCCATCGTGTTAATTTTTACAAAAATCCTTTTCTTTGAAATTATTTGTCAAAATTTTACCAAACTTGGCCTCAATCATCCCTATGGTAAATAGTTAAAAAGCTGTATCTGACGACCCCCGCCCACAAACCAAGAGAGCCGTCATGGCGAAAAAAAGAACATGGGGTGAAATGCAGTTTTATTTTAAAAACCGTCGTCATGGCGAAAAAAAGAACATGGGGTGAAATGCTGTTTTATTTTAAAAACCGTTGTAAATAGAGAAAATCTGAGAGGGCAAAAAGGTTAAGAATGTTTAAATCTACCTATTGTCTATTTACATCAAAGTTGTCAGCCAATTTCTTATATGAGTTATTGCTCTTAAATGACACATTTGCCTTTTTTCATTTAGTCCTATTATCTTGAAAACTATCACAGATACAGCGAAATATCAAGTAGCAAAAATATTCACCAAGACATGTTCTATTGTGATGTTTACATTGTCGAAATCTTCAGCCTAATCATTTGGAGAGTTATTGCCCTTTGGTTATGATTTTAACAATATTTTGCGCTCTTGTCTTCTTTCATAAAATGTTTAATAGATAGATACAAAGAAACTTAAATAGGCAAAACATGATCAGCAAGACACGATCTACAATTAAGACAATAATCGCCAGACCTACTTCAAAGTCACAATTTGCTGATGAAGGTAGTAGACTAACACATTTTATATCAATGATTACACATCCCATTAAAATTTGAACCCACCATTAATGTGGTACCCAACACCTTTACTAAAATTAAGTTGGCTTGTTTAATTTTCATAAAATTTTAACAAAGTATGTACTGTGACCCTTTGACAAAAACATAAAAATTTAAAACAATTTGAACAAACCAATTTATCAGAAAAATTACACTGGTTATGTGGCAGTTTGACAAACACTAATTTTGGTCATTGGGACGCATTATATTCCCTTAACAACACAACGTTATTTAACGTTTAACTGATTTTACAGAGTTATCTCCCTGTAGTGTTAGGTACCACCTTAAGTCATGATTTGTTTTACCTACTTTTGTGTTTTAAGCATACACTTAAGCAGATAGAGAGAAACTAAAGAGACCAAATGATCAGCAAAACAAGATCAACAAAATAGAAATTTTTCTCATGAATTCTAATAATGTCTTCAATGTTTGAGAGTGTCATTTGTTAAATATGCACATCACCAAGGTTATCGACAGAGGATCTTTAGATCTAGTTTCTTAAATTCATTGATAAATCAATACATCAAACACTCTTCGTGATCGTGAATCTATCAAACTGGTTTCGTTATAATTTATCAAATAGGTCTTTAAGTGTTTTTTCTATGCTTTTCTAGCGGTAACTACCCTGGTGAACCTCCTTACAAAACCGGAAAAGGAGGAAAGAAAACAACAGGAGGAGAAAAACCAACAGAAGGAGGAACACCAACTGGAGGATGGGAAACAACAGGAGGAGAAACACCAACGGGTGGATGGGAGACAACAGGAGAAGGAGGAACACAAACAGGTGGATGGGAAACAATAGAAGCGTAAACAACAGGAGGAGAAACTGATATGGTATGTTTGAATAGATATAACTTTTTAGCGAAATATTAGTGTTCAAGTGGTTTGAGTAGATCGTGGTAAGAGATTAAAGACTGTTGACATCGGGGCTGTTAGTTAAAATACCGCTCGTGATTTATGCACTCATTTGATTGAATAAAGCACACACATATCTTATGACAAAATATTTCGTGAAAAGAGATAAGTTTTTAATCCGATTTCATGAATAGATAATATTATGTGTTGAACTACTTTATCAAAAATCGAGTTTTAAATATTAGATCTACATGTATACAACTTCACGAGGAATGCCTATAGTTATAACTGAACTTATCGGGCAAGGAAAATAATTTGAGTTTTTTAAAACATTGATGCCCAATGGAGTTTCCTGTCTATTCCATTCATTGATTACATATATGTGTTGGTGTATGTATATGTGTGCATGAAAGTTTGAATATATGTTAATCTAAGTAACGCAATTGTATTTTGATTTGTTTCCTTTCAGGAGAGTTTCTACTAAAGAAAAAGTCTTTTAATCATTATGCAGAATAAATCAGGACTGGATAAACAGTAATTACGTAGAATAAATCTTCAAATAATTGATTCTTTTTGTTATTTAATTCTTTAACCGGGTCAAACATGTCAAACGAGCTTTTCACGGTTTTGGTGGAATAGTCTTTCTAAAACAGATTAAAACAAATATAAGGCGAAAATAGGCAAGAAACAGATAGATTCCTGAACTGTCTTCTTCAAACATTAGTAAAAGTTTTCGCTGTTTTACGAGTTTTTCCATTGATCTTACTGACTTCCTTTCAGTAGAGTGATAAGAAACAGTATCGCAAGTGCCGTTAAAATTAACAACGTTGTTATAAGTAAAATAGCGATAAACAGATTATCAATGGTCATCTCAACTCGATTACTTTTCTCTGTTTTCACTTACCAGCTCAAGCGAAAAAATCAATCTCGTTGCAATGACCAAGGAATATGCTGTATAGTTAAGGATATTTGTTATTTCTGTAAAAAAAAAATAAGGTATAGACTTTTTAACTAAAGTTTTACATTTAATAATGTGATCAAAATACAAGTCGTTAGTTAACACTTTACTTACAAGGATCTGACAACTATCCGTTCTAAATCCTGTTCTACTGTTATATTTTCATCAACCTACAAATCTCCAGCCTTTGCATGTATGTATGAATCCAATAAGTACAAAATACCTCGAATGGTTTAAAATAGAAAGGATAATGAAGCTTTTGCAATAAAAACATGGACTTATATTTGTGTGTTGATCAGATTGATTGTTGAGTCTGTTTTTTCTGTGATATCTATTTGACGTGACTCTGTACTTTTACATTTTCATACATCATGTACATTGAACGACAAAAACAAAGCTGTTCTACCTTTGTGACGTCACACGCGCGTTTCTACGTTAAAGTTAATGTTAATTTGTCTGGCAAGGTAATGATTCAGTCAAGTACTCAAAATCTTTCAATCCTTAATGGGTTGATTTTACAAATATAAATAATTTCACATATATACATATCACTATAAAAGCTGACTGATGTAACATAGAAACACAAAAAGGCATAAATTAAACTTAACAACCTCATTTTGCTTTTTTATACGATTTTATCTATATATGTAAAATCCACCCATAAAATCAAAAGTACAAACACATCAAACGGATTGATAACAACTGTCATATTCCTGACTTGGTACAGCATTTTTGTATGTAGAAAATGGTGAATTGAACTTGGTTTTAAAGCTAGCTTGTATGACGGTCGCATAAAATACTATTATATTAACTACGATGTGTGGAAAAAACAAACACATACCAGGTAAACATGTCAAAAATAGGGGTACAGCAGTCAACGAAGTGCTTTAATCTTAATTAATATAAAAACAAACAAATATGAAACAAAGAAGCACAAAATGTCATATAGAACAAGCATATTAGCAAAATTTAAAGACAATAAAACGCAAAATTACCATATAACAATAACACAATGACGGGATGTATAAGTACAATATGGAAAATGAAGAATTCAAACAAACTATATTTTTATTGGAACACAGTTAAAGGCAATGATACAGTTCAGTGAAAGTTTAAGTATTAAATTTCAGATATATTATTATCTTTTAAGTGTGAATCATATCTGTTAGGCATTGAATTTGACACTTCAATCAGCTAAACAAACCAAATTGTTTTAGTTATCAAAATCAATCATACTATATTTAACTATACATGCCATCTTTTATGGTAATATTCTTAAAAAGCACAACAACCTAAAACAGACTTATTTAGAAAGAATATAGTTACGACATTAATCAGGTCATTTAAGATGATATATTTTAGCTTTAATATTGAATCATATATATCATTGTAGGGTTTTTGCATCGAACATAAATACATTTATTCTTTTAAATGTTATCACAGAGATATGTCTCGCTTTTGTGTAATTTTAATTATGCAAATCTTTACAAAAAGATAGCAACACTTAACGTGTTACCTAAGTTAGGAAAATATTCAAAGTCAATGAACCATGACTGAGGTACTTGGCTGAGCAATCTTCATGTATATGAGATGTGCCAATGATAAAACAACTGCATACTAAATATCATTGACTTATTATAAGTTTGTCCTTCCCTTTTAACACACATAATTACAAACAGTAACTTGTAAACTATGTAAAAATTTCAAAGACGGGGTGGAGTGAAGATATATAACCTCTGTAGAAACATAAAGTCAAATAAATTTGCATACCAAATACCATTAACTTAACATTAACATTTCATATTAAGGTGATCTAATACCAAACTATTACATATAAACTAAGCAAAATCTTCAAAGTCAATAGACCATAACTGAAGGGACAGGGCCATATATTCTCCATAGAAATGAGATGTGCTAATGCTGATACAACTTAATAACAATTGAGATTTGTTCAATATGTTTTCCTTTTTATTTGTATTGTAGTCCTGTAATATTGTATTGTCATTTTAATGTGATATTTAACATTGCCATTCAAGAAGGAGGTTCGGCATGCCACAAAACCAGGTTCAACCCACGATTTTTTCCTTTTAAAAAAATGTCCTGTGCCAAGTCAGGAATATGGCCATTGTTATATTATAGTTCGTGTCTGTGTGTGTTACATTTTAACGTTGTGTTTCTATTGTGTCGTTTGTTTCCTCTTATGTTTGAGTGTGAAATCACATTACTATAAGACGTGAGACGGTACTTTTCTATCCCAAATTCATGTAATAAGTTTTGATATTATATTTGTTATTCTCATCGGTTTTTTTTTTCTAATGCTTTGTTCGTTTCTGAGTGTGTTACATTTTAATGTTGTGTCGTTGTTCTTCTCTTTTATATAATTCGTGTCCCTAAGTTTAAGTTTGTAAACCGGATTCTTTTCTTTTTTTTTCTATAGATTTATGAGTTTTGAACAGCGGTATACTACTGTTGCCTTTATCTACGAATAATGGTTTCCCTGAACTGACCTAATCGCAAACTATTACATGTAAAATAAGACAAATTTGCAAAATCAATAGACCATGACTTAGGGAGCGGGGTCAAACATCTCAATGGAAATGAGATATACTAATACTTTTACAACTGCTTATCAAATTTTATAGATCTACCAATAGTGGTTCCACATAAACTGACATAATCACAATATAATACATGTAAACCAAGCAAAAGTGTCAAATTCATAGACCATGAATGAGGTTACAGAGCCAAATAATCGCCTACTAGACCTAATCACAAACTAATACATTGTGACGCCGCCGCCGTAGTCATCACCAACGCCGGAAACATCACACCTATTTCTCGCTTTTTGACTCTGTCAAGCCAAACAAAAACCATTTGTTGGCATGATACCGTAGAGGTTCTTCTCATATATTTTATGATGGTATGATACTAAACCCATAACGAGAGGGAATGTGCTTGATAATTATATGATAAAGACAAAACTGTGAAATCAGTTAAATTGGGGTCTGTAGCTGGCATGTTAATAACTGGTAGAAGTCCTTTGTATATTTATGTATCATTGTCATTCTATTTAGTTTCTTTTGTTACCTATTCTGACATCGGACTCGGAGTTCTTTAAACAGATTTCAACTGTGCGTATTGCTGTGTGTTTGTTTATATTAGCTAGATGTATGGGGGAGGCTTGAGATTAAAAATAATATGATAAACCACGCCGCATTTTTGTGCCTGTCCCAATTCAAGATCTTCTGGCCTTTTTGAGTAATTTTAGTTTATTTATATATTTCGGAGTTTAGTATGCCTTCCATCATCACTGAACTAGTACACAGTTTTGTATAGGGCCAACTAAGGCACGCCTCCGGGGCGGGATTTTCTTGCTGTATCGAAGAACCACTGGTGGCCTTTGGCTGTTTTGTGCTCTGTTGTCTCTTTTACACATTCCCGATTTCCGTTGTTAATTTATTCTTATACCATAAAAGATTAAGAATCTTTAATGTAAGAAAATATAAAGAAAGCATGAAACCATTCGGTATTCTAAGATTAGACATGAAGCAAATTCCTAATGGATAGGCATGCAGACACGTGTTTGTCACAAAATACATCAAGGAACAAGAATGTGTTCCCAGTACACGGATTCCCCGTTCGCACTATCCTTTTCTATGTTCAGTGGACCGTGAAACTGGGGGGTCAGAACTCTAATTTGACATTAAAATTAGAAAGATCTAATCATAAGTAACATGTATACTAAAATTCAGGTTGATTGGACTTCAACTTCATCAAAAACTACCTCGACCAAAAACTTTAACCTGAAACTGGACAGACGAATGAACGAACGGAAGAACGGACGCACAGACCAGAATACATAATGCCCCTCTACTATCGTAGGTGGGGCATAAAAATAAACAAACTTGCAATAACAAAACTTACTAAGTACTCATATGATTTATATGCCTTATATTTTTAAATTGAATGACTTATAATTAGTAAATAAAACGTTGACGAAAGTTATAGAGTTACACAAATTGTCAAATGACAAAACGAGTTAAATGTTTTCAACTTATTCCTATCACAATATTTACTCTTACATTAGTTATATTTCTTTTCGTTTTGAGATTTCTTTCTATTTCTGTCGCGGAATACTGAGTAATTCGGTTTTCGGACTTTATATACTGTTTTACGCGCCCTTTTCATTTCATCGAGATTTCACACACCAAACGTGTTCGACAACTTTAGTTCAACATGAGTGACGAGGAAGACCCACGCGATGTTACTTACCGAGATAGTGAACCGCCAAATCAAACAGACCCAGGTAATCATGTAGCATTTTCACATGAAGACGCCCTTTCTTTGTTTTCCCGTCAATTAGATACCGCTTTAGTTAGACACAAGAAAGAACTTTTCGCACAAATTGACTTAAAGATTGGCAATAGTTCCCTGGAAAAGAGTTCTCGTTTACCATCAATCGCTCCAAAGTTTAAATTCGAGGGCAATGGAAGGCAGCCCGAGTTCAATACTGCTCGTATTAACGAACTTAGCAGAGCGACAGATTTTCTAGAGCGTGGTTCCGTCGGTGCAGCAGTTAAAGCTTTGGAGCAAGCAGAAGCAGCTTTAAAGGAAAGGAACAAGCTACTCCACATTGCCGACAAATATGGTTGGGATTGAATGCAAAGATCACTTTCCTTTTGTTATCAATCCACTAACCGTATCAGTTCACGCCTCAGGTAAAGAAAGGTTGATCTTAGATTTAAGGCACGTCAATCTATTTATAGAAAAAAGGAAATTTAAGTTTGAGGGTGTAGCGGAGGCTTTACAATACACAATTAAAGACGGATACATGCTTAAATTTGATTTAACTAGCGGGAATCATCACGTGAGTGTTCACAAAGACCATCAGACATATTTGGGATTTTCCTGGAAATTTCAGAACACAACTAAATACTTTAAATTTTCAGCTCTCCCATTTGGGTTATCTACAGCAGCACATGTGTTTTCAAAAGTTTTACGTCCTGTCGTCAAGCATTGGCGCTCGCAGGGTCTTAGAGTTGTTTTATACCTTGATGATGGTTGGGGTGTAGAGTCAAATGCACAATCTTGTAAAGTTTTATCTAATACCATGCAGTTAGATCTTAAATCCGCAGGTTTTTTCGTTAACCAAGAAAAAAGCGTTTGGGAGCCTACTCAAAAATTAACTTGGCTGGGTTTTGAATGGGATTTGCACAATTCAACTTTGGATCTTCCTATAGATAAAATTGTTCGTTTTAAAAAAGACATAAATAAGCTTTCCTGTAATTCGCTGTCAGCAAGACAGTTAGCCAGAATTACAGGGAAAATTATTTCTTTCATGCCTAGTTTAGGTAACATTTGTAGGATCATGAGTAGAAATATAATGATGTTAGTTGCTACTTCTCGTTTTTGGGAAGAAAGAATAATTTTAACATATAAAGCACAGCAGGAAATCAATTTTTGGTTGAATAATTGTCATAATTTACCTAGAAAAAATCTATTCCAACAAACATACCTACCCGACAGAATAGTGTATACAGACGCTAGCAGTTATGCATGTGCTGGTTTTATAGTAGAGACAGTTCATCAAGTAGTTCACAAGATGTGGTCTAATATTGAAGCATCTAAAAGTTCGACTTATAGAGAATTAAAGGCCGTCTTTATTACTTTATCTTCTTTGGTTCAATGTTTCAGCAATCGTTTAGTTAAACTTTACACTGATAATCAGAACGTAGTAAGAATTATAAAGGCAGGAAGCATGAACTCTGAATTACAAGATATTGCAATTGAAATTTTTAATTTTTGTTTAAAATTCAGCATTTCTCTAGAAGTAGAATGGATACCTAGAAATCAAAATCAAATTGCTGACACTTACAAATTTTTTTTTGACTTCGTTGATTGGTTTGTATCCGATTTATATTTTAATTATTTTAATAAAGCGTGGGGCCCATACACGTGCGATCTATTTGCAGACAGCAATAACCGAAAGTTGGAAAAAATCCATTCTCCTTATTGGTGCCCCGGGACCAGTGGAGTAGACGCTTTCGCACAAAATTGGTCAAAATTTAACTGTTGGATTGTACCACCTGTAAAATTAATTAGTAGGTCAATTTCACATCTGTTTACCTGTAAAGGTCAAGGCACTTTAGTCATACCGAAATGAACATCGTCACCTTTTTGGCCTTTATTGTGGTCATTTAATGATCAAAAATTTAAATACCTCGTGAAAGATGTAATCGAGTACGCAAAGCCCAAGAAGTTTTTTCATAAAGGCTCTGATGTTAACAGTATTTTCGTTGCTGAGAAATTATCATTTAATATTCTCGTTTTGAGGTTAGATTTCAGAAGCTGACGGCAATTATAAACTAGTATTAATTTTCCCGTGATGGGAGTTATTTCAGTCATTGTAATAACCCGTGATGGGTATTGATATTCTTAACCTGTTATGGGTGTTTATAACTGAATTTATTATTTCCTGTGATGGGATTTTGTTGAAGTTCCCGTGATGGGATTTTGTTTATGTTCCCGTGATGGGATTTCGTTTATTTCCCGTGATGGGACTATCTCTACTGTGATGAAATTTGTCAATTCCGTGACGGAGACCCTTACAAGATACGATACTTGGCGTAATATAAGTCTTTTTTTTTTTTTAATTGCTTTCTTTTCCTTTCAGGTTCGGTTTAATTTTTCTCACTGGAATGATCTGAATTCTTTTGAAAATCCCTGTTTACGCAACCTCGCTGATAAACTACCCCGTATTGTTATGTCCAGCAAAAGTAAAAACACTATTAAAGTTTATGATTACGCTTTTAAAAAATTTAACATTTGGTGTACAAATTATGACTTATGTGCGTTACCATCGTCAGTTTCTAACATTGCACTCTATTGATCATATTTAATTCAGTTGGAAGTATCTTCTTCAGTTTTACAAAATGCTTATTACGCAATTAAATGGGAACATGAGCTTAACTTGTACAATTCAGTGTTTTCTGAAGCATTTTTGCAGTTGATTTTAGAAGGAGGAACCAGAATTTTATCAAAGCCCGTTAATAAAAAAGAACCAATTACAGCTGAAATTTTACGAAAAGTTTTCGATAATTATGAAGATTTGAATAACATTGAGAATTTAAGAATATCTTGTTTGATGCTGTTGGGATACGCCGGTTTTATGCGTTTCAGCGAACTTGCAAATATTAAAGCATCAAATTTAACTTTTCAGAAATCTCATCTTGAAATTATGATAGACAGTAGTAAAACTGATGTGTATAGACAGGGTAACACTATTTGTATTGCTAGAACTAACACGGACTTGTGTCCAGTGACAACGTTAGAGAGATATTTAAAATTAACAAATATTTCTGTGATTTCCAGCGAATATGTATTTAGAGCAATTACATTCTTAAAAAGTAAAAACAGTTACGCGTTATGCAAAATTAACAAACCTATATCATACACTAGAGCAAGAGAGCTACTTTTAGATGCTTTGCGTCAAGCAGGTTTTGATAAAAGTAAATTTGGCCTTCATAGTTTGAGAAGTGGAGGTGTGACACAGGCAGCTCATAATAGAATACCAGAAAGATTATTAAAAGCACACGGTCGATGGAAGTCAGATCTTTCAAAAGACGGTTACATAAAAGAAAATTTATATAACAGGTTATCTGTTACCAATAATTTGAATTTGTAAATTGTCATTTTTGTACTTTATTTATACTAATCTACACACATTTCCTTTGTTTTGTCGAACTGTTTGGTGTGTACCTCCTGCCATATTAGTCTTTGTTGTTTCTTTATATAGAATGAGAAATAATTTATGTTCGGACGAGCATAGCGAGGTAGAACATAATTATATTTCTTTTCGTTTTGGGATTTCTTTCTATTTCTGTCGCGGAATACTGAGTAATTCGGTTTTCGGACTTTATATACTGTTTTACGCGCCCTTTTCATTTCATCGAGATTTCACACACCAAACGTGTTCGACAACTTTATAACATTTAGATTGTAATATTATGCTTTGTATAAATCCTAATTCTTTGTATTTTCTTTTTGTAGATATTAGCATGATCACGGCTGAGATGACTTATATATAGATAATATAATGACGCATGATGTATGGACTTTAATATTTGATTGCACGGGATACATGTATTTTGAAAATGTTATATTAAAACTGTTTGGTGTGTACCTCCTGCCATATTAGTCTTTGTTGTTTCTTTATATAGAATGAGAAATAATTTATGTTCGGACGAGCATAGCGAGGTAGAACATAACAACACATTACCAACACGGGGGCTGCCACGTGTAGAGCAGGGTCGATTTTGTTTATCCTTCTAGAGCATCCAAGATACCTATTAACATGTTTAGGTTTCGCGTTGCTCTGTCAGTGGTTTTTATTATTTTTTTGAGATTCTTGTTCGTCTTTTTTTTCGTTGTTTTGTCATGGCTTTAACAATTTGTTTTTGTGTTCAGAGTTTGAAAGTTTCTTTGGTCCCTTTATGGAAACACACTTATACCAGATGCATCGATTGTATAAAGACAATAGTAGTATACCACTGTTCGAATTTCATAAATTGATTGAGAAAAAAAATCCGGATTACAAACTAAAACTGAGGGAAACGCATATAAGAGGAGAACTACGACATAACAGAAACACAACATTTAAATGTAATACACACAGAAACAAACTATAATATAACAATGGTCATTTTCCTGACTTGGTACAGGACACTTTAATAATAATGGTGGATTGAACCGGTTTTTGTGACATGCCAAACCTCCCGCTTTTATGGCCATGTTAAATATAACATTAAAATGACAACGATACATGATAGGACAACAATACAAATAAATGGGACAACATATAGGGCAGAGAAATACACATCAGTCACATTTTCGATTACATGTGATCGTCATTCAATCGATTATAAAACGATTTCACAGATAATATCAGATATGTTCGTTCCTTATGTCGTAACTACAATATCCTTCCTTTTCACGAAAATGACGTACAGAATAAGACTAATTACCGGGTTTGTAACAGCATAAGCAATACAACGGAGCCACATGGGGAGCAGGATCTGCTTACCATTCCGGAGCACCTGCTATCATCCGAAGTTTTTTTGCAGGGTTTGAGCTGCATAGTCTTTAGTTGTCTATGCTGTGTCTTGTGTACTATTATATCTTTCGCCCATCTTTTACAGCAAAAGTTATGATGTAATCATCGATTACTTTTTTATTACATTTCTGATACTTTACTAAATAAATTCATCATAGATACTAAAATAGTTTGATGAAAAATAAACCTATTTCAAATGAAATATGCACGCGTTCATCACTTAATAGTAAACAGATAAAACAGAATGTCTTAATAAGGTTTTAGATAATCAAATGCCTTATTCTATCTTTTTCTCAAATTGCAGAAACCAGATCTTAAACCAAAGTTTGCTGTGTATACACCTTTTAACACAATTAACATTACTGTCTTAATGCCAGTAATAATTCAAAGACCTTTTATTCTACATGTAGAAAATGGTACATTAACCCTGGTTTTAAATAAATCTCCCTCATTGTGTGACAGTCGCATCAAATTCCATTATTTTGAGAACGATATGTGAACAAAACAAACAGACAAAATGGGTACATATAATTTAGAATGGAGCAAGACAATTCTCTTAACTAATCAAAGACTTCCTATCAATTCGATGCCAACCTTGTTTTGATTTTAATTACAATGAATTATGTCAAATTAAGAGGATGATTCATTAATTTTGTAATTTTATAGAAATTACATTTTTTTTCAAATCAGTTAAAATTGTTAATTATTCTAATTTTTATATATTCTTTTAGAAGAAACATTCAACATTGAAAAGTATATTCGAATATATCTGTTGAAAATATGTAAATAGAAAATACGTAACGTAAATAAGAATGAGAATGGAAACGGGGAATGCGCCAAAGGGACAACTACCCATTTAAAGCAGGAAACAGCCGACAGTCTTCAACATAGCGTGAAAATCCTGCACCCGAAGGCTTTCGTCAGCTAGCCACTAAAAAATATGTGTACTAGTTCAGTGATGATGGACGTCATAATAAACTCCAAAATATATAAAAGAACTAAAACTAAAATCATACAAGACTAACAAAGGCCAGAGGTGCCTGACTTTAAACAGGCGCAGAAATGCGACGGGGTTAAACATGTTTAGTAGGATCTCAACCCTGTATTAAAAAAAGTTTCAAAAGTCATCAATCTATTGAGAGAAAAAACAATCTGGGTTACAAAAAAAAACACGAGAGAAACATCGTAAGATAAAACTTAATAAACGATGGATTACTGCATAACAAATGAGGGAAAAGTATACAGGTCAACTTTTAAATATGAACGTTTTATATGTATAATGTAAGTTGATGTAACTCATGCTCAACAGAGTCATGTAATATTTTACGGTTTTTTTTATGTTTAAGTAAATTAATATATATGATTGTGGTATTGCTGATAGGTGACATAGATATTTGAGGGTAAAAAAAATCTAACACCATTTTAGAACAAAGTTGTTTAAAATTCAATCGTTCATCGAAAAAATATGATGGATGCAACTAAATGAAGTATTTGATGGTCAGAAAAGCTGGCACCATGTTGTAAAAAAACTGTTTTAAAATTCAATCATTTATGAAAAGGGAGTATGATGAATGCATATGATAATGGATGTTAAAAAACATCTAACGGTCAGAAATTGTGACACCATTTGAACGAACTAATGACACATCAAAAACAAAATATGATTAACTATGGTACTTGAAATTTTTATGACCCACGTAATCGTTGCACGTGTTACCTTACCTTAGTTAAACTATAAATAAGAACAACGAAACACAGTAAATATTCACAGGTCCTATTGTATCTTATAGCGCATGTACTGTAGCTTGCAGATTTCAACAAAATGTTTAAGGATCAGTTTGTTTTTGCTTGCTTGTGTTTGGTTGCTGTTTATGTCAGAGTACCCATGGCGGAAGAGTTATCGCAAAAACAAAAATATCTTATTGTATCTATGCATAATAAGATACGTAGCGAAGCTAGCCAAACAATTCCAAACTTGATAAGTAGCTTTAAATTTTAAATGAGTTTACGAAAAGACAGAATGGTAATATACAGTTATCAAAGGTACCAGGATTATAATTTATTACGCCAGACGCGCGTTTCGTTTACATAAGACTCATCAGTGACGCTCATATCAAAATATTTATAAAGCCAAACTAGTACGAATGACAAAGCTTCATGATATCATTATATGTATTTCCATTCAGATAATTATTTCAGACGCGCTTTTTGTCATCACAAGAATCGCCAGTGACGCTCAAATTAAAAAAAAAACCTGATAGCCAAATTAATTATTTCTGATTTTTTTTATTTAATATAGGATTTCGATATATTTTTCTCTAAATGAACTTTATCTTATACTTAATAGAAAAATGAAATAAAAAAATGGGGTCACCGTTCATTTACGCTCACAATCTGCCTCCAAAAGAAGCATGCATTTTTGTTAATGTCCTTTTTTTCTGTTGAACTAATAGGAGAAATATTGGTAATATCAAAATTAAAAAAGAACTAAATTACAGAAATCCCTTAAGTTTTACAATTATTTAGTTTGTGTACAGCTTATTCGAAAACATTAATAAAAAATATAGGTCACCGATGAGTTAAAAAAAGATATTTCAATTTTAATGCCAAAAAATTACATTTTTGCACCAAAGGGAGATAATTTGGAGCTTTTTCAATGATATCTACATTTTCAAAGTCAGTTGGGGCCAACACGAATTGACTTTTTGGAATGATTTTTGTGCAATATGATAAAGTAACAACTTGTTAAGGTAATTGATAAAATTTGTAATGAAAAAATAAATCTTTATTTTTTTTCTGAAAATCTTATACCCGCGAGCCTCCTTAATGATGAACTCGTGATAGAAACCAGGTTTAACACTTAATATTTCAGACGCGCTTATTGTCATCACAAGAATCGCCAGTGACGCTCAAATTAAAAAAAAAACCTGATAGCCAAATTAATTATTTCTGATTTTTTAATTTCATCGACATTGATTATTTGTCATGTAATAAAATAAACGCAATCTTGCGTCCTTAGTGACTAAATGTTAAATTTAGGAACATTCAAACCTAGTAAACTTTTTATAGCTGAATATGCGGTATATGGGCTTTGCTCATTGTTGAAGGCCGTAAGGTGACCTATAGTTGTTTGGGCTCTTGTGGAGAGTTGTCTCATTGGCAATCATACCACATCTTCTTTTTTATATATACACTGCAATTAAAAAGTACGTATTGTTATTATAAACATCGGAAAATATATTAATGAAAAACATATTCTTATTCATTTAAGATGTTTATTATATTATATCATATTAAAATTTATGTTACTTGTATGCTGGAGAAATTTGTGAAAAAAAACCGTTCAGTTACACCAATCTCACGTTAGGGAGTCAAATGATGACAGCTGCCAAACAAACAATATTTTGCTTAAGAATCGGTTTTATTTAAATATAAAAAATAGTGAGAGGCCAAAAAATTCCAAAAAGATTTTGAGACCCTCGTTGATAATCAATTGTAAATGAAAAGCAGTATCACATTTTACCTTTATGTTTGTTTATTAATGCTTAATCAAAGATTGATCAAATGTATTGAAACAATCCTTATTTGCCTCTTATAGTTGATGAGCTTCCCTCGAATTTATTTTGTAACCCGGATTTGTTTTCACTCAATCGATTTATGACTTTTGAACAGAGGTATACTACTGTTGCCTTTATTAATTTCCTCTTCCTAGATTGTTTTCATTATTGAGTCAAGGAAAGTAAACACTGTATTAGTGTCGTTCGTCATAGCACTATTCTAAAAAATAAATCATCAGAAACTCTACAAACAAAACAGGTGTAAAAAGTAAAATCACAAAAATACTGAACTCAGAGGAAAATCAATTTGGAAAGTCCATAATCACATGGCAAAATCAAAAAACAAAACGCATCAAAAACGAATGGACAAGAACTGTCATATTCCTGACTTGGTACAGGCATTTTCAAATGTAGAAAATGGTGGATTAAACCTGGTTCTATAGCGCTAACCCTCTCACTTTAATAACAGTCTCATCAAATTCCGTTACATTTACATGATGCGTTAAATAAACAGTCACAATCAATAAAATAGTCAAAATATGGGAACATCAGTCATCATCGTATAACAATTTAACAGGACACAACAACATATACTATCTACGAACACATGGATTGAAAGTATGAGAACGCGTGAAGGGCTTTATCACCTAAAGGAACTCCGTCAATGAGATAATACGATATAAACTGTACTGGAATGGTGATCAGATGCACAAGTGATATCGGAAAAGTTCCTTAAGTCGTTACTACAATAATAATCCCCTTCGCTTTTCATGAGTGCCACATGTGCAGCAGGATCGGAGTACCCTTCTGGAGCACTTTTGATCATTCTTTGTGTTTGATAGAGTTTTTGTTGCTTAGTCTTTAGTGATCATGTTGTGTGTACTATTATATGTCTAATATTTATCCTTTCATTCATTCTTAGTGCAGTGTTTATGAGTTCATCAATCTTCAGTGGATTCAATCAACAATATGACAACTGGACACATTACACAAATTCGTCACGTCCAATTTGAATTGTTTTATTACTCTTTCATTTCAAAATAATATTTAGACCAACATTTGAATATATATATGCTCTTTATTGAAAGCTTTATCGTACTGAATGATCTTGGTGCTTATATGACTGTTCCATCATGGAATTATTGCAGTTTCAGGAGCTTAAAGCACCAAGACGACCTAGGTGGTGTTTAAAATAGACGTACCTTTATAGAGGTATATTTGCGAAAATACCAATCAACGGACTGTAAATTTCCCGAGCAACTAAATTTGCATCCAAGCTCATTTGTTCTACCAGGGTAATCATTTGTTAAATGATTCCGCACAATAATGTGGCCCGTCTTTTTAACACGATCACTGACCGGTAAAATACAAAAGACAAACTATTACAGTAGAAATTTGTGTAAGTTGTTTTGTGTTATCTTTCCCTCATTCCCCCTCTTCCTAGCCGTAGCTGTGTACGCTTAATACTTATGTTATTATATCACATGCTGATATTGATACATAAAATTGAGAATGGAAATGGGGAATGTGTCAAAGAGACAACAACCCGACCATAGAACAGACAACCGCAGAAGGTCACCAACAGGTCTTCAATGTAGCGAGAAATTCTCGCACCCGGAGGCGTCCTTCAGCTGGCCCCTAAACAAATATATATACATGTATACTAGTTCAGTGATAATGAACGCCATACTAAACTCCAAATTGTACACAAGAAACTAAAATTAAAAATAATACAAGACTAACAAAGGTCATAGGATACATATAATCTTTATGATTGTTTGGTCATTTTTGATTATATAAAATTTATGAGATCCAATTTCTTGTTTGTTGTTTATTTTAGTTAGATCAGAAAATATTTATTTTAGTACGAATGATACTGATGTCGAAAATAAAAATGAGCCATCATTGTCCCTTTACGTCTAGTAGCAGAGTGACACATCAAAACATGGTCGCTTATTATGAGAGTTTATTAGACCGACACACATAAAGGCTGAAAATCCACATACATGACATGAGTTAAAATTTCATTTACTGCCATTTTATATTAGTCCTGTCGTAGAATTTTCTATGGTGCATATTTATGTTTTAAATTGCTATATATAGTGTATACGTAGTTTCCGATTTTTGGTTTTTCGCCATCTGACACGGAAATACTTACAATGAATTCCCGAAGGATGATTATAACATGGTTTTACAATAAAAACGAAACCACAATAAGTACAGTAGGCTTCTATGCAACGCCTATCTTAATATTAGACGATAATACAAATTAAATGAATTGGAAGATTTTCGAATGCATGTGGCATTTTTTTAATTGTATTTTACAGTTTGTCGAAGTGTATAAAATTTCTTGCATATTGCATTCATAGTATAATTTCACAAAGCATATCTGAATGGTAACTGCGCAAGCAATTGTATAGGGGAGGGGTCTCATTGACTTTGTTTTCGATTTTCAAGCAAAATGACTTGACTTTTCACGTGTAATGCTTACAAACTAGAGGCTCTGAAGAGCTTGTGTCGCTCATCTCTATTTACTGATGCTATGGAAATCATGTAAAACAAGGTTTAAATCATAATTAATAGTATTAGATATTAGATATTATAACGATATCTAAGATATTAACAAAAAACTGCAAAATTTCCGTAAAATTACTAACTCAGGGGCAGCAACCCAACAACGGGTTATCAGATTCGTCTGGAAATTTCAGGGCAGATATATATCTAAATCTGATGAATATTTTTGCCACCTGTCAGATTTGCTCCAAATGCTTTAGTTTCAGAGGTATACACCAAATACTGCATTTTACCCCTAAGTTCTATTTCTAACCATGTCGGCCATGATGGTTGGAAAGCAGGGTAATCAGACACATGTTTTTTTAACAAGATACCATTATAATGAGTATGGCCAATTATGGTTAAATTTGTCTTAGTAGTTTCAGAGAAGATGTTTTTTTTTTAAATTTACGAAAAATTGTTAAAAATTTAATATAAAGGGTAATAACTCCAAAAGGGGTCGACTGACAATTTGTTCATGTCAACTTATTTGTAGATTTTACTTTGCTGAACATTATGGCTGTTTACAGTTTACCTTTATCTATAATCATATTCAAGATAATAACCAAAAACTGCATAATTTCCTTAAAATTACCAGTCCAGTGGCAACAACCTAATAATGGGTTGTCGGATTCGTCTGAAAATTTAAGGGCGGATAGATCTTAACCTGATGAACATGTTAGAGGGAAATTCCGCGATTTTTTACTAATCATCTAATTATGTTCATCTTAACATAAAAAACACATTTACAAAGTTTTAAATTTATATTCCTTCTAATAACGGAGAAAATCAAGTATTTGTAACTTTTTTGGTTGAATTCTCGAGTGGGTCGTGACGTTTTAGCCCGATTTGTTGAATTCTGGGAAAAAATAAAATATGTTTAACTCTTATAGCTTATCGACAATATACGTAATTAAAAGCGTACAGCTGACGAATGGTCGTAGTTATTAACCACAATATAAGAATGAACGAAAATGAATATGCATATACCATTTTGTATTGATTGAATTAAACTCCTATAAAATTATCTCTAGTAAATGTTTTCGAATAAATTTCATTAATTATTGTTGAGATTTTTTACTGATATTGAACTGAAAATATTTCAGTTCTATTTACCGTTATTGTTTTGATAATCATTTCAATGCAACTAATGTGTGAGCAGAGTGTGTATATTATTTTGTAAAGGTCACTGTATATTTCTCGGCTTGAGGTCAATTCGTTTACCTTGTAGCTATTTAGCCGCAGGTGTGAGTTCAAGCGTACACAGGTATGAATGTTGTTATTTGGAAAGGATAGACAGAAAGGATTAGAAAGAGTATGCTGTATTTAATACACTAAGATTAAATACACGATGAGAATAAAGAAACAATAATTAAATTGTGTAAATTAATTGAAAATAAAATTCAGATTCATAATTCCGAAAGTGTATGAATAAAAGGAAACAATTTTGGATTACTTTCTTAGCGGCAATTGGCGTAAAGATTCAAATATGAAGCAAAAAATAGTAGTTTTAATCTTTAATAAAAACTAAATGCAATATTTCCCAATTTGATATACCATTGCACATCTGTTTGATATCATTGACTTTACCGGAATTTCTTAACTTGTATTCAAATCTGGCTGTGTTTAATGCTCATAAAACTATCGCAATTTTAAAGTTTTTAATTGAAAAAAATAATAACATACAACATGCATGATTTTTTTTTTAGTTTCTTTTTAACATTTCATTCTTACATAATTAAATTCATTTGACAAAATATTATACACGAACTTTTTGTGAAAAGAATATCAATGATCTAAGCTAAGGCATTATTTATTTTTTTGAGGATTTTTGTATATTTTTTTTTAATTCTATGATAATATTTGTGCAATCACTACACAAATGTACCACTTGAGATATTGTCTATTTATTGACTAACATAGTAAAACATGTCAAGTTATATAATCGTTAAACAGGAAGAGATAGAGTTTATGTTAAAAGTCAAACACACATCGGAAAACCATTTCCGGAATATGAAACTACCTGGCGAATGTTGAATATGATAGCCGTCATTAATCCAAATAAGTAATACAGTAGTTGTAATGAAACTTATATTTTAGTCATGCATAACTGAGACTGACGAATTTAGAATAGTTCGTCCATACATCGTTGTTCTTGAAACAATCATTATTAGTATACATGTAACTTTCCTGACGTATAAGCGCCATTGAGGATGAGCTCTAGAGAAAGCAGAATAGTAGCGTTTCGTTAGTTTGTTTGTTGGGAAAGGAGAGGAAATGCAACCACTTGTACAGATAAACGACAGAATTACCATACAAGCATTTATAGTCAACACAACCAGAAATAGTTCCCATCGTTGGACGGGGAATATGAAGGCTTCCAAGAATGAACAAGTGACATGTCTAACTCTGAACAGTTAGAAATCGGACTATCGACATCGACCGCTTGTTCTTGATATTTGAAACTGCATGCATATATACGTATACGTTTATGATAGTGATGAGTTCTTGCGTCTGACAAAAACTAAATTCCGTCATGGTTATATCTTGCCATAAGTTTATATTGGTTTGTAAGGTGCTTACTCAAAATCGTTATTTGAAGATGTAGATTCATTTCAATACAGAAATTTCGTCTATAAATTAAGTTTCACAAGTGTATACCACGGAGAAGCTCTGAAGGTACATTACTCCCATTTTGTTTGGGTGTGAACCATCGATGTTTACAGCAATATCAAAGAATAAGATGATGATGGTAGAAAGAACTATGGGCGTCATGTGGCAAATATTACATGCATATCGGACCATGAGTTGTCAATCTGTATGAAGAGATTTCCAATACAACCATATTATTGAGAAGGAATGTTTACATGCTATACTCTCTTACTAGTATTACAGGGTTCTTGTGGCGTCCACCTTAGACACACATCTTTTTAACGATGTTTAAAAAAAAGACAGAACCAATTTAATGTCATATTTTCCTTGAATACCAAGAAAGAAAATAAATCCCGAAATTAATTTGAAACTTTGATACTCAATAGTTTCCCCGCAAAATATTCACATCCCTTGGGGATAATTAGTGTTCGTCCAGTGGCATATATAACAATTGTGATGACGAATTCCTTCCTTTGTTCGAGAACAATCTTATTGAAATATAAATCTGTGATTTTACTATGTCCACAACTTCGATGAACCAAAGCAAATTATACATCGACCTGTATTTAAATCAAATTGGTTCTCTTCTTCTTCTTCTTCTTCTTCTTCTTCTTCTTCTTCTTCTTCTTCTTCTTCTTCTTCTTCTTCTTCTTCTTCTTCTTCTTCTTCTGGTATACACTAGTCTATCGACATTCGATGATTACATACTGTTGGTATACGTGGACTAGTCTATTTACAAAACTTTTACCCAAATTTATTCAAAATATATGTTTTTTTCTTATGTTCAATGTATACATGTACATATTTTAAATTGCGCTATAGTTTCGTAACTTTCTACCCAGTCGTAAAAACGAATCGTCGACAAGTGCGTACATTTTTTTAAATCATTATTTCTGGTATGTTCCAATCTGTCCTTCACTATTAACAATGAGTATATTTTACATTTTCCCAAATTCACCCTTGGAAAAAATATTTAAATAGATTTTAATTTCATCAAATCTTATTTTTTGGGTATTATTTATATTTTTATGAATAATATTCTTTACACCAGAAATGTTATTTATAAACAAGCGTATGAGTTTAGTAATTACAAGTAAGACCAAGTTGTTTATTATACATCTGATAAATCAAAATGGAAAGTTATAAGTTATCGGCCGTGTACACTGATCAATACCTGCAGAAGTGAAACGATGCATGAACTTACAAGCCCGACAGGAAATCGCTTGAATACCTGGACGTTTCACCTCACACCCCTCACAATACCTTTGGAAGTAATACCTTTAGCCATGCTGGTGATCAGATGAGGGAAGATCAGAATTTATTTGAAAAAACTTTATTACTTTAAAGAATTATGAACAAATTAGATTTTCGAAAACAAATTTCACGGAACACTTATTTATGATTTCAACTTTAACATTTTACCTAATTCCAATATTCACAGTTTAAAAACAACAGACCATGGTAATTTAAAAAAATAAGAATATTCTCCGTATCAAGTTAGTTAGCCGGATAAAACAACCGTACGATTGACAAGATATCGACACGCAATTACGACTACATCAGTAAATGTAGTTTTGTTCCTTTGTGGTTTATAAACATATCGTTGTTATAAATCGGGAAAGAAGACAAAATGGCCGAACGCACAAAATTGATACTCTTAATTTAAAATCGATGGTGATCGCTTATCTAGCGGAATAAAACTTTAATATCTATGAATTTGAGCATTTTTATACAGAATGAACATAATATCAATTTTTGATTTTTTTGCGAAGTTTCCCTTTAAACGCTGGGAAATTAAACTCTTCAATATTTTACTCGTTCTCCGCGGGAACGCTACTGGTCAGAAGTGCACAAGAACCGTGACAATCTAGCAAAAATGAAATTAAATTTCCTACAAATGTATATATCATGTTATCATTTCCCTCTTAACGACTAATCAAATTCGACATTTTGCAATAAGAATTATGTGTTAAATAAGTTTGAAATGGCGCTATGCAAATACATTTATTGCGTACAAATCTCAATCGATTAGTCAACAGTACGTCAGTTTTCACTACATATATTCACTTCCTGTGTTCATTACTAATCGAACTCTTCCTTCAAACTGAGGCCTTTTAAGGCAACAAGACGTACTGCCCAGAACGGTAAATATGATTAATTACATTGTATATGATCATTTTCCCTCACTATGTTCAGATTTTATTTCAACTTTAAAGAAAGATAATTAAAGATCTTTTCAAGCAATGGTAAAAAAGGAAAATTAAGAAATGTACTGTTTTCAAACGTTTCTAAAAAAAGCCTTAACATATGATTTTGTAAAGCATATACATAAATGAAATAAATATTATAATGATTTTTAAAGTAAACAATCACAATGAAATGGACAACCGGAAGATTTCATTAACGACATTTTGTTAGGAAAAGAATGAATTATTTTGTTGAAGCCTATCGAATAAGGCAGAAATCAAGCCTTAAGCTTATAGTTCTGAAAAATATCAAACCCCTGTCAAAAACTGTATAGGTACATGATTGTCAACAGACATTTTAAGTTATCAACATTTATTTTACTTCAATTCATGAGAAAAGAGCTAATTCCTGGAGAAACGGAAACCTCTTATCATACATGTAATAACATCAAGGAAGACGGAAATTCGAAATTAAAATTTAAACTTTGAACTGTGTTATAGTTTTACATTATTAAAACGGAAATGTTTTCATCAACAATATATCAATTTTGAGAAAAATCTATGCATTGGTGTTTGGCGATTTGATCATGTTTAGACAAATTTAAGAACGTTTTCGCCTATTTAATGTGGTTTCTACACGAATGTGCATCTTCTTTTAAAGATCACTTTAGTTATATTTCAGAAAATTAAACATAAACCCATAACTTTTTTCCATTTTCAGTTATAGTACAACGAGCCAAAGTTTATGCAAAATGTTAACAAAATCTGTTACATACCTCATTTTAAATACTGCATACCTTTAAATATTAATTGAAAGTATTGTTTATAAAAACTACCGACAGAGTGTTATATAGACAATAACTGTTTAGTGTCAGCTGTATTTGTAGGAGGCTGAGAAACAGGTGTAATGCGAGCTTTAGCGATTGCCGAGCTATTACTCCTGTTTCGAGCCGAGTACAAATACAGCTGATATTTAAAGACACAAAACAGCTATTGTCTTTATCCTGCAATTAGTTTTGATATTATTTTTGCTTTGAAAGACAGAAAAACTCACATTTATTGCATTTATTTTCGATTTAAAATCCTTTGAGGCCCGCGTAATAATAAAATCACACATTCAGCTGAAGACGGCATGAGACGGGTTCGCAGAAAATAATTTCGAATGGTCAACTATAATTAATACATCGTTTAAAGTAAATACATATTTATTATAACATAACAATTAATTTCAACAGTAAAAATAAATAACAAAACATTGTCCGATTTAAAAACAAAAGTGTATGATTTGTCCTACGCTTCAAAATTTTGAACTGAACATGACATTCACTGAACATGCTGAAATTGACATTTTTGCATGGTTGTTTTTGTGTGGTACACGTTTACACATTCAATGTTTTCACTCGATGATTGGCGCCGTAGAAAATGGAGTTAAATCCTGCTGTTCAAGTAAGTCTGTGAGCAGAAAATGGGATTAATTCGTATTGCTCTAAAGAAATGCTTGAAAACAAACAGAACGTAAATTAATTTATAGTTCACATAAGTTTAAGCAATACGTTATTGGAATGCGACTGCAATATACATTATGGAGTCTACACAAACGTAGTCCGGCGGTGGGTTGGTTCTAAAGCGATATCTGCATAGTATACAAATACAGCCTAGCGATATATGTTGGGCTTTATCTGTATAATAAGACACCCAATTGCAGGATAAAATATTAGTTACATAGTGTGTTAGTGAGGTCACTAGCACACTATGTAACGAATTTATCTTACCGACTATTTTTATTTGTTGAATTTAGACTAAAGTTGTCTTATTTGCTATCATAACACATCTTCTTATTTCTGTATTAAAGTGTTCAAGTGTTCAATTTTAAGAACCTTCTTCAATTGGTCTGCACTTAAAAAATAGTGTAAACGATAAATATCTATTATATAACAATATTAAACGGAGCTTTCAATACTTTTAAATAATCAAACAGTGTCGTATATCTACTACTAACCGTGTATTGAAATAAGTCCCGCCTCCCTACTAACCTAATATGGAATATACACGGTCACCTCGAGGTCGCTTTTAACCAAACATATTCCTAGAAATGTATAGGAGGTAAGATAAGTATGAGTATTTGTATTGTGCATTGCCTAACAATGTATTTTCAACACACTATTAAGATAAATAAGAACTGAATGTTAAAAAATATTTACAATGCGATAAAAAATAAACGCAATATTTCGCTATAGACAAACTAGCTTCACCGAGCGTGCATCTATCCAGGTGAAATCGGATGCAGATAAGAAACTTTTGCAGCTCATTTTACATGAATTTTGCTGCCTTGTAAATGATTCAAATTAAGTTTTGAAAAAGTTCTTGTATTGTGCTACATATAGTGGTGGATCCAGAAATTTGCATAAAGGGGGGTGGGGGCACTGACTAGCTAAGAGGGGTCCGATCCAGGTTCTTAAAAGAGGGACACTGACTGCCATAGAGGGGCCCGATCCAGTCATGCTTCAGTGATTCACTATATAATCAACCAATTTTTACAACAATAGAGGGGGCAATAGAAGGGGGGCAGGGCATTTCGCATTGAAATGCAACGAATATAGTATCGAAATAGATAACTGATGCGCTCGATTTTGCACTTCAGTAGAACGGTTCCTCAGTTTGGTGTCACACCACCAAATCATCCAATGAGCATTAAGAACAAGTAAAACCTACTCTGACAAAACTTGTTCAGTAGAACAGTTCCTCAGTTTGGTGTCACACCATCAAATCATCCAATGAGCATTACGAACATGTAAAACCATCTCTCACAAAACTTGTTCAGTAGAACAGTTCCTCAGTTTGGTGTCACACCATCAAATCATCCAATGAGCATTAAGAACATGTAAAACCATCTCTGACAAAACTTGTTCAGTAGAACGGTTCCTCAGTTTGGTGTCACACCACCAAATCATCCAATGAGCATTAAGAACAAGTAAAACCTACTCTGACAAAACTTGTTCAGTAGAACAGTTCCTCAGTCTGGTGTCACAACACCAAATCCTCCAATGAGCATTACGAACATGACAAACATACTTTGACAAAACTTGTTCAGTAGAACGGTTCCTCAGTTTGGTGTCACACCACCAAATCATCCAATGAGCATTAAGAACAAGTAAAACCTACTCTGACAAAACTTGTTCAGTAGAACAGTTCCTCAGTATGGTGTCACACCATCAAATCCTCCAATTGGTCTATAGTGCTTCGATTTTGACGGAAACCAATTTGTTCGTCGACTTATATGTTATTGTCATCTATCCATTGCACAAGCCTTTCATTTAAAATATTACAATAAAGTTTATAGGAAACACACGCTTATGCAATTCCTCTGTAAGACAAGGGGTCGCGCGGATCTGTCATGTTTGCTTTAGGTATAGGATTGATAATAATTTTGTCTTTTAATTGGTGTTAATTGCAATATATTAGTAAAAACTGATAGCTTTATTGACGATTAAGAAGATCTGCCACACTGCAATATTTTGGCCTTAATGTTATTTCTTAAAAATGCAACGACCCATTTTAGAAAAGTAAAACCTGGAAATTATTTTGAAGAATAAATTCATCGTTTGTGTTGTATGAAATAATTATTTATGGTGACAACACCAGTGTTTAGTTTTAAATATTTCACGGTTTTACTTCGATTGACATCAGAAGAAGTGTGATGTCTTTTGCGTCACTTTTAAATTTACGACAGGCTCCCGTTCTAGAACAAAAACTATTTGTAATATGCTTTATTCAACTCAAATGTTCGGATTTGTGTACCAAATTCTATTGTCAAACTTTAGAAGAAGAAATTAAAAGCAATAAAAAAACTTCGGGCTTTGGAAAGTATGTTTTTTTCTGATTTTGTTCTACATGCCTATAGTTTGTATAATATCAAGCATCGTCACAGAAAATAGGTATTTCGTTGATTTCGGTGAATGATAGAGCTGAGAATATAAATTTATTTGTGAAAATTGCAGGCACATTTTCATTGTCTTGTTTTACTTTTTAGTTGATGATTAAATTGAGAATGGAAATGGGGAATATGTCAAAGAGACAAGAACCCGACCAAATATGTTAAAGGATGGCTGCTTAACGTCAAGTGGCAAATACATATGCATATATAAAGGACGAAAACATGCTGATGGAATATAAATATTGACACTGCTTTGTACTGGAACGACACCACTTAGCCGGATGTGTTACATGCTATATCACAACGGTAACTGTCCGCACTACCGGCGCAGGACGACACATATATACATGTATATACCACCTTACTCATACACATTATTCTGACTCCGAGACTACCAGTCTTTGCTCTTACTTCTAAATACCACGTGCTTAGTGGAGAAGCAGCAAATGTCAATCATAAAGTTTTTTGTTTGACACGGTCAGGGTTCGAACCAAAGACCTCCTGCATTCGAGACGAATGCGCTACCACGAGACTATGGAGGTGGTGTTTTAAATGAAATATATAGGATCTAAAATATATATATATTTTTTTTTTATTTTGTAAACTTTATAAAATATTAGTATAACAAGTCCTCTCGGCAATTCTAGAAGTGTATTATGCATTTCTTGCTTCTGCCCCTCCCCTTTTTCCATCCCCCACACACCCTCACACATACACATATTTCAGTTCTTTGCTACGCCACTGCTTATATATACCTCCTTTAATTTTTATGATTATAACGAAAATATGAAATATTAGGAAAGAAGATTTTTTAAAAGTAACGGGAGATAATGCTCTACTTTTAGCAATTTTAAATCAGAAAAATCGATGTAAGTTTCTTAAGGTAATGACATTCAATCAGTATCGGTATATATTCTTTACATACATTAGGTTTAAAAATACCGTTGAATGATCATATTTGTCAGATCAGTTTATGTTGTACCCTGTCCAAATGTACTTTTTGATGATGATGCTAAACTATGACTGTCGTAAAATGTCTGTTTATGAATATGGACAACATTTTGTATTCTCGTGTGCTCTTTACAGGTCATGAACTTTACTTGGAATAATCAATTCAGTGGTACAAAATGTATGTCCTTTAAAAAGTAAAACGCTTTTTGCAGAGAAAAAACAGATTTCAAAACGTCTGTTTTTATATTAAAGGTACTAAGTATATGCATAAACTCGTCATAGATTTTGATTAACTCAATACCTATACTACACAACGATTCTAAAATAAGAATTTTAGGATTAAAATATCTTTAACTTGATGTTCCCAGTACTAAAAGTGCATGCTATTAGGAAAATAAGGAGAAACTGTATCATTTTCGAGCATAAATAGACAATTTTATCATGTTTGAGGAAATGGTGTATTTTCAAAAATTATAGTGAACCTAAATTACTTAAGGAAGAGACCGATTTCATTGAACAGCAACTCCTCTACAAAAACAAAAAAAATTAGAAATACTAGTGATATGAAGTAAAAAATGAAGTGTTTTATACTCCTTGAATTTGTCTTTTAAATAAATATTTTTCGCCAATTTTTGAAAAAATATTCAAATTCGGAGACCGTTATCGATCCGTGTCTTATACGCTTTTATTCATGCTCAGTGGACGTAAGACCCGTGAAATTTAAGACACAATTTATGTTAAATATGATTAATCTAAATCAACCAGCAGCATATCAATGCAAAATTTGATGAATCGTCACTTATCCTCTATATTTGTCGAGGTTGGGGTGCGAATGCACGGACGCAAAAGTTTTTTTTCCCCCGTTTTTATTGGACAAAAACTTTATTCTGTTTCAATTGGAAACAATTGCGTCTCAGTCACATACAGGAAAAGATAATTATTATTGAAAACGGAGAGTTAAATTGTTCCCTTTATTTTCAATGAAAACAGAATTCTCTTTTCAATTTAACATCTATAATATTTTTTTGAGACATCTGAAATGAACCAAAATATTACTACAATACGCATAAGAAATCAAAAAGATAGGTTAGTAAAAGCGGTAACACAGGAGAGAAGGACGGACTGTCAATTGAAAAAAGATAAGACAGATATTGGTGCACATTTTGATTTACAACAGGCCACTTACGGACAACTCAAAGAGGTTTTGCAGTTGCAAGACTTCTTAAGAGCATGAATCTCCCTTTGTGAGTTATAAGTTTTGTGTCCATATTTATACATTCGGTCAACACCGTGGACTGAAAGGACAGACTGATATAGGACTTGCTTATATTTTATCACAATATGGCACTTATTCTCTATGACTATGACGTCAAGGAACAACGTCACAGCCGAAAACAACATAAATAATAATAAATAAATAATAATAAATAAGCTTTATTTAGAGTCGGCATGGTATATAAAACATAGACAAAACATAAGCTCTATAATGAGCTTTTAACCGATCCTTGGCAGTCAAATGTACTGTTTCTGCATCGGCCAAATCGGCCCTATGGCAGAAAGAAGGTTAAACAAATCTACCGAATAACAAAAAAAGTTATGAGCATGTATATGTCGTCCGGTCAACCGTCCTGTCACTATCCGGACAATCGTCCTGTCATTAGTGCAACCCGGTGGCGATGATACACAGTGATCCCGAACCCTTTAAAAGATCAATTGAAGAAAGAAAAAAAATCAAGCATATTCTGATGACGTCTGTTGAAATTAAACCTATTATTTGTAGATATTCCCTAGTGTTGTTCTTTAGACAGCAAAACTTGAAAAAAGTCCTATCAGAAAAATTTCCGGAAACAAGTCCTGAAACGAGTTATATATTATGCATAGTAGGTACATAGTTTCCCGCCGCCTGTCAAAGTATGTTTTCTGTAACGAATGTGAAAGAAATGGTAAGAATAGACGGTTTTTGTCAAACATACTCAAAGATATATCAAATATGTTGTGAATACACAAAGAAGTTTGTTAAAATAAGACGTGCAAGTTGAAATGCTGGTCCCAGCTGGTGTAGTGGCCTTTTTTTTACCTTAGGGCCCCTATACTTTAGAGCTATATCCTACCGTAGTCTAAGGTCGTTCATCTTGTCAGTTCGTTAGGTATTTGTGTTTGAACTTAACACACGGGGAAACTCTGCATTGATGTCACTACGGTACTTCTGGCGTAGAAAAACAGTGCAAAATACGTTTTTTCTCCACTTTTGAATAAAAAAACATTTCTAAAGGTAAGTTTTCATTGTTGTTCTCAATTATTGCCAAAAAATGCCAATTTTCTAATGCCCGTTTCAATCCCAACTTCCGAATATTTAAAAACATTCTAGAACTTCACAAAATCCCCATTTCCGGCCTCCATTGCTTTGTGTACATTCCATTCAGCGTCATCAATCTTGTGGCAGGCAATACAGGTCAAGCAAATCGTATTTTTAGGAATTTATAAATGACATGCTCCTTACCTCTTTCTCAATTTTCCCGCGAAAAAAGCCCAACCAAAATAAAAGGAAAACCATATGAAAAAACGATGTCCATGCCATAATTTTGAACAGGCATATAGAGTTGGTTAATAAAAAACAATTTACATTTATTTTTCATAGAATTTTCTTTTTATTCATTATAAAAAGATCGATATTCTGACCATCACGACTGTAGGTAAATATTCATACAAAATTCCCTTGATGTCAAAAGGGATGGCAAAACAAGAGTTTTCCTGTTGAATAAAACCCAGAACTATTGCAAAATATTTTGAAGCAATATCCCAGAAAGAAATAACGTAATTGCCGTAGACTGAAAAATCCCCTAATTGACAGTAGAGCAATTTGATTGGATATAACGAATTGACATCACGTGATTTTGACGCCATTGAAATTTTAATGTAAACAAACAAGGTCAGAAGGTTCCGTATGGGACATCATCGTACATTTAGTTACTGACAAACAATTACGAGTTATCAAGCTTGCCAGTGCATGGTTATAAAAAATTAAAGCTAAGTCTACAGAAAAAATAAGAAAAAAAATAGCCTTAGTATAACGACTTAGCATTACACCTGGATACTTAACTACCCCCACCCCAAACCTAACCCTAACCAATACATAAATCACCACTAGCCCTAACCCTAAAACCTAACCCTAACCTAGAACATCCCCTAATCTACAAGTAGTACCCCTGACTGACAGTGAGGCCACTTTTAGAAAGTTTGCTATAGCTTGCTATAGTAATAAACTTTCTTAAGGCATCGGCCTTTAACCGGAAGTGAGACAGACTATCTTACTTTAGGAAGTGTTTCCTACTTCTAGATAATGTAGTACTGGTGTTTGAAAACTAAGAATAGAAAGATGGTTTTGACATTTTGAGCTCTTCTATTTTGATAGCATACAGCTTAAATTAAAATGTACTGAATTTTCATCGATAAATCAAATAATTCAAGTTTGTTTTGAAAATGGCGATCACTAATACTACTACGCGGAAAGTAAAATCAATACACACACGAGACAGCAGTTTCTACGTTATTCTTTTATCCGTATTCTCCAGACATGCGTCAGATCCATATATGTGTGCCTCCAAACAGGAGTACTATATTCCTGGTTTCAAAGGTTTCATACCTTTCTCCGGTTGAAGAGGAAATTAATACCAAGTTTGAAATTTTTCATGAATGAACATTTTACCACGCTGACTCTGATTTTTACAAATGATAAATGAATACGTAAAAGCCAGAGAGTATCGGAAGTAATATGGTATCTCATCTCAGCCCACAACAAACTCGGCCTTTTCCATATTCGGCATTAGAAAATCAGACTATAACAAAATTTGTAATTATACTGCTTGCTACGTGTATAAACATGATTAAGACTCCTAAACAAAGTTTTTGCTCAGTTCTTATTATTTTTCTTCTTGTGGTCTATTTAGGTGTATTTTGAGGGGCCAACAGAAGGCTATATATATAATCCTATTGGATTTAAAAAAAAAATGAATGACTTAGGTCCGAGACCACAATTATTCCGTAGTGCATTTCTTTAAGAACATAAATCAAAATTTAAAAAATCCCACCAGCGCTTTCTCAATGAAATTTTCACAGTGTGTTGTACTACTTTTGGGACAAATTATATCAAAATTATAGAAAACTTCATCGACTCTAACTCAAAATATGGACAATTTTATGTTTAGGGCGTCTTTTGACAGCTTCCGAAGTGCTCATTTTTAACCTTTTTTAGCTGGACCAAATCACTACTTTCATTTAAAATTCTGGACCCAATTTTTTTTACAGTGTAATTTCACCCCGTACTTGCAATTTGAGGCATAAAACATGGAGAAATATATTTGGAAGGGGTTTAAAAATTAATGGCAAATAACCCACTGTCAACACTAGGGACTATATTAGTGGACAACGAAAATCAAGGGAAGACAATTGTGGTCTCGGACCACTAGTCTATAATTTGAAAACAGTAAGTGACAGACACACATGGTTTTCAGTAATGATCACAGGACCATAAAACAAATCAAATTAAATTCAGGTTTAGTCCATGGGATCAACCCGACCAACCCCTCATGTTTGAGAACTTAAAAACAGTCAAGATCCCCACTCCTAAACCATATATATTCTTATATGGTACAATAAAACAAATCAAATGAAATAAAAGGCAAGTTCCCTGGGGTCACTCCCATGCCCTTGTTGTTTGAGAACTTGGTAACAGTTGAGTTCCCCACCCATAAACCATATATATTTTTGTATTGGACAATGAAATAAGTCAAATGAAATATATAGGAACTCCAGAGGGTCAGTCATCCCAACCCTTTCATTTTGAAAACTTGTCAAGTCAAGATCCCCACCCCTAAACCATATATATTTTTTTTATGAGGCAACAAAACAAATTAAATGAAATAATAAAAGTGGTAGTCGGGTCAGCTCCACCCCTTCATGTTTGAGAACATGGAAATGGTCAAGATCCCCACCCCTAAACCATATATAGTGTGTATGGGGCAACAAAACAAATCAAAAGAAATAAAGTGGGAGTCCCTTTGGGTCAGCCCGGGCACTCGTCTTGTTTGAGAACTTGAAAATGGTCAAGATCCCCTACCCTTAACCATATACATTCTTGTACTGGACAATAAAACAAATCAAATGAAATAGAAGGCAAGTCCCCAGGTGTCACTCACACCCCTTTTTGTTTGAGAACTCGTAAAGAGTTGAGATCCCCACCCCTTAACCATATATATTCTTGTATTGGATAATAAAATAAATCAAATGAAATAAAAGGCTAGTCCCCTAGGGTCACTCTTACCCCTCCATGTATCTCCTGTCTGTAAACTATCTAGATCCCCACCCCTAAATCATGAATATAATTATTGCTGTACATGATTTCAAAAAGATTTGATTGACATACAGGTGTAATACCTATAGCATGTATAGTCTGGCTCAAGCTTTGCAGTCCGTCAAAAAATTGCGATTGTTTTTTTATTTGAGCAAATATTTGTTTCAAACAGTGATTTTCTTAAAGAAAATAAAATTACAACACGTTACCCAAAGTAATCAAAGGGAAATAACTCCTATGAAATACACTGACTTTGACTTGCAACCACTGCCGCTATGAACTACGTGTTTTGGCAAAGAAAATAAAAATTAAAGGCAGGCCTGTGATTAGGGTTCTGTTACCCCATCCTTTACAAAATATTTATATTTTAAAAACGTTTACCTTTTCAAACATTCCGTAAAAATGTTACCTTTTCTCAAACAGTGTAGTACAGGTACTAAAGTTTCAAAAGACAGAAATTGGTTGAAAAAAACAACTCGGAACACCCAGAGAGATGACGGACGAAGAGGTTATGGGAACTTTATTGACCTTATCATATATTTCTGATAGTTTTCCCGACCGATTCACATATATATATTTCCAAGCATAAATCTGTTATCTATTCTAGTGGCACGTTCTATCACCTTGTATAGTAAATGCCCCCCTTTTTTCCTCATCAAAGATTACCATAACTGTTACAGTTCTGTATCTAAAAATTAACATTCGTCACTTCCTCTGATTAATTTGCATTTTCCTTGACTTCCATAATTGCGAATCCACCTCAACGTTTTTTTATGTATGTCTAAAAGATTTTATAATTCCTTAAAAGTAATTATCATTAGAACTTTGTTTACTCTCCAGGATTTAATAAAAAAAAGACTTGTTCAAGTTGTTCCGCTAGGGAGGCTACTCTATTCCTTTGCGAATGAATCCATAGGTGAGAGAATTGCGACTCCAATAGAATATATTTTGTTTGATAAAACGTGTTCGTTTTTATCCGATAGTTTTTTTTTATCATGTTTATAATCATGATAATTATTTTAATTAATATCAATAATTTATTGAAGTTCCGTAAGCATCTATATCAAGATAACAAAAATCCGGTACATATTGACAGGAAAATGTTAGGTGTTGTGTGTATTCTTACCGATAAGGATCGCTAAGGCTTTATAGCTCAAAAGGTTATGTCTTAGCTGGGACTATTATACTAACGTTAGTAAAATAGTCTTAAGCCTAGGCTCTTGGTGATTCTTTCCTCTTGAATTAATGAGAAAACATTCAGAAGTATGGAGTGAATACGGATCACTTTACATTCAATTTGTTATATAATAGAATGCATATTTTTTTAAATTACACACTGAGTATAATTTCAGGAATACTGTGGTTAACAGTAAAAAACTGAAATATACACGTGCAGGTCCGTATAAAAAAAGATGTGGTATAATTACAAATTTTCATTATTTTATCATAATTGATACCCACACTAAATATTCAAATGCATCTACAGTTGAAAACCAACAATTAATTCATCCGTCTCAGGGATGATTCCACTTTATAGTTTAGGGCCCCTTAGCAGCCCTTATATCTGCCAGCAGCCCCAAAAAAAATGTTGGTGAATATAAATTCCCAATTCCGGAAAATTAAATAAAAATCGGTATTTCCGGAAAAGTTTCAGTCACTGATTACGGCAACTATAATTTTTCATAGTTTGTCATCAAAACGTAGTAAAATCCGGATAAGAATACAGCATGTACAGATTACGATCGCATTTTATTAACAACAATTTAATTATGTCAACGTGAGGTAAATAATTTTAGCAGCCAGATTCAATTGAATAAAATTTGATGGGAGTATTTGAATTCGCAAAAGTAGATCGCTCAGCAGGTTGATCAAAAACATGCTTTTTGTCAAAATTGGTGTCAAAGCAGACCTCGGCAAAGAACAAATTCAAATTTTGATATAACATTGATAAATAAATTTAAGGGGCGCCAATCTTATAAAAGCAGATTGCCCAGCAGAGCCGGTTGTGTAACTTGATTAAAACTTGTTTTGTAAAAGAAATTACTTTATATTTTGCTCTATTTCCTCAAAAGACAACAGTTTGAGCGTTTTTGAAAATAATGTTGATGATGGACCATTCATGAAATGAGGTCCCCCCTCCACTGAAATACGATGTCATCATTATGGAACTGTTTCAAAAGATATAAAAATGATCCAAATAATTTTAAAGTTCACTGGTGCCTGGTGCAATTGCTGTAAATATCTTATCAATTAAGTATATCACCTTTTGTAATTGCTTTTCTGAATTCATCAATTGGCCAGTTCAATTTGAAATCCATTTGAATCAAGGTATTAACGTTTATAAAGATGATCTGTTGAAAAAATACAGAATGGATGATTTTTTTCAGTGGTTAATATGGCAAGCCGTTTTGTTATTTAATCTAACTCCAAGATATCTCATAAACTTCATAAGATATCTTATATAATAGTTTGTAAGATATCTTATAAAGTTTATAAGATATCTTACATAGTTCATGAGATATGTTATAAAATTTATGAGATATCTTATATAGTTTATAAGAAATCTCATATAGTTTTCTTTATCAAATATCTTATAAATTGTATTAGATATCTTATAAACAATATGATATATCTTATAAACTATATATAAGATATCTTATATACTATATATAAGATATCTAAGATAAGATTCTTATTTATAAAGTATATTTATAAGATATCTTATATCTCTAATTCTTCATTTATTTATCCCTTTCTGTACCCATTGTATAAAAAACATTTAATCAACGTGTGGTTCGTTTGATCTCAGTACTTCATTGGTTAAAATCCGATTATGACGTCAAATGTTCTTGCTTTCCTCAGAATTTTAGTAATTATAGTTTCAGTGGAAAATGTAACAAATTTTATGAAAATCGTTAAAAATTTACTATAATTTTCATGTCGGGGCGGGACCTTTTAAAACCGACTATTTTTCACTGTTAAAGGTCTTGTGGTTGTCTATATGTGGCGCTTATATCTTTTTGATTTGGCCTCTCTTGAACAGTTTTGTCATTGGCAATCATAATACATTTTTGTGCATTGTTCGAAACATAAACATATGTAAATTTCGGTGAAGACATATGAATGTGTTCTTTACAAAATTATACTTTGCATTTGTGTAACAATTTTTCATTAATAATTCATTTTCGTCGAGCCGTCGAGAGAGACATATGGAACATGTATTCTGTTGTCGACGGTGGAGATGTCCACAAATATGCACTCTGTGGGTAAAGATTTTTAAATGTTGATAACTTTCTTAAACTATCATGCATTTCTCCCATACTTTGACAGAAGCTTGTTTATGATCATTAGATACAGGTAGTATCCAGAAGTTAAAAAAAAACCCAAAAAAACCCTACTTTTTTGTCCGTTTGTTAATCATATAAAGACTTAGTTTTCCTGCCAATTAACATTTCATTCACTTTGTGGTTACAGCTGAATGCATTGAGTGTGTAGACAAAGGTAATATATTTGGTGAAACAGATACATTGGATTTGTTACCTGTCGGGCTAGTCTAATATTAAAGGAGGGTAGTTTACCTAACATAATAATGACTTCACTGTCCAGGTAAAAAGCAAGCTAACAAAAGATATTACCTTTGTCTACACATTCTATGCAATCGGCTGTAAAGATTTTAAAATCTTAATAACTTTCTGAAACAATCCTAGATTTCTACCAAACTTGGACAGAAGCTAATTGTTTATGATAAAAAAAAATAGTATCTAGTATCTAGTTTTTCTGTATGTTACTTATAAATGGACTGAGTTTTTCTTTCAGGCAACATAACATACAGTCTGCCGTTAAAGTTCTTAACACATTTATAAGATTTATAAAGTAATGTAGGCAGGACACTGCCACTGGATCCGCCACTACAGAAGTCTAAAAGTCTGAACTTTTACTCCACATTCTCCAAAAGTATGACTTGTGTCTTAATTTTTCTTGACAAATTCTCATTTATATCAAATTTGTATGAAATTTACTTGACATATTCTCGACATTCTGAATAGGGTCTTAAAATGTCTTGACATATTCTTGACATTTGAAAACTGTCTTGAAATTTCTCAACATGTTCTCGACATTCCTATTTTTTCTCAGTATGGCTTTACATCATGTACATATTCTGAGCATTTTGAATTGTGTCTTAAATTTACTTGACAGTTCTGAGTTTTACAAATCATGACCAATATTCATGGGGAGCGTCTAAACACCACCCAGGCCGCCTTGGTGCACTAAGCTCATAAAACTGCACTAAGCCCATGATGGG
Organism: Mytilus trossulus; assembly: GCF_036588685.1. Classification (NCBI taxonomy): domain Eukaryota; kingdom Metazoa; phylum Mollusca; class Bivalvia; order Mytilida; family Mytilidae; genus Mytilus; species Mytilus trossulus. The sequence goes on from NW_026963296.1 coordinate 1,601,932, forward strand.
ATGGTGCTATGGATAAAATAAACATACTATCGGACGTAGTTTTTCATGAAGATTATTTATCTGAATTTTTTAGTCTTTAAAAATTGTAGTTAAGTCGTAATTTGATTTTTTCTGTCATCAAAGGTTTTGTCCGACGGCACGTGCCAGTAGTTAACCAGGTAATAAAATCAGTGATCCATGAAGAAATAAAGAAACAACACGGCTTATATATAATTACACTTTCTTGTTTGCCGTGTTATATATTTAGTTTATGCGGGTATTTTGTTTTTGTAGGATTTAAAACAAAACTTTGTATTTCTTTATTTTGTGTGTGTATTTTCGGGTTATTTTGACTTTATGATACTTTTGTTTGTTTTTAATCAATACTTCATCGTAATTCGAAAGTGCACGACAAACGACTATTATCATAAATTCATTAAATAAGAGCCTTCCCAGTGCAGAAATAATCAAATCAAATAATGTTATTGCCATATAAATCTGTGAGATGTACGGTTTAGTATTATTTAAGTTTAAGCATGTCATCTTTAGAAGTACCTTTCCACTCCGAATTGATTTCCATTTTCTATAAAAGTTATATATAGGGCAGTTAAGAAAAAAGTGTCTTTCGTCATATATATATCTCATTACAGAATTTGCAATATCTCTGGGTTATGTTTTACGTAAAATTCTTGTTTCAAGTTTATCTTAATATTTTTGTATATGAAAATTTAATTACTTTTTTTTTCCAATAGATTATTGAAAAAGACATTGCAATTAACTTTAATTTGCTTTGTTATGTTATTTAATGCTGTACCTGTATTTTGTACAGTTGTTATTATTTCTGGATCAATATCTAATTCTGTTAAAATATATGTAAATGGGAAGAGGAAGAACTTTTTTTTTAAATTCTATGGAGAAGTTCATTGATTTATTTATTCTGGAAACCGAAAATTGTTGAAGAAAAATATTAATTTTCCCTATATATTCAATGTAATATAGTACCCTATCGGAACATTTTAAAAATTGTTTTTTCTTGAAAACGAATTCGTTTTTTTTTGGTTTTTTTGTTGTTTTTTTTACATTTTCTGATATATATTTTCAATATCTAATTGTGTTTTCTTAATTCGAAAAAATCTATGGACTGGTCATTTACTTATTTTTGACCTTAACATACATATATATACAGAAAGTACCTAGAGCATTTGATGAAAATATCTCTCTAAAAAGGGTCAGATTCAGATTCAATATTTTATTAAAATCTGTACACTTGTAATATAGATCCTGAGACAAATTGTTATATATATGTGTTATAGTAGTCTCAGATAGATCTAATCATTTTAATAAAAAAAAAAAAAAAAACATTGAATAAAACAGCAAGTTTGTAAATTAAAATACAAGTGCCATCCTATAAAGACATATGAGAGACTATAGAAATCACTCTATAATCATGATAATTATCATTTAATGAAGCTGGCTTGTCATGTTTTGGATTTTTTTGTCAGATTTTTCGGAATCCTCTGTTTTTTTCCATTTGAATGCGTTAAACAAATTTGCCTGTTGTTGAAAATGGGTTGCATTGAACCCCAAGGGACGCCACATTTTAACTCTTATATTTGAAATAAGTCTGTGTAAATTTGTATTTATTCCTGCAATTATTGAAACACTAAATGTTGAAGAATATAAGGAAAGAAATAGACAACAATATACTCCGCATCGAGTAAAATTTAAGCCAATTTCTATTGTTTTTACTATTATTTCCGCAAATCTTTTATTTCGAAAAGCGCAAACAAACACTTTTTCCAAAAAAAAATATTCTCACAAAGCATCACAGGAAACAGACCTTTTATTATTTCTAATTAGGAACAAAGAAAATAATTCACTAGTTAAAAGATAAGCCCTCAGAACTGATTGGATCAATTAACAAGGTGATCAGACATATACACAAGTAGAGCACGCGTCACGTTAAAAGTCTTAATAACTTTTAAATCTCTTTATATCATCGAACCAACTTTTGACATATGTTTTTGAATATAATGATTTATCTTAATTAATGAACTTGGTGCATATATAACCTTTGCTTCATATCCTTAGTGCAGTATTTTTAAATTCGTCAAGCTTCATTGGATTCAATCAACAAAATGACAACTTGACACATTACACAAAATCGGCGCGTGCCATATAAAATGTTAATAACTCTTTTATTTCTGAATATATTTATACCAAAATTTAAATATATGCTCTTTATTCAAATCTGTATCGTACTGAACGACCTTGGTGCTTATTTGACTAGTCCATCATGGGCTTAGTGCACTTCCTGGAGCTTAGTGCACCAAGGCGGCCTAGGTGGTGTTTAGACGCACCGATATTCATGATATAACTTTAATCTTTATTTCTCTTTATATAATATGCTGTTGTTTCAAGTTACACTTCAAAAATAGAAGTTGGGCATGTAAAATAATTTAAAATTTGGGTTTATAAAATATCTTTACAAATGCATATATGGCTATGAAATCTAATGTATAAAATAATTCAAATGTGGGTGTGTTAATTAATATAAAACAATTTAAAATTGGGCTTTTAAATAATTACAAATTTTGATTCCTAAAAGGCTAAATCTTATAAATTAAATGATTAAAACCAAACATACTGTAGACATATTTCAATCTACATTAATTCATAATATTCAATATTTATATGGTAAATAAATATTGTACCAAAATGTGGCTTATATAAATTTATAGCAAATCATTCATTTAACAGAAGAAAACATTGTGTAATGTCATCTGTTGGAATATACATTAAGTTTATCAAATGGACAGGATGTTCCCACACAATTAAGGTATTCCACACCCCAGAGTACAAAAGTCACAGAAAAAAAGTCATGGAAAAAAAGTCACAGGAAAAAAGGTCACAGGAAAAAAGTCACAATATATTAATATATTTTTTGTATGAAATAGTCATATGGTCTGCACATACAGTTATTAATAGGAGAAACTTTCCAAATAATTTTTTTTTTTTATGGAAATGGTTATATGGTCGCACATATATATGAATATATTGGAAAACATTCACAATGTTGGCATGACACGGGTTATGTTCTTCTCATATATGTTATGATGGTATGATACTAAACCCCTTACGGGAAGGATTGTGCCTGATGTTCATATGATGAAATCGCATTGTTGGCATGACACGGGTTATGTTCTTCTCATATATGTTATGATGGTATGATACTAAACCCCTTACGGGAAGGATTGTGCCTGATGTTCATATGATGAAATCATAATCTTTCAGTCAGTTTAATTGAAGTCTGGAGCTGGCATGTCAGTTAACTGCTAGTAGTCTGTTGTTATTTATGTATTATTGTCATTTTGTTTATTTTCTTTGGTTACATCTTCTGACATCAGACTCGGACTTCTCTTGAACTGAATTTTAATGTGCGTATTGTTATGCTTTTACTTTTCTACACTGGTTAGAGGTATAGGGGGAGGGTTGAGATCTCACAAACATGTTTAACCCCGCCGCATTTTTGCGCCTGTCCCAAGTCAGGAGCCTCTGGCCTTTGTTAGTCTTGTATTATTTAAATTTTAGTTTCTTGTGTACAATTTGGAAATTAGTATGGCGTTCATTATCACTGAACTAGTATATATTTGTTTAGGGGCCAGCTGAAGGACGCCTCCGGGTGCGGGAATTTCTCGCTACATTGAAGACCTGTTGGTGACCTTCTGCTGTTGTGTTTTTTTTTTATTTTGGTCGGGTTGTTGTCTCTTTGACACATTCCCCATTTCCATTCTCAATTTTATTATACAATAAATATTTTGTATGGAAATTGACATTTTTTAATTCATTTTATACGACTAGCTTTGGAAATTTAGATATAAATTGCAAAACATTAAAATGAAACGTGTACATGCTGGTGTACTATTGATACATGCATGTTTTCAAGGATTTGTTGTAATTATTTTTGTTTTATATATATATATCTCTTATGAAATGAAAGAGATGTGAGTTAAACAGCAACAATTTCCTTCAATTCGAATTCAAGTTAGAAGTTCATATATGACTTGATCACAAGTTATTTTGATTTTTGAAGATAAAGTATTATTCCTTCAATTCAGTGTTAAACAAACAACTCATTGCCATTAATACTAACAGGGACTGTTGATATTGATGTGTGGCTTCTTGTGACAACTTCTCCCTTTTGTAGACCTACCAATGAAATACAACTTAAGCTCAATATTAAATGAAAGGAAACAACCAGCTTTCCCTGTTTGATAAAAAGTCAATTTTGAAAAAAAGAACATATTATATTACGCTTTTATTAGTTTATACTAGAACACACCCGCGAAATCGCAGGCATATACAGCTTATGAACTGTTGTAGGATGATTTTTGTCGAGCCTGCAACTTTTGTTGCAGAAAGCTCGACATAGGGATTGTGATCCGGCGGCGGCGGTGGCGGCGTTAGCTAACTTCTTAAAAGGTTTATATTTTAAAAGGTAGAAGACCTGGATGCTTCATACTTTTTATATAGATGCCTCATGTTACGAACTTTCCGTCAGTCACATGTCCAATGTCCTTGACCTCATTTTTATGGTTCAGTGACTACTTGAAAAAAAAGTTAAGATTTTTTGTAATGTTAAATTCTCTCTTATTATAAGTAATTGGATAATTATATTTGGTGGTGCGTACCTTGCAAGGTCCTCATGCCCGTCAAACAGTTCTCACTTGACCTCGACCTCATTTCATGGATCAGTGAACAAGGTTAAGTTTTGGTGGTCAAGTCCATATTTCAGATACTTTAAGCAATAGGTCTAGTATATTCGGTGTATGGAAGGACTGTAAGGTGTACATGTCCAACTGGCAGGTGTCATCTGACCTTGACCTCATTTTCATGGTTCAGTGGTTATAGTTAAGTTTTTGTGTTTTGGTCTGATTTCATATACTATATGCAATAGGTTTACTATATTTGGTGTATGGAATGATTGTAAGGTGTACATGTCTAGCTGACAGTTGTCATCTGACCTTGACCTCATTTTCATGGTTTAGGGGTCAAAGTTAAGTTTTTGAGTTTTGATCTATTTTTCTAATACTTTATGCATTAGGTCAACTATATTTGGTGTATAGAAATATTTTATGATCTATATGTCTGTGACACAGGTTTTATTTGACCTTAACCTCATTTTCACGGTCCATTACTAAGTGTTAAGTGTTTGTGTTTTGGTCTGTTTTTCTTAATTTATAAGCAATAAGTCAACTATATTTGTTGTATTGAAGAATTGTTAGCTGTACATGTCTGCCTGACATGGTTCATCTGACCTTGACCTCATTTTCATGGTTCATTGATCAGTGTATTGTTTTCTTGGTTAATGTTGAGTTTATGTGACAGTTGTAATAAAGCTTTATATTTTGATCCATCAACATAATATCAATGATTAGTAAAGAAGGTGAGACATTTCAGCGTGTGCACTCTTGTTTGTAAAAGATATTATGTATGGAGAATTACATAATGGGTATCAAAAGCCCTCTCCCTTTTTCTAAAGTCTGATATTTGTTTCCTTTCTGTTAAATTCAATTATATTTGTGTTTCTGGCCTACGATCACAATTATTCTTCTCCTTTGCTACAATGCTTCTTTTGGTAAAAGTCAAATCAAATTAAAAATTTGCACCTTTTCAAACATGAAATAAATGTAACTGCTTATATATAGACCATTATTAGTCTAAAAAATATGCTTCTATGACAATCCATCAGTGCTTTTTTTTTGAGAGCCTTATTAACATGCCAATGGTAGGATTTGAATCATGTATAAATGACTAATACCGACTAAGGCTTATTTGAGGGGTTGTCGGAGGGGTCCTGATCCTGAAATCCCGGGCTTAAAACCATGAAATCCTGAGATGCAGAATTTAAAGAAATTCATATCCTGAAATCGAAAAATATATTCCCGGATCCAGTAAGGATCAATCCCCAAATCCCGACGCCCTGAAAAAGGTCCTGCCTCCCTCTAATCTCTATCTTACTTTCATTTTTGCCAAATCACTATTTTCCCTTATAACAATAAATTTGTATGCCCCAATTATGGGCATTATGTTTTCTAGTCTGTGCATCCCTGCGTTCGTCTGTTCAGTCGTCCGTCCGTCCGTCCGTCTCGTTTTTCTGTCCCACTTCAGCTAAAAAATGTTGGTCGAGGTAGTTTAAGATGAAGTTGAGCATGTTTTACTTATTTTAATATATATGCAAGTGGAATGACCCCTTAAATACTGAGTAAACATTTTAAAGAAAACAGTAAACAGAATCAGGGACTTTCTATACTTACATAGAAATTCCCTGACAGAATACAGAGAGTCTCTATATATTAAAGTAGAATAATCGTAGCTTGCATGTAGATAAACGCGAAAAATATTTGTCCTTTCTAAGGAGGTATAATAGTTGTGATTCTTGCGATCTAAACACCATGATATGGAGAACGCTCTACGATTGGTTGTACTTGTGTCTCATGTTTTACTTATTTTAATATATATGCAACTGGTTTGACCCCTTAAATAGTAAACATTTAAAAAAAAAAACAGTAGACGGAATACAGAGAGTCTCTATATATATTATAGTAGTATAATCGTAGTTTACATGTAGATAAACACGAAAAATAATTGTCCTCTCTAACATATCTAAGGAGGTTAATAGTTGTGGTTCTTGCGATCTAAACACCATGATATGGAGAACGCTCTGATTGGCTTATCTATTTTTCATTTTTGTTATCTATCATACGATTGGTTGTATTTGTGCATGTTTTAAACCGGAAGTCTTATCTATGACTAAAAGTCAGTCTGATGACGGAATCATATCTGGACTCCTTTTTTGTTGTTTTTCTCCCAAAATAACTCAATCTGAATAATCATAAGAATGGATCAATCGTAACTACTCGGCCATTCTCGCTATGCAGTACAATAACTTTCTTCGTGCAACCAGAAAGGCCGAGTAGTTCCGATTGAAGAATGGATGACAAATGCGACCATGCATGTTACCTATAGGACACAGAGGCGTGATGATTGATTTATTGTGGAAGGAAGAGAAGCGAAACACAAAATGAGGTCTTCTCGTTTAATAGTATAGATATACTTCCTTTATGGTTTTTAAAGATTAAACTTTACCACTAAGAGTAAGTAATCTGATACAAGTATATTATGGCTTTTTTTCTATGCATTCAAAAACACCAGTTGAATCATTTATTGCATACATGTACATAGTTACTTTTTCATGTGCATTCCAACATACTTCTGATAAATAATTTTACTAAAAAATATTGTGACTTTTTTTCCTGTGACTTTTTTTCCTAGTGATTTTGTGACTTTTTTTCTGTTTACCGTACACGCAACTGTCAAATAAAAGTTACTGCTTTACCTGTAATAAGCCATACAACTTATCAGTTGATCGACCATGCCACTTCAATTGTAAAAGTTTGTTCATAGATAGATGAAAATGAAAATCATCATTTTGATGAAAAAAAATTGAATTAAAATTGATTTTCTTTATCAAAATTATGAAGTTAATTATTTTAACATAAAAAAGCAATGAATATTTCCCCAAGATTAAAAGAAAAGTATTATCTACTCCAGGAATAATAAAAAAAAAATGTATTTATAATTGGTCCATTTTCTATAGAAATCATTGGTCTTCTGAAATCGATCTCAAAAAGACATGCATAATATAGACCTAAACATTTTTTTTTCCGGAAAGAGTTATCACATATATTTATGTTTGTTAAAAAATAATAAAATTCAACACTCAAATTGAAATATATATAAAATGTTTTTTGGTTGTCCTAAAAAATGAATAAAGTTTTTGAATCAAGATCGGAACAAATTCTTTGACCTTCACGAAAGCCCCCTCTCTTTTTTTAGCCACACACACACAGAAGATGAATTTTGGGGTCCAAATGAGATGCATGTTGAATTTTGTTTGTCAGTAACTTCAACTTATATCCCAAGTAAAAACAATTGATTCAACGTTTAATAATAAAAAAATCAAAATTAAACTACATGGAGGATTATTCAGGGTATTCCAACTTAGTTGCACCAAAAGGGTATCTTACTATACCAAATTAATCGTTGATTCTTCAAAGTTTAGTTTAGCCATAATAATTAAGTATATAACAGCAATAGAATGTCATAATCAGTGTAGAATAAGTCTTAAGGCGAAATTCATACTGTTGAGATAGTGTCAAGACATATTTAAGACTGTCAAGAATGTGTCAAGACATATTCAGACATTATCAAGAATGTCAAGATCGAGACAAATAAAAGACAGTCAAGAATTGCTGCATGTTTATCTGGTGGGGTAAATGTGCTCGTTTTTGAGTAAATTGTAAAACTTATTGGAAACATGCATTTTTCATATAGATAAGACGGTTGGTTTTCCCGTTTTAATGGTTTAACACTAGTCAATTTTTGGAAGCGCCAATGCTTCGTGTTTAAGTCTGTACTTTGATCCATAATGGTGGACTTGTACTTATTATGACTATGATGGAGAGTTATCTCATTGACACTCATCGGACATATTCTTAAACATCTTTTACATCCCAACTTTGTATGTATTACAGTGCCAATTTCTTATTAACTGGAGATAACTCATTTTAAGTTGGCAAAATATTATTCCACATTGAGGTTGCAATCATAAATATCCGAGATTCTTTTCCCCATCTGATATATGCTGATGTTTGCTATTAGTTTTCACCCCCCCTCCCCTCCCCCTTTTCCCCAGAAAAAAAGATTAAACATTGCATTAATCATAGCGGTAAAAAAAATATAATGTTTTTAAGGCAGACAGGACCCCCTGAGCCAGACTATAGATGTCACTTGTACATATCACTTTACTAGACCAGACCAATTTGTATTGGACTTTGCCCAATGTCAGGCGACAGTGGGAATGACTAATTTTGAATGCTTTGTTTTGGAGCTTTATTTCATAGCAGCATCCTGTTACAATTATTTCTTGTAAAAAGTTTTTTTTTAAGTAGGAAAAAAGTTAACCAGGCAATCTACACGACAAGTTACTTGTCACAAGCTTAAAAAGTATATACATGTACATATTCAGAAATGGTTCAACCAATATTTATCTAAAACTAAAATTGAGCTATTTTATATTTTCAGTTTAAAGATCTACTGTTCGTTTTTATTTGATTCAAGTCCAGTCAGTTTATTACTAATTAAAGGTAAGTGAACATTATAGTCAAACTGTATTGGAACAATATTTATTTCATCAAATGAAATTCAGAAATATATTTCAATTGTAAAAGTTAAAATTAAAAAAAAAGAGATAATCAAGAGCTAGCTGGTTCATTCTAAGTAGCATTTCACCAGTGCTTTTTTTAGCTCACCTGACCCAAAGGGCCAAGTGAGCTTTTCTCATCACTTGGCATCCGGCGTCCGTTGTTGTCCGTCAAAGCTTTTACAAAAATCTTCTCCTCTGAAACTACTGGGCCAAATTTAACCAAACATGGCCAAAATCATTATTAGGGTATCTTGTTTAAAAATTGTGTTCGGTGACCTGGCCATCCAACCAAGATGGCCGCCACGGCTAAAAATAGAACATAGGGGTAAAATGCAGTTTTTGGCTTATAACTCAAAAACCAAAGCATTTAGAGCAAATCTGACAGTGGGTTAAATTGTTTATCAGGTCAAGATCTATCTGCCCTGAAATTTTCAGATGAATTGGACAAGCCGTTGTTGGGTTGCTGCCCCTGAATTGGTAATTTTAAGGAAATTTTGCTGTTTTTGGTTATTATCTTGAATACTATTATAGATAGAGATAAACTGTAAACAGCAATAATGTTCAGCAAATGAAGATTTACAAATAAGTTAACATGACCAAAATGGTCAGTTGACCCCTTTAGGAGTTATTGCCCTTTATAGTCAATTTTTGACCATTTTCCGTAAATCTAAGCAATCTTTTACAAAAATTCTCTCCTCTTAATCTACTGGGCCAAATTAAACCAAACTTGGCCACAATCATCTTTGGGGTATCTAGTTTAAAAATTGTGTTCGGTGACATGGCCATCCAACAAAGATGGCCACCACAGCTAAAAATAGAACATAGGGGTAAATTGGCCCGGTAAAATGCAGTTTTTGGCTTATAACTCAAAAACCAAAGCATTCAGAGCAAATCTGACAGTGGGTTAAATTGTTTATCAGGTCAAGATCTATCTGCCCTGAAATTTTCAGATGAATTGGACAAGCCGTTGTTGGGTTGCTTCCCCTGAATTGGTAATTTTAAGGAAATTTTGCTGTTTTTGGTTATTATCTTTAATATTATTATAGACAGAGATAAACTGTAAGCAGCAATAATGTTCAGCAAATAAAGATTTACAAATAAGTCAACATGACCGAAATGGTCAGTTGACCCCTTTAGGAGTAATTGCCCTTTATAGTCAATTTTTGACCATTTTTCGTAAATCTTAGTAATCTTTTACAAAAATCTTCTCCTGAAACTACTGGGCCAAATTAATCCAAACTTACCCACAATCATCTTTTGGGTATCTAGTTTAAAAATTGTGTTTGGTGACATGGCCATCCATCCAAGATGGCCACCACAGCTAAAAATAGAACATAGGGGTAAAATGCAGTTTTGGGCTTAAAACTCAAAAACCAAAGCATTAAGAGCAAATCTGACCAGTAGTAAAATTGTTTATCAGGTCAAGATCTATCTGCCCTAAAATTTTCAGATAAATAGGACAACCTGTTGTTGGGTTGCTTAAAACTTTACACATGTCTTTGTTGTATTAATCTAAAGATCTGTATACTTTTTGGTGATGATTCAAAATTTCATTTTTGAGTTAGGCCACGGTTTTTTAATTTGTTGGTTTACGGATTTTCTCCATGAAAAAGTCGGGTCGGTCGGTCGGGAAAAAAAAGAAAAAAAAAAGATCTTACGAGACATAAAACTGATATGCAAAATAAATATATATATTTCACCTTTCTAATAATATGTTTGTCATACTATTTTGTCATCATTCTTAAATTTTAGTTCGATGAAATACTATTGCTCAGCTGTAAAAAAAACATCGCATGACATTGTCTAATAATTTCCCGTAAAAAAGGGGTGCACGGACATAGACGAAATTAAATCGTCATTTCACAGATAATAAAAAGAGATTCACGTCAGTAGCTCTTATTTAAAACTTGTTGGTGAATAATAATAAGCACGAAAACTGAAAGACAAAAATGTAAAAACGTCGTACGAAAATAAGTTTCAAAAACGTAATAGACTCGTCCACTGGAAAAAACAGAAATTATATCGGGTTAAATAATCGTTGTCATGCATTCCCGTTTTTTATCAAAATTGACGATATATTTTTATCATCTATGAAAACAAGAAAACTTCAAATGATTTTTAAAATTCAGTACTTTAACTCGATGTCTTGAACTTCCACCTGTCCACATTTGGACAAGTCTATTTCTATGAGAACAGACATCTTACGGACTGGTGACAAATGAAGGAAACGAACTTATTGTGTAACTGGTTTTAAACACAGGTTTGGTTCCGCAAAATTATTCGCAAACGACATTTCAAGGTCATTAATAATTGATTTGTCTATTTTTAGAAACGTAACCTGAAAGTTTCATTTTTCACAACAGAAAGTGTCATCACTTCTGTAAGTGATTAATGCATTTCATTTCATAAAAAAAGGATATTTTAATTATTATTTTTAGGGATAATGCATTTGATATGGTCGGCGGGAATAAAAAAGCATGAAAAGTCAATTTTATTTTTATTCTGGAAACCGGCAAAATCGGGTCGGTGGATCTGTAAACCAACAAATTAAAAAATCCTGGCCTTATTGAGTTATTGAGTATTTTGTAAAAAAGGGGGAGGTTTTTTTTACATGTTGTGCCGTATCTCAAAAACAATTTATGATTATTGCTTAAAACTTTACACACTTCTTTTTTTATATTAACCTAAAGATCTGTATACTTTTTGGTGATGATTTAAAACTTTATTTTGGAGTTATTGAGTATTTTGTTTAACAGGGGAGTTTTTTTTTACATGTCGCGCCGTATCTCAAAAATGATTTATGATTATTGCTTAAAACTTTACACACTTCTTTGTTATATTAATCTAAAGATCTGTTTACTTTATCATGGCGCAGCTGTTTATTGGTTATTATCTTGAATATTATTATAGCTAGAGATAAACTGTAAACAGCAATAATGTTCAGTAAAGTAAGATTTACACATAAGTCAACTTGACTGAAATAGTCAGTTGACCCCCTAAGGAGTTACCGTATAGCGGGTTATTTTCACGGGTGTAAAATTTCGCAATTTTCATTGAATAATGTATACGAAAAATTTTGGCGGTTATTATTTTGGCGGATTCAACATTTTTAACATTACCTTCGCATGTACACTTTTAAATTGGCGGAATTTATTTTGGTGATTTTGTTCTATCCGCGAAAATAAGCGAAAATTTACACCCCGCGAAAATAACCCGCTAAACGGTATTGTCCTTTATAGTCAATTTTTATACGACGGCAAATTTTGAAAAAATTTTCGTCGTATATTGCTATCACGTTGGCGTCGTCGTAGTCGTCGTCGTCGTCGTCGTCCGAATACTTTTAGTTTTCACACTCTAACTTTAGTAAAAGTGAATAGAAATCTATGAAATTTTAACACAAGGTTTATGATCATAAAATGAAGGCTGGTATTGATTTTGGTAGTTTTGGTATCAACATTTTAGGAATTAGGGGCCAAAAAGGGCCCAAATAAGCATTTTCTTGGTTTTCGCACTATAACTTTAGTTTAAGTTAATAGAAATCTATGAAATTTTGACACAAGGTTTATGACCACAAAAGAAAGGTTGGGATTGATTTTGGGAGTTTTGGTTTCAACAGTTTAGGAATCAGGGGCCAAAAAAGGGCCCAAATAAGCATTAATCTTGGTTTTCGTAAAATAACTTTAGTTAAAGTAAATAGAAATCAATGAAATTTAAACACAATGTTAATGACGACAAAAGGAAGGTTGGTATTGATTTTGGGAGTTTCGGTCCCAACAGTTTAGGAATTAGGGGCCAAAAAGGGACCCAAATAAGCATTTTTCTTGGTTTTCGCACCATAGCGTTAGTATAAGTAAATAGAAATCTATGAAATTTAAACACAAGGTTTATGACTATAAAAGGAAGGTTGGTATTGATTTTGGGAGTTTTGGTCCCAACAGTTAAGGAAAAAAGGGGCCCAAAGGGTCCAAAATTAAACTTTGTTTGATTTCATCAAAATTGAATAATTGGGGTTCTTTAATATGCCGAATCTAACTGTGTATGTAGATTCTTAATTTTTGGTCCCGTTTTCAAATTGGTCTACATTAAGGTCCAAAGGGTCCAAAATTAAACTTAGTTTGATTTTAACAAAAATTGAAACCTTGGGGTTCTTTGATATGCTGAATCTAAAAATGTACTTAGATTTTTGGTTATTGGCCCAGTTTTCAAGTTGGCCCAAATCGAGGTCCAAAATTAAACATTGTTTGATTTCATCAAAAATTGAATAATTGGGGTTCTTTGATATGCCAAATCTAACTGTGTATGTAAATTCTTAATTTTTGGTCCAGTTTTAAAATTGGTCTAAATTAAAGTGCAAAGGGTCCAAAATTAAACTAAGTTTGATTTTAACAAAAATTAAATTCTTGGGCCTCTTTGATATGCTGAATCTAAACATGTACTTAGATTTTTGATTATGGGCCCAGTTTTCAAGTTGGTCCAAATCAGGATCTAAAATTATTATATTAAGTATTGTGCAATAGCAAGTCTTTTCAATTGCACAGTATTATGCAATGGCAAGAAATATCTAATTTCACAATATTGTGAAATAACAAATTTTTTTTTAATTAAGAGTTATCTTTCTTTGTCCAGTATAGTAAGCAAGAAATATCTGCAAGAATTTTTTTTAATTGGAGTTATCTTTCTTTGTCCAGAATCAACTTAAATCTTTGTTATATACAATATACAATGTATATTCACTTTTTCTACCAACTGATAAATTTAAATAATCTTTACCATTCAGTGATAACAAGCAGTTTTTTAACATCTTAATATTTTATGATGTATTTAAATGAGTAGTAATTGTTGCAAACTTCATTAGAATATTCTAATTGAAATTAGTTTTGGAATAAGGGAAAGGGGAATGTGAATAAAAAATTGGGTTCAATTTTTCTCATTTGAAATTTCATAAATAAAAAGAAAATTTCTTCAAACATTTTTTTGAGAGGATTAGTATTCAACAGCAGTGAATTGCTCTAAGAGAAAACAAAAATTTTAAGTTCATTTGAATACATTCATTCTGTGTCAGAAACCTATGCTGTGTCAACTATTTAATCACAATCCAGATTTAGAGCGGAATCCAGCTTGAATGTTGTGTCCATACTTGCCCCAACCGTTCAGGGTTCAACCTCTGCGGTCGTATAAAGCTACGCCCTGCGGAGCATCTGGTTAACAATTTTCATAAAGTTTGTAAATTTTTACTAACATTTTCCACTGAATCTACTGGGCCAAGTTCATTATAGATAGAGATAATTGTAAGCATCAACAATGTTCAGTAAAGTAAGATTTAGAAACACATCACCATCACCAAAACACAATTTTGTCATGAATCCTTCTGCTTCCTTTGTTTATTTGAATATTCACATAGACCAAGGTGAGCGACACCGGCTCTTTAGAGCCTCTAGTTTCTTTTTTAGCCATATTTTTATTTTGAACTTCTATTATTTGTATTTATTAGATCCGTGTCCAGTCAATGTGATCCTTCTACAGTCAAGTTGTTATTATAATCAATGTGATCCTTGTACAGTCAAGTTACTATTTATAGGTAAGTGTACATTATATGTGAACTATATAGGATCAATTACTATTGAAATTTGTTTCAAATGTAAAATGTTCAAACTCTATAGGGGGAGATAATGTGAAATGTTCAAACTCTATAAGGGGAGATAATGTAAAATGTTCAAACTCTATAAGGGGAGATAATGTAAAATGTTCAAACTCTATAGGGGGAGATAATGTGAAATGTTCAAACTCTATAAGGGGAGATAATGTAAAATGTTCAAACTCTATAAGCATGGTAAGGGGAGGTAATGTAAAATGTTCAAACTCTATAAGCATGGTTAGGGGAGATAATGTAAAATGTTCAAACTCTATAAGCATGGTAAGGGGAGATAATGTAAAATGTTCAAACTCTATAAGCATGGTAAGGGGAGATAATGTAAAATGTTCAAACTCTATAAGCATGGTAAGGGGAGATAATGTAAAATGTTCAAACTCTATAAGCATGGTAAGGGGAGATAATGTAAAATGTTCAAACTCTATAAGCATGGTAAGGGGAGATAATGTAAAATGTTCAAACTCTATAAGCATGGTAAGGGCAGGGTTTCCGCTGGTGGTCGCCATTTTCGCAATTTGCGATAATTGTGGCGATAAAAATTCGTCATTTGCGAAATAATTTGGCGAAAAAAATATATAAAACGATCTATTTTCCTCCATCTTGTTTATTTACTTTTTTTTTCGAGTTTCTCGGACTTTACCTGATCAGACAATACTCGGAATTCACCTTGACCTCATTAAGAATTGGACAGAAAATCAATAATCAGCTGATTGCATTTTATAGCTATTGACAACAAAGGACTAATTAATAAAGGTGTTGATTGAATTGTTTGACAATTGATATTGTTAAATGGCTTCCACTAAAAGTCACATACAGAATTTATTTACCACTTTGAGACGTTCGTGTTTGAAGCAAACTTTTGACGTCTCTTCTCCTTTTAAAGATAGTTTAGAAAAGAAAGATGCTGTTGTGACGAAAAATGTTCAAGCAAGAAAAATCTCTGATTTAAAACCTTAATTATCCTTTGACTTTAATATAGGTAATTTATCAGGGAGACTATTTTAAAGTCGTTTGAGTGACACACGTGTTTCAAGCATAGTTTTACATCTCAACTTTTTCCATTTACGATGGTCAAGAAAAGAAAACTGTCGTTATGAAGAAATCCATCCAAAAGGTTGGGAACAACCCCTCGAATGAGAGTAACCCTTCAATGTTATGACTACACATGAAATGAGGGCTCAATTTCATGTGATAAAAGCATTTGTTTTGTTGTAAAAACCACTTCTTAGTATAATAGGGCACACCAGTATTTTTCTTTTAAAGAAACCTTCCCTACGAACTATACTGGTATTATATGAACAAAACATGTCCATTAATTTTGTTATATTCAAGGATTTATATCTTCTTTATTATTAAAGTATAGTGGGCCCCTCATTAGGAAAGTTGTTTAAAATACAATGAATAATTTTCCCTTTTAAGTTAAAAAAATCCATGTTGTTTGAAAGTAAATGTTTAGTGTTTATTCATTAAAATGTAGACTCTAAAATAAGTTTCAGAGAATAGTCATAGACACAATGGGACAAAATCATCTTTTTTAAGGAAGGGGGAGGAAGAAAAAAAGGTAAATTTTAAACGAAAAATATATTTATGTTACTTGGTGAAAAAAATAATAATGTGGCGAAAAATATATTGTTTTGGCGAAAGAGTTGGCGAAATAAATAATTGACCCAGGGGAAACCCTGGTAAGGGGAGATAATGTAAAATGTTCAAACTCTATAGGGGGAGATAATGTAAAATATTCAAACTCTATAAGGGGAGATAATGTTAAATGTTCAAACTCTATAAGCAGGCCTCGACAATAACACTTGTCCGATTGTCCGGTACCAGAGGGAAAAAAGGTTGGACAAGTAAAAGCTGTATCAAGCTTGTCCGTCGGGACAAGTACATTATTATTCTGCAGAAAATAAATTTAATTCAACTTTGATGAACAAAGTAATTATAAACAAAAAACAAGAAAACAAATATTAATTTGACATGTTTCTGTATTCTGTTTATTCAATTGCAAAGCCTTTTCTTAAACATGTTTACTTGCAATCGATAATTTTTAACTGGTTCTTTGTCAGGTACTTTTTAACAGGTAAAACTAAAAGGTATACTATTCTGGGAAACCAGTCTTGCGCTTTGTAGATAAGGTAACTTTACAGTACAGTTCGTCACCTCAGAAGAGTTCAGCTTTAAGTTTAATAGACAGTTTGGCACCGTAGGAGACATATTTAGTAGACATGATTGATAGACAGTTTGACAAGGCAGGAGACATTTTGGTACCAAGACAAATCAGTACCTCATTTTGCTACCTTATTTTGTTCCTTATAATAAATACAATACTGGTAATATAATTTTTTTACAAAAATATTTATTTTTATTTACCATAAAATTCACAAAATCACATTTGATCATAAGTAGAAAAAAACATTACTTGCAATATGGTGACCTGTAGTTGTTAATTTCTGTGTCATTTGGTCTCTTGCAGAGAGTTTTCTCATCGGCAATCAGACCTCTTAAGATGGCTTATCTTCTTCTTTTTATTGATTGCATTTGAATAAACTTTTTTTAACTTAAAAAAACCCAAAAAGAATACAAATCCAATGCGTGTACAGGCTTATCAGATGGGGCCTCATGATTAGAGTCTGATGAGACTGGCATTGATGAAAACTAGAACCTAATTCCTGTGACATGACTAGTTTCGCAGTTGTACTTGACTCATATTTTTGAAAAGTATTTCAAAAGAAATAAATCAAATTCTGTTATATCGTTTAAATTCGTTTTGCTCCTTTAATCAACTTAAAATGTAAAAAGGTTATTTTTAATAGAAATTTTTGGACAAGTTGCAATTTCATTTGGACAAGTAAATTTTGGTATGTACTTGTCCTACAGGACAAGTTGAAAAAAAAGTTATTGTAGAGGCCTGATTAGGGGAGATAAGGTAACTGTAAAATGTTAAAACTCTATAAGGGGAGATAATGTAAAATATTCAAACTCTATAAGGGGAGATAATCAACATATAGTTTTTACATTCAAAATACCACCAATGTTTTTATAGTAAACAAGACACAAAGAATGTGATAACATCATTACAATGTTATTTGTCTTCAAATATAAGCATTGAACTTGTGCTATAGAAAAATAAAGTGAGATATATGTCAATGACAGCAACCCAACAAAGCAAGAATGGAGATGTGTACAAGTCAATATATAGTCAATGATTCAAAAATAACCTCATATAATAAGGTCTTCATTTTCATGAAGCGGGCCATTAAATTTAGGATTTATTCATGTTAATGAAATAATTGCACATTATACCTTTTTATCCCACCACGGGTAAATTATGACGTGATTGGTTTAACGCCGTCACATGGTGACCCCCTATGGATCTGTATGGGGTTAGTAAATTTCATATGGGTTCATGACGTCTGTCTTTTTTTAATGGTGACGTCATCTATTGATGTTGTTGTATTTCATTGTTTATTTTTATACAAAACACAGCAGGAAAAGTCCCATGTGCGATAAATTCGTTATATCGTATATATGGTGCACTACTTACCCCCTTTGGCCTCAGCCCCTATGGATTTTACTAACCCTCTATGGATCTGTAGGGGGTCAATAGCGAACCATTTAACTTATAACTGTAAGTTTATTTTATTGAAACAGGGAGATAACACACACACATTGATATGTTTATAAGAAACATTCATAACAAGTACGAATGAAGTATTTTTTAGTCATACTTCAATTTTACATATATATCGTGCTTAAACAAGTAATCAGATTTATAGTTATTTTTCACAGATGCTTTAGATGATGGCACAACCTAACTTATAAATTAGGCTGACCGCAGAGGTACATTCATCAGTGTTTATTTATTAGTATGTATTGTATAAGAGAACAAAACAAATCAATCCATAACGACTGCCACGTTGATCTTCATGGTGTTGTGTGTTGTGTTAACTTTTAGTGTGGGAGGTGGTGGGTTTGAACCCTGGACAGTTCAACCAAAGACTTGAAAAATAATATTTGCTGCTTCTCCAAAATAAGGTAAATCAATACAGAGTAAGTAGTTTTCACATCTGCTATACAGCAACTTCCTGTTTTCACATCTGTCATACAGCCACTTCCTGTTTTCACATCTGTCATACAGCCACTTCCTGTTTTCACATCTGTCACACAGCCACTTCCTGTTTTCACATCTGCCATACAGCCACTTCCTGTTTTCATATCTGCCATACAGCCACTTCCTGTTTTTACATCTGCCATACAGCCACTTCCTGTTTTCACATCTGCCATACAGCCACTTCCTGTTTTCACATCTGCCATACAGCCACTTCCTGTTTTCACATCTGTCATACAGCCACTTCCTTTTTTCACATCTGCCATACAACCACTTCCTGTTTTCACATCTGCCATACAGCCACTTCCTGTTTTCACATCTGTCATACAGGCACTTCCAGTTTTCACATCTGTCATACAGCCACTTCCTGTTTTCACATCTGCCATACATCCACTTCCTGTTTTCACATCGGCCATACATCCACTTCCTGTTTTCACATCTGTCATAGAGGCACTTCCTGTTTTCACATCTGTCATACAGCCACTTCCTGTTTTTATGCCCCACCTACGATAGTAGAGGGGCATTATGTTTTCTGGTCTGTGCCTCCGTTTGTTTGTCCGTTCCTTCGTCCGTTCATTCGTCCCGTTTCAGGTTAAAGTTTTTGGTCGAGGTAGTTTTTGATGATGTTGAAGTCCAATTTTAATGTCAAATTAGAGTTCTGACCCCAATTTCACGGTCCACTGAACATAGAAAATGATAGTGCGAGTGGGGCATCCGTGTACTGGGGACACATTCTTGTTACATCTGCCATACAGTCACTTCCTGTTTTCACATCTGCCATACAGCCACTTCCTGTTTTCACATCTGTCATACAGGCACTTCCTGTTTTCACATCTGTCATACAGCCACTTCATGTCTTTACATCTGCCATACAGTCACTTCCTGTCTTTACATCTGTCATACAGTCACTTCCTGTTTTCACATCTGTCACACAGCCACTTCCTGTTTTCACATCTGCCATACAGTCACTTCCTGTTTTCACATCTGTCATACAGCCACTTCCTGTTTTCACATCTGTCGTACAGCCACTTCCTGTTTTCACATCTGTCGTACAGCCACTTCATGTTTTCACATCTGCCATACAGTCACTTCCTGTTTTCACATCTGTCATACAGGCACTTCCTGTTTTCACATCTGTCATACAGGCACTTCCTGTTTTCACATCTGCCATACAGCCACTTCCTGTTTTCACATCTGCCATACAGCCACTTCCTGTTTTCACATCTGCCATACAGCCACTTCCTTTTTTCATATCTGTCATACATCCACTTCTGTTTTCACATCTGTAATACATCCTCTTCCTGTTTTGCATCTATCATGCATCCACTTCCTGGTTTCACATCTGTCATATATCCACTTCCTGTTTTCACATCTGTCATACATCCACTTCCTGGTTTCACATCTGTCGTACAGCCACATCCTATTGGTTGATAGTATGAAATTGTACAACACTCATTGTACAATTAAAATTTCTTTTTCTTGGCTTCTATGGAAGGGAATGATTTTATATTTGATGAACTGCTTGAAAATGTTGATTTGTAGCTAGAATGTTAGCAATTTTTATGCCCCATTTATGGGAATGTTTTTTGATCTGTGGATCCGTCTGTTCGTCTGATCTTTCGTCCGTTGGTCCGTCTGTCCTGATTCAGGTTAAAGTTTTTGATGAACTTGAAGTCCAATCAACTTGAAACTTACTACACATGTTCCTTATGATATGATATTTCTAATTTTAATGCCAAATTAGAGATTTTCCCATTTCACGGTCCACTGAACATAGAAAATTATAATGCGGATGGGGCATCTGTGTACTTAGGACACATTCATGTTGTTTATGCTGTGCAACTTCTTTTTGTTACCCAATAGTTTGAAATAATTCAAATTCATTGTATAAAGAAAATGTTCATGAAAGTTCATGTGATGAATAACAATGATACATGTATTCCTAGACTAAAGAATAATGATATAAAAAATTACAGTTTGTCAGACAGCCTTCAACAATGAACAAAACCCATACCATATGACAATTAGGAGTTGTCGTATGATTAACAATGATACAATTATTCGTAGACCATAGGACAAAGATATAAACAATTACAGGTCGTCTCTCAGCTTTCAACAATGAGCAAAACCCATACCATATGATAATTAGGGGTTGTGGTATGATTAACAATGATGCAATTATTCCTAGACCATAGGACAAAGATATAAACAATTACAATTTGTCTAATAGCCTTCAACAATGAGCAAAACCAATACCATATAATGATTAGGAGTTGTGGTAAGATTAACAATGATGCAATAATTCCTAGACCATAGGACAAAGATATAAACAATTACAATTCGTCTAATAGCCTTCAACAATTAGCAAAACCCATACCATTTAATAATTAGGAGTTTTGGTATGATTAACAATGATGCAATTATTCCTAGACTATAGGACAAAGGTATAAACAATGACAGATCGTCCAACAGCCTTCAATAATGAGTAAAACCCATGCCATATATTAATTAGGAGTTGTGGTATGATTAACAATGATCACTTTCCCTTTTGGGATGATGATGTGCCTTTGGCACGGTGTTATATTTCACACCTCGTTCGCTATGCCTGTGTCTGTTGTGACGTTTTAGATTTTAACGAACGTAATCTGTGTATTACTGGAAAATTATTAAGCCAGGAATTTCGTTATCACAAATTACTTAAAACCTTTATTGATGATACAATTAATCCTAGACCATAGAACAAAGATATAAACAATTACAATTCGTCTATCAGCTTTCAACAATGAGCAAAGCCCATACCATATGATAATAAGGAGTTGTGGTATGATTAACAATGATACAATTAATCCTAGACCATAGGACAAAGGTATAAACAATTACAGGTCGTCTAATAGCCTTCAACAATGAGCAAAACCCATACCATATAATCATCTGCTAAAAGCCTTGGTATGATAAAATGTGAAACATTTGAAAAGAAAAAAAGTGAACAGCCTACTTTGTACAACAATGAAGGAAAAACAAATATGGTACACAGCCTCTAACTAAATCCACTATGTTATAGGTCCTGTGCATACAGAATAAAAAAACAAACAATTGAATTTAATTTGACAGTTCAAGTTGATTATTGATAGTGTTTTAAGAAACTGTAACTTGATATTTTTTGTGTTTCTTAAAGCTGGTAAAAACATTTTTTAAAATACTTAGATCTGGGAAAGTGCAATAGATGTTCTGGTGTTCGATGAAAAGAGTCCCACCCTGTTTGTAGAATACATTAGTACCTCATTTAGGTATGTGATCAGATCTTCAAGGTTTTTAGTTCAGTTCAAATAGTTATGATAGTGCAGAAAAGTTGAGATAAATGACTGTTTCAATGCTATTATTATTTAATTAAAATTAGTATCTAAAATATTAGGTCAGTATATTACATCCAATAATGATCAGGTATTTTTAATTGGCAGTAACTATAATACATGTACCTCAATGATAACTAAACAGTATATATTGAATATGATTTTTCTTTTCTATTTTTAGGATATAATGGAGGATTGGAATGAGGTAAGATTTACCTAATAGTCCCCTTGTCATGTTTGGTTTTGTTCCCCATTATTGTACAATTAGATACAAGTATGTGATAATTTAAGATAAAAACTAGAATTCTAGGTGAACTACAAAACTAAGTATACTGATCGAAGAAAACAGATGGAACAAAAAATACAAAACATTTGCTAATAAATAATAGCAGAAATCCTCTTAATTGTGTTATCCATCTAGGAATTACACGGTTGACACTTAATCTTCTTATCTTCTACTCAACATGAGTGACACTTACTTGCTTATCTTCTACTCATTACACGGGTGACACTTGATGGTTTTATCTTCTACTCATTACACGGGTGACACTTTATTGTCTTATCTTCTACTCATTACACGGGTGACACTTAATTGTCATCTTCTACTCATTACAAGGGTGACACTTAATTGTCTTTTCTTCTACTCATAACATGGCTGACACTTAATTGTCTTTTCTTCTACTCATAACATGGCTGACACTTAATCGTCTTATCTTCTACTCATTACACGGCTGACAATAAATCGTCTTATCTTCTACTCATTACACAGGTGACACTTGATCTTATCTTCTACTCATAACATGAGTGACACTTAATTGACTTATCCTCTTCTCATTACAAAGGTGATACTTAATCGTCTTATCTTCTACTCATTACAAAGGTGACACTTAATCGTCTTATCTTCTACTCATTACAAAGGTGACACTTAATCGTCTTATCTTCTACTCATTACACAGGTGACACTTAATTGTCTTATCTTCTACTCATTACACAGGTGACACTTTATCGTCTTATATTCTACTCATAAATATACGCATATATTCCAATTACATGCTATTTAAGGAACTCCTCTCTGTCTGAATGTTACATGAAATAAGAATACTACTGATTTATGTAGTCATTGGGTTTAAATTAGCGGTGGTCCTAGATCTGAGACCTATCAGATTAGCGTTCGGACTTCGGATTTGGTTATTAGCTGCATCCGTCAGACTTTTAATTTTGATGTGGTAATGAGTCACGATAAATTAGCTTTGTGATTAAATTTATTTTTAACTTAGTAATCTACTTCCTGGTTCATTAATAGTACAGCGTGTCAGATGACAATTTTATTGGTGCTTTCGTCAAGTTCGTGTTCTTCATATTAACGCATGTGGTTGTCAACGTTGCTAAACCATGAGTTTGTTTTGCTTAAGCATCACGTCTTCTTATAGAAAAACAGGTGAGGCCGATGAAATTCTGGCTACTTTGGGTGTAGCTAAACTAAAGAAGCAATGAGAGTTTAAACAAGGATAAAAGATATGATCGCGAAAAATGTAAGCAAAAATTTAAGTCTCATTGGCAGAAAGATCACCATTGGCTCCAATTTGGAGAAGCTTCCTGAACCATGACCTGTAATTATAAAATACCTAACCCACTCTGATAGGCATAGTGCTTTAGTGAGAGGGTCACAAAATCTTTAAAATTGATCCAATCAAAAGTCAATGTTTGGACCTTTCATCCTAAGGTGTGGACCTTCCACTTTACTGTTATTAAGGTCCAGGACTTTTCAGGGAAAAATGTTGATTTGAACCACTGAATCATTGCTTTACAGAAGAATAAAATTGAATGGAAATGGGGAATGTGTCAAAGAGACAACAACCCGACAATAGAAAAAATAACAGCAGAAAGTCACCAATAGGTCTTCAATGTAGCGAGAAATTCCTGCACCCGGAGGCGTCCCTCAGCTGGCCACTAAACAAATTTATACTAGTTCAGTGATAATTAACGCCACACTAATTTCCCAAAAGAAGAATACATATAAATTATTACCTGATTTAACAGTAAGGACATTCATTACAATCTATTAAATGTAATTTCTATGTTTTACTTACAGAAACTTGTTACAGCTGCTAGGGAGGGAGATAAAGAAGCCTTAAAATTGTGCTTACAGAATGATGTAGAAATTGATTATCAAGGAGTAAGTGAAAAAGTCACATTCAAAACTACCTTATTTTAATACTTTATAGAAAAATCATTTTAAGATACGTCGTCTGATGGTACAATAAACATGATAAAAGACACAAAACTACAGGTTACTTGAAAATAAAGCACAGTGAAACAGTGTAAAACTACATGTTACTTCAAAATACAGGATATTGTACATAAACACACCACAACAATTGACTTTAGAACATAACAGATTGTACACCAGCAGTATAAAACACACAACTACAAGTTTCTTCAGAACAGAACAGATTGTACACCAGCAGTATAAAACACACAACTACAAGTTACTTCAGAACATAACAGATTGTACACCAGCAGTATAAAACACATAATTGCAAGTTACTTCAGAACATAACAGATTGTACACCAGCAGTATAAAACACACAACTACAAGTTACTTCAGAACATCACAGATTGTACACCAGCAGTATAAAACACACAACTGCAAGTTAGTTCAGAACATAACAGATTGTACACCAGCAGTATAAAACATACAACTACAAGTTAGTTCAGAACATAACAGATTGTACACCAGCAGTATAAAACATACAACTACAAGTTAGTTCAGAACATAACAGATTGTACACCAGCAGTATAAAACATACAACTACAAGTTAGTTTAGAACATAACAGATTGTACACCAGCAGTATAAAACACACAACTACAAGTAACTTCAGAACATAACAGATTGTACACCAGCAGTATAAAACACACAACTACAAGTTACTTCAGAACATAACAGAATGTACACCAGCAGTATAAAACACACAACTACAAGTTACTTCAGAACATAACAGATTGTACACCAGCAGTATAAAACACATAATTGCAAGTTAGTTCAGAACATAACAGATTGTACAGCAGCAGTATAAAACACACAACTACAAGTTACTTCAGAACATAACAGATTGTACATAAGCAGTATAATACACATAATTGCAAGTTACTCCAGAACATAACAGATTGCACACCAGCAGTATAAAACACATAATAGCAAGTTACTTCAGAACATAACAGATTGTACACCAGCAGTATAAAACACATAATTACAAGTTTACTTCAGCACATAACAGATTGTACATTAGCAGTATAAAACACACAACTACAAAATACTTCAGAACAAAACAGATTGTACATTAGCAGTATAAAACGCACAACTACAGCTTATTTCATAACAAAACAGATTGTACATAAACAGTATAAAACACACAACTGCAAGTTACTTCACAAAACAACAGATTGTACATTAGCAGTATAAAACACATAACTACATGTTACTTCTGAACATAATATACAAATATATCTGTATCGAAACTGATATATATATCATTATACTGAATTCAATACTAAATCAAAATCTGTTTTTAATTTAACAGTTTTAGTGAGAGAAAAAAAATGCATAAAGGTATTTTTTTTAAATAATTGTTTTTGTTTGTTTTGAATTATAGTTGAAAAAATTCTTACTTTGAATATTTACAAGAACATGTTTTACACCAAGGTTTTACAGCGGAAGTAAAACAAATATCACACATGTATGTTATTGCTTCACTTTGACCACATTCCTTAATATATACAAAATTATGTTGTTAATTAGACAGGTTGAATGGACAACAAATATTTGTAATAATTATATAAAGTGGGGTCTCATTTTGTTTGTCTCCTTGTACTAAATCAGGAAATGTAACTATTTTTCATATTTCTTTGAAAAAGTTACTTTTTAAAAAAATAATCATTATTCTGAATCATGTTAATCAGACAGATTTAATCATTATATCAACAAATACTTGTTAGGATTATATAAAGTGAGATGTCATTTTACTTAGAGAATTGTAATGAATCCATTGATGTAAATATTTTATTCATTTCTTAAAAAAAAATTAAAAAAAATAACATTACAGTTCTGATGGAAGTTTTGACATCTCACAAAAAAAAAACATGTTTATTTATTGTTTATGATCAATATAAATACAAGTGTGACTGGTCATTTTATTCAGTTTTGACCACTGATTCATGTGATATATATTTTGTTTATATTTATTACACAACATTGTCCAGTTTATCAGACAAGTTTTGATGTCAGTTGTATTATTCCAGTATGATGGAGAGACAGCATTAATGGTGGCTACCAGGAGAGGACACATGGAGGTCTGTAGACTCCTCATTGATACAGGATGTAAGATCGACATCATAGAAGTATGTTATCTACTTAGTCTGATCACATTACTATTAATCTACACTAATTCCTGTTGTTAATTAGACAAGTTTAATTAACAAATATGTGTAAGAATCATATAAAGTGGGGTCTCATTTTGTTTGTTTTGTTCTACTGAATCCATTGATATAATTATTTCACACATTTCTTGAAAAAATTTTTTTTTTAAGATATCAGGTTTAATGGAAGTTTTGACATTTCACAACAAAACATGTTTATTTATTGTTTATATACAATATAAATACAAGTGTGACTGGTCATTGTATTCAGTTTTGACCACTGATTCATGTGATATATATTTTGTTTATATTTATTACACAACATTGTCCAGTTTATCAGACAAGTTTTGATGTCAGTTGTATTATTCCAGGAGTATGGATGGACAGCATTAATGTTGGCTGCCAAGGAAGGACACCTGGAGATCTGTAGATTCCTCATTGATACAGGATGTAAGATCGACACCACAACAGTATGTTATCTACTTAGTCTGATCACATTACTATTAATCAACACTAAATCATGTTGTTAATTAGACAGGTTTAATGAACAAATATTTGTAATAATTATATAAAGTGGGGTCTCATTTTACTCATAATATTGTTCTTAATTAGAAAATATTACTCCTTTTCATGTTTCTTAAAAAAAATATTTTATTAAAATGAATAGTTATACTGAATCTACACTAATTCCTGTTGTTAATTAGACAGGTTTAATGAACAAATATTTGTTATAATTATATAAAGTTGGGTCTCATTTTACTTGTTTTGTTCTACTGAATCCATTGATATAATTATTTCACACATTACTTGAATTTTTTTTTTTTTAAGATATCAGGTTTAATGGAAGTTTTGACATTTCACAACAAAACATGTTTATTTATTGTTTATGTACAATATAAATACAAGTGTGACTGGTCATTGTATTCAGTTTTGTCCACTGATTCATGTGATATATATTTTGTTTATATTTATTACACAACATTGTCCAGTTTATCAGACAAGTTTTGATGTCAGTTGTATTATTCCAGGAGGATGGAGTGACAGCATTAATGAGGGCTGCCATGGGAGGATACCTGGAGATCTGTCGTCTCCTCATTGATACAGGATGTAAGATCGACACCACAACAGTATGTTATCTACTTAGTCTGATCACATTACTATTAATCTACACAAAATCATGTTGTTAATTAGACAGGTTTAATGAACAAATATTTGTAATAATTATATCAAGTGGGGTCTCAATTTTCTCGTATTATTGTTCTGAATCAGAAAATATTACTTTGTCATGTTTCTTTGAAAAAATATTTTATTAAAATGAATTATTATACTGAATCTACACTTAATTCCTGTTGTTAATCAGACAGTTTTAATAAACAAATATGTGTAAGAATCATATAAAGTGGGGTCTCATTTTGCTTGTTATGTTCTACTGAATCCATTGATATAATTATTTCACACATTTCTTGAAAAAAATATTTTTTTAAGATATCAGGTTTAATGGAAGTTTTGACATTTCACAACAAAACATGTTTATTTATTGTTTATGTACAATATAAATACAAGTGTGACTGGTCATTTTATTCAGTTTTGACCACTGATTCATGTGATATATATTTTGTTTATATTTATTACACAACATTGTCCAGTTTATCAGACAAGTTTTGATGTCAGTTGTATTATTCCAGGAGTATGGAGCGACAGCATTAATGGTGGCTACCAGGTATGGACACCTGGAGATCTGTAGACATCTCATTGATACAGGATGTAAGATCGACATCACAAATGTATGTTATCTACTTAGTCTGATCACATTACTATTAATCTACACTAAGTCATGTTGTTAATTAGACAGGTTTAATGAACAAATATGTGTAAGAATCATATAAAGTGGGGTCTCATTTTACTTGTTTTGTTCTACTGAATCCATTGATATAACTATTTCACACATTTCTTGAAAAAAATATTTTTTTAAGATATCAGGTTTAATGGAAGTTTTGACATTTCACAACAAAACATGTTTATTTATTGTTTATGTACAATATAAATACAAGTGTGACTGGTCATTTTATTCAGTTTTGACCACTGATTCATGTGATATATATTTTGTTTATATTTATTACACAACATTGTCCAGTTTATCAGACAAGTTTTGATGTCAGTTGTATTATTCCAGGAGTATGGATGGACAGCATTAATGTTGGCTACCAGGTATGGACACCTGGAGATCTGTAGACATCTCATTGATACAGGATGTAAGATCGACACCACAACAGTATGTTATCTACTTAGTCTGATCACATTACTATTAATCTACACAAAATCATGTTGTTAATTAGACAGGGTTAATGAACAAATATATGTAATAATTATATCAAGTTGGGTCTCATTTTACTCATATTATTGTTCTTAATTAGAAAATATTACTCCTTTTCATGTTTCTTAAAAAAATATTTTATTAAAATGAATGATTATACTGAATATACACTAATTCCTGTTGTTAATTAGACAGTTTTAATAAACAAATATCTGTAAGAATCATATAAAGTGGGGTCTCATTTTGTTTGTTTTGTTCTACTGAATCCATTGATATAATTATTTTACACATTTCTTGAAAAAAAAATTTTTTTAAGATATCAGGTTTAATGGAAGTTTTGACATTTCACCAAAAAAAACCGGTTGTTTATTTGTTGTTTATGATCAATATAAATACAAGTGTGACTGGTCATTGTATTCAGTTTTGACTACTGATTCAAGTGATATATATTTTGTTTATATTTATTAAATAACATTGTCCAGTTTATCAGACAAGTTTTAATGTCAGTTGTAGGATATGTTGTATATTATTGATATTGACAACAAAGTATTGTACATAATAGTTACATGTTATTTTGTTATATAATAGAGAGATGGATACACAGCTTTACATTGGGCTGTTCGGGAGGGATATCTACAGACCACAAGATGTCTGGTAGAACAAGGAGGTGCCAGTCCCTTGATTACAACACATGAGGTAATATTTTATAGTATATAATAGTGTTATCTATTAAGTAATGAATCACTAAAATTATGTATGGTTGGTCAAATGTTTTTTTTCAAGACTTTAGTCTTTTGATCATTTAAATTTAACTTTAAATATGAAAAAGTTTCATAGAAGGGCGTGGATGGGGTATACAGATATATGAGAGTGTGGATGGGGTATACAGATATAGGAGGGTGTGGATGGGGTATACAGATATAGAAGGGTGTGGATGGGGTATACAGATATAGAAGGGTGTGGATGGGGTATTATATAGGAGGGTGTGGATGGGGTATACAGCAGGCATGATTCCAGGTGTTTTCAAGTGGGTCCCTTGAACATCAAATTGGGAATTTTTATCCAAATTGGGAATTTTTTATGCATACAATCTGAAACGAAATAATATCATTTTCCTGACCTGTAAAAACGGAAAATGTATATTAAGTTTCACCTGAACACTGCTTGAAGAAATTATTGGATTCAGACCAGGGAAAATGTAATACATGAATACCATGAATACCATTGCACATGATGCACTATCATCTTAACTTTGGTAAACAAGGCATATATACCAGCTAACATAAACCTATGGCACTTAAGCAGTTTAGCTATTTATTCGAATTTCAAATTATCTCAAATTATCCCATAATATATAAGATATCTTATATAACATATTAGATTTTTATAAGATATCTCATTTAATATATGAGATATCTTATATATTTTTTTTTTAAAGATATCGTATATTATATATTATGATATATATAGATTCTACCGCTCCATTGAGTGTAATACGATATTTATCCACTCGAGACAGTTTAAAAATTTTCAAATTTAAAACGCAAGGCTTGCCCAAGCATTTTAAATATTTAAAATTTAACTGTCGAGAGTGGATAAATATCGTATTACACAAATCTGTTTCTCTAATGATTTTCTAACATTATGCAGGCACACTTATTCCTTCTTTTCAAATGATCTGCAAAAAGATGTGTTCTTTCTATATGACGTCATCAGGCATGTTCGCCTTTTTTTTTTGCCGTCACAATGGGAAATTCAGAGGAAAGCAAGAACATTCGACGTCATAATCGGATTTTAACCAATGAAGTACTGATAACAAACGAAACCACAAGTTCATGATTATTTTTTTTTTATACAATGGGTGCAGAAAGGGATAAATTGACGAAGAATTAGAGAAATAAGATATCTTAAATAATCTTTTTTATAAGATATCTTATATAATAAAGAAGATATCTAATATCTATTATAAGATATCTTATATAGTATATAATATATCTTATAAATCTACTTTATATAATGTATCTTATATATAGTGTATAAGATATATCATTTTGTTTATAAGATATCTTATACAATGTATAAGATATCTGATAAAGAAAACTATATGAGATATCTTATAAACTATAAAAGATATCTCATAAATTTTATAACATATGCATGTAAGATATCTAATAAACTTTATAAGATATCTTATAAACTTTATAAGATATCTTACAAACTATATAAGATATCTTATAAAGTTTATGAGATATCTTGAAGTTAGATTAAATAACAAAACGGCTTGCCATATTAACCACTGAAAAAAATCATCCATTCGGTATTTTTTCAATAGATCATCTTTATAATTAGTTATCAAAGGTACCAGAATATAATATAAACTTACCTTGATTCAAATGGATTTCAAATTGAACTGGCCACTTGTCGAATTCAGAAAAGCAATTACAAAAGGTTATATACTTATATTTAAAGCAATAGCACCAGTGAACTTTTGTCTTTTGAGGAAATAGAGCAAAATATAAAATAATTTCTTTTACAAAACAGGTTGTAAGCAAGTTCCATAAATGGCTCTGCTGGGCGATCTGCTTTTATAAGATCGGCGCCCATTAAAATTTATTCATCAATGTTATATCAAAATTTGAATTTGTTCTTTGCCGAGGTCTGCTTTGACACCAATTTTGACAAAAAGCAGGTTTTTGATCAACCTGCTGAGTGATCTACTTTTGGGAATTCAAATACTCCCATAAAATTTTATTCAATTGAATCCGACTGCTAAAATTGTTTACCTCACGTTGACATAATTAAATCGTTGTTAATAAAATGCGATTGTAGTCAGCATTCTTATCAGGATTTTACTACGTTTGACGACAAACTATGAAAAATTATAGTTAATACCGATTTTTATTTTATTTTCCTGAATTGGGAATTTATATTCACATACATTTTTTTGGGGCCGCTGACAGATTTAAGGGCCGCTGAGCGGCCCTAAACTATATAGTGGAATCATCCCTGTGATGTCTCATGAGTTATATTTAATGAAGGAATATAATATGGTATCTGTAAAAACAAAATAAAACACTCAGCTGCTACTAGTACTAATTGTAAGATATATGTAACAAAAGTCTTTTTTGTAGTTTGGCTTAAATTAAAATATTGTTTGTTTGCCCTTTACCGACCGACCCTATAAATTTGTTCAGCTAAAAAATATTTTATTTGTATTTACAAGTAAGATTTTATTTTAATTTATTTTGTCATTCCTACCAAAAATCTTATATTTGTATTTCCCGCTCAAAACTTTTTTACCAGAATCCTCGGGTTTTATCTTTCCTGTATAAGGTCAAGTCCGTTTGGTATCACTTGAGCGTTTGACATGAACACTTGCATTTAGAGTTTCAAATCGATGTTGAAAGCTGAAATCATGATATGACGAAAGTTACTCTGTGTCTTTTTACTTGAAGAGCAGGGTTCATTCAAAATGTTCGTCCAATACAAAATTGTCAACGTGTGCACAAAATATTTGTATCCCGTTATGTTGGGATGGCCTTTGGTGATATGTAGATCAGGATGATTATGTTTACGATGCCTTCGACTAAACTGGTTAGCCGTTCCATCTATAGCTTAGCACCGCGGTCTATATAATTAGAGACAAGAAGAATTTTAGCGACAAGAAGCGTCAAGAAGAATGAATTTAGCAACAAGAAGTGACAAGAAGTGTCAAGAAGAATGAATTTAGCAACAAGAAGCGGCAAGAAGACTATTTAGCGACAAGAAAACTTAAAAAAATTAATTATAAAAATAATTAAAAAAAGGTCCTTTAAACAAACAAAATATTGCTGATGATATATGCTAACTGTCATCAATATTATTCAAATTTAATTTAATTCTGCCAAACATCCTTTTTTGAAAGAAATTGTTCAGACCACAGCCAGGCAAAACAGCAAGTGTTATCTTGACTCATTTATTCATACCTTTCACATTGCTGAAAACAGTGCATACATGATCTTTAACATATGTTGTCTAATAAAAACTATATAATCCCTTTCTTCTTCACAAATGTTTAATTCTATCAATAGTATATATAAAAAAAAAAATGATAGTCGCTAAATAGCCTTCTTTTCGCTTCTTGTCGCTTAATTTATTCTTCTTGTTGCTTCTTGACACTTCTTGTTGCTTCTTGATGCTTCTTGTCACTTATTAGAGAGACCCTCGCACCGAAGTCAGTGTAGCGATAAGTGAACACAACAGGGGTCCAGTTAAGCCTTCGACCAGCATATTATATATATCTGACATGAACCAAAGGTCTGTAAAGTGGACAATATTTGGCAGTAAAATCGCCAAGTTTTTCCATACAGATCATTTATAAATGCAACGTAAGATACGTGACAATTGAGTTTCAAGTCTTGTAGCATTTTTATTGGAAACACAGGCACACACAAAAATTTAAACTCTCTAGGGACTTTTTCTACTAGTAATGTATGTCTGCCTGGACATATTTTACCAGGATAAAGTTATCTCTTACAGAAAACCTTTAGGTCAAGGTAAGCATACGACGGAAGTAGAATTTGAAACTCTTAAAAGTTCCAGGCATATAAACGTTGAAAATATGCTTATTATACTTATAGTCCCAGAAACTTTTTAGCAAAAGCATGAACTTAAACAAAAGCAATACATTTGTACAAACAAAAATTACATCAGGCAGATTTTGTTTCTATAAAATAAAATATTATACCTACCTGCCTACCCATGACAAAAAATGTACCGAGCTAAGATATTTTTTGGGAAAGAAAAATAAAATATTTTACCTACGTAACCTACCCTGTTTCAAAACATAGGGTCGGAAAAGGGCAAACAAACAATATTTTAATTTAGGCCTTATCAGATGAAAGCAATATAAAGATTTGTCTGTTTTTCAGGGTGAGACTCCATATGATATAGCAGCCAGATGGAAAGAGAGGCAGTATAAAGAAGTGATGGAATACTTACAGGTACATATAGTGATAGATATATATGGTGTTGAATTGCATATGCTTACACTTATAATGAATCAAATAGAAAATCAGTTACAAAAAATAAATAATATAAACTAAGAAATTAAATGCCACAAAACCAAGATACTTCAGGAGAGATATTTTATAAATTAAACATTCTTTAAGTCTTGAACAAAAAATTTCAAATTCTAATGAAATTATTTGTTATCACAATTTTGATTGAACAACATGATATATTGGAGATCCTAAATTCCACGCTTTAACGGACTTTAACTAAACTTAGTGGAATAGCCTTCATTTTTCAATTCAAGAATTTATTGTTGTGTCTTTTATTTCATTCTAAAGTTTTTCGCATTTATTTTTATCTTGCTTAAAGATATATGGATTGATATTTGGTATATAGTTCCACCATGACAAATTACAGATCCAGTTCAGATTTGGTTCCAGTCTGATGATTTTTTGCAGAGTTTTGTTCCTTGGACTTCGAAAAATTCATGCAAATATTCAGTTTTCCACACTTTTTATATGACCGCAAAAAACTTGCGTCGTATAATGCTATGGTGTTGTCGTCGGCGTCGTCCGAAGATTCATTTTGTTTCCAGACAATAACTTTAGTTTAAGTGAATGGATCTCTAAGAAATTTCACCAGAAGGGTTAATACCACAAAAGGAAAGTTGGGATTTTTTTGGGGGTTATGGTACCAACAATTTAGGAATTAGGGACTAAAAAGGGGCCAAAAACAAGCATTTTTGTTGTTTCCGGACAATAACTTGTGTGTTAGTGTATAGATCTCTCAGAAATTGTACCACAAGGTTCCATATCACAAAGGGAAGGCTGGGATTGAGTTTGGGGGTAATTGCTTCAACGGTTCAGGAATTAAGGGCAAAAAATGGGCCAAAAACAAGTATTTTTCTTGTTTCCAGACAGTATGGATCTTTCTAAAATTGTACTACAAGGTTCCATACCACAAAGGGAAGGCTGGGATTAATTTCGGTTCGCGGTAATTACTCCAAGGGGGACAGGGTTCAAAAAGTTTGGGGGGATTTTTTTGGGGGGTTCATATTTTTTTTTTCAAAATTTTTGAGAATTCAAATGATTGCACAGTATTGCACAAAAGCAAGAAATCTTCAATTGCACAGTATTGCGCAATAGCAAGAAATTTTCAATTGCACAGTAATGCGCAATAGCGATAGCAAGAAATCTTCAATTGCACCTTATTACGCAATAGCACAGTATTGGGCAATAGCAAGAAATCTTCAATTGCACAATAGCAAGAAATCTTTAATTGCACAGTCTTGCGCAATAGCAAGAAATCTTTAATTGCACAGTCTTGTGCAATAGCAAGAAATCTTCAATTGCACTGTATTGCGCAATAGCAGGAAATCTTCAATTGCACAGTATTGCATAATCGCAAGAAATCTTCTATTGCACTGTATTGCAAAATAGCAAGAAATCTCCAATTGCACAGTATTGTGAAATAGCAAGAAATCGTCAATTGCACAGTATTGCAAAATAGCAATAGCACAGTATTGCACAATAGAACAGTATTGTGCAATAGCAAGAAATCTTCAATTGCATTGTATTGCGCAATAGCAATAAATCTTGAATTGGCCAGTATTTTTGAGAATTCAAATGATTGCACAGTATTGCACAAAAGCAAGAAATCTTCAATTGCACAGTATTGAACAATAGCAAGAAATTTTCAATTGCACAGTAATGCGCAATAGCGATAGCAAGAAATCTTCAATTGCACCTTATTACGCAATAGCACAGTATTGGGCAATAGCAAGAAATCTTCAATTGCACAATAGCAAGAAATCTTTAATTGCACAGTCTTGCGCAATAGCAAGAAATCTTTAATTGCACAGTCTTGCGCAATAGCAAGAAATCTTCAATTGCACTGTATTGCGCAATAGCAGGAAATCTTCAATTGCACAGTATTGCATAATCGCAAGAAATCTTCTATTGCACTGTATTGCACAATAGCAAGAAATCTCCAATTGCACAGTATTGTGAAATAGCAAGAAATCGTCAATTGCACAGTATTGTGCAATAGCACAGTATTGTAAAATAGCAATAGCACAGTATTGCACAATAGAACAGTATTGTGCAATAGCAAGAAATCTTCAATTGCACAGTATTGCGCAATAGCAAGAAATCTTCAATTGCATTGTATTGCGCAATAGCAATAAATCTTGAATTGGCCAGTATTTTTGAGAATTCAAATGATTGCACAGTATTGCACAAAAGCAAGAAATTTTCAATTGCACAGTATTGCGCAATAGCAAGAAATTTTCAATTGCACATTAATGCGTAATAGCACAATATTGCGCAATAGCAAGAATTCTTCAATTGCACCTTATTACGCAATAGCACAGTATTGGGCAATAGCAAGAAATCTTCAATTGCACAATAGCAAGAAATCTTTAATTGCACAGTATTGCGCAATAGCAAGAAATCTTAAATTGCATTGTATTGCGCAATAGCAATAAATCTTGAATTGGCCAGTATTGCGCGATAGCACAATATTGTGCAACAACATAGTATTGCGCAATAGCAAGAAATCTTCAAGTGCACAGTTTGCACAAAAGCAAGAAATCTTAAATTGGACAGTATAATATTGCGCAATAGCAAGAACTCTTCAATTGAAAATAAATACAAATCTTTTAACCAATTTCAATGGGATTAATTTAAAGTCATTAATTTTTAGCTCACCTGGCCCGAAGGGCCAAGTGAACTTTTCTCATCACTTGGCGTCCGTCGTCTGTCGTAGTCTGTCGTCCGTCGTCGTTCACTTTTACAAAAATCTTCTCCTCTGAAACTACTGGGCCAAATTTAACCAAACTTGGCCACAATCATCATTGGGGTATCTAGTTTAAAAATGTGTCCGGTGACCCGGCCAACCAACAAAGATGGCCGCCATGGCTAAAAATAGAGCATAGGGGTAAAATGCAGATCAAGATCTATTTGCCCTCAAATTTTCAGATGAATTGGACAACCCGTTGTTGGGTTGCTGCCCCTTAATTGGGAATTTTAAGGAAATTTTGCTGTTTTTGGTTATTATCTTCAATATTATTATAGATAAAGATAAACTGTAAACAGCAATAATGTTCAGCAAAGAAAGATTTACAAATAAGTTAACATGACTGAAATGGTCAGTTGACCCCTTTAGGAGTTATTGCCCTTTATAGTCAATATTTAACCATTTTTCGTAAATCTTAGTTATCTTTTACAAAAATCTTCTCCTCGGAAACTACTGGGCCAAAATAAAACATAGGGGTAAAATGCAGTTTTTGGCTTATAACTCAAAAACCAAAGCATTTAGAGCAAATTGATGGGGTTAAATTGTTAATCAGGTCATGATCTATCTGCCCTAAAATTTTCAGATGGATTGGACAATCCGTTGTTGGGTTGCTGCCCCTGAATTGGTAATTTTAAGGGAATTTTGCTATTTTTGGTTTTTATCTTGAATGTTATTATAGATAGAGATAAACTGTAAAGAGCAATAATGTACAGCAAAGAAAGACATAAAAATAAGTCAACATGACCAAAATGGTCATTTGACCCTCTAAGGAGTTATTGTCCTTTAGAGTCAATTTTTTACAATTTTCATAAAATTTGTAAATTTTTACTAATATTTTCCACTGAATCTACTGGGCCAAGTTCATAATAGATAGAGATAATTTTAAGCAGCAAGAATGTTCAGTAAAGTTAGTAAGATGTACAAACACATCACATCACCAAAACACAATTTTGTCATGAATCCATCTGCTTCCTTTGTTTAATATTCACATAGACCAAGGTGAGCAACACAGGCTCTTAAGAGCCTCTAGTTGGGGGTTCTAACCTTGTAATACTTTTAAGCTCACCTGGCCCAAAGGACCAAGTGAGCTTTTCTCATCACTTGGCGTCGGTCGTCCGTTGTTAACTTTTACAAAAATCTTCTCCTCTGAAACTACTGGTCCAAATTTAACCAAACTTGGCCACAATCATCATTGGGGTATCTAGTTTAAAAAATGTGTTCGTTGACCATGCATACCAACCAAGATGGCCGCCATGGCTAAAAATAGAACATAGATGTAGATTTTGGCTTATATCTCTGAAACCAAAGCATTTAGGGTTAATCTGACATGGGGGTGAACATGTTTATCAGGTCAAGATCTATCTGTCCTGAAATTTTCAGATGAATCGGCAACCCATTGTTGGGTTGCTGCCCCTGAATTGGTAATTTTAAGGAAATTTTTCCATTTTTGGTTATTATCTTAATATCATTATAGATAGAGATATACTGTAAACAGCAATAATGTTCAGCAAAGTAAGATCTACAAATAAGTCAACATGACCAACCCTTAAGGAGTTATTGCCCTTTATAGTCAATTTTTTACATTTTTTGTAATCTTTTACAAAATCTTCTCCTGAAACTTCTAAGACAAATTTAACCAAACTTGTCCACAATCATCACTAGGATATCTATTTTTAAAAATGTGTGTGATGACCAGGCCCTCGAACCAAGATGGCCGACATGGCTAAAAATAGTACATAGGGTAAAATGCAGTTTTTGACTCATATCTCTGAAACCAAAGCATTTAGAGCAAATCTTTCAGGATAAAATTGTTCATTATGTGAAGATCTATCTGCCCTGAAATTTTCAGACCAATCAGGTAACCCGTTGTTGGATTGCTGCCCCTGAATTGGTAATTTTAAGAAAAATTTTCAGCTTTTGGTTATTATCTTGAATATTATTATAGATAGAGATAAACTGTAAACAGCAATAATGTACAGGAAAGTAAGACCTACAAATAAGTCAACTTGACCAAAATAGTCAAATGACCCCTCAAGGAGTTATTGCCCTTTATAGTCAATTTTTAACAATTTTCATAAATTTTGTAAATTTTTACAAAATATTTTC
Organism: Mytilus trossulus; assembly: GCF_036588685.1. Taxonomy (NCBI): domain Eukaryota; kingdom Metazoa; phylum Mollusca; class Bivalvia; order Mytilida; family Mytilidae; genus Mytilus; species Mytilus trossulus. Next base: position 1,640,909 of record NW_026963296.1, read on the forward strand.
CACTATAACTACTGGGTCAAGTTCATCATAGATAGAGATAATTGTAAGCAGCAAGAATTTTCAGTAAAGTAAGATCTACAAACACATCACCATCACTATAACACAATTTTGTCATTAATTCATCTGTGTTCTTTGTTTAATATGCACATAGACCAAGGTGAGTGACACAGGCCCCTTAGAGCCTCTAGTTTGGATATTGGGCCCCATTTTTAAATTGGGCTACATTGTGGTCAAAAGAATCTAACATTAAACTTTGTTTGATTTCATCAAAAACTGAATTATTGCGGCTGTATGATATGCTGAATCTTATTGTGCATATAGATTTCTTATTTCGGGCCCTGTTTTCAAGTTAGTCCATATTAAGGTTTGAAGGGTCCAAAATTAAACTTTGTTTGATTTCAACTAAAATTAAATTTTTGGTGTTTTTTTTATATGCAGATTCTAACCATGTTGTTAGATTTTGGATATCAGACCATTCTAGGTAAATTAAATGTCCCATTTCGAATTTTTAAGGTCTTTGACCACATTTATTTTGTGTCAGAAACTTATATTTTGTCAAAATTTGATCACAGCTTGAATATCGTGTCAAAAATTGCCCCAACTGTTCAGGGTTAGACCTCTGCAGTCGTATCTGGCTGCAATCAGCGAAGCATTTTATTTCTATCATGCTTAAAGATATTGATTTGATATTTGTTATATAGATTACAACATGACAAGTTAGAAATCCAGTTAGAATTTTGTTCCAGTAAAAAGAATTTTTATCCGGTAGGGTACTGTGTATTGCCATTCAATGCTCTCTTACCTCAAAAACTTTATGAGATAGGTAAAAACTGTTTGAAGCAAAAGGGGTCAGCAATACATGATCTACAAATTGTCAATATGGCCATAAACAATAGACCATAGAAGTTATTGTTCTTAAATGACATTTTTTACTGATCTTAGTGCTTTTGCTCATTACCTTGAAAACTATAATAGAAAAGTATTAACTGTAAACAGCAAAGATAATCAGAAATGCAAGATCTATAAAATTGCCAATACAACCAAAACAACTGGATGACTTCTAAGGGAATTATAGCCTTAAACGACAAGACATGGCTGCAATATAGTTAATAATCATGATAATAGAACATGAGGGTAAAATGTGTTAATTGTCTTAATCCTTGAAACCACAATAGGTGGAGAAAATCTGTCGGGGGCAAAATACTGATTGTCAAGATCTACCTACCTCCTATTTTCACCAAATAATCTTGTTGATTATTCTTCCAACATTGAGCTTGTGAGGTGCGTTTGACTCCAGTCTTGATTAACCTTCGGTATGTCCTGGTTTGCTTAGGGTACTCAGGCTTCCTCCACCAATAAAAACTGATTTTCACAATATAGCCAATAACACTGAAATTAGCATTAAACACCAGCAATTACTCAATCATTGAATTAAGTAATCAATCCAATTTAGTTTTAGCAAAAATGCCAAAGTGAACGATACAAGTTTTTTTTGAGCCTCTTGTTTGTTTTTCATTTATGCTTTTTATCTTTAAAACCATAAAACTTGGTCAAGGCAAAATAATCAGTAAGACAGGTTTTGGTCCATAGTTTCCATTAAACACAAATATTCTTGCTGCATTGTATATTTTTTTTGGGAACAGATAAACCAGGTTTAATCCACCATTTTCTACATAAGAAAATGCCAGTACCAAGTCAGGAATATGACAGTTGTGTCATCCATTCATTAGATGTGTTTGAGCTTTTGATTTTGCCATTTACTTAGGGACTTTCGGCTTAGAATTTTCATCGGAGTTTGATAATTTTGTTATTTTACTTTTTATATACCTGCAAGGGGATTTTCCAAATTAAAAAAAAAACTGTTCCCTTTAAACTATATCTCTTTTACTCTGAGCAACACATTATCCTGAAAATATAAAAATGTGTTGGATATATTTTATGTAATGTGGAACATTGGTATTACATATATATTGGTATTATGTCATTGTATATTATTTTTTGGGGGGGTTTATATCTTAAAATTTTAATAGTTCTTCAAGGGACATGTGTGACGATGTATTCACAGTGCATATTACTTATTTTTTAGACTGTCATGTCAGAGAAATCTCCAGGTGTGACTGCTGGTCAAGGGATAGAAGGTAATTTTCTTTAACTTGTTTTATTATTATATATATATTATTCAAACTATTCATTAGTTTTAACACATTACATGTTATGACATAAACCAAAATATTGTCCATGTAAACAGCAAAACAGTCACTATAAATATATGATCAATGTCATTGCACACAGAGTTATTGCTTTCTCCACGAGTGAATTGATAATACGAGTGACATTTCTCTATAATCCTAAGAATATGTGTCAGTTTTGAGATAATTTAATAAACTAAGTCGTTGGCACAAGATGTGCTTTTTCTACCTTTTCTATTCCTTGTTATAAAAAGAAATTTTATAAACTGGTGTCAATTGTTTATCGGGATACAAAATTTAAGAAAGGGACAAATGATTCAAAGATTCCGACAAGGAGCCAGTTCTGCCATTTGTGACTTCTCAACCCTTATCGCTTCACTAACAAATTATGTTAACGTAAGTGGGCGAGAATGCCAGAGTAGTTAAGATTGCTTTTTAATTGGTGCTTTATTTTAAGAACGACAGTAGATTTCTTTAATTTACAAAAATAGATTTATAAATGACGCAAAACTAATTCATTATTTAGGGTAAATGACGCACTTGAGGCTTAAATTAAAATATTGTTTGTTTGCCCTTTACCGACCGACCCTATAAATTCGTTCCGCTAAAAAATATTTTATTTGTATTTACAAGTAAGATTTTATTTTAATTTATTTTGTCATTCCTACCAAAAATCTTCATGATCTTATATTTGTATTTCCCGCTCAAAACTTTTTTACCAGAATCCTCTGGTTTTATCTTTCCTGTATAAGGTCAAGTCCGTTTGGTATCACTTGAGCGTTTGACATGAACACTTGCATTTAGAGTTTCAAATCGATGTTGAAAGCTGAAATCATGATATGACGAACGTTACTCTGTGTCTTTTTGCTTGAAGAGCAGGGTTCATTCAAAATGTTCGTCCAATACAAAATTGTCAACGTGTGCACAAAATATTTGTATCCCGTTATGTTGGGATGGCCTTTGGTGATATGTAGATCAGGATGATTATGTTTACGATGCCTTCGACTAAACTGGTTAGCCGTTCAATCTATAGCTTAGCACCGCGGTCTATATAATTAGAGACAAGAAGAATTTTAGCAACAAGAAGCGTCAAGAAGAATGAATTTAGCAACAAGAAGCGACAAGAAGACTATTTAGCGACAAGAAAACTTTAAAAAATTAATTATAAAAATAATTAAAAAAAGGTCCTTTAAACAAACAAAATATTGCTGATGAAATATGCTAACTGTCATCAATATTATTCAAATTTAATTTAATTCTGCCAAACATCCTTTTTTGAAAGAAATTGTTCAGACCACAGCCAGGCAAAACACCAAGTGTTATCTTGACTCATTAATTCATACCTTTCACTTTGCTTAAAACAGTGCATACATGATCTTTAACATATGTTGTCTAATAAAAACTATATAATCCCTTTCTTCTTCACAAATATTTAATTCTATCAATATTATATATAAAAAAAAAATGAAAATCACTTTATTACTGCCCGTATATATATCTAAAAAAATAAAAAGTTCAATGTTTTTTAGCTCACCTGTCCCACAGAGCCAAGTGAGCTTTTCCCATCACTTGGCGTCCGGCGTCTGGCGTCGTCGTCCGTCGTCGTCGTCTGTCGTCGTTAGCTTTTAGAAAAATCTTCTCCTCTGAAACAACTGGGCCAAATTTAACCAAACTTAGCCACAATCATCATTGGGGTATCTAGTTTCAAAAATGTGTGGCGTGACCCGGTCAACCATCCAAGATGGCCGCCACAGCTAAAAATAGAACATAGGGGTAAAATGCAGTTTTTGGCATAAAACTCAAAAACCAAAGCATTTAAAGCAAATCTGATCAAAAATTGTTTATAAGGTCAAGATCTATCTGCCCTGAAATTTTTAGACGAATCGAACAACCCACTGTTGGGTTGCTGCCCCTGAATTTGTAATTTTAAGGAAATTTTACTGTTTTTGGTTATTATCTTGAATATTATTATAGATAGAGATAAACTGGAAACAGCAATAATGTTCAGCAAAGTAAGATTTACAAATAAGTCAACATGTCCAAAATGGTCAGTTGACCCCTTCAGGAATTATTGCCCTTTATAGTCAATTTTTATCTATTTTTCGTAAATCTTAGTTATCTTTTACAAAAATATTCTCCTCTGAAACTACTGGACCAAATTAAACCAAACTTGGCCACAATCATCATTGGGGTATCTAGTTTCAAAAAGGTGTGGCGTGACCCGGCCAACCAACCAAGATGGGCGCCATGGCTAAAAATAGAACATAGGGGTAAAATGCAGTTTTTGGCTTATAACTCAAAAACCAAAGCATTTAGAGCAAATCTGACATGGATAAAATTGTTAATCAGATCAATATCTATCTGCCTTGTAATTTTCAGACAAATCAGACAACCTGTTGTTGGGTTGCTGCCCCTGAATTGGTAATTTTAAGGAATTTTTGCTGTTTTTGGTTATTTTGAATATTATTATAGATAAAGATAAACTTTTAACAGCAAAAATGTTCAGCAAAGTAAGATTTACAAATAAGTCAACATGACCGAAATGGTCAATTGACCCCCTAAGGAGTTATTGTCCTTCATAGTAAATTTTTAACAATTTTCATAAAATTTGTAAATTTTTATTAACATATTCCACTGAAACTACTGGGCCAAGTTCATTATAGATAGAGATAATTGTAAGCAGCAAGACTGTTAAGTAAAGTAAGATGTACAAACACATCACCATCACCAAAGGGTGCTATAAACAGTTTCGTATAAAAAACTAGGGGTTATTCCCCCGACTAAAAATAACCATGGAGGGAAACCCCTGTTTATTTACTTACTTGGTGAAAAAGTATCATGTTTTTTGTATTTTATTGTAAAAATTAGTTAATTAGCTTTCAATTAAAACAGGTTGAATGATTAAAATAATTTTAAAAATTATATTAAATATACATGTTTCAAGGGGAGACAACACTGTAAACAGTGAAAATTGAAAACTTATTTGCAGCCACTGTAGCAGCAATAACATTTAGGAGACAACTTGATTATACTATTTCTGGATCATTATTCCTTTTTTACAGCTTTATAACAATTATCAGTGAAGTATTCCACAGATAGTGACATACTGAATTGCCTACAGGTCCATTTTAATACGATCGCTGGTTGTATATTGGTATAACGTTGGCGTCTTCGTCGTCCGAAGACAATTGTTTTTCGCACTATAACTTTAGTAAAAGTAAATAGAAATCTATGAGATTTAAGCTTATGACCATAAAAGGAAGGTTTGGATTGTGTTCTGGAGTTTTGGTCCCAACAGTTTAGGAATAAGGGGCCAAAAAGAGCCCAAATAAGCATTTTTCTTGATTTTCGCTCAATAACCTTAGTATAAGTAAACAGAAATCTGTTAAATTTTACCATAAGGTTATGACCACATATGGAAGGTTGAGATTAATTTTTCGAGTTTTGGTCCAAACAGTTAAGGAATAAGGGACCAATAAAAGGTCCCAAATAAACATTTTTCTTGGATTTTGCTCAATAACTTTAGTATAAGTAAATAGAAATCTACAAAATGTTGGAGTTGATTTTTTGAGTTTTTGTCCAAACAGTTTAGGAATTAGGGACCAAAAGCTTTCAAAATTAAACATTGTTTGAAATTCATCAAGCCAAATCAAACCGTGTATTTAGATTCTTAGTTGTTGGTCCTGCTTTCAAATTGGTCTACATTAAGGTCCAAAGGGTCCAAAATTAAACTGAGTTTGATTTTAACAAATAATGAATTCTTGGAGTTCTTTGATATGCTAAATCTAAACATGTATTATTTTTTTTTTTTTATGGGCTCAGTTTTGAATATAAAGTTTTAAAATTGGTCCAAATCGGGGTCCAAAATTAAACTTTGTTTGATTTCCATAAAAAATAAATTTATGGGTTTCTTCAATATGTGGAATCTAGCCATGTATTTAGATTTTTAATATTTGGGGCTGGTTATCAATATGGTCCACATTGAGGTCTAAAGGGTCTAAAATTGAACATTATTTGATTTCATCAAAATATGAATTCTTGGGGTTCTATGATTTGCTGAATCTAACCATGTATTTAGATTTTGGATATTGGACCATAATCATGATAATAAATAATGAATGTACAATTTAAAATTTTTAAGTTTAAGTTCTTAGATCACAATCATTTGTATAAGAAACTTATGTTGTATCAACTATTTAATCAAAATTCAAATACAGAGCTGTTTCAAAATTAAATGTTGTGTTCATACTTGCCACAACTGCCCAGGGTTAGAGCTCTGCAGTCGTATGAAGCTGCGCCTTGTGGAGCATTTGGTTAAAACAATTTCCGGATATCATTTGTGACATTAATTACACCGAAATATCACATTGAAACTCTGAGTATTAAAAACTTTCAACTATGAAACACAAGGTACACGTTAGACAGAAATTGATCAATAAATTGTGTAACTGTCATCTAAAACATATTCAAAGCCTAATAGAGCTCAGAAAAAGAAAAACAACTTGTGAATATAAAAAAGAATGAGACAACTACCCACAAAAAGACCAAAATGACACAAACATGTGAAGTTCCCGATTCCTATTAAGTCAGGAAAATAAATATCTAAGCCAGGAAAGGGAAATACTATAAGAAATTTCCAATGGGTAGGCTTCTTTTGTAAAGTTTTGTTCTAACATTTAACAGTGGGCTATCTTATTTTATTTTTCTAAACGGGTAGAATATTCAAGCCTGAATGTTATTCAAAAAACCCTGTTAACCTATTTTTTTTCATATTTCATATGAAGTGTATCAATTTTCAAAGAATTAGAATGTGATTGGAATTTTCAAAAGTAGTATTTTGCTCTTTGAAAGATTGGAAGACAATAATTTGCTCAAGAAGAAAGAAAATTTCCATCTGCCTTTGAGTTTTGTCTGACATATATGTCACATTGATAAAAGTATTTTGCATAAATATAGACCAATGTCCTAATTTTGGCCAAAACACTGCATTGCCATCTCTTTTTCCCTATTCTTGTTTATAAAATATATTGTTTAAAAACATTTTTTTAAAATTTTTTTATTTAAACATATTTATTTACTTTTTTACAACTGTATCATGTCTCCACATATATTGATGTGATACCGTCAAAACAAAATGATTTATAGTTCAAACAATTTAAAGTAAACACATGTATTAAAAATAACTTGAATACACGCGGATCTAGTCATGTTGGGCCAAAGACAATAAGTATCTATAAAGGCAATTAGCAATTGTCTCTATATATATAAAAAAAAACACTAAAAGAAAATATCAAACTTTTTTTTCTTTTAAAATTAATTGAAGTATGAATACGAGAGAACAACAGTAGCACTGCCATTGATACTTAATAAAATTAGCAACTGCCTAACGTACACTACATTCCAAAATTACGGTTTTTCAACCAAGATGTAGTACTTTGTCCTCTATAAACCTTTACTTAAATTGAATTGAAGAAAAAAAAATACCAAATTATATGTTCAGTTTTGATTCAAAAGAGTTTTTCCTTATAATTACTCAAGGTATACCCTGTAAAATAAATTGATTCTGAAAATCCCCAATTTTTAAACATTAAACCCAAATTTTCCATAAATATAATGAATGTAGGAATTAATGAACCCATTTTGTTTATCTCTGTATTTAAAGAAAATCATTTGAAGCATCCATCTGAAATTTCTTTAATTTTAGTGCCTCTCTATTTCTACTTTTTTTCGCAAAATAAATAAAAAAATATTGTGTCACTACCTCCCCCCCCTTTCTCTCTTTTTTTAAAGATTTGCATTAAGTTTTTTTTATTGTTAACCATAGGTCAGTCATCTGAACAAACATATTCAACAAACACCAACATCAATATAACATGTTAGTTGGTTTATATGGTGGAAATTGTCTGGTATGTTAGCAAACATATGAATAATTGGCCTACATGAACAGTTTACATCCATAATATGACCCAATTTAAATTATCCGCCATAGATTCAAAATATGTTTACCCAGAGATATTTTTTCATTAATGATTAGCTAAATACCTTATCTTTAAATGTAGTGTGTCATTTTTTGGCTATATTTCTGCAAAAAATATATTTTACGGACCAAATTTGGTCGAATTTGACTCTTTTTGCTTAAAATCCACAGTACCTGAAACAGCTATTAGCTCTGATATTCTATACTGTATTTCACCATATATGATTTACTTTAATGAATATATTTTTAAAAAGCATATTCTGTTGTTTATTTAATGATAAACTATTTAAAGCTATCTGCCATGATGAATTAGCTGTTCATAAATTGAAATTAAGTCATTTTGAGGTAAATTTTAGCTTGGATGCTAAGGAAATCTATGTTCCTTAGCAACCGACAAGAAGGATTGGGATGATTAAGATTTTATACTGATTTTTATGAATAATGCAACTTACTTTGATGTTAGAGGTAGTTTTTCTATCAACTTTTTTTTTATGTGGCCAGCTGTTGGTTGATGCATACAGATAATTGATGTTAAGATCTGGTCGTCATCTGCTCATAGAGGGACATTTTTTACTCGTACCAGTATAGTATTTATTTCTTCATTCATTGAAGAATAAGGATTCAATATTCAATAATACTTTGCTATTTATAAAAACCACATTTTGGTACAAGAACTGTTTATTTACCACATTAACATTGAATATTATGCATGTAGAATGAAACATGTCTACAGTATGATTGTTTTTTATCATTTGATTAGCAATTATTTAGAAGATTTAGGAATCGTCATTTGTAATTATTTACAAACCCACATTTAATGCGCATCTGGTGCAGGAAAATTGGTACCGTTAATGTTATTAAATTGGTTTATATCAACATACCCACATTTGTATTGTTAATACTTAAAATTTCATAGCCATATTTGTATTTATAAAAATGATTGTATATCCAAATTTTCAATTTATATTAACATGCCCAACTTTTGTAACTTGAAACAGCAGTATATTATATAAAGAGAAATAAAGATAAACTTGTATTATATATATTGAACCAGGCCTCGACAATAACGCTTGTCCGATTGTCCGGTACCAGAGGTACAAAAGGTCGGACGGACAAGTAAAAGCCGTACCAAGCTTGTCCGATGGGACAAGTAGAAGCATTCTGCAGAAAATAAATTTTAATCAAACTTTGATGAAGAAAGTATAATTATTAACAAAAAACAAGAAAAGAAGATTTGTTTGACATCTTTCCTTTTTAAACTGAAACTAATTGAAACTTTTATTTCTCAAGACCCCTCAGACTTGCAATCGATAATTTAAAACTGGTTCTTTGTCAAGTACTTTTAACAGATAAAAAGCACACTTTTCTCAGAAACCAGTCTTACCGATCCCATTCAACCATGCGCTTTTTAGATAAGGTAACTTTCAAAGACAGTTTGTCACCAGCTCGGAAATGATTCGGCTCTAAGTTGTTTAATAGACAGTTGGGCACTCTAGGAGACATATTTCATAGACATGATTAATATACAGTTTGGCAAGGCATTAGACATTTCTGGACCAAGACAAATCATAACTTCTTTTCCTACCTTATTTTGTTGCTTTATAATAATTAATACCAATGTCCATACCCTATTTTTTAAATAAGATGAGGAAATTATTTACCATAAAAATCATCAAATCCTGTTTGATCTTTATGTAGAAAAATCAATACTTGCAATGCAGTGACCTATAGTTGTTAATTTCTGTGTCATTTGGTCTTTTGTCTCATTGACAATCATACCTCATATTCTTTTTATTGATTGCATTTGAATAAACTTTTTTTTTAAATCCAATGAGTGTACATTTAGAGGCCAATCAGATGGTGCCTCATGTGCAAACTATGATAAGACTTTAGCATTGATAAAAACTAAAACCTAAGTCCTGTGACACAACTAAATTCAGTTGTTCATGGCTCATATCTTTTAAAAGGATATAAATCAAATTCTGTTCAATTTTTATACGACCGCAAATTTTGAAAAAAATTTCGTCGTATATTGCTATCACGTCTGCGTCGTCGTCGTCCGAATACTTTTAGTTTTCACACTCTAACTTTAGTAAAAGTGAATATAAATCTATAAAATTTTATCACAAGGTTTATGACCACAAAAGGAAGGTTGGTATTGATTTTGGGAGTTTTGGTCCCAACATTTTAGGAATTAGGGGCCAAAAAGGGCCCAAATAAGCATTTTCTTGGTTTTCGCACTATAACTTTAGTTTAAGTTAATAGAAATCTATGAAATTTTGACACAAGGTTTATGACCACAAAAGAAAGGTTGGGATTCATTTTGGGAGTTTTGGTTTCAATAGTGTAGGAATTAGGGGCCAAAAAAGGGCCCAAATAAGCATTATTCTTGGTTTTCGCACAATAACTTTAGTTTAAGTAAATAGAAAATAATGAAATTTGAACACAATGTTTATGACCACAAAAGGAAGGTTGGTATTGATTTTGGGAGTTTAGGTCCCAACAGTTTAGGAATAAGGGGCCAAACAGGGACCCAAATAAACATTTTTCTTGGTTTTCGCACCATAACTTTAGTATAAGTAAATAGAAATCTATGAAATTTAAACACAAGGTTTATGACCATAAAAGGAAGGTTGGTAATGATTTTGGGAGTTTTGGTCCCAACAGTTTAGGAATAAGGGGCCCAAAGGGTCCAAAATTAAACTTTGTTTGATTTCATCAAAATTGAATAATTGGGGTTCTTTGATATGCCGAATCTAACTGTGTATGTAGATTTTTAACTTTTGGTCCCGTTTTCAAATTGGTCTACATTAAGGTCCAAAGGGTCCAAAATTAAACTTCGTTTGATTTTGACAAAAAATTAATCGGTTGGGTTCTTTGATATGCTGAATCTAAAAATGTACTTAGATTCTTGATTATCGGCCCAGTTTTCAAGTTGGTCCAAATCGGGGTCCAAAATTAAACTTTGTTTGATTTCATCAAAAATTAAATAAATGGGGTTCTTTGATATGCCAAATCTAACTGTGTATGTAGATTCCTCATTTTTGGTCTTGTTTTCAAATTGGTCTACATTAAAGTCCAAAGGGTCCAAAATTAAATTTAGTTTGATTTTAACAAAAATTGAAATCTTGGGGTTCTTTGATATGCTGAATCCAAACATGTACTTAGATTTTTGATTCTGGGCCCAGTTTTCAAGTTGGTCCAAATCAGGATCTAAAAATATTATATTAGGTTTTGTGCAATAGCAAGTCTTTTCAATTGCACAGTATTGCGCAATGGCAAGAAATATCTTATTGCAAAATATTGTGAAATAGCAATTTCGTTTTTAATTAGAGTTATCTTTCTTTGTCCAGAATAGTAAGCAAGAAATATCTAATTGTAAGAATTTTTTTATTTGGAGTTATCTTTCTTTGTCCAGAATCAACTTAAATCTTTGTTATATATACAATATACAATGTTATTCACTTTTTACTACCAACTGATAAATTAAAATAATCTTTACCATTCAGTGATAACAAGCAGTTTTTTTACATCTTAATATTTTATGATGTATTTAAATGAGTAGTAATTGTTGCAAACTCCATTAGAAATTTTAATTGAGATTAGTTTTGGAATAAGGGAAAGGGGGATGTGATTAAAAAAATTGGGTTCAATTTTCTCATTTGAAATTTCAAAAATAAAAAGAAAATTTCTTCAAACATTTTTTTGAGAGGAATAATATAACAGCATAGTGAATTGCTCTAAGAGAAAACAAAAATTTTAATTTCATTAGAACACATTCATTCTGTGTCAGAAACCTATGCTGTGTCAACTATTTAATCACAATCCAAATTTAGAGCTGAATCCAGCTTGAATGTTGTGTCCATACTTGCCCCAACCGTTCAGGGTTCAACCTCTGCGGTCGTATAAAGCTACGCCCTGCGGAGCATCTGGTTTTAAATTCATTTTGATCCTTGAATCAACTTGAAATGCAAAAAAGGTTAATATTAAGATTTTTTTTGGACAAGTTACAATTTCATTCGGACAAGTAAGTTTTGGTATGTACTTGTCCTACTGGACAAGTTGAAAAAAAAGTTATTGTAGAGGCCTGTGAACGTTATTTGTAAAACTTAAAATTGTCAAGAAAATTTGAGACACAATTCAAAATGCTCAGAATATTTCAAACCATCCTGAGACAAATAAGAATGTCGAGAATTTGTTGAGGAATTTCAAGACAGTATTGAAATGTCAAGAAATTTTAAGACCATATTGGGATATCGAGAATTAGTTGAGTAAATTTCATACAAATTAATATAAATCCTAATGTCGAGTAATTGTTATCAAATTAAGATAAAAATTGGTCTTTTTAGACTTTTGGACTTTTGTAGTGATATTGCTACGTATTTGTTTATTCTAAATTGGCTAGAGGTATATGGGGAAGGTTGAGATCTCACAAAACATGTTAACTCTGCCACATTTTTGCGCATGCCCCACTGGTCATTAACTTCTGGCCTTTCAAGGTTAGTATGCATTTTTTTGTTTCAGAGTTTAGAGTCGCGTCCATTTTCTCTGAAGCTGAAGCCTGCCTCTGGTTATGGGATTTTCTCGCTGTGTTGAAGACCCGTTGGTGGCCTCGGGCTGTTTTTCTGATATTTGTTCGGGTTGTTGTCTCTTTGACACATTCTCTGTTTCCATTCTCAATTTTATTTATCACAATCTTTCTCATGTAGTCTAAGCAATAGTATAAAAGTCAATTGACCATGATAGAGAGGGGCCGGGCCAAAAAATCTCCGTTGTAAATGAGATGTGTCAATGTTAATACCACCGCTTATAAAACAAAAAAGCAGACAACATGGAATTGGGGTATATAAGCGCCCTTTTGATTTTACTGAGTATGAGTTGATGTTTTCAATATTCAGTTTTATTCTTACACCAATTTTAAATGAATATGAAGGACAAACCTTTCGCTGCTGGTAAAACTGTTTACTTTTATATTATGATTTTTTTCAACTGAGGGGGCATTAAGTGTTACCTATATCCATCTGTAAAGTCCGTGTGTACGTCCAACAATTAGTTTCTGTTCTCTAACTTCAGTTTGCCTCAACTCAATGTTATGAATCTTATGCACAATGCTTATTACCACAACACACAGATCAAGTTTGAGTTTGGGTTGCTTCACTTTAACTTTCTTGAGTGATGTCCCTTTATAACGTTATATTCAAGTGGGGGCATCATCTGTGTTCCAATCCATTCCCGATTTATTTCCCATTATAATGGAAAAGACAGGATATGGGGTATCAATTCATGACACAAAATAAATACACAGTCACTTGAAAAATCTAAAAGCAAAGAAGCAGCACCTTTGTTTTTGTTCGCCACAAATTGACACTGACATGCATGGAGCAAACATTCTCATCTCACTTATTACTGGTTTTTACATATTTTTCTACGACCCCAAACAATTTGAGTTCGTATATTGCTATCTCGTCGTTGTCCAAAAACAATAACTTAAGTATAAGTAAATGAAATGCTATGAAATTTAAACACACAGTTAAATACCGCAAAAGGCAGTTTGGGATTGATTATTTGGGTTATGGTCCCAACTGTTTAGAAATAAGGGGCTAAAAAGGGGCCATTTTCTTTTTGTAGTCCGGACAATTACTTGTGTAACAGTGTATAGATTTCTATTAAATTGTACCACAGGTTCCATACCAAAAAGATATCACAAAGGGAAGTTTATGATTGACTTTGGGGGTTGTGGCCTAAACCGTTGAGGAATTCGGGGCAAAAAAGGGAGGGGAGGTTTTCCTGGTTAATGGTAAATTACTTAAGTTTTGGTTAATGATCTCTATGAAATTGAACCACAAGGTTCGTTACCACAAGAAGAAGGTTGGGTTTGAATTGGGGTTATGGCTCAAATCCTTCAGGAATAAGGGGCAAACAAAGGTTTTTTTATTCTGATTTTTGGACAAATAGTAAAGTATTAGTCAATGGATCTCTATGAAATTGTGCCACAAGGTTTAATACAACACACCGAAGGTTAGGGTCAATTTTTGGGGTCATGGCTTTAATTGTTATAAATATCAATTTTTTTTGTACAAGGGTTAAAAACAGGTAGGATGCGACGCAGGGCATAGCATGTCTTATCCTGTTTCGAGCTGAGTCCAGATTAATTTTATATTTCGAGACAATGAATAGTTATCATGGTTATTCTATACATATATGATAGATTTGAGATATATAAGGCTGTGTTCACATTGACCAAAACTCGGTGTAACTCACACATAAACTAAACATAATTACGTTCCCATTGATAAAACTCAATGTTTTGTCTACATGCAGTCGATAGTCGATGTAGGCTTTGTGTAGGTTAAGTTGTGGTGTGAGTGCCAATGAGACAACTCTCCATCCAAATAAGTGTACACAAAACTAGGCATTCAGAACTTTAATTTTCCCATGTATATTTAAAAAAGAAACGATTTTTATATAAAATTGATACTTTTAACACTTATTAATAAAGTTCTTTACAGAAATATTTGTCTATAAACTTGATATATTTATTTTTTATAAAAACACTTTACGTAGCCTTATTAACTCCTTATCAAGACATCCATCATCATTGCAGAACACATAATTCATTTGAAAAGGTCTTCCTGAATCGACTGGACGTACGCACTAACAGAAATATTTGCCACTGGTCTTTACTCAAACAATGATTCACTCATAAATGCATTACTGAAAAGGGTGAGGTTAATTGTTTGTTTGTGTAGTATCTCAGATCCGTTAAAATACAATTAGAAATTAAAAAAAAATGTTACCCTCCTCCCTTTGCCAAATACTCCTTGGAGAACAAATACTATTAATTGAAACAAATGGAAAAGATAGAAATGTAGTGATCCTTAACATCGCAATTCTTTTTCTTCGTCTGTAAGCAGGCTAATGCAGCCTACGTTTTTAATGCGTAATCGAGACATCTTCAAAAGACTTTCTCAAAGGAGCAACCACTTTACTTAAAAAAAGGGGTGTGTTGGGTTCTGAGACAGAAATTTTCTCGCACGACAGTTTATATTTAGTTTTTTTTTCGATGGTACCAATTCAATATCTAACTATTATGTAGAGGGGAACTTTCTTATTCAGAATATTTGTTTATTCTTATCATCTGTATGATAAGTCAAATGGTAATTCCCTAATTGCTGGAAAAGTTGTCCGAAAAATTGCATTCGGTTCTACGTAATGAACATTTAAATGACATAAAGTTTACAAGTGTGAACCAATCGTATGTACAGGTAACTAAACAAGGTGTATAGATGTGAACAAATTTAATGTGAAACTAGTGTACGTTAAATTAAACCAAATGTAAACATGTTTACTGTGCACGGTGTTTGGTGTGAACAAGACCGAAGACTTTTTTTTATCTATGTACATACATACATAATGAGATTGTCTGACTATTAGATGTCTTTGTTCAATATAAATAATTTGTTTGTATTGACCAGAAGATGATGAGAACAACATCTTGCAAAAAATGTGCTCCGCTTGGAGCTGCTTGATACGACCGCTGTAGTTGAACTTTGAACGCTTGGTACATGTATGGACACAACATTCATGCTTAATACAGTTTTGAATTTGAATTTTGATTAAATATTTGACACAGCATAGGTTTTTGATACAGAATGAATGTGGTCTGAGAATTAAAAAAATTGAAAATGGACATTAACCTTTTATGGTTTAATATCCAAAATCTAAATACAGATTTAGATTAAGCAATGAAAAATCTAATGACATATATATGTAGTTTAAAAAGGAGAAGTGAATTGAAAATGAATGAGGAGGTGAAATAAGATAGAAATATTTTATCTGTATTTTCTTTTGCGTCGCATCCTACCCGTTTCTTTGTACACATTAATTTTATATTTATAACCCACGCAATTTTTACGTAGGGTATAATGTTTTTAACCTGTCCCTCCATCAGTCTGTCCGTCAGGCCAAATAAAATTATATGTGTGGTTCCAGTTACCTTACCTTCCCTACTTTTTAGTCTTAATAATAGCCTACCCTAAATATGTTTTTGTCATTTACCATTAAACACTGTTAAAGTCAAAATGTTGCTCCCTAGACTCAATGTATACCTATCTTACTTTTTTTTTAGATGTTACTGGAACCACACATTCTATTTTACTTGGCCTCACTCCTGTTCTTGTCATTGCATCTCCTCTGAAACTACACAGCAGAATTTCATGAAACTTTGTAGATAATAAGGGCATACTTTGTAGATGTGCATTTCGACATGAAATTATGATTCATTTTTTTTCAAGCACTTATGCCCCTTTGCACTTTTTGGCCTCAATATACCACTGCAACATTTGTCATTGCAACTCCTCTGAAAATACACAACATAATTTCATGAAACTTTGTAGATAAGAAGGACATACTATGTAGACATGCATATCGACAGAAAATAAGAATAATTCATTTTTTTAGCTCACCTGGCCTAAAAGGCCAAGTGAGCTTTTCTCATCACTTGGCGTCCGGCGTCTGTCGTCCGTCTTCCAGGGTCCAGCTTCGTTCACTTTTACAAAAATCTTCATATCTGAAACAACTGGGCCAAATTAAACCAAACTTAGCCACAATCATCATTGATGTATCTAGTTTAAAATTTGTGTTTTTTGACCCGGCCAACCAACCAAGATGGCGGCCATGGCTAAAAATAGAACATAGGGGTAAAATGCAGTTGTTGGCTTATAACTCAAAAACCAAAGCATTTAGAGCAAATCTGACAATGGGTAAAATTGTTTGTCATGTCAAGATCTATCTGCCCTGAAATTTTTAGATGAATCAGACAACCCATTGTTGGGTTGCTGCCCCTAAATTGGTAATTTTAAGGAAATTTTACTGTTTTTGGTTATTATCTTGAATATTATTATAGATGGAGATAAACTGTAAACAGCAATAATGTTCAGCAAAGTAAGATTTACAAATAAGTCAACTTGACCAAAATGGTCAGTTGACCCCTTTAGGAGTTATTGCCCTTTATAGTAAATTTTTAACCTTTTTTCGTTAATCTTCATGATCTTTTACAAAAAATCTTTTCCTCTGAAACAACTGGGCCAAATTAAACCAAACTTAGCCACAATCATCATTGATGTATCTAGTTTAAAATTTGTGTTTTTTGACCCGGCCAACCAACCAAGATGGCCGCCATGGCTAAAAATAGAACATAGGGGTAAAATGCAGTTGTTGGCTTATAACTCAAAAACCAAAGCATTTAGAGCAAATCTGACAATTGGTAAAATTGTTTATCATGTCAAGATCTATCTGCCCTGAAATTTTTAGATGAATCAGACAACCCATTGTTGGGTTGCTGCCCCTAAATTGGTAATTTTAAGGAAATTTTACTGTTTTTGGTTATTATCTTGAATATTATTATAGATGGAGATAAACTGTAAACAGCAATAATGTTCAGCAGAGTAAGATTTACAAATAAGTCAACTTGACCAAAATGGTCAGTTGACCCCTTTAGGAGTTATTGCCCTTTATAGTCAATTTTTAACCTTTTTTCGTTAATCTTCATGATCTTTTACAAAAAATCTTCTCCTCTGAAACAACTGGGCCAAATTAAACCAAACTTAGCCACAATCATCATTGATGTATCTAGTTTAAAATTTGTGTTTTTTGACCCGGCCAACCAACCAAGATGGCCGCCATGGCTAAAAATAGAACATAGGGGTAAAATGCAGTTGTTGGCTTATAACTCAAAAACCAAAGCATTTAGAGCAAATCTGACAATGGGTAAAATTGTTTATCATGTCAAGATCTATCTGCCCTGAAATTTTTAGATGAATCAGACAACCCATTGTTGGGTTGCTGCCCCTAAATTGGTAATTTTAAGGAAATTTTACTGTTTTTGGTTATTATCTTGAATATTATTATAGATGGAGATAAACTGTAAACAGCAATAATGTTCAGCAAAGTAAGATTTACAAATAAGTCAACTTGACCAAAATGGTCAGTTGACCCCTTTAGGAGTTATTGCCCTTTATAGTCAATTTTTAACCTTTTTTCGTAAATCTTAGTCAACTTTTACAAAAATCTTCTTCTCTGAAACTACTGGGCCAAATTTTACCAAACATAGCCAGAATCATTATTAGGCTATGTAGTTTGAAATTGTGTTTTGTGACCGGGCAAACCAACCAAGATGGCCGCTACGGCTAAAAATAGAACATAGGGGTAAAATGCAGTTTTTGGCATATAACTCAAAAATTAAAGCATTTAGAGCAAACCTGACATGGAGTAAAATTGTTTATCTGGTTAAGATCTATCTGCCCTGAAATTTTTAGATGAATCGGACAACTCGTTGTAAGGTTGCTGCCCCTAAATTGGTAATTTTAAGGAAATTTTGCTGTTTTGGGTTATTATCTTGTATATTATTATAGATAGAGATAAACTGTAAACAGCAATAATGTACAGCAATTTAAGACTCAAAAATAAGTCAGAAAGACCAAAATGGTCAATTGACCCCTTTAGAAGTTATTGTCCTTTATAATCAATTTTTTAACAATTTTCATAAAATTTGTAAATATTTACCAACATTTTCCACTGAAACTACACGGACAAGTTCATTATAGATAGATATAATTGTAAGCAGCAAGAATGTTCAATGTAAGATGTACAAACACATCACAATCACCTAAACACAATTTTGTCATGAACTGTCTGCTTCCTTTGTTTAATTCACATATACCAAGGTGAGCGACACAGGCTCTTTAGAGCCTCTATTTTATATGAGTTATGTCCCTTTGCTTTGAACTTGAAATGTTTGCCATAATATACTAAACAGTATTTTGTCATCGCAGCTGAGTCCTTTGAAACCATAAAATCAACATATCGAGACTTTTAAGTGTGTGCTGTTCAGAGATCATGATTTTTATACAACCGCAAACCTCTTTTTTGCGTCGTATAATAGTATGATTTCGTCGGCGTCGTCCGAAAACAAATTTGGTTTCCGGACAATAACTTTAGTTTAAGTGAAGGGATCTCTATTTTACCGGAAGGTTCAATACCATTAAAGGAAGGTTGGAATTGATTTTGAATATTATGGTACCAACAGTTTAGAAATTAGGGGCCAAAACCAACATTTTTGTTGTTCGGACAATAACATGTGTGTAAGTGTATGGATTTCTCTGAAATAGTACAACAAGGTTCCATATCACAATGGGAAGGCTAGGATTGAGTTTGGGGTAAATGCCCAAACGTTCAGGAATAAGGGACCAAAATTAAAAAGAAGCATTGTTCTAGTTTTCAGACTATCACTTGTGTTTAAGTGTATGGATCTCTGAAATTGTACTACAAGGAACCATACGACCAAGGGCAGGCTTGGATTTATACCAAAAGGGGATTGAATTTTTTTTTTTGGGTGTTCATTTTTTTATTTTTTTTCAAAAAATTTCCAATTTTACATTGATTATTTCTGATTTATATAAAAAATCAAAACATACACATGTAAATTATTATATGAAGTATTAGTACTGCGCAATAGCAAGCAATCTTCAATTTCATAGTATTGCGCTATAGCACAGTATTGTGCAATAGCAAGGGATCTTCATTTACACTGTATTGCGCAATAGCAAGAAATCTTCAATTGCATAGTATTGTGCACTAGCACAATATTGCACAATAATGTGACAATATAACAGTATTGTGCAATAGCACAGTATTGCACAATATCACAGTATTGCGCAGTAGCAAGAAATCTTCAATTGAAAATTAGTACAAAGAGTTTAACCCATTTCAAATGTTTAAGATCTTCCACCACATTTATGTCAGAAACCTATATTATGTCAAAAATTTGATTACAATCCAAATTCAGATAGTATCAAGCTTGAATAATGTGTTCAAACTTGCACCAACTGTTCAGGTTTCAACCTCATTGGTCGTATTAGGTTGATCTCGGCATTTTATTTAAGTACATATCTAGGAGATCCTAGTTGGTGTATAGAATGATTGTAAGGTATATACTGGCAGGTGTCATCTGACTGTGACCTCATTTTCATGGTTCAGTGGTGAAAGTTAACATTTTGTGCTTTGGTTTGGGTTTCTTAAACTATGAGCAACACGTCAACTGTATCAATGTATATTTGGTGTATGGACTGATTGTAATGTGTATGTCTGTCTGGCAGGTATCAACTGACTTTTGACTTCATTTTCATGGTTCTTTGGTCAATGTTATGTTTTAATGGTTAAGTTTATTTCTTAGAAACTGTAAGCAATAGGTCAATTATATTTGGTGATTGAAATGAATGTGAGGTGTTCATGTACATGATGAATTTCTAGTTGGGTTTATCTGACCTTGACCTCATTTTCTTTGATTATCTTACGTTTATCTGATACTTGTAGTAAAGCTTTATAATTAGGAGTATCGACATTATATTAATTTTCAGTAAAGCAGGCGAGACATTTCAGTGTGTGCACTCTTGTTTTTCTAGGAGTTATGCCCGTTTGAACTTAGAATTTTGACCTCGATATACTACTGTAAGAGTTTGTCATCGCAACACCCCTGAAATCACATAACATTATTTCATGAAATTTTGAAGAGAGTTACGACATATTACTGTAAATTCAGAAATTATAGCGCGCATTAATTATTGCGATTATGTCATTTTAGACTTAAATGCGATTTTAATTTTTACGATTTTGAGAAAAATTCTGTTAAATTCATATAAAATATTTCAAAATGCGAGTTTAAATTATTACGTTTACAACTCAGTCGCATTTTTCGCGATAATAGAAATCTCGCATTGATTTCTGAATTTACAGTATGTATATGTGCATATGCACAGGAAATTTTTATCAATTGATTTTTATACTACCGCAAAAAAAAATTAGCTGTTGTATATTGGTATCACGTCGGCGTCGTCGGCGCCGAAGACAGTTGGTTTCCAGACAATGACTTTAGTTTACGTAAATAGAAATCCATGAAATATAAACACAAGGTAAAATGTATACATGTATAACCACAAAAGGGGGAATAAACATATTTTGTAAAAAAAAAGGTGGGAGTAAAACAGTTTTTTGGGTGGGGTTGTTTGGAACAAAAAGGGGGCCAAAAGAAATTATTGTAGGGGGACAATTTTTTCCCATTTCAGATTTGAGATATTAAAAAGAAAATGTATTTATAGAACTAATGTTAAACATGTTAAATGCTGATGAAGGAATTTATTTTAGATAATAATTTTAAATTTTGCTGATCAAGGTTTTCTATTTTTAGCCATAACTTTGATGTCATTTTCTATTTAATACTTATATGATGAACTTAAGGTGGTACCTAACACTTTAACTAAAATTAATTTGGCTCGTTTAATTTTCCTAAAATTTTGACACAGTATTTACTTTGACCCTTTGACAAAAATATAAGAATTTCAAAAGATTTGAACCAACAGTTTACTCAGAAAAATTACGCTGGTTATATAGCAGTTTAAGAAATACTTATTTTGATCATTGAGAAGCTTAATATTCCCTTATGAACACAACGTCATTAAAACGTTCTGCCGATTTTACAGAGTTATCTCCCTGTAGTGTTAGGTACCACCTTAAATGTTTTTTTTTTGTGTATTAGAGTTACCCTCCTTACAATGATTTTGTTATAATTTTCTAACATGCAGGAATTAATTCCAAAAAAAGCCAAAACTAGCATTTTTAAAGTTTCCAGACAATAACTTATGTTTAAGTGTATGGAACTCTCTAAAATTGTACTACAAGGTTCCACACCACAAAGAAAAGACTGGAATTAAGTTTGATGGTTAATGATCCAAGGGGGATTCAAAAAGTTTGAAAGGGGTGGGGGGGGGGGTCAAATATTTTTTAAACAGTTTATATTGTTTTTTCAACATTTTTGTGATTTCAAATTTTTGTGACAGAAACCTATATTATAGCAAAGTTGATAACAATCCAAATTCAGATAGTATCAAGCTTGAATATTGTGTCCAGAAAAGCGACGACCTAAGCACATTTAGTACTACAAATGTACAAACGTTCCATGATTTTACAACAGTGTAAAATGAAAAAAAGAAGGATTCAATTTTGAAAATGAAATGTTTATGCTACAATCATATTGATCATGATATAGCAGTTCATATCAAGCTTTGCATTAGTTTTCTATGCATTGTTCTGATATTCTCAAAGGAAGCACATGCAGTCATGAAATAATGAATTTTATTGGTAAATAAAATATAATTTTGGAATGTCTCGTGTCTGTCAATCAAAAGTACCGATTCTAATAAAAAATACATGTAATGTAATTGAATATTAAATATTAACATACAGTGAAAACAGACACACAAAAGAATATTTCCATGTGTATACTTTATTTAATAGAGTAAAGTTATAATGTTATTCTTTATGAAAACATTCTTTACGATAAAATATTTTTGTAGGGGAAATGGTTCCAACTGAAATAAGAATAATGGCTGACAAAAGATCTATTGATTTGTACCTCAAATTACTTGAGTCAGGCTCTGAGAAAAAGAGAGACATACGTTTAGTTGTTGTTGGAAAAAAAGGTGCAGGAAAGACATCATTGATTAAAAGATTGTTCTCTGAAGAAAATACAGATGTAACTAGTACAAATGGAATAGAAATTCACACAATAAAATGCAAAGCAATGTCTGATGATGGCATATGGAATAAAGTAGATGGTATGATATATAAGCTTAAACACAAATGTTTCTCTATTCTTATGAAATCATTTATAATATTTTTGAGTGACTTATTATTCAGCAATATGATTTGATTTGTTAGGGGGTCTATCTATCAATTTCCAGTTTTAAAAGCATAGGTCTTACAAGATCTTATTGAAGGATACATTTCAATGAATCCAGGTCAAGAATTTTCATAAATAGTTCATCCAGTCAGAAACTATGTGAAGAGATATTTATGGTACAAGTGCATATCTGGTACAATAGAAATAGTACCATTAACGTTATAGGCTTTTAAACAGTATCAGAAAAGGTGAACAAAATAACTAAAGCTTGGTTTGATTTTGTCAAAATATGACCAAAAAAGTTCATTGTTACATTATTATTACAATAAAATTGAGAATGGAAATGAGAATGTGTCAAAGAGACAACAACCCAACCAAACAGCAGAAAACTGCCAACTGCCACCAAAGGGTCTCTAACACAGCGAGAAAATCCCGCACCCGTAGGCAGGCTTCAGCTGGATTCTAAATAAAATGTGTACTAGCTCAATAAAAAAGGACGTCACACTGAACTCCAAAACATATAAATGAACTAAAATTAAAAAACATACAAGACTAAATTAACAAAGGCCAGAGGCTCCTGACTTGGGACAGGTGCAAAAATGCGGTGGGGTTAAACATGTTTTGTGAGATCTATCACATTTGCATCCAAATGCATGCAACACATGGTTTGATCTCAGTCAAGATTTTGATTGTGCATGTGCTCATCATGTTCAGTTACTTCAATCCATTTCACCGGTTACACCTGCCTGATTTAAATTTAAATTAATAAGGTGAATATGATCATTGTTTTAATTAATCACACAGAAAAGAGGAATATCATGTGTTTTTAGCTCACCTAGCACCAAGGGCCAAGTGAGCTTTTCTCATCACTTGACGTCCGTCGTCCAGCGTCCGTCGTCGTCGTTAACATTTTACATTTTGAACTTCTTCTAGCGAACCACTGAATGGAATGAATCCAAACATGGCATGAATGTTCCTTATGAGGTGCTGACCAAGTGTTGTTACTTTGTAGCCGATCCATCATTCAAAATGGCCCCCAGCAGGGGACTTAGTTTAACATAGGACCCAATGGGAAATGCATACAAATGACTTCTTTTAGAGAACCACTGAATGGAATGAATTCAAACATGGCATGCATGTTCCTTATGAGGTGCTAACCAAGTGTTGTTACTTTGTAACTGATCCATCATTCAAGATGGCCACCAGCGGGGGACTTAGTTTAACATAGGAGCCTATGGAAAATGCATACAAATGACTTCTTGTAGAGAACCACTGAATGGAATGAAACCAAACCTGGCATGGATGTTCCTTATGAGGTGCTGACCAAGTGTTGTTACTTTGTGGCTGATCCATCATTCAAGATGGCCGCCAGCGGGGGACTTAGTTTAACATAGGAGCCTATGGGAAATGCATACAAATGACTTCTTTTAGAGAACCACTGAATAGAATGGAACCAAACATGGCATGAATGTTCCTTATGAGGTACTGACCAAGTGTTGTTACTTTGTAGCCGATCCATCATTCAAGATGGCCGCCAGCGGGGGACTTAGTTTAACATAGGAGCCTAAGTGAAATGCATACACATGACTTCTTTTAGAGAACCACTGAATGGAATGAAACCAAACATGGCATGAATGTTCCTTATGAGGTGCTGACCAAGTGTTGTTACTTTGTAGCCAAATTTTATCTTTTTTTTTATATGATTTCAAAAACCCAGGTAGAATCAGGTGAGCGATACAGGCTCTTGAGAGCCTCTAGTTTATATTTATCTTTTTAGATTGCCTTTTTGTCACATATCTTTTTTTATACAACCGCAAAAAAAATGTGCACTCGTATACTGGTATGCCATTGGTGTCGTCGTCATCGTCCATAGACACTTGGTTTTCGCACAATAAATTTAGTTTAAGTGAATGGATCTCTATGAAATTTAAACACAAGGTTTTAAACCACAAAAGGAAGGTTGGGATTGATTTTGGGGTTTTGGTTCCAAAAGTTTAGGAATAAGGGGCCTAAAAAGGGGTCCAAATAAGCATTTTTCTAGTTTCCAGACAATAACTTGTGTGCAAGTGTATGGATCTTACTGAAATTGTACCACAAGGTTCTATACCAAAAAAAGAAGGTTGGGATTAATTTTGGGGGATATGGCCCTAATTGTTTAGGAATAAGGGGCCAAAAACAATACTTTTCTTATACTTTGTATAAAATGCTTATTTCTTGACCAATTTCAATGTCCTTTAGTCTTGAATTCTTGGGGTTCTTTAAAATGCTGAATCTAACCGTGTATTAAGTTTTTGGATTTTGGGTCCCATTTTCAAATTGGACTGCATTAAGGTCCAAAGGGTATGTTGACGGATAATTAGAAGTTTTCCAGTCAAAAAATGTTGATCCTTCATGAAAATTGTTCGCTTTTTCTGTTGCTTTTTGTGGACTTTTTGAACTACTAATAAACTTTCAAATATGGTCTAAATCAATTCTGAATGTTCCAAATCAATACTGTTGGTGTAGATTTGGTAGCTAATGCTGTTTTAACATGTGGACACATGGATATAAAAATGTGTTTTGATTTCCAATGAGACAGCTATCCACCAAAGACCAAAGGACAAGAATGTAAACAATTATATATTAACCACACCGTCTCATAGTGATTCAAGTTTTATTTTTCTAAGGTAATATATTGATTCTTAATGCATGCTTTTTTATAATTTTGAGGAATATTGTATTATCAATAGTAGTTTGAAACTTTATTTAGCAAAATATTGATAATAAAGTATGTGTAGAATATGCATCAAGTTTTGTGGTTTTCATCAAATCGGTTATATCAAAATCACAACCAATTACAAACAACTTCCTTTTCAATTGTCATAACTGTTCTTGGGTATTTTTGTTGAACTAATGGTTAAAAAAAAATTGTATGGAAAACATTTATTTTGTAACTGTTTTGCTTATTATTATATAATGTGAGCCTACTCAACATGTATTTCATTTTTTCTATATTATTGTAATTTTCTAATGATAGGAGTCAATGAAGAAACTGAAATTCATGCAAGACTTTTGAAACAATACAAAGGAACAATTGAAGCATCAAAAGAAAAAGGAACACATAAAGCTGTTAAGGAAAACAAACCATCAATAAGTTTTGATGAATCAGAGAAATCAGAGACAGTAACCCAGCAGCCTAAAAAAAGAAAACTTCAAGTAACCACTGAATCTCAAGTTGAACTTCTATCAACATCACAACAACGAAACCAATCATTAGAACAGGCAAAACAGGATATAGAAAGCATGCTTAAATCTAATGTTGATTTCAATGACAAAGAGGAGTATGCCACATTATTGTTGTGGGATTTTGCGGGAGATGAAGAATTTTACCATACCCATCAAACTTTTTTGTCCTCAGATGCAATTTATCTTGTTGTAACAAAACTCAATGAAGCTGACGACAAAAATGCACAAGGTAACATTTCATAGAGATAAGATATGTGAGATTTAAAATATTTTATATTTTATTTAACTTTTTCTTAACTGAAAATGCAAATTGTTGTCTTGAACTATAGATCCCCATTTATGATTCAAGTAAAGAAGGACATATGGGAGGCAATCACTCAATTACTAGCATTAACTGTTCTAATTTTACTGCACCAAATGTGCATTTCAACAATGAATGTCTCTACAGTAGTGCTCGATGCTAACATGTTGAGCTAATGATAGCTTTTGTTTAAAAGAGAGATTTGTCAGTCTCACATAAATGTCATATTTATATATCACCTATCAGTTGTTTTCATTCTTTCATAAGGTAGACAATATGGAAAATCCAAATCTTGTACACAAATGTTTTATGCAGTCGGCAGGTTTTTGGATTGATGTCAGCTATTTTAACACTTCTATTCTTTAAGTGATGTCTAGTTTGCTTAACAATTTCCAAATGTTCAAGTAACCTTTCATTGGAATTGATATTTTTATTTTTTCCCAACATTTTAAAAGTTGTCTCAGATATATCTAGAGAATGTGTAGAGATATAACAAGAGTGATTTATTTTCATACCTAAAATATCACATTAATATATTCCTAAAATAACTTAAGTAATGCGGTATACATATATAATACAATGGTCATGCATGATGGTACCATGATTCTGTCTCCCTTAAAATAGAAACAGTAAATTTGTTACAATTTCTAATAACATTGTAGCGCTGGTGAAAAGAAAACAGCTTGTGATGTGTTGTTCATAATTTCTTTGAATTGATACCCACTTACATAATAGTAAAGCTACTTCTCTGGATTTTTTAACTACAATTAACTTACAGATATTCATGAGACTTTAATAAATGGTGATGGACATCATTATTCTATTTCTTTGCAGATTTATTCCAGTTATGGATGGACTCGATCCATTGCTACAGTAGACTGGAAGAGGACAAAAGTAATTCTGCTGATAGCAAGACAACATCAGATGATCTTGATCCACCAGTAGTTATTGTTGGTACTTGGAAAGATGCTGTGACCTCTGAGTCAGAAGAGGTAATGTTTATGGATTACATGTACTTCTACCGTTAGTTCATTTTTGTACAGACCATCATGTTTTACTGATAGTGTATACTAATGTAATCAGTAGAATTGAGAATGGAAATGAGGAATGTGTCAAAGAGACAACACGACTATAAAACAGAATACAGCAGAAGGTCACAAATAGGTCTTCAATGCAGCGAGAAATTTCCACACCCGGAGGGGTCCTTCAGCTGGCCACTTAACAAATATATATACAAGTTCAGTAATAATGAACGCCATACTAAACTCCAAATCAACATTTTGACAATATCTAATGAAATAACTTTGTCAGTTTGAAGTGTTTCCATGAAAATCGAATCCTTTATCACATTTCACAGAAGTTCTGTTCTTATATTGCTTTTTTTTAATATAATATAGTTATATGATCATCATATATGTTTACATAGCTTAAGTATTTACTTCATGCTTTCAAATATTTTCAAAGCATTCATTTATTTGAACAAACCAACAAACAATATTTTTTTTTCTAGATTGACGATGCATATCGAGAAAAGATTTTTACCTTTACGGAGAATATGTCAGAAGATGAACTAAGACATATAAGAAAAGAATACTTCATTTCCAACACAGAAGATGATCCCAGTGTTTTCCAACAAATCAGAGAAGACGTTCTATATTTAGCCAGAAAAATGAAAACATGGAACCAAGTTTATCCCTTAAAATTTATTCAGCTTGAAAAACGACTTCAAGAAAAAAAGAAGGAGTTACCAATTATTTCCTTTAATGAAATTCAGCACATCTCTACTGATACACATAATCCACTAAATGATGAGGAACTCAGATTGTTCCTGGAATTTCACCATGAGATCAGAGCTTTAGTTTATTTCAAAGATCTTCCTTCTTATATTATTTTAGACACACAGTGGTTGTCCAATGCTTTTAGATGTATAGTCACAGCAAAGAAATTTAGAGCTATTAGTATTAAAAATAGAACAAAATGGGATGAATTGTACAGTAGAGGCAAATTACACAACGAGGTTTTAGACGACATATTTAGTAAAAGTGAAAACACTTTTTCCAACCACAAGGAACACATCCTGAACGTAATGGAGAAATTTGATATCATTATACGTCCAAACATATCAGGAACTGAAAGAGACGCTGTTGATGACAAACATCTTTATTATATACCTTGTATGATTAAATCAGAACCTGAGTGTGATATTTACGAAATATTTAACGTGACAGAATACACATGTACTAAGTCTAACTGGTTATGTTATATGTTTAGGTTTCTACCACCTCATTTAATGAATCATTTAATTGCATCCCTATGCAGGAAATATAAAGTAGCAGAAGTTGTCACAAAGGCACAAAAAAAACAAATTGCTCTTTTCAGAAGCTCAGCTGTCTTTGAGTTAGATAAAACTACCAAATTAGCAAAATTACATATAATGAAATGTCCAAATTGGATTCAAATTCAGGTTTGGCAATTTGGGAAAGAACGTGAGAGAGGTTTGTACAAATACATTGACGATTTTGTGACAGAGGAAATTGTCAAGATAATAAACACAAGATTTAAGATGTTTAATGTGAAATTTTGGAAAAGTTGGGAATGTGGCCTTACAAAACCAGAGTCTGTGACAGGATCAAATGATTTTAGTGAGGAGCAGATTCCAGAATATTACTGTGAAAAATGTACAAGCACCCATATATTCATTAATGATTGGCAAGATCTGACCAGTAGACGATCATGCGTAAGTGGAACATTAGTGCTGTACCTGATTACAATGTGTTTACCTAAACCTTTTTCGTTTTGCATATGTTCACCAGAACTAAACTAATATTCTTCATTGCCATCTGTAGTGTCAATCCCTTTTGAGTACTATATATGTTTGTTGCTTGTTTCCATGGTTGACTTTTGGACTTCTCGATAAAAAGGGGAGACATACATTTTTGTCGAAGTGTTTTGGGTTCATGTGAATTGTTCAGTTACTATAAGAAAGAGCGTTATCTAATTTAGAAAAACAGGAAAATAGATAATTATCAAAGTACCAGGATTATAATTTAGTACACCAGACGCGCATTTTATCTTCATAAGACTCATCAGTGACACTCATATCAAAATGTTCATAAAGCCAAAAAAGTACAAAATTGGAGAGCATTGAGGTTTCAAAATTCCAAAATGTTGTGCCAAAATGTTTAAGGTACTCTATGCCTGGGATAGAAAATACTTAGTTTTAATAGTTTGAATAGAAACAGAGGCTGCATCATTAGTCCAATATTTTTAATAGATTATCAAATTGCATGCAAAAAAGTTGCAATAGATGGCAAAAGAACGAACAAAATCAAAATTCTGAAAGAATCTAACAATGCACTGTCACACAAGAAAAAGACACAAAATACAAACATCAGCACACAAAACACAGCGTAAGAAACAAAAGATTGAGCAACATGAATCACACCTATAATTAATTGTAGCACACATGTATAGTAGTACGAATAAATTAGATTTTTTTAAAATTATTTTAGCTGCCAATTAGTTGTGACATTAAACCTGGACTCAGCCAGAACAGAGATAACACCAGTCACGCCCAAACTACATCTTCTAAGGTAACCAGCAATTGTTTAAAATTTTTGATATTTTTATTTTAAATATTTCAGATAGATATCACCATAAAATATATTCAACCACTGACTAACTTACACATTACACAATGTTAGGCCGTGTTCACATTGATCTAAACTTGGGGTTGTGTTACTGTGATTCACACGTAAACTATACACAATTTGTTATAAACTTAAATGTTTACATGTAGTTTAAATCATGTTTTGTCTGCATGCAGTCGATAGTCAATGTAGGGCTTGTACGAGTTAATTTTACACAAAACAAGGTATTTAAAACATGAGTTTTACCGTTTATGTATTAAGAAGAAACGTTATTTGAATAACATTGGTATTTGTTTATTAATCAAGATTTTACCGAAGTATTTGTCTAAACTAGATGTATTGCTTTGTTATAAAAAAACAACTTTAGATAGCTTTTTTGTACTCCTTATCAAAACTTGTAGCATCATCATTGCGGTACACATAATTCATCCCGAATAGACAGAAACATTTGTCACTGGTCTTTTCTAATTCAACAATGCACTCAAAAATGCATTAATAAAAATGTTTGCAGTAAATTGTAGTGTTTTGCAAGTATCTTAGATTCGGTAAAATGCACGTAGAAATAATAAAAAAAATATCAATTTGCAATGTACAAACGTTCTTTTTAAGCATAAGTCGTAATCGAAGTATCTGAATGCAAAAGCGAAAATAACATTCACCAAATCATCAACTCACTGTATAAGTATATATCTTTCGGAATAATACGTTTTCGCGAGTGTACGTGTATCTTAATTATCTTTGATGTACTGCGAAACACCAAAAAGGGAGATACAATTTTAGTTTTATGAAGGAATGTTGGGGAATAGGATGAAAAATGTTGGCCTGCAGTATTGTTTTTCTTATATTCTCATTCTATTCGGCAAAGTTGATCATCCTGGCTTTTTTTTACTCAAAACTCCTGTCCTATCTTTTTCCAAATTTAAAGCTCAGCCCACCACCTTTTCACAGTTCCTTTACAAATCAAATGGTAATTGCTAGAACAGTGGAATTCGATTCTATGTTATAGATGAAATTAAATTTACATTTGTGAACAACTCTCGTGTACATGCAATTACAGTTAGTGTACATAGGTTTAGGGTTATCACGGCCATTGTGATCTGTAAATATATAAAACACCGAGAAAAAAGAAGTCAAACATAGTAAAAAAGCCCATTGGTGATAGCACATCAACCATATATTTCTTAAATGATTAATCTCATTATACTAATTGCATTACAGTTGTGAGGGTACATCAAAGTGCTATTTCCATTGATCCGGTAATATAGTTTTAATAAACTTAGTTTGTTACATCAATTGAAGTTTTGACCCACTAATTATATAATTAATTTCTTCAAATGTTTTAATCTAAATTTATTCAGATGACTTTTTTAAACGTATGTTTAAACATTGCTTTAATTGATGAATATCAAAAATTGTATCTAAATGTTTTAATATAATATGAATCTTCTTTAACCAAACTTTTCCATAACCATCATTTGAATATATGGTTTAAAAAAATACGTCCGATGACCCCGCCCGTAAACCAAGATGACATACAGGGTAAAAATAGTGCTAAGGGTAAAATTGCAGATTTTGGCTCATATCTCTGGGTCCAAAGGATGTTAAAGTAAATCTGACCAGAAATAAAATTGTTTGTTAGGTCAAGATATATATGCTTTGAAATTTTCAGACCTATTAGGTAACCTGTTGTGGGGTTGCTGCCCCTGAATTGGTAATTTTAAGAACAAATTGCGGCTTTTGGTTATTATCTTGAATATTATTATAGATTGAATTAAACGGTAAGAAGCAATAATGTACAGCAAAATAAGTCTTACAAATAAGTTGAATAATCAAAACGGTCAGTTGACAGTCATTGGCCTTAGTAGTTAATTTTGATAATTTTCTTAAATTTTGTAAATTTTTGTAAATTTTTACTTAATATTTTTCACTGTAACTACTGGGCCAAGGTCATTACAGATAGAGATAATTGTAAGCAGCAAGAATGTTCAGTAAAGTAAGATCTACAAACACATCACTATCACCAAAAACCCATTTTATCTTGAATCTATATGTGTCCTTTGTTTATTTTTGTTAAGCCGTGGCTGTAAATTCGAACTTCAACTTTGACAGGTTCTTTCGACACTGATTTAAAAGTTAACTAGGATTGCCAATTTTCTTGCTGAAGGTCATATATATCTTCCGGGTTCTCCTGCATCCTTCAACATTGTGTTTTTTTTCAGATACAAATACTTTATGTCATGAAACTATTATCACATTTGCTAAGACAAACATCTCTAATGATAAAATGAGACAGGTGTTATCTGTTAAAGGGGACAAAGTCCGTATCAATTATTTGTAATTCTAACATAATTTAATTTTTAAAAAGAAACCGAATTACCAAAACGTTTTTGAAGTAGGTCCTGTTGTTGTGGATTTAAGATGTAACGTAATTGTAGTCATGATCTTGTTTTCAATATAAACAATAACAAATAGCTATCATCAGGTAACGTTGATTTTTTTCGATTAAAATCTTTATTGTGCTCATTCCTGTATATTGATATAAAGATATAAAGATACATATATATTTACTATGTCTCATGTTGTCAAACGAAACTGGAAGAAAGACAGAGATTTCTGGGCAAATGTGGGTTTAAAAAAAAATTCTACTGTAATTGGGGACTTTGACCCCATTTTTTATTTTAGAGTTCACCACATCCATGCTGTCATTGTTGTTATATGTAATCCAAAACTCCTGTAAAAAGGGGGGTTTCAGATGTTTAATCAAATTAGTAATATATTTTGGATTACAACTTAGTTTGTATAAATGATAAGAGGAAGATCCCTATTATATGTTTTAGTTACTATCTATTCATAGCTATATATATATAGGTATGAGGTCAACATTTACTAGACCACCTCGATCGTCTCATGTGCGGGAAGTCTAGGGTTCATTCTCCAGTCTGGTTAAACCATATACATGTACTTTTAAATTGGTGAAATGTCTTCATGTGGACTATTATCTTGCAAACTAGCACGTTAGCATATCCAGCTCAGAGTGTCGGTCTAGCACAAAACATGATTTATTTTACATTAATATATTTTTGTCCTGAATATGCATATTAACATGGCTAAGAAGCTATCTATCATGATCATTATACATTATCAAAGTTACTAATCAATAGATGGTTTGACACAATATTTTTGCCAAATATTATACCTGAAAAGGATCAATGACGAAAATACAAAGGACATTAGAAGCTTTCGTCATTTGTGTTGCAGAGAAAACGATGTTGATGAATGTACACTTGCTCTCTTAAGGTTATTTTCTTTAATTGCAGGTGTTTATCCGTATCAACGCTAGTAATAGAGACATTTCAAATATCCGTGATGAGGAGACAGCAGCAGCCAGTTTGACAGGGGTACGTTATATCACATATCTAGCTTTGTTCTCATTTGCTTGTACTAGTATATTTTATTGCAGAAATTTGTCTCTGTTTCTTTATTACTTTGTACATCATTTACAGATTTCAGTTGTGAAAACGATAACAAATCTTAAGGTGGAGTTATTTTTTGGCTAGCTTATTATTTTTATATTTATTACTATGTTGTTTGTGTTGCTGTGGTGGCATTACTTAACTTATTTGACCACCCATTTAAATTAACAATCGATCCACCAAACAAATCTATTTAGGCCTACATGTCTTATTTTTGGATTTTACATGTTTTGTATCATAATTCTCTACCGAAATCTGTATTTCAGTTCACAAAAGAGGAAATCAATTTTTCAAAGATGGGAATGATAGCGCTGAATATTCTTGCTAATGTTTTATATGATCTATTGAAACCGGATAAACCATGTCTACGTCCAAGGTGTGATTGTGATATAACATATTTGTACAGTGAGCACAGGAATCTTAATAAACACATTCCTAGTAATTCATGGGGTGGTCCATGGCAAAGAATTCAGACTACAGACATAGCTATTGGAGATGATATTGAGCGCATAAGACTGACAAGAAACGAATTACAACATTCTAGAATATTTCATCTTGATGATAAACGTTTTAATGAATTACGTAATATACTAAGCGACCTTTTAAAACGGTTTGATCAACACAGCAAACCAACAAGGCTGTATACAGATCATCTAAATGAGATTTTGGCTAAAACTGTTTCTGTAGAGGAAGTGAAATCTGTTAAAAATCAAATATTAGGTAAATATTCTTTTAACAGTTGGATTTCAGAGCATTTTTTCAACTCCTACCCTCTTATTCACAAAGTTCATTAATATTTTAGTGTATAAGTGTATGCAGACTAGTTCAAATAAAGATGTTCTATGTTCATGCACAAAGATTGGTCCTCCTGTCTGAATTGTTTTACACTCGTTTTTAGGGCCCTTTATAACTTGCTAAACAATGTGACCTCAGGCTCCGTGGTGAAGGCCGTAATGTGACTTATCATTGTTTACTTTTCACACATTTTGACTTGGACGGAGAGTTGACACTTATATCATATCCTCTTATTTCTATATAAACACGTAATAAAACCGCCTGTTGACTTTGATCATAACTATGGTTACGTTGTATGTTAATCACTAAAGTTTCTTTTTATATTGGTCGAAATGTGTATATCTATAAAATTTTAATTTTTGTTAGTAGAATTTTAAAAAGTAACATATTTTATCTGTGCAGTGATATATTTTATTTTATTTCAGGAATGGCTATTGAAGTTGAAATAGAACACCAAATCAATGTTTCAACACAATAGAATAACAAGCTCATCGTCACATTTTGTATAAACAGTTATATATGTATTTTACGAGCAATACGTACACCACTATAGCAATAGATTTACAGAAGACCTATCATTTATGATAATAATCGATCATCCTTATTAAAAGATGGTATGCTGCTGATAAAAATAGAGTCACACAAAAAGATGACCAAGATAAAAATAAAAAAAGAGTGGACCAAAGATGAATGATTTGACTAGAATTCAAAAATGAACCAATAGTGAACTGTTTCAGTGTTATTTTTAAACTGTAAATACATGCAGTAAATACTGTGTCAACATACTATAATATGTATACATGTACAGCCAATACCATACATGTATTAATTATGTGCATAGAATGAATACTTGTAGCTATGAAAGAAATATATATATGTGAATGTAATAATGGAATCTAGAAAAAATATTTTCAGTACAGTGAAAAAATGAGATAAAACAAAATCACAATTAGGAATATTTTCTCTTTGTTTTAGTTGATAAGTTAATTGTGAGTACTCTGTTGTTGGGATGTACAAGTGCCCAGCCAGGTCCATTCTGTCTATTTTAGATGTATTTTATTCATATTTGTTACGTTTAGAAGACATGCTTTTCAACAGACTGTCGGAATTTCAATGGAAACCAATTGTGCCCCTCTTCTTTCCAATTTTTTTTTCTTTTTTTTATGAGGCTGAATTCATACAGGAATTTCTTAGGAAGAAGAACAAGAAGTTAGCAACATCCTTAACTTTACGTTGCGCTATATAGATGATGTTCTCTAACTAAATAATTCAAAAGTTGGTCACTATGTCATGAATGATCATGTATGTTGAATGAATCTATCCCATCGAACTAGAGATAAAGGATACTACAGATACAGTTAAGTCTGCCTTATATTTTGACTTACATCTAGACATTTACAATGAGGGTCGATTAAAAAAAACAACAAAAGAAATGATTTCAACTGCCCAATTCTGAACTTTCTTTTTTATGTTGCAATATTCCAGCAGCGCCTATATCCGGAATATACATCTCCAAACTGATACGATATTCCCGGGCTCGCAATTCCTATCATGATTCAATGGATGGAGGTTTGCTGATTACTGACGCCATAACGCGTTGGTTGACTGTTATGGAATAACTGTTTCATAGATGGTATCTGATATGATCCTCATGTCCTAACAATAATACCTTTTAATTCTACGCTTGTGACCTACTGAATTAGATTTGTAATAACATAAGCAAGACGGTGGTGCCACATGTGGAGATCACCCCCAGTTTTTGGTGGGGTTCGTGTTGCTTAGTCTTGAGTGTTCAAAGTTGTGTCTTCTGTACTATTATTTGTCCATTTTTTTTTAAATGTTTAGTCATGGCGTTGTCAAATTATATTCAATCCTTGGCTTTCGAACTTTTTTCATCAGAGGGTCACTGGCGTATTTAATATGTAACCTGGCTCCTTTTGTTAGCTATTATTCGTATGTTCTCTGTCCTATATGTTCTCCCTATTATTTGTATTGCAGTCCTATCAAGCAATGTCATTTTAATGTTATATTTAACATTGCCATTAAAGCGGGAGGTATGGCATGCCACAAAACCAGGTTCACCCCACCACATTTTTTTTTATCAAAATGTCCTGACTAAGTGAGGAAAATTTTTATATTATAATTCGTTTCTGTGTGTGTTACATTTAAAGGTTGTGTTTCTGTTGTGTTTTAGCTCTCTTATATTTGATCAGATACTGATACGGCGAATTGCTGTGTAACAACAACTTGTTTAAGTAATAGCATGAAATTTAAAAAGAGTAATAGGGAAATGTATAAAATCTTAATTTCCCAGGTTTTGTTTGAAATACTTGTAAGTTTATATTGTGTTAAATAAAAATGAAAATATCTAATAAACCATGCAGGGACGAACTGATTGCAATGTGTGTTTATAAAGCTTTTGGAATTGTCTATATCATTCCTGACAACACATACTTCAGAGATAAGTAATATGTTAATGGTGTATTGACATAAGAGGTTTCGTTAGTAGAAGCCATATAAATTATGTGTACCAATGGGGGAAATGTGAAAAACATTAAAAAAAAAAACGTAGTATATGCCAGAACACACAATTAACAGCTCCTCGTGATACCTTAAGGTTTACCATAACATACAAAAAATGTCAAAAATGTTTACTGTAACCAAGGATAATCCCCCTGGGAACTGAACCGACGGGCAACTCTGAGCCACTGGATCCTATAGTTACCGTATCTTAATGAAAAGGATGCAACCATTTATCAATAATTCTTAAGTATAGCCAGTCAGGTCCTTATTAACTTCCGTACATATATATCAATCATTCTGCCTCTGATGGTCTTTTATGGAACAAAACCGATCAGGCTATGAACATCACCAGACGCAGTTAATTATGTGTTTTATATTTTTATGCTTTCACATATTTTGAAGATACTTTGATATACTGGAAAGCCAATGAACCTTGTATAGGATTAACTGTGATATTTGTATTTATACGACTCCAAAAAAATGCGTTTGTACATTGGTACCACGTCGTCATTGTCGCCAGCATAGTACGAAAGCAATTACTTTCCGGACAATAACTGTAGTTAAAGTTAATAAATCTTTATGAAATGTAAACAGATGATTTGAAACAACAACAGAAACGTAAGGATTTATTATGGGAGTTATGGCTCCAACAGTTTAAGAACAAAGGGCTAAAAAGGGACAAAATAAGTATTTTTTCTAGTTTCCAGACAATAACTTGTGTGTGAGTGAATTGATTTTACTGACATTGTACCACAAGGTTTCATTTGAATAAAAAAGGTTGGGATTGCATTTGGTGGTTATGGTCAAGGCTGTTTAATAATTCTTGGCCA
This sequence comes from Mytilus trossulus, assembly GCF_036588685.1. Lineage (NCBI taxonomy): Eukaryota > Metazoa > Mollusca > Bivalvia > Mytilida > Mytilidae > Mytilus > Mytilus trossulus. Next base: position 1,678,606 of record NW_026963296.1, read on the forward strand.
AAAAAGTGACCCAAAACAATACTTTTCTAAAACTCCGTATGCATTGCTTACATCTTAACCAATTTCAATGGGGTTTTATTCTTGAATTCTTGGGGTTCTTAAAATGCTGAATCTTACAGTGTATCAATTTTTCGGAATTTGGTCCCTACTTTTGTATTGGTCCACTTGAGGTCCATACGGTCCAAATTTAAACTTTTTTTGTTTTCATCATCAATCTTAATATTGAGGTTCTTTGATATGCCGCCGAATTAAACTGTACTTTTTTGCAATATTGAGAAAAATCCTGTTTAATCCATATGAAAGATTTCAAAATGCGAGTTTAAAACATTGCGAGTATAACTTATCGCATTTTTCGCAATAATAAAAACATCGCAATAATTTCTGAATTTACAGTATTTAGATTTTTTATTTTTTATCCAGTTTTCAAATTGGTCTACTTTAAGGTCTTAAGGGTTCAAAACAAAACTAAGTTTGATTTTTGGCAAACATTGAATTCCTTGGGTTTATTGATATGCTGAATACGGTGACCTATAGTTGTAAACGTTTGTGTCATTTTAGTCTTTTGTGGATAGTTGTCTCATTGGCAATTGTGGTTCTTTGATATGCCAATTCTGACTGTGTTTTAGATTTATAGTGTCTTGTCCTATTTTCTCATTGGTTTTCATTAAGGTCGGAAGGGTCCAAAATGTAATTATTTTGATAAATAAAACTTGAATACTTGGGGTTCTTTGATATGCTGAATCTAAACATGTATTTCTTTTTTTGAATTAGTGCCAAGTTTTCAACTTGGTCCAAATTGGGATCCAAAATTTAGCTTAGTTTGATTTCAGCAAAAACTGAATGTTTTGGGCTCTTTGATACATTTGTTTGCAAAATCTAACCATGTATTTAGATTTTTGATTTTTTGTGCCCTGTTATAAAACTTGTCAACATTGAGGGCAAAAGGGTCCAACACTTATATTTGTTTGATTTTATTAAAAACTGAAATCGAGGAAAATTCAATCGGAAAGTCCGTAATCATCACGCAAAATCAGATGACAAAACACATTAAACGAATGGACAACAATTTGGTGGGGTTCGTGTTGTTTATTCTTTAGTTTTCTATGTTGTGTCATGTGTACTATTGTTTTTCTGTTTGTCTTTTTCATTTTTAGCCATGGCGTTGTCAGTTTGTTTTAGATTTATGAGTCTAACTAAATTTAAAAGGATCGGCAAATATACATGTCAGGACATAACTTTAAGCCAGTGGTCTACTGTTGCCAATGGTCTTTTAAAAAAAATATATTATTTATTTTATTCCCGTATTTTTCTATTGTGAAGCAGTTTTTAAAGACTATAAGTTTATTCTTAAAAAAAAATGATAGATAATAATTTTTACATTAGGTCAAAAAATTGGTTCTCCATTATCAAGAAAAAAGAAATGCAATGACGGTACGCACAGTATTGGTGAACCCTACTAGTTCCGCGTTTTTTCTTCCTAATTTGAGCATGTCTTTTAGAATAAATGAAAACTGATATGATATGTATTGTCTAAAAGACTATAGTTTTATAGTAATATCTTTGAAATAATAAATTTATAACATAGAATTAAATCAAATAACCCTAAAGGGAAAAAAACGTCAAAAAATATGAGCATAACTTGTAACATGGAAATTGAGTTTTTTTAGTAATTTGAATCAGAATATCTTATTTTTGCACGCAAATTAGTGGTTAATGCTATGTGAAATTTTAGCACAATTCGCTACGACGTCGCATCCGACGTTTTGGGCATTTTTTTCAAATATGCGAGTAAGAAGATGCATTGAAATGATCAAAAAAATCATGTAAAAAGACAAATGAAATAGGGGATAAAAATTACAATGGATTCTACGGTAAGAAATTTTATAGAATGCCATTATATGTAAACGAAAAAAAAACATATATTCTTAATGTGCTTTTAATACCATTTACAAATAGTACAAAAATATGGTTTGGAAGTGGAATTTTCTAATCGAATTTTAACTTTTTGCTTGTCTAGTCCATTTTGTTACCGTGTGCTAATTGCACAAATTATGTACGTTTCCGTAAAGATGTTGTACATTCGAACTTAAATTTAAATCAATTTTGTATCTTATTCTTTAATTATGTATTGTTTTCGTAATGTGTTTTTAGAAGTCTTTCTTATATAAAAAGAATTTTGAATAAATAATGAAAGACCAAAAAATAATAAGAAAATCGAAATGTCTAGTCTGATTTGTTACCGTGCAATCTTGTAACGTTTTTCCGTGATTTTCAACGTAACGTTTATTTTGTCATCTTAATTTTTTTTTGCATAAACTACGTTCTTGTAGGCCAAAACAAATTTAACCACCACTGAAAGAATAAGACTATATAAAGAAAGAAAGGAAAAAAGAAGAAGAGAACAAAAAGCGGGATGCTAAGATTTAGATGCAAACGTTAACACAGGCTTCAATAACTTTCTTTCAACGTTCCGTCGATGAAAATTTCTGACGTTACAAACGTAGCACCAATACTGTGCGTAACGTCAAAGGACTGACACGGACTAGACAAAATCTGATTCAGCTGAAATAAGTGATAAGAAATGAAAATCCGCGAACGATACTAGGCGTTTATCTCGATTTGACAGATATTCGTGATTTCTACACACGCGTAAATAATGGCGTTATAATCATTCCAATCGAAAGACCAAATCAAATACGTTGATGTAGAGCAAGATAACATCAAAAATCAAGAAAATGTATCAGAATTTTTGTATATATATATCACCATGATCATTATACTTTAAAAGATGCAATAACATCTTGAAAAGCTATCTTTTCTTAAGTTAAATTTCATTTTAAAAATGATTTAAATACGCTATTCAAGTGAAATAACCAATCGATCTCCAGAGCCATAGGTGAAGAATGGAATTATTTGTTTGGGGAAAAACACTTATATCTTTGATAAGTTAATTGATGAGGCAAATTGAAGTTGATGCTAAATATATATTAACATTGATAATTGTTTGACAGAAAAGTCATTAGGACACATCAAATACTTTAAATAATTTCTTAACGACTTTTGTAATGTTTTATATTTCATTCCTGTACATTTCATAAAATAGATATAAAAATATGTCCTGTATTTTTTTTTAGATTTCATGATTTTCTATTCTAGTAACCTTTCGCTGAATACGGATTATTAAGAAAAGATAATACGTGTCGTCATAACTTTTAACAAATGTCGCTTTGGAATCAAACAAAAAATTCTCCCTATAATATCTAAAACAATAGCTTAAAAATAACGCAAATTATACGACACATCAGAGACGAGCAAATAAGAAAAAATAAAAAGGCAAAACAAAGTAGAAGAACTAAACATTCCTTAAAGTTTTGCAAAATACAGATAAGGTAATCTTTTCCTCGTGTAAAAAAAGCTTTAGTTAATCAATAAGTATGACTATATCAATGATAATACATGTCACGGCAGAAGATCTAACATTGGGATGGTGTTTTCTCGTGAAGAAATCTTCACCTGCAGTGGAATTTTCTCAGTGGTTGCAAAATAAATCGTTATATATGCCAGGATTGAAATAGTGTACAATAGACGCGCGTTTCATATACTGGTCATTAACATCAAATATATAAAAAGACATATATATATCTAACTGGGGAGATAGCTTAAAACTAACGTAGTACATAAAGTCCAAATAATATAATCATACCCGTTGTTAGATATCACGTGTCGAAAATCTTTACAGCCTCCCAACTTCGTATGATCATTACCAACAAAAAGTTTGTTTTGTCAATACGACTTGTTTCATCCCTTAACAGGTAAGTTGAAAAGTTTTTGCACTATAAAAAAAGAAGTAAAAACTATACATAATACACGAACCAACACGCACGCACACACACACACACACACACACTATTACCGGTAATCACTTAAGCAGGTTAGATAGGTAACGCAGATAGTAAACTGCCGTAAATAAAAATATAAATAATCATTGTATTGAAAATGTTATAAGTCATGATAGGACATAGATTAAAAAAATAAAAACTTTTAAATGCATTTAATTTTACCGACAAAAATATGTTTTCCTTCATTTTGATGTGCATTTTAGTGTGTTCTTACAGCAGGTGAAATTAGAAATGAAAGTTGAAAAACATTATGAGAGATTCCCGTCATGAACAGATTACCACGATGTGTTTTGGAATTCGATAGAGTGGCAAAATACATTTGCACACAATTAAGTGATTAAAACTATGTAACTTATTGATCAAGTACATTCCAGTTGTTTCGTCATTGTATCATTTTGAGAAAATTTGAAAAAAAAACGACTAGAAATTAGGTTGAATACTTAGGGAGGGGGCTAGAGTCCATTGCATTTTCATTTATGTTTGAACATGACAAAGTCAAATTATCTGCGTAACTCAAGCTGTTATAAGTGCTTTTAACTTCATATCGAGTATATATGTAGGTCGTTTATCAGTTGAATAAATTGTTGAACTTTAAGCTCAGTTAAGATTTATAAATCATATGATACTGATATGTCATTCAGTCTGCTTGTTCTCAATAAATATATGATACGACATAAATTTTCTTAATCATATGATACAATGTGATATTTCTTGTATTTTTGTAAAAAAAAAATTATGTCTTCCGGTTTATCCACATACACACCCAATTAGTCTCTCTAACGTACTTGTACCTCTCCAAGGGCGTCATTCGGTTTATCTGCGTGTGCATTGAGTAGAATAGGAGAAAAGCCCGTTGATCGAGTCGGCTACGGTCTGTTAAGAGTAAGAATACCTTTTGTTATTGTGGTGTATGTCCAAAAATCTGAAGTTGACAAATTGATATTTGAACATAAAAGGGGAGGCAATATTATTAAATTTTGGATCAATTTAAAGAGTTTTTGACGGAAAAAGAATATATAGGTATTATGGAGGAGTCATTTGGCACTTCGTTTTAAGAGTAGTTTATGTTCGAAAATCTGAAGTTAAGGTTGAGAAACTGAAATGGACAAATGAGATTAAATGGATAAGGGCAATTTAAGTTAATTTTGGACCATTTATAGAGATTGTGACGGGCAACAATTAAGAAGTTTTATGTTCGGAAATCTGAAGTTAGGGATACAAAAACTGAAAACGACAAAATTAAATCAGGGAGTATGGCACTCGAGGATAATTTCAGACCAATTTATAGAGATTGTTAGGGCAACGGCTATATAAGTTTTGTAGAGAAGATATTGGTGCATTTTTTAGGAAAAACTTCAAATTGGTAATCTTCGAAAATCTGAAGATATGTTTAAAAAAAATTAAATCAAATGAAATTAGCAAATAATGCACTTTAAGATGATGTGTTTTAGAAATAACATATTTAAAAAAAATAATATTTTGTGTACAGTAATTGTTAAAGTTGGAAAGTTCACTGGTTTTTTTAAAGATAAAAGTCAAACAAAAATGCTCAATTACCAATGCTAACATTTATGCAACAAAACGCTACAATTCACTAACTCACAGTCTCAATAACGAATGTGTTCACCGAGTGCTGCAACGCAAGCTCTACAACGACGTGGCATTGACCTGACCAGACGTCGGATACGGTGTTGTGGAATTCTTCTCGCAATGCAATTTCGAGTTGGCGCAGCGTAACTGGTTGTGGCTGTCGTCGTCTTACGGCTTTCCAATTTGATCCCATAAGTGTTCAATTGGACTCAAATCCGGCGAAAAGGCTGGCTATGGTAATGTCTGAACATTGTTGTTGTTGATAAACGCAGTTGTGAGTTGTGCGGGGTGTGCACGAGCGTTATCTTGCTGAACAAGATTAACATCTTGATGTCCAGCCATAAACGGTAGAACGGTCGGCCGTTAAACTTCATCAATGTAGCGTTGAGCGTTTAAATTGCCATTGATAGTGATGAGAGGAGTTTTATAGTTCTATGATATTCCTCAATCGATCTCGTAGATGCTGTAGACGAATGTATCGGTCCCGTTGGGCAGTAGTTGCTCTCTGTCTTCCGGGACGTGGTCTATTATCCAAAGACCCAGTTTGGTTGAATATTTGGATAAGTCTGGTAATTGTTGAGGCTGAACAATGCATTCTGCATGCAATTCGCCTCCTTGCATCATGCCCCAAACTTCATGTCTCTGGTTGTCTATTAAAGTCTTGGCATCTAAGGCTTAGTTTATTGCAGTGGCTAACAAAAAAGGATGGGAAAGTTCACTTCTTAAGCGAGGCTTACCAAAACACACAATGAGAAAATCAGTCGTGCGTTAAATAGCGGTGCACTCGACTCAGCCCCCTTTTTTGTAACCAAGCACGTAACTTTTTTTCTATAATCATTCAAGTTGCCGAAAGAAAGCTAACGATTCATTTTCTAACCGATATAGGTAATCATTTAAACAAATATATATAATTAAAAATATTTGAAATTTCTGAAGTGTTGCGTTTTAATTGGCACTCAGTATATTATGTATGCACTTATCAAAACAATGCGCAGAATTTTTTAAATACAAAAATACTTGGCATGAGTAAAGTTTTATCCTGTCAAGTACTATCGACAAAATTTTACAGACAATTTCATTGCATATTAGACAATAAACATCACTGAAAGTTAACAAATCAAATGTTCACCTCTTTTTTGTTACCTGTGTACAAGCTTTAGTTACCGTAAAACCTGAAGTTTCCAAAATATTCTTTGAAAACACCAAATAAAAGTGATTACAAACAAACAAGATATATGTTTATGACCCAGAATTTTGTTACTGCAATGAAATATAGGAAGAATTCCCTACAACTGTCAAATTCCACCTCTTTTTCGTATACAACCGGATGTGACGTTCTATGATTTGGTAATTTGACACCTACATGTAAAGTTGACTTTTTTTTTTGAATAAACTGAATGTGATTGCCTTCCTTTGTAATACTGGTTATTCCAAGCATTACTGTCAAGTTATGTCATAATCAGTTCAATAGTTTGAGAAAAATATAGTATAATGTAAGACAATATCTAAAGCGATTCGAGCAAATTTTTTCTAAAAAATCCAAACCAATCCGCATCATGATAGAATATAGTGTGAACCAATAAATGATCAGGCGTGTGCATCTCTCAAGGTGAAATCGGATGCATGTCAAAAAAGATATTTTTGTAGCTTAATCTATGCAAGAGTTGAGGGACAGTGTAACATATTGATTGGGGCATGAAATATGTTTGTAGCTACAACTACATAAAGTTGGAATAAAAGTTTAACACATTCATATCAATTGTATGAATTTTTATAAATTAATTTGTATGATTTCAAGATAATTATGGTTTTGATTTGCTTTGAAATCTTTTTTCGTCTCTCTCATTGAGTCCATCAGGTTCAAGAGTTCGTAACTGGTGCATCCGAAATCTCTCTCTTTTTTGTCATCCTTGTGTATCCCAATTTTGATTTTTCTCAATGATTTGAAATGTGACGTTTTCAAAATCATGTCCTGCTCTTAAAAGGTGTCTTGTAATTGGGCAGTTCCTTTCTTTTGTATAATATGACCGATGGTTATTTAGTCGGATGTTAAATGGTGTTTCTGTTTCACCAACATATTGTAATTTGCAAGTTCCACACGTTAGAACATAAATGCAATTTTGCGTTTTGCAATTTGATGTTATAAATATGTTGTAATTTTTCTTTGTGACTGTGCTGATGAACTGGGTTTCTATATTGGCGACTTTGCAGCAATTACAATTGCCCCTTCCGCATTGTTTATAACCTCCGATTGTTGATATCTCCCGTTTAGATACTTTGGATGATACTAGAATATCTTTGAGGTTTTTTGTCTGCGGTAAGCCTTATATATATACAACTCGTCTAAACATCAACCCAACAATGTTAGATATGTAAATTTGCTTTCGCAAATTTTTGGTTCTTCCCTCTCCGGGATTCGAACCCATGCTACTGTGATATCTTGACACCATATCGCCTGCACTGCAGCCGTCCCGCTAGACCACACGACCACCTGGGCTCTCAAAAAAGAGCTGTCGCTGGCCATGTGTTACTTTTTTACGTCAGTGTTAATCTAGCGGCGTACTACAGTACATGATATATAAGGCATGAAGATGTTATTGTTACAGATCAGCTAAATTATCTATAGTAAAGGATCCTACAAATTAATGTAAGATACAGTCACAGAAAATAATTATATTCATAAGAACGTCTGAGTCAGTGACAACCCTACAACAGATGTATCCATCGGATCGCCATCAATGATGGTGATACATGGCTGTGTACATAATGTATATACAACTCGTCTAAACATCAACCCAACAATGTTAGATCTGTAAATTTACTTTCGCAAATTTTTGGTTTTTCCCTCGCCGGGATTCGAACTCATGCTACTGTGATATCGTGACACCAAATCGCCTGCACTGCAGCCGTCCCGCTAGACCACACGACCACCTGTTATATATATATTTTAATTGAACACACTAACATCCTTCCCGATACATGCGATAGTATTTGAACAACCAGTTAGTGTTGAATTTATTGTCCTCTTTGGTTAGCTTTGGGATTTAGTTCGATTATTGTTAATGACTGTATGATACTTTTGTTGTTATGAGTAGAACCGATCCGACTGTTTCCTTCTTCAAGAAATGTACCTTGATCAAATTCCTTTATAACTTGTGGGTTAGACTTAGTGGTTCAAAATCTTAATTCATTGCCCGACACATCTAAGCAGACCAAAAGAAAACAAATGTCTAACCGAATTGCAAAGCAATATTCGTGTGACTGACAGCCGTCATGTTGGTACTAAACAGAGTCTGTTTGAGGTACTGTAGATTTGGCCGACACTCATTTGTTAACTTTTCCAGTTGTTGTCATATTTTAAAATGGTCATATGCCTGGTTTTCGTGTCTGTCAGTATTACAATATGTTTTGTTTTCTTTTCAGAATTTTTGAATGTTTACAGAGGACATGCTGGATAGTGATGTATGAATTCGACTAGATAGTGGTGCATGTATTCAATTTCTAATCGGCATGGTCATATGTTGGGTGGGTTTGATATATTGTATGCATGAGAGCGTAAACGTGAATGATTTTGTATAAAAGCATTTCTCAACTTCTTACTTCATTAACTACATATATGGTCCATGATTCTCAATTAGGTGAGTTCATGAGTCCAGGACTCAAGAAAATACGTATGGACTCACCATTTTTAAAACTGGTGAGTCCAAAGATGCATCAATATTGTAGAATTTTGTATAAACTGAACACACGTATCATCATTTTATAGCAAAGGTTTAAAAGTAGTCTGAATATTATATTATTTCATTTTTCTATTAAATCATGGAGACTAGAATAATAAATAGTATTGCCATAAAATATCTTTTTTTACTGTTGGACTGACCATGCATAAAAAAGCCATCTGACTACTGTGTAATTCAAATAGAAAGACTATGCAAGAAATGTAAAGGGTCAATATTTTGAATAATGAAACTTCTTACCAGAATAAAATTGAGAAATGAAATGGGGAATGTGTCAAAGCGACAACAACCCGAGCATAGAGCAGACAACAGCCGAAGGCCACCAATGGGTCTTCAATTTAGCGAGAAACTCCCGCACCCGTAGGTGTCCTTCAGCTTGCCCCTTAAAAAATATGTATACTAGTACAGTGATAATGGACGACATACTAAACTCCAAATTATACACAAGAAACTAAAATTAAAAATCATACAAGACTAACAAGGCCAGAGGCTCCTGACTTGGGACAGGCGCAAAATTGCAGCGGGGTTAAACATGTTAATGAGATCTCAACCCTCCCCCTATACCTCTAGCCAATGTAGAAAAGTGAACGCATAACAATACGCACATTAAAATTCAGTTCAAGAGAAGTCCGAGTCCGATGTCAGAAGATGTAACAAAAGGAAATAAATAAAATGACAATAATACATAAATAACAACAGACTACTAGAATGCAGTATCTTTTAGCTAAACAGACATGTACACTTAACAATCATTCCATACACTTTATAGTTGACCTATTGCTTATAATGCTTGAAAATCAGATACAAAAAAAAAAGAACAACAGTGCGCACGCTGAAATGTCTCGCATTCTTTACTAACCATTGATATTATGTTGATAGTCCTAAATATAAAGCTTTACTACAACTGTCACATAAACTTAACATAATCCAAGAAAACGAGAAATACATGTGCATCTTACACTCATCAATACACTTAATATAGTTGACCTATTGCTTAGGCTTTCTAAGAAATAGACTTAACCAACCAAGAAATCTAAACATTGACCAATGAACCATGAAAATGAGGTCAAGGTCAGATTACCATACCAGGCAGACATTTACATCTCACAATACCTCCATACAACAAATATAGTTGACCTATTGCTTATAGTTTATGAAAAACAGACCGCAAAACACAAAAACGTAAACAAAATATTGCCATACACCAAATATAGTTGACATGTTGCATATACTTTTAGAAAAAAAGATAAACCTCAAAAACTTAACTTTGACCAAAAAACCATGAAAAAATAGGTCACGGTCAGATCACACCTGTCAGTTGGACAGGAACACCATGCAATCATTTCATACACCAAATATAGTAGACCTATTGCATACAATATAAGAAAAACAGAGCAAAACACAAATAAACCTTAACTATAACCACTAAACCATGAAAATGAGGTCAATGTCAGATGACACCTTCTAGGTTGATATATACACCAAATATACTAGACCTACATGTATTTCTTAAAGTATCTGAGATATGGACTTGGCCACCAAAACTTATCCATGTTCACTGATCCTTAAAATGAGGTTGAGGTCAGGTGAAAACTGTCTGACGGCCATGAGGACCTTGCAAGGTATGCACATACCAAATAAAGTTAGACTTTTACTCATAATAAGAGAGAAATTAACATTACAAAAAATCTTAACATCTTTTTCAAGTCGTCACTGAAGCAGGAAAACTAGGTCAATGACAATGGAGGTGTGACAGACGGAAACTTCGTAACATGAGGCATCTATAAACATAGTATGAAGCATCCAGGTCTTCCACCTTCTTAAAATGAAGAAGTTAATTTCACCGCTGCCGTTGCCCACAGATCACAATCCTATGTCGAGCTGCAACAAAAGTCGCAGGCTCGATAAAAATTAACAATGAACAATGGAAATGAGGTCAAGGTCAGATAAAATCTGCCAGTCTGACATGTACCCCTTACAATCATTCCATACACCACATATAGTTGACCTGCTGCTTGTATCTGTGAAACAGACCTAATCACGTAAGGGGCACTTATAATGAGGTCAATGATAATGAGCATATGACAGTAACCTTATAACATACAGTATCTGCATAAAACATATGAAGCATCCAGATCTTCTACCTTCTGAAATATAAAGCTTTATACCAATAGTTTACACCCCAGCTGACACAAGATAGTAATATGAATGTCTCACATACTGCAACTAATATGTCACTGGCGAGCCAAACACCTTTATAATTATGTGCTAATCAGTAAAAACTCCTTCCAAGGATTCAGTGGTTATCATTGAATGGAACTAGTTGACAACAAATACTGTACATTCAAATACAAATAATGCTATACAAATACAAGGTTTTACTGTTTTGAAAACAATTCCATCCAACTTTTACAAAAATATTAACAAATTACTCAATTTGCAATATGACAGAACCTCCTTCAATTCAATGATCAGGCATTTATATATGAGAGTGTGGTTAGGCAGCAACCATTTGATTTTCTGAGAGGGGGGGAGGGGGGGTCTATGGTTTTTTTTGGAAAAAAAAGTTTGTTTCCAGTTTTTGAAGAAAAAATAATTTGTTTTTGATTCTGATAAAAAAAAATGTTTGTTTCACCCTCAGCTGCCAATATATGTAATGCTATTAAAAATTGAAAGAAAAAAATGTTTTCAACTTGTCGCTAAAAAAAAATTGTCCAGAAAAAAAAACATAGCCCCCCCCCCCCCCCCCCCCCCCCCTCGAAAATCAAATGGTTGCTGCCTTAGAGGTTTACAGAATAGAGATAGTGGGTAAATAATATATATATGTATAAACATGATAAAAGAGAACCGGATGTTCCACAGGGCACAGCTTTATACGACCGCAGAGGTCAAACCCTGAACAGTTGGGGAAAGTATTCAATTTTGACATAACATTCAAGCTGAATTTAGCTCTGAATTTAGATTGTGACTAAATAGTTGACACATCATAGGTTTCTGACACAGCATAGGTTTTTGACACAGATTGAATGTGGTCTAATGAACTTAAAATTATGTTTTTTCGCTTTTGCAATACACTATGCTGTTGAATATCAATCCCCTCCTTAAAAAATTTTTGAAGAAATTTTCTTTTTAATTTCCGAATTTTTGAATTGAAAAAATTGTATCCCCCTTCCAATTTTTTTTAACCTCTGCTTTCTTCCAAAAATAATCTCAATTCAAATTTCTGAAGGAGTTTGCAACAATAACTACTCATTTAAATACATCATAAAATATAAAATTATAAAATGCATAGTCATTGTTAATATTAAAAATAATTAATTATAGTATAAACGTTAAATAACTTTTTTTACAGCTTATCATCTAAGGACAATCATCATTTCTTAATACATTATTTTCAAGCAGTGTAAGGGAGGTAATCAATAAAATTAAGAATGGAAATGGGGAATGTGTCAAAGATATATATAACAGTATTCTCCTTGTTGAAGACCATACTTTGATCTACAATGGTTTACCTTTACAAATTGTGACTTGGATGGAGAGTTGTCTCATTGGCACTCATGCCACATCTTCTTATTTTTATCTATAAAAAAATAAAGAATATGGAAATGAAAGACCTTCATATATCAACATCTGTAAAATGTCAGTCACTCACACAACAAGTGTTTAAAAAATTCAACATTTTAATTTTAATAATAAATTAACAATATAATAAACAAATATCTGTTTGTGTCATACGCTTGCCATGGTTGAGTATCCTAACTTATCCTCTAAGTCTTCATAATGTGTTTTGAGACGTTCCACTTGCTGATTAAAGTCTGTATCAATCTCATCACAGTTATGATACTGTTTCTTTAGGAATTCATCCCATCTCTCTTTCCTTGAGACTCTGTTCTGTAACAGCTGTTTATTCTACAATGAATAAAAATATCATATGGGATTTTGTAAAAAAGGTAAATTTACAATTCTGAGTGCGTTACTAAGCAAATTGATAGATTTTCATCTATATATTTTTATGCCCCATTTATGTGCATTATGTTTTCTGGTCTGTGTGTCTGTTTGTTTGTCCTTCTGTTCATCCATCCTTCCGTTCGTTTGTCTGTCTTCAGGCTTAAGTTTTTGATCGAGGTAGTTTTTGATTCAACTTGAAACTTAGTACACATGTTCCTTATGATATGATCTTTCTAATGTAAATGTCAAATTATTGTTTTTACTCTGATTTCATAGTCCATTGAACATAGAAAATAATAGTGTGGATTGGACATATAACGATCTTAGTTAAAATTCTTTGTTTCACTGTGCAATGTTTCATGTGTGTACTACAAGAACTCAAACAATATGTCGATGTATATCAAATCAATGTAGGTAACGTAACGGTACCCAAATTGCAACGAGTACCCAAATTGCACCTATTTAGCAAAAATAGCAGCGGAAATCTTAAAAATCTCCTAGAGACTAAACAATTTGTATTTTTATGATTTGATACTATACATGTCTTTCAAAATAGGTAAATATATTTAAATATACACAAAACGTTCACATTATTTATCAACAGATGAAGTGTTTACTGAAAAAGCAAAATGTACTGAAAGGTCGCCATGCGACGTCATCAAACGTCATCTTTTTGAAATTAGAAAATACAATATGTTTCAAGTATTCATTTCTTAAAACTAGAGGCTCTCAAGAGCCTGTGTCGCTCACCTGTTACTGTATTGACTGATGTCGGTCATCTTGGTTGGTAGGTGGGGTCATTAGACACTTTTTTTAAAATAGATACCCTAGTAATGATTGTGGCCAAGTTTGTTAAATTTGGCCCATAGTTTTAGAAAAAAAGATTTTTGTACAAGTTACAAAAATGACGAAAAGTTGTTCAATATTGACTATAAAGGGCAATAACTCCTAAAGGGGTCCTATAACAATTTTGATCATGTTGACTTATTTGTAGATCTTACTTTGCTGAACATTATTGCTGTTTACAGTTTATCTCTATCTATAATAGTATTCAAGATAATAACCAAAAACTGCAAAATTTCCTTAAAATTAACAATTTTAGGGCAGCAACCCAACAACGAGTTGTCAGATTCATCTGAAAATTTGTGAGGGGATAGATCTTATTCAGATGGACATTTAAATCTTGAAAGAATTGCCCTAAATGTCTTAGTTTCAAAGATATAAATCAAAAACTACATTTTACCACTATGTTCTAATTTTAGCCATGTCGGCCATTTTGTTTGGTAGGCGGGGTCATCGGACACATTTTTTAAACTATATACCACATTGATAATTGTGGCCAAGTTTGGTTAAATTTGGCCATGTAGTTTCAGAGAAGAAGACTTTTGTACAAGTAAGAAAAAATGACGAAAAGTTGTTAAAAATTGACTATAAAGGGCAATAACTCCTTAAGGGGTTGACTGACAATTTTGGGCACGTTGACTTATTTGTAGGTCTTACTTTGCTGAACATTATTGCTGTTTACAGTTTATCTCTATTTATAATAGTATTCAAGATAATAGCCAAAAACTGCAAAATTTCCTTAAAATAACCAATTCAGGGGCAGCAACCCAACAACAGGTTGTCCGATTCATCTGAAAATTTCAGGGCAGATAGATCTTGACCTGATCAACAATTTTGTCCCATGTCAGATTTGCTCTAAATGTTTTGGTTTCAAAGATATAAGCCAAAATATACATTTTACCCCTGTGTTCTATTTTTAGCCATGGCGGCCATCTTGGTTGGATGGCCAGGTCACCAGACACATTTTTAAAACTAGGTACCCCAAGGATGATTGTGGCCAAGTTTGGTTAAATTTGGACCAGTAGTTTCAGAGGAGAAGATTTTTGTAAAAGTTTACGGACGACGGACGACGGACGCAGTGTGATGAGAAAAGCTCACTTGATCTTTCAGGTCAGGTGAGCTAAAAAGAAGAGTAAGCATGGACAAATATCCAATTGTTCAAAATATTTGAAAAAAATAAACAAAAGCACTGTTATTCGACTTTTGACGATGCGAATTTAAGCATGGATGCAATTTGAGTACTCCTCAGTACAGAATCATTGATGGTTTGGAGGTTAGTTCAGACCAATTTTCTATGATTCCATATGAATTGAAAATCAAATTGGTGTACCTATATAGTAAAGAAGGATACGGCTACAAAATAAACACAAAATGGAAACTTTTGTCTTAATCATAAAAAATCGTAGTTGAAAAAACTGTCAAATAGGTGCAATTTGGGTACCGTCACGTTAAATGTATTAATTAATAACATTACCAAAATTTAGAGTTGTGGTAAATAAAGTATATTTACTAATTTCACATTTATTCTAATGGTAAGTGAATCTTTGGAGGGATCATTGATGGTTTTGTTTTTCCTAAGTTTGCTAGTTACTTTTAATACACCACAAGGTAAGAAATACTTTGTTAAAGAAGAGTTATCTCCCATATTTGGTATTAAAATAGAATTAGAGGCTCTAAAGAGCCGGTGTCGCTCACCTTGGTCTATGTGATTATTAAACAAAGAAAACAGATGGATTCATGACAAAATTGTGTGATGGTGATTTGTTTGTAGATTATACTTTACTGATCATTCTTGCTACTTACAATTTTCTCTATCTGTAATGAACTTGGCTCTTTAGTTATAGAGGGAAATATTTTGAAAATATTACCAAAATTTACCAAATTCATGAAAATTGTTAAAAATTTACTATAAAGGGCAATAACTCCTGACTTATATGTAGATCTTAATTTGCTGAACATTCTTGCTGTTTGCAGTTTATCTCTATTATATAATAGTATTCAAGAAAATGATCAAAAACAGATAAATTTCTTTAAAAATTACCAATTGGGGGGCAGCAACCCAACAACCAGTGGTCCAATTCATCTGAAAATTTCAGGGCAGATAGATATTTACCAAATAAACAAGTTAACCCCTTGTTTAATTTGCTTTAAATGCTTTGGTTTCAGAGTTATAAGCCAAAATCTACATTTTACACCTATGTTCTATTTTTAGCTATGGTGGCCATCTTGGTTGGTTGGCCAGGTCATCGCACACATTTTTTAAACTAGATACCCTAATAATGAATGTAGCTAAGTTTGGTTAAATTTGGTCCAGTGGTTGCAGAGGAGAAGATTTTTGTAAAAGATTACAAAATTTAAGAAAAATTGGTAAAAATGACTATTAAGGGCAATAACTCCTTAAGGAGTCAAATGACCATTTTGATCATGTTGACTTATTTGTAGATCTTACTTTGCTTAACATTATTGCTGTTTACAGTTTATCTCTATCTATAATAATTTTCAAGATAATAAGTGAAAACGGACAAAATTTCCTTAAAATTACCAATACAGGGGCAGCAACCCAACAAAAATTTGTTCGATTCATCTGAAAATTTCAGGGCAGATAGATCTTGACCTGATAACCAATTAAACCCTGTCAGATTTCCTCTAAATGCTTTGATTTTTGAGTTATAGGCCAAAAACTGCATTTTACCCCTATGTTCTATTTTTAGCTGTGGCGGCCATCTTGGTTGGTTGGCCGGGTCACGCCACACATTTTTAAAACTAGATACCTCAATGATGATTGTGGCCAAGTTTGGTTTAATTTGGCCCAGTAATTTAAGAGGAGAAGATTTTTGTAAAAGCTAAAGACAGACGACGCCGGACGACGACGACGGACGCCAAGTGATGAGAAAAGCTCACTTGGCTCTTTGGGCCAGGTGAGCTAAAAATATGATTGCCAATGAGAAAACTCTCCACCAGACAACTAAAGAATGATGTAGAGGTTAGAAATTAGTTCACCTCAAGTATTTCACCATCTTCAATTTTTCTGCACATTTCTGTTGCAACTTTTACTGAAATAAAACAAAGAAAAATTTAAAAACCAGAACTCTCCCCCTGGATCCGCCAATGGATAGATAGTTGTCTTATTACCATCACACCACATCTCCCTACCGGTATTTTATTTCAAGTTAGTGTATGATATGTCAAAGTCCAATAACTCTGCAATGACTGCCACAAATTTTAAATAGTACACATTTTTATTTAGGGGCCAGCTGAGGCCCAGAAGTGGGTGTGGGATTTTTTTTCTGCATTGAAGACCTATTGGTGGCATTTGGCTGTTACCTCTTTGACACTTCATTCCTCATTTCAATTCTCAATTTCAAGTTAATTGTCATCCCTTAATACATCATTGTACATGCATTAAAAACTGTCTAAGAGAAATGTTACTTTCAAAATATAAGCATCTTTATTTTGAATACAACTGATTTCTACAAAATTTGACTGTGTAACCCATTATACATACAGTACACTTTGATACTGCCAATTTAGAAAGTAATGTGTACATTGTCATTGGTAAATAAAAATTTACCGATTAATGGTAAAAGTTAATGAGATTGCTAAATTTTACTGAAGTAAGGCCAAATAAAATTCAAATTGTTTCATGTTGCCTACCGTACCTACCTGCCTGAAAAAAGTATGACACAAGCTGTTGTTTTTTTTTAATTTTTTTTATAGATTTTTTCCTGCTCTAACATTATTTTCCTTTGTAAAACATACAATTTTGTTATTGGTCATACCTTTGGCAGAAACATCAGGTAAGAAGACCTGCATAGCTTTCAGACTCTCCAGAATCAGTTTCTCGTTCATTTCTTTAACATTGTCTAAAACTTTTTCTAATCGCTCTGGTTCCCTGTGTTGTCTTTTATCCTAAAAAAAGCAAAACAAAATAAATAACAGCATCTGAGTCTGATATTACACTTGACTATTTTACAGATTAAGATGTGGGCTGTCTTTAAAAGATCTCTAATAAATTTATAAAAATATTGTTCAGATCCTGACAATAGTTCAATACTACATTTGTAATTAGGTTATTGGTGTCTTCTTAGTCTTTAAAGGACAGTGCTAGACTAAAAAATGTTGGCCATGTAGTCTCTGTCCTTTCAAAAAAAAAAATATTTACTCTATTTGGTCCTGCCTTTTTTGTTACTTTAATTACATATCCTAATTTGTTTACATAAATTGTGATCATGACACTTTTTATATGAAGTAGCTCATCCTTCCTTTTCTTTTTAAACTCAAAACTCCTATCCTGCTTTTTTTTTAAATTTCATCCTAGCTTAGGTTTGTTTTTCAGCTGTTTGAATGTGAGTTCCTATTCTTGCTAAACTCACCCAGCATTTGTCCCATTAATTAATAAAAACCTCACAATCATTTGTGAATTTACAGTAGAAACTCCCTTGAGATCTGATCAGTGATGAACAGGATTCTAAAACATACTCACCTCAAATTCTTGTACGAAGTGGTTGATATGTCCTTGTAACACTGGTCTGTGGTCCAGTAATCTTGCATGAATCTCATTCACTTCTATGGTTTAATTATGAAAAACATTCATTAATACAATAATATTGCATTTCTTATGTAGCAGGAACGATTCTGCCTAAGATTCGGGGATGCGGACCACAGCTAATTCTAGTTTGTAAACTGATGTAATGGAAACGACTGATGCCAAAAGTGATGAGCTGTAATAAATCTAAGTGAATAAAAACCATAAACTGAAAACAATATATAATTAATTAACAAAATACATCTTTTATTAATGTAAAGCCAAAAGTGTAGAAAAGGAGCATTCATTACGACTTGAATTTACCGTACTGAGGAGGCATGTAGCAAAAGCACTAACCTATTGGAAACTGGTTGGAAAGCTTGGCTTTCCTTAGTGGGACTGAATGTCAGTCCTCAGAGGATTCAAAATAAGAATCTAAAACTAGTTTATATATAAAATATATAAATCTCTCACAGAAGGTATCCAAAGAATTTGCAACGATGCTTAAACTTTACAATAAAAATAAATACCTTTAACTAATGATTTCAAATAGCAAAAGCTATGCAATTTAACAAATATGTACTGAATAAGCTTAATCTAAATCATCAAATTAAGAAATATGAAATTTATAGTTTTAAACAAGGGAAATAATTATGACATAATAATCCTAACTGCTACATTCCTCCCCCCTAAGACAAACAATAAATTTCATTAATAAAGTCTACAAACTGAAATGTCTATCATATTCATGTTTCTGCATCAACATGATCAATACGCACGCAAAATCCAAATGTCAGGATCAAACATTAAATCCAAAATATTCATCTTTTAAAGTCGAATCACGAGAATGTTCAATGAGATCACAACACCAGTCTGATACCCTCCTCCTTCCTTCGGAAACAAATGTAAATGGAATAACATTTGGAAATTAATGTACATCAGATTAAATGTCTTTCAAGCAAGGGTCAAACTATCACTTTTAAATAAATGTCACTGTTTAACGTATACACAAACACACATCGGCATCAGTTTCAAAGAATAAGGGACGCAACTTGAGGTCTTCGTGGTAAGTATTCTTCAGATTCCATGGTACGGCATATATTGTAACGGCACATCTAATGTTAAATCCATGAAAAGTTATACCAGGCAATGTCCACCAATGTTGATCTCACAGTGGCACATTTGACTTGTACCACCGGGTTCTTTAACTGCACTCCAGCGTTGTTGATAACGGTAACACAGACCTTGTGCCACCGGAGATGGATCGGGTCCATCTGTATGCAAGGGTCTCAAATAAAGTTGGACGATGTCCATCTTTTTAGCAAGGTTCTAAATAATGGATAAGATCCATCTGTATGAGCTAGAAGTGTTCCTAACTTCAAGCTTAACGTTCTCTCTATTGGTTTCTGCCATGACAAAAGTCAAGAAGTCGGTCTCCCGTAAACTCTCTAAATAATAAATATTTAGCTAGAGATTACAATCCAGACAAACGAGCAACAACTCATAAAACAAGCCAATTCCTACTAATACTAGCTAACAGTCTACACTTCAAACTACACAGAAGATCAGCCATAATTCAAGTTAATAATGAAAATGAAGAATAAAACAAGTTGGGATGTGAAACATCCCTCCCTTTAAAAATTATAACCAAACAGTAAAAAACTGAGACGCATGACACCTCCGAGAACATTGAAATAAAACCTAAAGTAAAACTGAATATTTTCAAACAACACAATGTAAAAACAAACATTAAACAAAGGTCACACAATCTGAACTACATAAATTGTGATTTAAATCAGTCTTCGACATGCCGCCTATTTCTGAGAGCTTTACTTCACTATCTGCAGACCTTGCATCTCTATCATGAGCAATAAAAGACGCATTTGAACACTTAGACCTGACATGACCTAACTGATGACATTTAAAACATCTCTTAGGTTTACGTTTCCTTCGTGATCTCAATCGCCTCCTCAATATATTAATTAAAATTTCAAAACTGTTATGAACTGTTTTACAACAATCTAAACTTTCTGACTCGCCAATAGTCTCTGAATCACCCGAAAAATGAACAGCTTCATATTCAATAGCTAGTGATAAAGCCTCCTCTAAACTATGAGGGTGTTTAAAAGTGACAAATTTAGCCATCTCAATATTCAAACATGATGAAAATAAGTCAGTAAAATACAAATCCAAATCGGAAAAATTATCAGGATAAGCCTTATGAGCTAGTATCTTAAAACGCTGACCAAAATCAGAAATTGTTTCCTTTTCTTTCAAACTACAAACTCGCAGTTGAAATTTAAAATATGCCACCCTCTCCTTAGGATTAAACCTCTGAATGAGAATATTTTTTAAGCAGTCATAATCGTATAACTGTGGCCTCTTTAAGAAACGTAAAATAGTTTGAGCATCACCTCTCAAATTCATTACCAACTGACATGCCATCTCAAATTCATTCCACTGATTCCACAGAGAAACAGTCTCAAAATGCACAAAATAATCTGTAATATCAATGCTGATACCATCAAACAAACAAGGTTTTTCTTCAAACCTAATCATAACTAAATATACATGTAGAAAATGAACCAAACAATGAACATAAAATACCCCAGAAATAACTATTCAAAACTGGTCTGCTGAGGACTGTCATATCCAATTCCAACAAGAATTGACTCAAATGTCTGCTACATTTCTTAGTATAATTTTGTTCAGTTACAAACCAGAAAAGCTGCTTTAGAATTCCACACCCCACCCGCACTACCAAATGTAGCAGGAACAATTCTGCCCAAGATTCGGGGATGCGGACCACAGCTAATTCTAGTTTGTAAACTGATGTAATGGAAACGACTGATGCCAAAAGTGATGAGCTGTAATAAATCTAAGTGAATAAAAACCATAAACTGAAAACAATATATAATTTAATTAACAAAATACATCTTTTATTAATGTAAAGCCAAAAGTGTAGAAAAGGAGCATTCATTACGACTTGAATTTACCGTACTGAGGAGGCATGTAGCAAAAGCACTAACCTATTGGAAACTGGTTGGAAAGCTTGGCTTTCCTTAGTGGGACTGAATGTCAGTCCTCAGAGGATTCAAAATAAGAATCTAAAACTAGTTTATATATAAAATATATAAATCTCTCACAGAAGGTATCCAAAGAATTTGCAACGATGCTTAAACTTTACAATAAAAATAAATACCTTTAACTAATGATTTGAAATAGCAAAAGCTATGCAATTTAACAAATATGTACTGAATAAGCTTAATCTAAATCATCAAATTAAGAAATATGAAATTTATAGTTTTAAACAAGGGAAATAATTATGACATAATAATCCTAACTGCTACACTTATTTCAAATTCAGGAATCATTAATCAAATTATAATTTGAAACAAGTTATCCAATGTTTTCACAATAAACTTTTGACATAAATTTCAGTTTGTTGGCATGATATGCCTCATCGGGCCTTTTATAGCTGACTATGGGGTATGGGCTTTGCTCATTGTTGAAGGCCGTACAGTGACCTATAGTTGTTAATGTCTGTGTCATTTTGGTCTTTTGTGGATAGTTGTCTCATTGGCAATCATACCACATCTTCTTTTTTATACTGTAGAAATTATTGACGCAAAAAAATCATAATACATGCTAACCCTTCATTGTACCTACCCTAATTTGTGTGTCTTTAGCCTAAAACTTTTTATGCTATTTTAGATCAAGCACCGTTATAATCAAGACTGATTCCCTAGTGATAACCAGCTAAAAAATGTCCGTAAATTAAATAATATTGCCTATACCTTCATACCCTAATTTTTTTCAACACGTTTTAAAGAAAACACATGCATATTTTTTGGCCTAAGCAAAGACTGGTATTCCTTGTTAGTGAAGGGTATTACTGAAGTTCATGAAAAATCAACATGTTACACATGTTAAAGTTGCAGCAGTTTTTAATGACTCTAAAACTTAACAGAGGTCTCAGCATTGGATTTTAAATACAGATGTGCAGCTAGGATTTAAAACCATCCTCACACAATGTCCCAGTCTTGTGAAAATATTGATCCATGAATAAAATTCTCATCATATCATTTACATATTTTTCTATTATCAAATATAGAGTATGAATATATCAAACTTCTACTTAATTAATAGCAAGTGTAGAAAAACACTTAGATTAATATCATCTTTTATTAATCAATCTTTTGAATTAAGGAAAAATGTCCTTATAAATGAGTAATATGAACAATTTGAAGCTATACCATACAATATACTTATGTTGTTAGTGTGTTCTTAAAAATTAACCTATATATATATATTGATATATTTATAACTGCACATTTCATTGTTCGAAATATGCCTATTGATCATATTCTATAATCATGGTAGTACTGTTTAACATTATATAAATAACACATAGCTGAGAGGGTGATAGAGCAGATTGGTACCCCGAGAAAACATTGTCAACCGCGGCGAAGCCAAGGTTGACAATGCTTTTTCAAGGGGTACCAATCTGCTCTATCACCCTCTCAGCTATTTGTTATTTAATTTATTATACTGAACGTCCTACCGTTTTTATCTTTTACAGATTAATTTTATTTCAAAAGGATTTTCTATGACGTCACGTACATAACAACGTTACGAGTATTAGACATAAACAACAAGATGTTTTTTTTATTTTATTTTGACAGTGAAATAATAAAATTTGATCCAAAACGTAAAACTTAAGCATTGTATTGAACTACTTGATGTAAATTCAATCCATTGTCCTTTAAATTGTCGGTTTTTGATTGGTTTAGACGAGAGGGTAACATTCAAAAAAATTGTCACCCTCTCAGCTATGTGATAGAGTAAAATGACACCCTCGTATTAGCCAATCAAAATCTGGCATTTTAACTTGAAGTATAATAAATGAAATTGCTGCATCATAACTATTTGTATACTAGTTGTATGGGCAGTTGTCAATTATTGTAATTGAGTTTGTGCCAATACAATATTTGTATTTTTATATATATTTATTTATTATGTAAAACTGCATACAATATACAGATCCCGTGCTTGTATTTCCTATCATGATTTTTTTAATAGAGGGTTGTTGCTCACAAGGAAGCTATTAAACCAAGAGTTCCAAATGGTGAAGTTGAAATCATCCTTCGTAAATTTTACGGATGCCATACAGAGTTGGTTGGTTGGACCGTTATGGAATAACCGTTTTACAAATGATATGTTCCTTACGTCATAACTACAAACCCCTTCTCTTTCATGAATGTGACACCGAATTACTGAATTAGACTATTTACCGGATTTGTTATCACACAAGCAACAGGATGGTGCAACATGTGGAGCAGGATCTGCTTACCCTCTCGGAGCACCTCATTTCACCCCTAGGTTTTGGAGGGGGGGGGGGGTCGTGTTGTTTATTCTTTAGTTTTCTATGTTATGTCTTCTGTACTATTGTTTGTCTGTTTGTCTTTTTCATTTTTAGTCATGGTGTTGTCAGTTTATTTTCGATTTTAATATGAGTTTGACTGTCCCTCTTCAACAAACATGATAAAGTCTCAACGCAAGAGTAAGGATTTGAGCTTGAGTATTCCCACTCACTGGTAAATAAAAACACAAATGTTCAAAAAGGCAAACATATAACACGATGTGAATAAGACAAAAACTTATAACGTTACCCTTAAATATTGTTTGGTCAATCATGTTTTAGAGAGAAAGCCCCGCCCACTTTTTGTTGTATCAACTTAAAAATATTTCTTTACAATCACAATAAAAGTAGCCTTTTTCAAACGCGTGTATGATCCTTTTTGGAGTCTTAAACCGTAATAGGATTTTTTCCGGAAATAGATAAACATTGATTATACAAGTTTGAGCTTTCTAAAAAGTGGTGCACTGCTGCGCTCTGTCCAACTTGTGACATTGTTAGCAAACAAAATCGTGCATATTGTAGATAAATAAATAAATTCAAAGTGTATCAATAATTCAGTGATGTTTCAATAATAAATTTCAGTGTGCAATATTCGGTTACACGCCATTACTCCGACAGCCCATTAGTCCGACAATTAACCCAATAGTCCGACAACCCATTGTTCCGACAGCCCAATACTCCGACAACCCATAAGTCCGACACTTATTAAGCCAAGTATTAGGGCATCAGGGTAAAATAAAACTTGTCTGTCTGTATTATTATGTTTAGATATGTAATAATATATTTTAAGAAATAACTCCGTATATGATAACATAAGGCTGAGGTAGTTCGAATCTCGGTTCGAATACTTTCTATACACTCAATTTGAAATCTGTATAACTTGAATACTTCGTTGTTGAGTTGACTTGTGGATCTGAAAAAGCCTCACACCGTATAGCTGACTTATATAAACCTTGAAAAATCATTGTATTGTAGTTCCTGCGAAAAATGTGACGACTGAAATTTTCAACTTGGCTGTCACGTGAAAAGTGTTCGGTAAACAAGAATTTGTTGAGTAATGAATATAAGAAAACGTATCACACGATATAGCCGACTTCAATAAACCTTTCAGAAATCCTTGTAATGTCGTTCATGAAAAAGATGCAACGAAAATATCCATGGGACGGAAGGACGAACTGACGGACTGGCTGACTGACGAGTGGACGGTTGGATGGACGGACAGACAGAGATAAAAAAAAAAGTATATTCGCACTTTTGCGAAGCGGCGGTATAATGATTGGGTCAACATTAAGACTTTACAATACTAATATCGTTATATTTAATATGATATAATTATCTTCATAACACCGTAAGCCTCAGTCACAATCGGAGCCAAAACAAAATGGAAAAAAATCCAACTAGCACATTGATATCAAATAACAGTCAGTGTCAAACCAAGTACTACATAATTCAAAAGAACTAACAATATAATCATCATTTGTTTCCCCTATAATAGTAAAGTTTTCTTGTGTTTACATGAAGATTTATCATATTTATCTAACTTTTCAAAGTTCTGACATGTGTTAGACTGAATATGCTGAAAGAGTTCCTCTCTCAAATTTTGATAATGTGAGCATTCGATTGAAAAATGACGCTCATCCTCAACTTTATCAGCTGTACAATACGATTTTTTTGAACATCTGGCATTTTCAATATGGGTGAGCACCGATTCTTAATTACCATATGAACTTCCTTTCTTAAAATCAATGATATCTAAATATTTTTCCCCTTGAAAACAATCTTTAAATGAAAAATAAATGTAAAGTTTGCCACAAAACACATAATGTAGTAAGTTTTTACAATTAGACAATTTGAGAAAGACACAAGATGGACAAGAATGTCACATATTGTCTTAGATTTCTAGTTGTTATTTATGGAAAGCCACAGTGAACACCCCCCCCCCCCCCCCCCCCCCGATTATTATTATTTTTCCCATTAGAAATGCATTAAAATTAATTATTCGGCGGCCTTCAAATTCCCACCCGCAAATTATCATTATTCCCGCCCGAAGATTTTTATTAATCCCGCCCGCAGATTATTATCCTTCCCGACCGCAAATTATTATCATTCCAGACCGCAAATTATTATTATTCCAGCCCGCATATTCATATTTCTCTATTCTTTTTGCGGCGGCCGCAGTTTAATTTAACAATGTCAACAGATTATTATTACACAAACCCCGCCTTTTTACACAAGACCGAAAGATTATTTCAACACAAAACCCGCTTTTTTACACAAGGCCGACAGATTATTTCAACACATAACCCGCATTTTTAACAAAAGGCCGAAAGATTATTTCTAGCCAATCAAAAAAAATCGGGCGGGAATCCTCTAAACCAAAAGCAAAGCCGAAAGATTATTATTTTTAATGCATTTCTAATGGGAAAAATAATAATAATCGGGGGGTTCACTGTGGCTTTCCATAAGAATAGATACAAATAATCTTTCGGCTTTGCTTTTGGTTTAGAGGATTCCCGCCCGATTTTTTTTGATTGGCTAGAAATAATCGTTCGGCTTTGCTTTCGGTTTAGAGGATTCCCGCCCGATTTTTTTGTGACTTTTTGTCCTGTGACTTTTTGTCTGTGACTTTTTGTCCTGTGACTTTCTGTCATACATTCTAATATAAGACTCTGCAGGTTCATATCATCATATCATTTACATTCAACGTTTTTTTATCGGATATTTTTTTTTTACTATCAATGTTGAATCTGCGGTTCAACATTGATAGTAAAAAAAAAATATGGTGGAGGGGGGAATTGGGGCGCCAACTTTTTGTGGTCGAAATTGGGTTGATTATATTGGGAATCAGTGATGCATGGCTGGAGCCCACTTTTTTTGTAGGTCAGTACGAGGACCCCCTTATGAAAAGTTCTGGACACCCACTGTTAGGAATAACTTAGTCATAGGAATGTACAGGAAATAAAGTATGTCCTATCCTATTGAAGCAGGGACTTTCTTGTCTGTCTGTCTGTCTGTCTGGCTGGCTGGCTGGCATTTAGTTTAACCTTATATACTGGCTGGCTGGTTGGCTGGCTGGCTGTCTGTTGTGCATAATATGCGTCTTATATTCGATGGGATGTACAGGGGTCCCTAATAGCCACTCTAGACATGTATTTACAGTGTCTTATATAAGGTTAAACTAAATGCATGCAGTATGTGGATTCCCAGTTACATCTTAATAAAAAATAGAGTAGGTAGTAGGGATTTTTTAAAATTCTATGTTTGTTTTTTTTATATTATGTCTATGGATGCAACATTCTGACTTTAACAATGCTAAGTGAAAAATGACAAACAAAGTCTCTAGGAAGGCTATTATTAAGACAAAAAATGTTGGGTAGGTACTAAATTCTTCCCATTTATTCTCTGTAAAATCCATACAATATGTGTCATGCTTTACAATCAAACTCAGTGACCTTCATGTATCATTTGTCTCTCTACTCAACAAAATTGGACTTTTGTATGCTTATATAGCTCACAGGAGCCCGAAGTGCCACATTTGAGCTTATGCCATCACTGGGCGTCTGTTGTCGTCTTTAACTATTTAAAAAAAATCTTCTCCTCTGAAACTACTGGTCCAAATACCTTCAAACTTTAACTAAATGTTCCTTCGGGTATCTAGTTTATGAATTACATCCGAAGTTTTGATCCATCGACAAACATGGCCACCAAGTCTAAAAAAAAGACCATAGTGATCAAGATCTATCAGCCCTGAAATTTTCAGACGAACCGAATAACCCATTGTTGGGTTGCTGCCACTGAATTGGTTATTTTATGGAATTTTTGCAGTTTTTGGTTATTATCATGAATATTATTGAAGATAAAAAAAAAAAGATGAACTGTAAACTGCAAAAAAGTTTGTATGATCAAAATTTTCAATTGAACTTTACGGACAATGATACACACATTGATTATATTTTCTGGTTTGTGAGTCAAGATGTCTGTTCGTTCGTCGTACCGTCCGTCCGTCGTCCACACTTCGGACAATTACTCAAAAACACTTTCACCAATTTCCATGAAACTTAAGTGAATTGTTTATATCTATTGACGTAAGCTCCCTATCGTTTTTTTTTAATTTCAGATTTTAAGTTTTGGATTTATGGGGCTTTACTCATAAAAAAGGGGGGATTTTCAACACTTCGGACAATAACTTAAAAAGGTCTTTCACCAATGTCCATAAAACTTTGGTGAATTGTTTATATCTATTGATGTATACACACATTGATAATTTTTTTTGGGACGAACTTTTTTAATGATCCCTGCTCTTCAAGTATAAAGACACAGAGTAACGTTTGTCACATCATGATTTCAAAGCTTTCAACATTGATTTCAAACAAATGCTTTGAAACTCTAAATGCCAGTGTTCATGTCAAACGCTCACGTGATACCTTATACAGGGAAGATAAAACCTGAGGATTCTAGTAAAAAAAGTTTAGAGCGGGAAATACAAATATAAGATTTTTGGTAGGAACGAAAAAATAAAATAAAAAAAACTTGCTGGTAAATACAAATAAAAGATTTTCAAGTGGAACGAATACATAGGGTCGGTCAGTAAAGGGCAAACAAACAATATTTTAATTTAAGCCTCGGTGGTTAACATATAATACAGTACTCCTATATACCGTATATCAACAGTATTTTTCTATACCTACCGTCGGTGGTTAACATACAATATAGTGCTCCTATATACCGTATATCAACAGTATTTGTCTATACCTACCTCGGTGGTTAACATACAATATAGTCCTCCCTTATACCGTCTATCGACAGTACCTGTCTATATCTACCATCGGTGGTTAACATGCAATACAGTCCTTCTAAATACCATCTATCAATACTATTTTTCTCTACCTACCGTCGGTGGTTAACATATATTCTAACATGACGTCCTTCAAACGCTTTAAGTACACACCCGTGGTAAAATATGAATATATTGTAAGGGCTGTTCCGATTGTTCTCCCACGTCATATGTTTTTTTTATGAATGAGCTACTCGACGTCAAATAACAATGACGTCAGAATATTATTATTAGCAATTTACGGGAAAGTACACGCTTGGAGTGAAACGGAAAATCATCACAACAAGGAAACGTAAACAAATGATGCTAACATGTGTTATATTAGCCATTTTTGCATACATATGAGACATATAAGTACAATAATAGTTAGATTAATCTAATATTATCTAAATATGTTATCATAAATAGTTTAAGCATCATCATTTATTCAGTTTGCTCCGTTATTTTACGTCAATTTAATAGTGCGTTTATTTATTGGAACGGCAAAAAATGCCATCACCTAGAGCGCTTCGATTCAAAATAATTGCCGTATTTGTCCTATTAGAATCGAAATAATTCATGGGGGCTTGAATATATCTAGATTTTACCACGGGTTGTCCCTTTATGCCGATATTTTACCCCTCGCTATCGCTCAGGGTAAAATATTTGTCATAAAGGGCCAGCCCGTGGTAAAATCACGATATATTCAAGCCCCCATGAATTATTTCTTAACCCTTACGCTGCCACGCCAATTCGATACTTTGCCAAGACAAATTTTGGGTATTCAAAAAACAACTGTACCTCTTATGACGTCCACAATAAGAGAGCGTCACGGAAAGGGGCACAGCCGGAGGTATACAAGCATGTACCGTGCCGCGAACAACAACTGTCTTTGGTTTTAAAAATCGTTTTGATCCGAGGTGCAGCAGAAGAATTGAATGTGGGTTTTAAGTATTTGAGGGGTTCCGTAGTTATTTTAAGCGATGCATTTTTTTCTTTAAATTTGAATCTAATAAAAAAATCAGTTAAACCTGAATATTGAAAATCTAAACATTTAGCCCTATTTTACATCAAGAATGATCAAGAATGTGTTATCAAAATCCGAACTATTTTAAAATTTACATGTTTATAATGAACAGTTGTAAAAGCTGATTTTGAACATGCATGCGATATCTATTCATAAAAACATTTTTTATATAAACTTATTGGGGATTTCGGAAATGACATGAACAGTTTATGTTGTGTGGTTTTGAACTAGCTTTCAGTGTGCGAATACTGTCAGATCTAACGTTACACTGTGTCTTATTTGTGTTTTGTTTATTGATAATTGTTTTGGTTTAAATATGCCGAGTAATAAGGGACCCAGATTTAAAATAAAAAATCAAACTGGTTTCTGAATTCCATATTTGAATTTCCTGTTAAATTGTAATACTATTGTTATAATTTTCAATAATACATATTTTGTTTATAAATTGTGTGCCGGTTCACCACTGTGTGACCACTGTCCTATGTGGGAGAAGGGGGAGTGCACCCACACACATATTTTTATTCTATGTTTGTCTGTCACAATTCAGTCCAAATAAATAAATGATCACTTTCATACATAGAAAAACCTATTATTTCGAGGTAAAATGCATATTTTCCGCATATATTATACAATACGTATACACATTCCTAACCTAGTATGTCTCTGTTGATGTACTTGACTTTGTAAACATTAAGTTTACATAGTTCACATTATAAAAACATTGTTTTATTTTATTTTCAAAATGTACTGACAAATTACATGACGTCATCAAAAAGAGTGTTATTCGTGACGTTTATGTGTAAGACGTTGAAATGAAGTTGATTGCAGGTACTTGAATACCCTTTATCAGTATTGTAAGTAACGGTAATAGTTTTATGAGGGGGAAGGGGCATGACATTTTTCGGGACGTCCGGATCCGGGAATTCTTTTGTCGAAATTCGGGATATCGGAATTTGAATTTCTTTAATTTCGGGACCTCGGGATTTCATGTTTTTAACCCCGGAATTTCGTCCCCCTCTCTTTTCATCGATTTGCATTGTGAAAAGTGTAATTCATTGCAAAAGTTCTTATTCCATCATATCAGAGTTTCATTTTTTGAAATATATTGATATTTGCTGAAATATGTTAAATTTAAAGAAGGTTTTATTTTGGAAACAATATACTAAAATATTTGCTCTGTTGTTGTATAAACTTGGAAGTATTGTGTCGAAGTCTGTACACTATTTTTTTGATAAATAGTGCCGAAGTCAACAATATTATTTTCAGGCAGCAGGTCGTCAGCGGAAGAATAAAAGAGCAAACGACCGTTCACTATAACTATGATAAAAAGTCACAGAGATTTATTTCAAGGACTTTCAAGCTGCAGGGTTTGCAATTTTTTTTAAACTATTGGAATAATAAAATAAAAAAAACATAATTAACATCATTGAAATGAAAAGTCTTATTTAAGAAATTGAGTTCCTCATTTAAACTAGTATCACGTCTTTTCATCATAGTTTAAAAAACAAAATGATATTAAAAAAAGAAAGAGGGGAAAGATGTGCTATGATTGCCAATGTGACAACTTTCCACAACAGACCAAATGACACAGAAATTGATAACTAAACTGGTCATCATAATCTGTCTTCATTTAACATATGCACTAGTTCTATATTTTTTTTCTTTTAACTTATAAAACCCAGCTCTCCTTGACTGGAATAATTATGTTAGTTTTAAAAAGACTGACGGTTAGTTGTCCTGCTTGCTTCTTTCACATATTTCTTGAAACGGCCATTATTCTACGATGGTTTCTACATGTATGACGTCATATTTTGATATTACGTCAATGTCATATAACGGCGGCAATGAGAAGTCTGATAATTGTAACAATTGTAATAAACCGAAACATTCAAGTATTTCAACCCCGTGTCGAGCCTCAATGTAATACCGTACAAATCTGTGACGTACCGTGTATTGTTACAGAACAGACAAAATAGGCAACCGTTGTCAAGCCTAAATAAAGCCCGTTGGCATTTGAAAGGAGTACAGAAAGCCTAAATATAGGCTTTACGGCATAGTAAGGGTTAAATACAGTGCACCTATATACCGTATATTAACAGTATTTGTCTATACCTACCGTCGGTGGTTAACATACAATACAGTCCTTCTATATACCGTCTATCAATACTATTTTTCTCTACCTACCGTCGGTGGTTAACATATAATACAGGGCACCTATATACCGTCTATCAATACTATTTTTCTCTACCTACCGTCGGTGGTTAACATATAATACAGGGCACCTATATACCGTCTATCAATACTATTTTTCCCTACCTACCGTCGGTGGTTAACATATAATACAGGGCACCTATATACCGTCTATCAATACTATTTTTCTCTACCTACCGTCGGTGGTTAACATATAATACAGGGCACCTATATACCGTCTATCAACACTATTTGTGTATACCTACCGTCGGTGTTTAACATACAATATAGTTCTCCCTTATACCGTATATCAACAGTATTTGTCTATACCTACCGTCGGTGGTTAACATACAATATAGTACTCCTATATACCGTATATCAACAGTATTTGTGTATACCTACCGTCAGTGGTTAACATACAATATAGTGCTCCTATATACCGTCTATCAACAGTATTTGTGTATACCTACCGTCGGTGGTTAACATACAATATAGTGCTCCTATATACCGTCTATCAACAGTATTTATCTATACCTACCTCGGTGGTTAACATACAATATAGTACTCCTATATACCGTCTATCAACAGTATTTGTCTATACCTACCGTCGGTGGTTAACATACAATATAGTGCTCCTATATACCGTCTATCAACAGTATTTGTCTATACCTACCGTCGGTGGTTAACATACAATATAGTGCTCCTATATACCGTCTATCAACAGTATTTGTCTATACCTACCTCGGTGGTTAACATACAATATAGTACTCCTATATACCGTCTATCAACAGTATTTGTCTATACCTACCTTCGGTGGTTAACATACAATATAGTGCTCCTATATACCGTCTATCAACAGTATTTGTCTATACCTACCGTCGGTGGTTAACATACAATATAGTGCTCCTATATACCGTCTATCAACAGTATTTGTCTATACCTACCGTCGGTGGTTAACATACAATACAGTGCTCCTATATACCGTCTATCAACAGTATTTGTGTATACCTACCGTCAGTGGTTAACATACAATATAGTGCTCCTGTATACCGTCTATCATCAGTATTTGTGTATACCTACCGTCGGTGGTTAACATGCAATATAGTGCACCTTTATACTGTCTATCAACAGTATTTGTGGATACCTACCGTCGGTGGTTAACATACAATATAGTGCTCCTATGTACCGTCTATCAACAGTATTTGTGTATACCTACCGTCGGTGCTTTACATACAATATAGTGCTCTTATATACCGTCTATCAACAGTATTTGTTTATACCTACCGTCGGTGGTTAACATATATTCTAACATGACGTCCTTCAAACGCTTTAAGTACACACCCGTGGTAAAATATGAATATATTGTAAGGGCTGTTCCGATTGTTCTCCCACGTCATATGTTTTTTTTATGAATGAGCTACTCGACGTCAAATAACAATGACGTCAGAATATTATTATTAGCAATTTACGGGAAAGTACACGCTTGGAGTGAAACGGAAAATCATCACAACAAGGAAACGTAAACAAATGATGCTAAAATGTGTTATATTAGCCATTTTTGCATACATATGAGACATATAAGTACAATAATAGTTAGATTAATCTAATATTATCTAAATATGTTATCATAAATAGTTTAAGCATCATCATTTATTCAGTTTGCTCCGTTATTTTACGTCAATTTAATAGTGCGTTTATTTATTGGAACGGCAAAAAATGCCATCACCTAGAGCGCTTCGATTCAAAATAATTGCCGTATTTGTCCTATTAGAATCGAAATAATTCATGGGGGCTTGAATATATCTAGATTTTACCACGGGTTGTCCCTTTATGCCGATATTTTACCCCTCGCTATCGCTCAGGGTAAAATATTTGTCATAAAGGGCCAGCCCGTGGTAAAATCACGATATATTCAAGCCCCCATGAATTATTTCTTAAATACAGTGCACCTATATACCGTATATTAACAGTATTTGTCTATACCTACCGTCGGTGGTTAACATACAATACAGTCCTTCTATATACCGTCTATCAATACTATTTTTCTCTACCTACCGTCGGTGGTTAACATATAATACAGGGCACCTATATACCGTCTATCAATACTATTTTTCTCTACCTACCGTCGGTGGTTAACATATAATACAGGGCACCTATATACCGTCTATCAATACTATTTTTCTCTACCTACCGTCGGTGGTTAACATATAATACAGGGCACCTATATACCGTCTATCAATACTATTTTTCTCTACCTACCGTCGGTGGTTAACATATAATACAGGGCACCTATATACCGTCTATCAACACTATTTGTGTATACCTACCGTCGGTGTTTAACATACAATATAGTTCTCCCTTATACCGTATATCAACAGTATTTGTCTATACCTACCGTCGGTGGTTAACATACAATATAGTACTCCTATATACCGTATATCAACAGTATTTATCTATACCTACCTCGGTGGTTAACATACAATATAGTACTCCTATATACCGTCTATCAACAGTATTTGTCTATACCTACCTTCGGTGGTTAACATACAATATAGTGCTCCTATATACCGTCTATCAACAGTATTTGTCTATACCTACCGTCGGTGGTTAACATACAATATAGTGCTCCTATATACCGTCTATCAACAGTATTTGTCTATACCTACCGTCGGTGGTTAACATACAATACAGTGCTCCTATATACCGTCTATCAACAGTATTTGTGTATACCTACCGTCAGTGGTTAACATACAATATAGTGCTCCTGTATACCGTCTATCATCAGTATTTGTGTATACCTACCGTCGGTGGTTAACATGCAATATAGTGCACCTTTATACTGTCTATCAACAGTATTTGTGGATACCTACCGTCGGTGGTTAACATACAATATAGTGCTCCTATGTACCGTCTATCAACAGTATTTGTGTATACCTACCGTCGGTGCTTTACATACAATATAGTGCTCTTATATACCGTCTATCAACAGTATTTGTTTATACCTACCGTCGGTGGTTAATATACAATATAGTGTTCCTATATACCGTCTATCAACAGTATGTGTGTATACCTACCGTCGGTGGTTAACATACAATATAGTGCTCCTATATCGTCTATCATCAGTATTTGTGTATACCTACCGTCGGTAGTTAACATACAATATAGTGCTCCTATATACCGTCTATCAACAGTATTTGTGTATACCTACCGTCGGTGCTTTACATACAATATAGTGCTCCTATATACCGTCTATCAACAGTATTTGTGTATACCTACCGTCAGTGGTTAACATACAATATAGTGCTCCTATATACCGTCTATCAACAGTAATTGTCTATACCTACCGTCGGTAGTTAACATACAATACAGTGCTCCTATATACCGTCTATCAACAGTATTTGTGTATACCTACCGTCAGTGGTTAACATACAATATAGTGCTCCTAAATACTGTCTATCATCAGTATTTGTGTAAACCTACCGTTGGTGGTTAACATACAATATAGTGCTCCTATATACCGTCTATCAACAGTATTTGTGTATACCTACCGTCGGTGGTTAACATATAATATAGTGCTCCTATATACCGTCTATCAACAGTATGTGTGTATACCTACCGTCAGTGGTTAACATACAATATAGTGCTCCTGTATACCGTCTATCATCAGTATTTGTGTATACCTACCGTCAGTGGTTAACATACAATATAGTGCTCCTATATACCGTCTATCAACAGTAATTGTGTATACCTACCGTCGGCGGTTAACATACAATATAGTGCTCCTATATATTTATACCGTCTATCAACAGTATTTGTGTATATCACCGTCGGTAGTTAACATACAATATAGTGCTCCTATACACCGTCTATCAACAGTATTTGTGTATACCTACCGTCGGTGCTTTACATACAATATAGTGCTCTTATATACCGTCTATCAACAGTATTTGTTTATACCTACCGTCGGTGGTTAATATACAATATAGTGTTCCTATATACCGTCTATCAACAGTATGTGTGTATACCTACCGTCAGTGGTTAACATACAATATAGTGCTCCTATATACCGTCTATCAACAGTATTTGTGTATACCTACCGTTGGTGGTTAACATACAATAATATAGTGCTCCTATATACCGTCTATCAACAGTATTTGTCTATACCTACCGTCGGTGGTTAACATACAATATAGTGCTCCTATATACCGTCTATCAACAGTATTTGTGTATACCTACCGTCGGTGGTTAACATACAATATAGTGCTGCTAAATACTGTCTATCAACAGTATTTGTGTATACCTATCGTTGGTGGTTAACATACAATATAGTGCTCCTATATACCGTCTATCAACAGTATTTGTGTATACCTACCGTCGGTGGTTAACATACAATATAATGCTCCTATATACCGTCTATCAACAGTATTTGTGGATACCTACCGTCGGTGGTTAACATACAATATAGTGCTCCTATATACCGTCTATCAACAGTATTTGTGTATACCTACCGTCGGTGGTTAACATACAATATAGTGCTCCTATACACCGTATATCAACAGTATTTGTGTATACCTACCGTCGGTGCTTAACATACAATATAGTGCTCCTATATACCGTCTATCAACAGTATTTGTGTATACCTACCGTCGGTGGTTAACATACAATATAGTGCTCCTGTATACCGTCTATCAACAGTATTTGTGTATACCTACCGTCGGTGGTTAACATACAATATAGTGCTCCTATATATATATACCGTCTATCAACAGTATTTGTGTATATCACCGTCGGTAGTTAACATTCAATATAGTGCTCCTATATACCGTCTATCATCAGTATTTGTGTATACCTACCGTCAGTGGTTAACATACAATACAGTGCTCCTATATACCGTCTATCAACAGTATTTGTGCATACCTACCGTCAGTGGTTAACATACAATATAATGCTCCTATATACCGTCTATCAACAGTATTTGTGTATACCTACCGTCAGTGGTTAACATACAATATAATGCTCCTATATACCGTCTATCAACAGTATTTGTGTATACCTACCGTCAGTGGTTAACATACAATATAGTGCTCCTATATACCGTCTATCAACAGTATTTGTGTATACCTACCGTCGGTAGTTAACATACAATATAGTGCTCCTATATACCATCTATCAACAGTAATTGTCTATACCTACCGTCGGTAGTTAACATACAATATAGTGCTCCTATATACCGTCTATCAACAGTAATTGTCTATACCTACCGTCGGTAGTTAACATACAATATAGTGCTCCTATATACCGTCTATCAACAGTAATTGTCTATACCTACCGTCGGTGGTTAACATACAATATAGTGCTCCTATATACCGTCTATCAACAGTATTTGTGTATACCTACCGTCGGTGGTTAACATACAATATAGTGCTCCTATATACCGTCTATCAACAGTATTTGTGTATACCTACCATCGGTGGTTAACATATAATATAGTGCTCCTATATACCGTCTATCAACAGTATTTGTCTATACCTACCGTCGGTGGTTAACATACAATATAGTGCTCCTATATACCGTCTATCAACAGTATTTGTGTATACCTACCGTCAGTGGTTAACATAAAATATAGTGCTCCTGTATACCGTCTATCATCAGTATGTGTGTATACCTACCGTCAGTGGTTAACATACAATATAGTGCTCCTATATACCGTCTATCAACAGTAATTGTCTATACCTACCGTCGGTGGTTAACATATAATATAGTGCTCCTATATACCGTCTATCATCAGTATTTGTGTATATCTACCGTCGGTGGTTAACATACAATACAGTGCTCCTGTATACCGTCTATCATCAGTATTTGTGTATACCTACCGTCGGTGGTTAACATATAATACAGTGCTCCTCTATACCGTCTATCATCAGTATTTGTGTATACCTACCGTCGGTGGTTAACATACAATACAGTGCTCCTGTATACCGTCTATCATCAGTATTTGTGTATACCTACCGTCGGTGGTTAACATACAATATAGTGCTCCTATATACTGTCAATCAACAGTATGTGTGTATACCTACCGTCGGTGGTTAACATACAATATAGTGCTCCTATATACCGTCTATCAACAGTATTTGTGTATACCTACCGTCGGTGGTTAACATACAATATAGTGCTCCTATATACCGTCTATCAACAGTATTTGTGTATACCTACCGTCGGTGGTTAACATACAATATAGTGCTCCTAAATACTGTCTATCATCAGTATTTGTGTATACCTACCGTCGGTAGTTAACATACAATATAGTGCTCCTATATACCGTCTATCAACAGTATTTGTGTATACCTACCGTGGGTGGTTAACATACAATATAGTGCTCCTATATACCGTCTATCAACAGTAATTGTCTATACCTACCGTCGGTAGTTAACATACAATATAGTGCTCCTATATACCGTCTATCAACAGTAATTGTCTATACCTACCGTCGGTATTTAACATACAATATAGTGCTCCTATATACCGTCTATGAACAGTAATTGTCTATACCTACCGTCGGTGGTTAACATATAATATAGTGCTCCTGTATACCGTCTATCAACAGTATTTGTGTATACCTACCGTCGGTGGTTAACATGCAATATAGTGCTCCTATATACCGTCTATCAACAGTATTTGTGTATACCTACCGTCGGTGGTTAACATACAATATAGTGCTCCTATATACTGTCAATCAACAGTATGTGTGTATACCTACCGTCGGTGGTTAACATACAATATAGTGCTCCTATATACCGTCTATCAACAGTATTTGTGTATACCTACCGTCGGTGGTTAACATACAACATAGTGCTCCTATATACCGTCTATCAACAGTATGTGTGTATACCTACCGTCGGTGGTTAACATACAATATAGTGCTCCTATATACCGTCTATCAACAGTATTTGTCTATACCTACCGTCGGTGGTTAACATACAATATAGTGCTCCTATATACCGTCTATCAACAGTATTTGTGTATACCTACCGTCAGTGGTTAACATAAAATATAGTGCTCCTGTATACCGTCTATCATCAGTATGTGTGTATACCTACCGTCAGTGGTTAACATACAATATAGTGCTCCTATATACCGTCTATCAACAGTAATTGTCTATACCTACCGTCGGTGGTTAACATATAATATAGTGCTCCTATATACCGTCTATCATCAGTATTTGTGTATATCTACCGTCGGTGGTTAACATACAATACAGTGCTCCTAAATACTGTCTATCATCAGTATTTGTGTATACCTACCGTCGGTAGTTAACATACAATATAGTGCTCCTATATACCGTCTATCAACAGTATTTGTGTATACCTACCGTGGGTGGTTAACATACAATATAGTGCTCCTATATACCGTCTATCAACAGTAATTGTCTATACCTACCGTCGGTAGTTAACATACAATATAGTGCTTCTATATACCGTCTATCAACAGTAATTGTCTATACCTACCGTCGGTAGTTAACATACAATATAGTGCTCCTATATACCGTCTATGAACAGTAATTGTCTATACCTACCGTCGGTGGTTAACATATAATATAGTGCTCCTGTATACCGTCTATCAACAGTATTTGTGTATACCTACCGTCGGTGGTTAACATGCAATATAGTGCTCCTATATACCGTCTATCAACAGTATTTGTGTATACCTACCGTCGGTGGTTAACATACAATATAGTGCTCCTATATACCGTCTATCAACAGTATTTGTGTATACCTACCGTCGGTGGTTAACATACAATATAGTGCTCCTATATACCGTCAATCAACAGTATGTGTGTATACCTACCGTCGGTGGTTAACATACAATATAGTGCTCCTATATACTGTCAATCAACAGTATTTGTGTATACCTACCGTCGGTGGTTAACATACAATACAGTGCTCCTATATACCGTCTATCAACAGTATTTGTTTATACCTACCGTCGGTGGTTAACATACAATATAGTGCTCCTATATACCGTCTATCAACAGTATTTGTGTATACCTACCGTCGGTGGTTAACATACAACATAGTGCTCCTATATACCGTCTATCAACAGTATGTGTGTATACCTACCGTCGGTGGTTAACATACAATATAGTGCTCCTATATACCGTCTATCAACAGTATTTGTGTATACCTACCGTCGGTGGTTAACATACAATATAGTGCTCCTATATACCGTCTATCAACAGTATTTGTCTATACCTACCGTCGGTGGTTAACATATAATATAGTGCTCCTATATACCGTCTATTAAAGTATTTGTTTATACCTACCGTCGGTAGTTAACATACAATATAGTGCTCCTATATACCGTCTATCAACAGTATTTGTGTATACCTACCGTCGGTGGTTAACATACAATATAGTGCTCCTATATACCGTCTATCAACAGTATTTGTGTATACCTACCGTCGGTGGTTAACATACAACATAGTGCTCCTATATACCGTCTATCAACAGTATGTGTGTATACCTACCGTCGGTGGTTAACATACAATATAGTGCTCCTATATACCGTCTATCAACAGTATTTGTGTATACCTACCGTCGGTGGTTAACATACAATACAGTGCTCCTGTATACCGTCTATCATCAGTATTTGTGTATACCTACCGTCGGTGGTTAACATACAATATAGTGCTCCTATATACTGTCAATCAACAGTATGTGTGTATACCTACCGTCGGTGGTTAACATACAATATAGTGCTCCTATATACCGTCTATCAACAGTATTTGTGTATACCTACCGTCGGTGGTTAACATACAATATAGTGCTCCTATATACCGTCTATCAACAGTATTTGTGTATACCTACCGTCGGTGGTTAACATACAAGATAGTGCTCCTAAATACTGTCTATCATCAGTATTTGTGTATACCTACCGTCGGTAGTTAACATACAATATAGTGCTCCTATATACCGTCTATCAACAGTATTTGTGTATACCTACCGTGGGTGGTTAACATACAATATAGTGCTCCTATATACCGTCTATCAACAGTAATTGTCTATACCTACCGTCGGTAGTTAACATACAATATAGTGCTCCTATATACCGTCTATCAACAGTAATTGTCTATACCTACCGTCGGTATTTAACATACAATATAGTGCTCC
The DNA here is from genome assembly GCF_036588685.1 of Mytilus trossulus. NCBI lineage: Eukaryota > Metazoa > Mollusca > Bivalvia > Mytilida > Mytilidae > Mytilus > Mytilus trossulus. The sequence goes on from NW_026963296.1 coordinate 1,719,767, forward strand.
TATATACCGTCTATGAACAGTAATTGTCTATACCTACCGTCGGTGGTTAACATATAATATAGTGCTCCTGTATACCGTCTATCAACAGTATTTGTGTATACCTACCGTCGGTGGTTAACATGCAATATAGTGCTCCTATATACCGTCTATCAACAGTATTTGTGTATACCTACCGTCGGTGGTTAACATACAATATAGTGCTCCTATATACTGTCAATCAACAGTATGTGTGTATACCTACCGTCGGTGGTTAACATACAATATAGTGCTCCTATATACCGTCTATCAACAGTATTTGTGTATACCTACCGTCGGTGGTTAACATACAACATAGTGCTCCTATATACCGTCTATCAACAGTATGTGTGTATACCTACCGTCGGTGGTTAACATACAATATAGTGCTCCTATATACCGTCTATCAACAGTATTTGTCTATACCTACCGTCGGTGGTTAACATACAATATAGTGCTCCTATATACCGTCTATCAACAGTATTTGTGTATACCTACCGTCAGTGGTTAACATAAAATATAGTGCTCCTGTATACCGTCTATCATCAGTATGTGTGTATACCTACCGTCAGTGGTTAACATACAATATAGTGCTCCTATATACCGTCTATCAACAGTAATTGTCTATACCTACCGTCGGTGGTTAACATATAATATAGTGCTCCTATATACCGTCTATCATCAGTATTTGTGTATATCTACCGTCGGTGGTTAACATACAATACAGTGCTCCTAAATACTGTCTATCATCAGTATTTGTGTATACCTACCGTCGGTAGTTAACATACAATATAGTGCTCCTATATACCGTCTATCAACAGTATTTGTGTATACCTACCGTGGGTGGTTAACATACAATATAGTGCTCCTATATACCGTCTATCAACAGTAATTGTCTATACCTACCGTCGGTAGTTAACATACAATATAGTGCTTCTATATACCGTCTATCAACAGTAATTGTCTATACCTATCGTCGGTAGTTAACATACAATATAGTGCTCCTATATACCGTCTATGAACAGTAATTGTCTATACCTACCGTCGGTGGTTAACATATAATATAGTGCTCCTGTATACCGTCTATCAACAGTATTTGTGTATACCTACCGTCGGTGGTTAACATGCAATATAGTGCTCCTATATACCGTCTATCAACAGTATTTGTGTATACCTACCGTCGGTGGTTAACATACAATATAGTGCTCCTATATACTGTCAATCAACAGTATGTGTGTATACCTACCGTCGGTGGTTAACATACAATATAGTGCTCCTATATACTGTCAATCAACAGTATTTGTGTATACCTACCGTCGGTGGTTAACATACAATACAGTGCTCCTATATACCGTCTATCAACAGTATTTGTTTATACCTACCGTCGGTGGTTAACATACAATATAGTGCTCCTATATACCGTCTATCAACAGTATTTGTGTATACCTACCGTCGGTGGTTAACATACAACATAGTGCTCCTATATACCGTCTATCAACAGTATGTGTGTATACCTACCGTCGGTGGTTAACATACAATATAGTGCTCCTATATACCGTCTATCAACAGTATTTGTGTATACCTACCGTCGGTGGTTAACATACAATATAGTGCTCCTATATACCGTCTATCAACAGTATTTGTCTATACCTACCGTCGGTGGTTAACATATAATATAGTGCTCCTATATACCGTCTATTAAAGTATTTGTTTATACCTACCGTCGGTAGTTAACATACAATATAGTGCTCCTATATACCGTCTATCAACAGTATTTGTGTATACCTACCGTCGGTGGTTAACATACAATATAGTGCTCCTATATACCGTCTATCAACAGTATTTGTGTATACCTACCGTCGGTGGTTAACATACAATATAGTGCTCCTATATACCGTCTATCAAAGTATTTGTTTATACCTACCGTCGGTAGTTAACATACAATATAGTGCTCCTATATACCGTCTATCAAAGTATTTGTTTATACCTACCGTCGGTAGTTAACATACAATATAGTGCTCCTATACACAGTCTATCAACAGTATTTGTGTATACCTACCGTCGGTGGTTAACATACAATATAGTGCTCCTATATACCGTCTATCAACAGTATTTGTGTATACCTACCGTCGGTTGTTATTATGCAATATCAAAACAAACCATGTTCAATCGGCAGTCCAAATTTTCGTATCTATACTTCACTCTGAATGACCGATGACAGTAACATTAAGTCCCTATTTTATCTATTAATTAGTTTTTCTCCCCGAACTTTTCTGAAATATTTGCGGCTGTACTGATGGCAACAACAATCAATCAATTTCTTGAGGGGCTTCTTAATCTAAATATCATATTATTTTTTAATCTAACAAGTAATATGTGATCGGTGAATGTACGTTTGACAATAGACCACTTTCGAGTTCATCCGTCACCGGAAAAAACTCGTCAATTATACGCGCCTTTATCACCGTCATTTTTGCGTTTAGGGGCGTCGTCACTTTCATTTCAATGTTGAGCGAGTGGTTGGAAAACTATAATTCTATATTGTACGAATTATTCGGCAAATTTAATTCTAAAAATTGACAACCAGCACTGGTGTCATTAGGGAATTGTCATTAAGTACCTACAGAACAACCATTATTTCTAGTTTATCCTACACAGTGACGATCACTAAGACGCTTGATGAACGTAAATATTGCAGGGATACAGGCGAGCCCCTCGATCTGGTAAATGACGTCATAAAGGCGTGTATAAGTTACGAGTTTTTTCCGGTGACGGATGAACTCGAAAGTGGTCTATTACGCCAATTTTGAATATATCGAAAAATCATATTTGTTTTCATTTGCGCACATTGACAATTTTTTATTAGCGCCAAATTAATTCGAAAGGTTAGATCTGATAAATTTAGATGATTTTTTTTTTTTTTAAACCAAACGCAGCAGTTCAATGAATACAAGATATCATATAGATAAATGTGTATATAGACATATGTTGAGCTCATGGGTGTCATCATTTAAACACACGTCTGGTACCCGAACATTTACTTTAATATATGGAACCGATGCCATAAAGAAAATACAGGCATTAACTTGTAAAAATGATAATCAGATCTCTATTGTTGGGAAGATATCACAAGGTTGCAGTTCAACAGAAGTGTTGCATGACAATACTCGGTTAAGAAAGATTTGTGCATATGCAAATGTGCTTTTTATGTCAAACCGTTACTATCTTATTTTATAAAGTGCTACTTCAGGTGTGATGTACACAGTTTTAGAACTTTTGCAATAAACTTATCCTGCTTTCAATTCCCCCTCCTCCTCCCCGTCACGTGTAAGCAAGTGGCAGGTGTCAAAAGGCCAGAAGGAATATTTTTGTTATTATATAAACAAATTCTATACATCTTATATGCCTCATGACTTGTGTTTTCCGGTTAATTTGTTCAAATGAAGAAAAGAAAATTGGCGCAGAGAAATAAAAAAAAAATGGCTCTAATTTAGTGCAGATTGGCGCAAATGGAAAAAGCTGCAGCAAATATAATCTTTTCTCGAATCAGATCAAGTTGGTGTTTTCTTTCTTTTTTTTCATTCAGTTTCATCTAGTCCATTTGTTCATTTGACTCTGTCTCCAGCACGACTAAAAAAAAGATGAATTTTAATTCATGATGTATAGACGTTCAGGTTTTCGTTTTATTATATAAAAAAAAAAGAAGATCTGGCATGGTTGCCAATGAGACAACTCTCCAAAAGAGACCAAATGACACAGGAATTAACTATAAAAAAAACCTATAACAGATCACGGTACAGATGTCTGTAAATTCAGAAATAATGCGAGGTTTTTATTTTTGCGCAAATGCGACAGAGTTGTAATCGCAATAATAAAACTCGCATTTTGAAATATTATATATGAAATTAAAGAGGATTTTTTTTTATAATCATTTTATTCAAAATCTATAGTTCAAGTTTGTAGTGACAAACATCGCATTAATGATAGCACGCATCAATATTAGTATTTGATGTGATATTTGACAAGTTTACAGATAAAGATAAAGATATTTTATTTCCTAATCCTAGGGCTCATAACAAGCATGTAATCACAAAAAGTAAAAATAAAAAGCCTTTCTCTCCCACTCTCATACACTCACACATACAACTATTGTTCTGATTAAGGATGATTGATTTAACAGTACAACATGTACATGAAAAAAATAAAATACAGATAAAAATACCAATACAAATTTATTTTTTTATGAGGAGAGTCAGTTGCCTACATTGTATATATGGAACGAAGGATAACTCTTACTGCCCAGAAAAGAACAATTCAAGTATATAATGTTACAATGAACTGGTGAAGACTATAAATAAGTTTTATAAGTTTCAGTTAAGCAAATATTTAGTTTCTCAATGTGTAAAATGAGGATAGCAATTCACATAATTTAGAGTTAAAATGAAGGCTATCGTTTGACATAAACCAAATAAGCAGATTACTATTAGATATTTTGGATAAATATGGGTATTTTGCAAAGAGTTCATCCAGAAAGATTTTTCTTTCCTTATTATAAAGGGTACATTTAAATAAAAAATGTTCTTCGTCTTCAACCGAGTTCATTGAACAAAACTGGCATGTTCTCTCTGATCTTGGCAGTGTAATATTTTTTCCATGGTCATCAATTTTTCGTTCGTAACGGCCTCTCTCTATGTGGAGACAATGATTACTTATTCTAAATCTAGTTAGTATAACTCTAATTATCTCTGTTCTCAATATTGAAGTAATCTTCAAAAGTGAAATTATGTTTAAATTTAAAGTAGTTGCTCAATTTACTGTGATTATCTTTTTTAATTAAGTCTTTTTGATGGCTCCAATATGTTAAAAAATCAGTTTTGATACATTTTCTAAGTAAAATTTTGAATTTATTTTTACTGAGTTTTTTACTAATTGCTAATGTAAATCAAGTTTTTCACTAACAAACTTTATGTTTGCATACCACGATTCATCAGCCACAGCTTTATCAAGAGGAGCTTTCAATATAAGCATCACTTAAGAGATCAGTGGGCGACTTTTCCAGGCGGTTTACATCTTTATTTTAACTGAAAATTGTATAATTAGTTTATTATTCTCCTAAGTTCATTTTAGAAGGTATAATTCCTCTATACAAATGGCAAAATCTTCCATAAAATATCCAGTAAGTTGGATTAAACGTTTACCAAATCATCCCAATATAGTTTGATTTCTATATTCACTTTTCTATTCCGTTCTTGCACAGTGATATAGTTCAGTTTGCGTCATCCCATATTCTAGCAAAGGGAGATTATCTCATAATCACCGTTACATAAGTATTAGCTTTCGTACATAAAATAGTTAGCTTGAACTGTATGATCCTGTATGAATCTGATCTTTATATTAATAGTGCATAAATGGTTCACAAAAAGGTCTTATTCAAACATTAAACAGTATCGAAACGATTAGTGCATTATAGTATAGGCATGCAAAAAGAATCAATAGGCAAAATATGCTTAGTGTCTACCGTCTAATTCTAATTGCTAATATTTACTGTATTGTACATAGCTCAATTCCATTCCATTCAATTCATTTTTTTTTTAATTTTCAGCAGAAAACAGTATTTCTAACAATTAAATGCAACTGACTCCGGTAATGACTCTCATGTTTTTATTTACATCGCTGTCAATCATCCGGTAAAGATGAATATTCATAACTACCCTCGATGGTTAACGTCCCTCGCTGGTTAACTTTAAGTGCCGAAACCGTTAAGGTGATGTTCGCTCCTCTTGTTTTTGAATATTTTGCCACATACTCGGAATCCTCTGGCTTTATCCATGTAATGCCATAAGAAAAATGTCTCCCATAACCCCTATTGTATTATAATAAAAAGGGTACTAATGTTAAATGTGCGAAAAGTCTAAAGAGAATTATTTCCCGCCAAATTTTCAATGGCTTCAATCTCGTAACCATGCACACGGACCCTACATTTTTTTCTGTTTTTTTAGTTTCATTTCTTTTTATAGATGTGATATTAACCGTTGATTTTTTTTATATATAAAAAAATGCACTTTAGAAATTTAAATGATATAATAATAGATAAAATTCTATGTATACTCAACCCAAATTCACACATTTAGGTAAATTTTCAGTGTAACGTTAAGTTGTAGGAACATCGTGCACAACGTTTTGGTCCTTTTTAAAACATTCTATAGAACTGAGGACAGCGGACTCTTGAAATATTTATCTTTATATTTACTTTAATTATTATGTATTCAGCAGTGGCGGATCCAGGGGACGGGGTTCCGGGGGTTGGAATCCCTCAATTTGGACGATCAATGCATTTGAATGGGGACATATAGTTGCCCCCCTTTTTATCCTGAGTTGGGAACCACCACCCCTTTTTTAGACGGCTGGATCCGCCCCTGGTAATGATGTTTTTTTTTGTTAGTGAATGTTTTCATTTTGTTATGTTGTGGCGTGACATGCTATATAAGATATATATAGTGTTATTGCAATAAGAATTTGAATTGAATTGAATTATTTATACTATCAATCTATAACAGTCTTTTGAACATCTTGTTGTTTTGAAACAATAAGTTCCACCCGTGTGTGTTGCATTTAAAACTTTATCCAGGTGTATATGACAAATTGCACAAATATTGCAGATATTTAGTGTTAAAATTTTACATAGCACAAAATTTTTTTGGCTATTTTTTTTTTTATTTACACCTTGTTATATACGTACATCTGTTGAACAAGAAGTTGGCAAAACAACAACTATAAGTATATCAATTTTAAGATGACTTTACTTCTGAATATGTGTTAAATTGGTTATATTTATATTTTAAAAAGTAGTTAATGTAAAAGCATAGACTATGAAACTAGGTTCAAAGCCCGTTGCACTCAATATCAAAGTATACATTTTCATTGACTTTACAGTTACTTTAATTTCTTTTCTTTTTCCAAGGTCGCTCGACAATAAAAAAATAATGTTTATTTCATTCTAAAGTAAGCCAACCGAGATGTTATTACTTGTGTTGACAAAACAGATTATTTAAAGAGATATTTTATTAATAACTTATAATCTTTAAAAAAAGTTCGATGACATGATGCAAGGGATAAAAAATAATCAAGGATGCAGGGCGATAATAATGTCCTTGATACGGACGTGTCAAGGTCTTATGCGTTTCAGGATGCGCGCAGGCTATTAAAAGTTCAATCAGGTCCCGGATGATTTGATAAGGTCCAACAGTTTGTCTCCATCGTTTGAAACGAAAGGTAAGATTGTATGGGTTACAAAAAAAAGATGTTTTTAATTAGTTTTTTGACATTTTTTGGTTTTTTTTTGTTCGTTTTGTGTTTTGTTTTGAATAAAGAATAAAAATCTATCGTTATAGGCCAATGAATTCAGTTTGAAACGTTACGATATGTAAGACTGTCTGGTTTATTTTCTCAAAAAATAATCGAATGTTTTTATGTTTATTTTATCATTATATTTCATTCTGTTTGAAATAAAGAACTGATCATTCGTAGGAGGGATTTTGCGGATTTTAGGCACACGAACAAATGGAATAAATGAAATTTCATTCTTTTTTTTTTTTAAACAAAATACGCTTCAAGAAGGAAATTGATCATTATATAATGCGGGATATATAGTTAAGAAAATGTACCACCACGCAGAAGTAGGTTCATTATTCTTTATTCAGTTTTCGGAATTCAGTTTTCAACTTTTATAGGTATGAACAATGAAAGAGTTCCTTTTTTTCAACTTCTAAGTTTGAATAATGAAAAAGTTTGGGTTTTTTTCTATTTAAAAGGAATAATTAATAGTTTTACATGTATTGCACCGTGAAAATATGTGTTCAAGATCTTATTATTTTATTTAACTATTGCTGAATTTGAGACATTTTTATTAGACCGTTGGTTTTCCTGTTTTACACTAGTTATTTTGTGGCCCTTTATATAGCTTGCTGTTCGTTGTGAGCCAAGGCTCCGTGTTGAAGGCATTACTTTGATCTATAATTGTTTACTTTTTACAGTGTGCTATTTATTGATTGATTTGTGCCTCAATGGCAATCATACCACATCTTCTTATTTGTATTGTTTGATTATTTGATTTTGTTATTAATCATTTTGAGTCTGTTTGTATGTGCTCTTCAAGAGTAAAGTATCAAAATATATATATACAAATATTATTTATACCTTTCAGTTAGCAACCGAATACCTAGAGTCGTTTGTTGTTCGGTCTTATATATAATTACTTAAAATAAATTACTCCTCCCCCCCCCCCCTTTTCCAAAAAAAAAAATAGAAACTAACTTGTTTGATTGTAATGTTGACAATATCATCTCATTATAAATAGATTACCAATCAATCATGTCGGCAAGTAAGGCGAAGACACATATCAACATTGTCGTCATTGGTCACGTCGACTCTGGAAAGTCAACATCAACTGGTCATTTGATTTACAAATGTGGTGGAATCGACAAAAGAACCATCGAGAAATTCGAGAAGGAAGCAGCTGAGGTAAGTGATACAACTCTTCCGGGACACTTAAGCTTACTTCCGGTTTTATCTTGCGTTAGACTGGTTCCCGATCGCAATATTCAGTAGGTTGCACCTATATGATCCTATATCAATTTAAGCTTATACCGTAAACGTAGTACGCCCTATTCAATCACTTGATATTATTTGTAACTGACAATTTGCTTGCAGTCAGAATACCATTCTGGAGCACCTGAGATCACCTCAATTTTCAGTTTGGTTGTGTTGCTCAGTCTTTAATTTTTTATGAGTTAAGAATTTTAATGTTTGGTATCTTTCGCCTGTCTTTTCTACTATTCAGACTTAGTTAACGAAAATATATGAAAACTACCTTATCGCGTCATTTGTCAGATGGAAAATCAACTAAAAATTAGGTTTTTTTAACTATTTTTTGGAGGAAGATTGCAGGAAATGCAATCAGAACCCTATGTTACCGACTTGATATCTAAATCTTCCAAGGCTGATCATACTTTTGATATAATACACAAAATATAGTGCATATACATCATACTATACTTGTCAAGAAAATTACATAACTTTTGTAAGGTGTAGGAATATAAAATATCTGTTCTAAAAATATAAATGATGTCATTGTTAAAGTCATCTTTAAAAATTAGAGTTGTCTTCCTTTGTCCATAATTGTACTTAAATCAACTACAGCTAATGTTTTAAACAAAGAAATATTCAATTTGACTTCCCATTGATAATTTAAGCAATGTTTACCATAGGGTTTTAAACAGTTTATGGCTTATATACACGGGCACAATAATGTTAATCATCAGTAGGGCTTATATTACACGGGTAAAATTGGCGATGAGATCCATTTAAGAATATATCACTTTAAAATGCACATACTAAAAGTTTCATTTTCCATAACACATCTATTTACACGAGTAAATGTAAAAAATTCACGGAAATTGGAATTTTACAGTAAAATTATTGTTGATGTATTAAATCAACCACTTTGATAATGCTGTGATGCTGATTGTTTTTCCTGTGACAAGATTTTGAGGAAACTGTCCAACAAAATAAAACTATCATCATAGTTATTTTTTTTGCAGATTGATCATTCCCAACAGATGTCATCTTTAAAATAAAAAAGGTTTTATTATTTGTTTAGGTGGGGAAGGGTTCCTTCAAGTATGCCTGGGTTTTGGACAAACTGAAGGCAGAGCGTGAACGTGGTATTACAATTGACATTGCTTTGTGGAAGTTTGAGACCACCAAATACTATGTCACAGTTATTGATGCTCCCGGACATAGAGATTTCATCAAAAACATGATCACTGGTGAGTTTAAAAAAGGAAATCTCGTGCTCCTTGACACAGAGATTTCATTAAAAACATGATCACTGGTGAGTTTTAAGAAAGGATTTCGTCAACCAGGATTCGATTTTTAACTTGAAAGATGTCTTTTCGTAAAAATTGTTGGTATTTCGCTTAATTTTTGGTTTATTTTTTGTATTAAATTTTTCAAAGTAAATTACCGTTAGCAGAACTCGCATTAAAAAGCGGGGGGGGGGAATGTAACAAAAATCACTCCAGTTATGTAAAGAAATATTATCGCCTTATTAATAATTTGAGGGACTAAAAGATATTATTTCTTGATGGTCGAGTATAGTTCTGATATAAAAGAAAAAGAAAAAGAAAAACCGTCTAATGGATTAAAAATGTATCTATTAAGTTAGTCTAAATAATCTTAAACTGTGATGGGTGAAGATTTCTGGGGGAGGGTGGTCTGGGTTGGTAGGTTTCAGGGGCGGATGCAGGAATTTTCGAAAGGGAGGTGCTAACCCAGGGCAAAGGGGGTGCAAAACATATGTCCCGATACAAATGCATTGATCGGCAAAAATAAAGGGGGGTGCGCACCCCCGGAACCCCCCCCCCCCCCCCCCCTCTGGATCCGCCACTGGGTTTTACAGCTTAAAGATAAATGGGTTAAGCGTTCAGAATAAATACAAAACATATATACAATAAAGAGGAAAATTGGTAAAAAAAAAGAGAGACTAATGTGGATTGAAATATAAAGAAAAGAGAATAAGGTCAAATAATTGAAACATAGATGAAAATGGAATAAAAAGTCATACGAACAAAGAAACGAGGAACGAGGAATCCCATCCAGATTATCATCTCTCATCTCAAATTGATCGTTGGAGGTACATTCAAACCTGCTAAAGAGACCACATGTATTATATTAAGCCAAAACCTGTGCTATATATAAGCTGCTTTTATAGCTGACTATGCGGTATGGGCTTCGCTCATTGTTGAAGGCCGTACGATTATCTATAGTTGTTAATGTTTGTGTCATTTTGGTCTTTTGTGGATAGTTGTTCTTGGCCAAATAATTTTAAACTTTTTCATTTACTTCAAGCAAAATCAAAGTCAATCACAACTAAACTGTGTAACTATCTGAAATATGCTTGGAAAATTAGATCATGTATTGTGAATTAATTGTACCTTTATTATATTATGTATTGTTCTCTGCTATCTGTTGTTTTGTCACATTGTATATACTTGTTTATGTATTGCCATAGCATATTATTTATGCTTTCGCAAATAAAATATTCATTCATTCATTCATTCATTCAATCATAACACATCTTCTTTTTTATACTATTATGATAGTCCATTTCATATATATTGAACCTGTTTAAAAGACCACCTGTTTATAAGAGGCCACATTATTGCCCTCCCTTAAGTGGTCTCTTTTGTATTTTAAATTGACTCTATCTTTTGATCAGGTACATCTCAAGCTGATTGTGCTGTGTTGATTGTTGCTGCTAGTACTGGTGAATTTGAATCTGGTATCTCAGCCAACGGTCAGACCAGAGAACACGCCTTACTGGCTTACACGCTTGGTGTCAAACAGATGATTGTTGGAGTCAACAAGATGGACAACACCGAACCACCATACAGTGAAGTAAGTATTTATATTTCACAATTTACCTCTAAATTTTAAACTTAGGCAGTGACGCACACACAGCATTCGTTAAATTCTCAGGGTCATAATGCACATGTTCAGTTTAATAGAATTAATGGTGGCATGATGATTGTCGATGTCAACAAGATGGACAATACAGAGCCACCAAACAGTGAAGTAATTAATCAACTAATTGCACCATATTGTATTCACCTTCTCCGCCCAATCGTTCGTCAAAACATTTTACTGTAAAATAGTTCATGATTTTGCAAACTTTGTAAAATTTTGAAAGAATCCTAATTTTAATGGACCTTTTATCAAGTTCTGAAGAATGCTTAAAAATCCATGACCTTACACCTTTTTATGATTGTTACCCCTTATTCAATCTCTGAGGATTGTTCCCCTTTTCTCAAGACAAGTCGATAATGATAAATAAAACAAGAATGTGTCTATAGTACAAAGATGCCTTACTTGCACTATCATTTTCTATGTTCCGTGGAATGTGAAATTTGAAACTCCAATTTTGCATTACAATTAGAAAGATCAAATCGTAGGGAACATGAGAACTAAGTTTCAAGTTGACTGGACTTAAACTTCAACAAAAAGTACCCTGATCAAAAACTTTTTCCAAAAGCTTTAACCTGAAGCGGTGCAGACGGACGGACAAACGGACGAACGGATGGACGAACGTGCGCACAGACCTCAAAATAGAAATGATTGCATACAATACCTTCGTTACATAGTTGTTTAAACGGACGTTTTTGTCAGATACTTAGGAATAAAAATGTTGTAACGAGTACTTCGAAGATTTGATGGGTGCTAATACGCAGATATTAAACTCGATTTGCGACTATCAAATCGTCAATTGATGTTCACAATGACAAAAATCTTTATATGCATGTATTATTACAATCATCTCTCAAATTATTTTTTTCAGCCTCGTTTTAATGAAATAAAAAAAGAAATCGGCGGTTATTTGAAGAAAGTGGGATACAATCCGAAAGCCGTGGCTGTTGTTCCTATTTCCGGTTGGAATGGAGATAACATGGTTGACGACTCCGATAAGATGCCGTGGTACAAAGGGTGGGACATTGAAAGGAAAACAGGAAATGTCAGTGGAAAGACCTTGCTTAATGCTCTTGATGCTATCTTACCTCCAGAGAGACCATCACAGCTAGCACTTCGACTCCCACTTCAGGATGTGTATAAAATAGGAGGTAGGTGTTTCTCGTCTTAGGGAACTACCATTTGGTTTTTGAGGGGGAGGAAAGCTAGGTGGCTGGGATGACATTTGAAAAAAACGACAGGATACAAATAAAATACAAAATACAGACGACTGAGGTACAGCTTTACAAAGTTCAGTTTAACTTGTATCACTTAGGGAGCACTGAGGGGGGGGGGCAGGTAATCTAAGAGGGAAACAGTTCTAGCTTACCCCCTCCCTAATGTGGATGGGAGGGTGTGCATTGATCACTAAATTCAGATTACAAATATAAAAAAGAAAATGTGGTATAATTGCCAATGAGACAACTATCCACAAAAGACCAAAATTACACAAAAATTAACAACTATAGGTCACCGTACGGCCTTCAACAATGAGCAAACCCCATACCGCATAGTCAGCTATAATAGGCCCCCATAAGTCAATGTAAAACAATTCAAACGAGAAAACTAACGGCCTTATTTATGTAAAAAAAATGAACGAAAAAAAAATATGCAACACATAAACAAACGACAACCACTGAATTACAGGCTCCTGACTTGGGACAGGCACATACATAAATAATGTGGCGGGGTTAAATGCATGTTAAAGTATATTTGCTTGGCCAATAGAGTTATGTATTAATACTATAATTTACAAGGTATTGGAACAGTGCCAGTAGGTAGAGTAGAAACTGGAATCATCAAACCAGGTATGATTGTTACATTTGCTCCAGCTAACATCAGTACTGAAGTAAAATCAGTAGAAATGCACCACGAGTCTCTCCCAGAAGCTTTACCAGGAGACAATGTTGGTTTCAACGTAAAGAACGTCTCTATCAAGGAAATTCGTAGAGGAATGGTATGTGGTGACAGCAAAAATGACCCACCCAAGGGAGCCAAAAGTTTCATTGCACAGGTAAGCATCCAACCTAATGTTTTGTCTGTTAAATGCAAAAAGCCAAGTTTATGCTTTTTAATCAACTAATTTCTGACTTAAAACTGTTTCAGTACTTTTGGAAAAGTGAGCCTCGTAATGGAGTCTTTGATTATGTGATTACTTAGCTGTTTTTTAAATGATTATTTGATTTTAAGACCAACTATTTCGTGATTAGTTGATAATCTAGGACTGTATTTTTGATTATTTGATTATTTGTTTAAACAAATAATTAATGATTATGTGATTATATTTGCAAAAAAATGTGATTATGTGATTATTAGGACATCCCCATTATAGGGACCTCAAAAGTGTACACCCATATAAATTCAATCTTCTCTATGTGCATATTATTTATTTTTGGGAGAAATTAAAAGGGGAGGGGTAAAATTCCCCCGTGTAGACTACTAGTATACCAAATCCTATTTCCGCGGACTTATTCCGTCTAGTTTGTTTTAACATTGAACAAAATCAAGTGAAAATATATCAAGGGCTGGATTGGTTTCAGAGAATAAATAGCTAAAGTGCAGAATAAAAAGTGTTAAGGCAACTTTGTTAGCTTCTACAAGTCTCAGGGCAACAATATAGTTGGTCTACATAATCATGTTTAGAGTGTACGTTAATTAGGAGCAACATTACCTTGGTCTTATGTTGCAACAATGAGGGTTGTGTCATGCTAAGGTCACATTTAGAATAGGGAATAATATGCAAAAAATAATAATAAAAAAAGAATAGTTTTAAATAATATAGGAAAATGGCCGTGTTTTTTTATATAGATTAGACCATTGGTTTTTCCCGTTTTAACGGTTTTACACTAGTAATTTTGGGGTCCTATATAGCTTGTTGTTAGGTGTGAGCCAAGGCTCCGTGTTAAAGACCGTTCATTATACATTGTTATTTGGATGGAGAGTTGTTATATTGGCACTCACACCACATCTTTCTATATCTGTCCTTGTCAGTCTGACAGTTTCATCTGACTTTGATCTCGTTTTCACGTTTCATTGGTCAATGATAAGCTTTCGTGCTTTGGTCTGTTTTTCTAATACTTTATAAGCAATAGGTCATTTATAGTTGGTGTACGGAATGGTTTTACAGGGGACATGTCACTCTGTCAGATATCAGCTGTCATTAAGTAATCAAGATTACTTTTTAATAAAAAAAAAAATATGGGAAAATAAAAAAAATGTCCGACCTAAGTTGTTTTACGTCAATTTAAAAAAAAAAGAAAAGATGTGGTATGATTGACCTGTAATGAGACAACTCTCCGCAAGATACCAAAATGACACAGAAGTTAACAAGTATAGGCCAGGCCACCGTGCGGCCTTCTACAATGAACAAAGCCCATACCGCATAGTCAGATATAAAAGTCCCCGAAATGACAATGTAAAATAATTCAAACGAGAAAAATAACGGCCTCATTTATGTACAAAAAAGGACAAAAAAACAAAAAAGGCAACACATAAACAAACGACAACCACTGAATTACAGGCTCCTCAAATTTATTTTAACAGGTTATTGTTTTAAATCACCCTGGTGAAATACATGCTGGTTATCAACCCGTCTTGGATTGTCATACCGCTCATGTAGCCTGCAAGTTTTCAGAGTTGAAAGAAAAGATAGACAGAAGAAGTGGTAAAGTTCTTGAAATAAATCCAAAAATGGTCAAATCTGGAGATGCCGCCATTGTTAACATGCTCCCATCAAAGCCTATGTGTGTTGAATCCTTCCAAACATATGCCCCATTAGGACGTTTTGCTGTCCGAGATATGAGACAGACCGTCGCCGTAGGCGTCATCAAAGAGGTCACAAAGGTTGAAGCTTCCGAAGGGAAACAAACCAAATCTGCAAAGAAAGCCAACAAAAGCTAAAGTGAACACGTGATATAACTTGCCTCTATACTATATTTATTTATTGAACAAATTCCCGAATGTGTATCGTACATTTCGAGGAAGAACATTTTACTTCAAAGAAACACAAAAAAGGCCTACCGACACTGTTATGTGTCATGAATCGAGAAACTTACGTTGCAAATAAAATTATATATGTTTATGCTTAGTACCAAATCCCGTCCAATATTTATTTATTGAAATTATCAAATAAAATTATATATGTGGAAAAGAAGATGTGGTATGATTGCCACTGAGGCAACTCTCCACAAGAACAAATGATACCGAAATTAACAAATATAGGTTGTCTATATATGTCTATTGGCTATATTTTTTCTACATTGGCTAGAGCTATATATAGAGGCAGGGTTGAGATCACAAAAAAATATGTTTAAAGCCGCCACATGTTTGCGCATGTCCAAAGTCAGGAGCCACTGTCCTTAGTTATAATATAGTCTTGTGTGATTTTACTTTTTGTTTCCTTTATATATTTCGGAGGTTTAGTATGACGTCAATTACCATTAAGCTACTAGTATATAGTGCACATTTTTGTGTATGGTCCAGCTGAAGCACGCTTTCGGCGTGCGGGATTTTCTTCCTGTATTGGGGACCTTCGGTGACCTTCGGCTGTTTTCCGCTCTTTGTGAGCGTTGTTGTCTCTTTGACACATTCCGGCCCATTTCCATTCTCAATTTTATGCTAAGTACCAATTCGACGAGTCAAATCTCCTTCCAACTGTTTGTTTAAAGGAACGAAATATACCAAAGGGATATTCGAACTCAAATATAAAGTCGAAAAAAAATCTGACAATGGAATGGCATAAAATTAACATCCAAAAGACAAAAACCGTGTATGAACACAACAACGAAAACTATAGACTAATTACACCCCCCCCCCCCCTTTTTCCGCCTCACAAAAAAAATAAAAAATAAATGGGGAATGCGTCAATGGGCCACAGATGATGGCCCCGTTTGCATAAAACGGTACAAAAGGACATAACTCAAAAACTGTAGGAGTGATGCTACCTAAATTTGAGTTCGATTACAGTTTTGTTGTAATGAGCATTGAACATAAGTTTCATAACATTTGCTTGAGGCAAACAGGAGTTTCAAAGAAAACGACACATAAATATCAGCATTTTTCCCGTTTGTAAAGAGGCATGATAACTCTAAAATGGTAAAAGTGACGCCACCAAAATGCAAATTTAATTTGTGTTTGGTTGTATAATAGGCCGTATGTATAAGTTTCTAAACATTTGGATGAGGCAAACTAATTTACAAGTTAGAGAACGGAAAACAAATTTGGGACTCACGGAAGAACAAGGCTGCCTTTCTGCTAGGGGTGGGATAACAAATTGGGAGGCATCACATGTTCATCGGAAGGGCAAGCATCTGCATGATAAAAAAATGCCACCATTTGTGTTGCTCATGTAATTTTGAAAAAAATATTATAAGTTATCGCATTAAAATTAGACAGATCATATCATAGGGAACAAGGATACTAAGTTTCAAGTTGATTCGACTTTAACTTCATCAAAACTACCTTGAACAAAAAAAATCTGAAACGTGACTGACGGACGGATGAAGAACGGACGCACAGACCGAAAAACATAATGCCCATAAATGAGACATAAAGTATGTAGATATAGTATATGATTGCCAATGAGGCAATTTTCTAGCTGAAACCGAATAATATAGAAATTAACTATGTCGGCCACAGAACGCTTTTCCGGCAACATAAGCCAAATACATGTACATACCATATAAATTAGAATATGTGCTATGTGTGGCAATGAGACAACTCTACATCCAAGTCGCAATATGTATAACGAAAACAAGTATAGGTCAAAGTATGGCCTTCAACACGGACCCTTGGCTCACATTCGGAACAGCAATGTTATCAGAGCCCTAAAATGACTAGTGTAACACAATTTTAAAACAGAACACCAACGGTCTAATCTATATATACTAGTAACAACAACAGAACAGCAACGGTCTAATCTATATATACTAGTAACAACAACAGAACAGCAACGGTCTAATCTATATATACTAGTAACAACAACAGAACAGCAACGGTCTAATCTATATATACTAGTAACAACAACAGAACAGCAACGGTCTAATCTATATATACTAGTAACAACAACAGAACAGCAACGGTCTAATCTATATATACTAGTAACAACAACAGAACAGCAACGGTCTAATCTATATATACTAGTAACAACAACAGAACAGCAACGGTCTAATCTATATATACTAGTAACAACAACAGAACAGCAACGGTCTAATCTATATATACTAGTAACAACAACAGAACAGCAACGGTCTAATCTATATATACTAGTAACAACAACAGAACAGCAACGGTCTAATCTATATATACTAGTAACAACAACAGAACAGCAACGGTCTAATCTATATATACTAGTAACAACAACAGAACAGCAACGGTCTAATCTATATATACTAGTAACAACAACAGAACAGCAACGGTCTAATCTATATATACTAGTAACAACAACAGAACAGCAACGGTCTAATCTATATATACTAGTAACAACAACAGAACAGCAACGGTCTAATCTTTATATACTAGTAACAACAACAGAACAGCAACGGTCTAATCTTTATATACTAGTAACAACAACAGAACAGCAACGGTCTAATCTATATATACTAGTAACAACAACAGAACAGCAACGGTCTAATCTATATATACTAGTAACAACAACAGAACAGCAACGGTCTAATCTATATATACTAGTAACAACAACAGAACAGCAACGGTCTAATCTATATATACTAGTAACAACAACAGAACAGCAACGGTCTAATCTATATATACTAGTAACAACAACAGAACAGCAACGGTCTAATCTATATATACTAGTAACAACAACAGAACAGCAACGGTCTAATCTTTATAACAACAACAGGCTGTCAAGTGACAGAAACAGGATTTTCTTGTAGAGGTCGAACTCTGAATAGTTGACCGAGTATGGACACAACATTTAAGCTTAAAAAGGCTCTGATTTTGAATTGTGATTGCACATTTGACTTGGCATCGGTTTGTGACACATACAAGCTTTTTTCATGTTAATGACCGGACAATGCTTTGCCACCGCGCTAACGCCAGCCCGCCATACACCCCTTAAATCGATAACCAATTTGTGTTTCGAAAATTTGGCTAAAAATTAGAAAAAACTTATGAACCATGCCCACACGAATAAACGAAAAGTACCATATTTCAGTTTCTATAAGAATGACATTTATATTATAACTCCTTCGTCGTTCGGGTTACTTCAGGTCACCAGAGCCGTGCAGATTAAATCGTATATATACCGACTTGCTTGGTCAATATCTATAAGAGAGAAGAACGGGCAAATATTTTGAATAAAGGGACAAAAAAAATGAAAAATAGCGAAGATTTTAAAATGAAGATGTATAGAATAATTGGGTGCGTAAATATATGTTGTGTTTTTAGAGTAATGAGGTGCAAACATATCAAGAATATAGAATAATGGGACTGTACATGTCACTTTAGCTGACATCAGACATCATCTGACTTTGACCTCATTTTCACGGTTCATTGGTTAAAGTGATGTTTTATGTTTTAGTCCGTTTTCCTTACACTTAAATCTGAGACTACTATATACTGTGTTATATTAGTCTCAGCTTAAATCTATAGGTCAGCTATATTTAGTCTTTTGAAGCTAGTCAGTTGCTAACATGGTTCATCAATGTTGAACAATATATTCGTGACTCTCATGTAGTTTCTAAAAGAGGGACAAAAGATACTGAAGACCATGTTCTGTTCTGTACAGGTATTCACCTCCGTTTAATCGGAGCACTCCACTTATCGGATGAGCAATTTAATTTACACACCGAGATTGCGGATATGGCTAAAAAAGAAATAGACAAACAGAAAAATAAAAGTACACAAGACACAGCATAGAAAACTAAAAGACTATATGAGCGACACGAACCACACCAACATCTTGGGTGGTCCAGGTGCTCTGGAAGGGCAAGCACATCCTGTTCCACATGTGGCACTCGTCGTGTTGCTCATATTAATAGAAATTACTTTCTCTGGAAATTTCAAGCTTCAGATCTATTCTAAATATCTAGAGCATATCAATTATTCATAAAATAGATGGTGTGTGTATGTATATTGTGATCCCCTGATTATGAAAATTTTATGGAAATGGCCAATTGATGGAAATTATAGATATGTTCTTTACAGGTCTATATGTGAAATCTATAAACTAGAGGTTGATAGCCTATGTCGCACACCTTGTTCTATATGCATATTCAACCAAGGACACTCTCCAACAGTATACATGAGAATAGAATTAATGATAAAAATCTTCTTCTTTTTTTATATATACTAGTATTTCTGATAATTGAAGTCCGTTTAGATTCTCTCTATCTTACTGTTTTGCCTCAAACATAAAAAGTTGAAAAAATACCTAATTTTAGTACAATAACTCCTATAAAGAGTAACCGTCTACTAATATATTGGCATACTTTAACTCGTGAGTAGGCCTTGTCTTGCTGATAATTATGCATATATGTTGATTATTTAAGGTGGTACCCAACACTTTCACTAAAATTAATTTGGGTCGTTTAATTTTCATAAAATTTTGTCAAAGTATTTTCTTTGACCCTTTAACAAAACTATAAAAATTTCAAAAATTTTGAACCAACTGTTATATCAGAAAAATGACACTGGTTATATAGCAGTTTGACAAACACCAATTTTGATCATTGAGAAGCTTTTCCAACTGTTTAGCTAACTTTACAGAGTTATCTTCCTGTAGTGTTAGGTACCACCTTAAGTTTCTCTCTTTCGATTATAATTTCCATCATATAAGGTTAACGTAAAAAAGTGGTAAAATCCTCATTAAAGGGCAATAACTCCAATAAGAAGTCGTCAGACAATTCAGCCAAAAATACTGTAAGCCTGTCAAATTTAATGAGTAGTCAACATAAGTATGTACTTGTTGGGTTGGCAAAATTTTGCAAAATTGTTATGTCTGTATTTAAATTGTAATAATATATGGATATTACTCTTTCATCTGCATACACCTACTTCATATGTATATATCTTAGTTCGTGCATTACTATAGTTTGTTAAATTTATTGTACTATTATGCATCATGTGAAGCCTTTAGTGAAATAAAAAGTTTCAAGTTTCAATGGTCTTATACGTAGACATCTCGTCTTGCTGATTAATATTTGTTTATTGAAGAAACTTCTATCTATTACCAATGATAAATAAGTTTTGATATACATGAGAAAAACGCAAAAAAAATAATGTATCAAAGAGCAATAAATCTATTAATCAGGAGTCAACTGACGATTTCATGCATTCGTATGCGCCTTATTTGTAGAATTTGTCGTTCGGGTCATTTGTGTAGTTTAAATTTTTCAAGAAAAAAGACAAAATGAAAAAAGTGGTAAAAATTTGTCATTTGATTCACAGGCACTTGTTTCTATCCATTGGAAGACCCACTATCAACGTATATTTACGGAAATGGATAGAAACAACTTGTCAAGAATCTGTGATTTGATTGCATCAACTCCTACGGGAAATCGTCTGACAGTTTTGAAGTGTACTGGGCAATTGGTAAAATAAAATGGAAAATGGAAAATGTATCAAAGAGACAACAACCCGACAATAGAACAGACAACAGCAGAAGGTCGCCAACAGGTCTTCAATGCAGCGAGAAATTCCCGCACCGGAGGCGTCCTTCAGCTGCCTGGCCCCTAAACAAATATATATACAAGTTCAGTGATAATGAACGCCATACTAAACTCCAAATTGTACGCAAGAAACTAAAATTAACCAGATGCTTCGCAGGGCGTAGCTTTATTATACGACCGCAGAGGTTGAACCCTGAACGGTTGGGGCAAGTATGGACACAACATTCAAGCTGGATTCAGCTCTAAATTTGGATTGTGATTAAATAGTTGACACAGCATAGGTTTCTGACACAGAATGAATGTGTTCTAATGAACTTAAAATTTTTGTTTTCTCTTAGAGCAATTCACTATGCTGTTCAATATTAATCCTCTCAAAATAATTTTTGAAGAAATTTTCTTTTTATTTATGAAATTTCAAATGAGAAAAATTGAACCCAATTTTTTAATCACATCCCCCTTTCCCTTATTCCAAAACTAATCTCAATTAAAATATGCTAATGGAGTTTGCAACAATAACTACTCATTTAAATACATCATAAAATAAACTGTAAATAAAATGTAAAAAAAACTGCTTGTTATCACTGAATGGTAAAGATTATTTAAATTTATCAGTTGGTAGTAAAAAGTGAGTATACATTGTATATTGTATATAACAAAGATTTAAGTTGATTCTGGACAAAGAAAGATAACTCCAATTAAAAAAAATCTTGCAATAAGATATTTCTTGCTTACTATTTTGGACAAAGAAAGATAACTCTAATTAAAAAAAATTTGCTATTTCACAATATTGTGAAATTAGATATTTCTTGCCATTGCACAATACTGTGCAATTGAAAAGACTTGCTATTCCACAATACTTAATATAATAATTTTAGATCCTGATTTGGACCAACTTGAAAACTGGGCCCATAATCAAAAATCTAAGTACATGTTTAGATTCAGCATATCAAAGAGGCCCAAGAATTTAATTTTTGTTAAAATCAAACTTAGTTTAATTTTGGACTCTTTGGACCTTAATGTAGGCCAATTTGAAAACGGGACCAAAAATGAAGAATCTACATACACAGTTAGATTTGGCATATCAAAGAAACCCATTTATTCAATTTTTGATGAAATCAAAAAAGTTTAATTTTGGACCCCGATTTGGGCCAACTTGAAAACTGGGCCAATAATAAAAAATCTAAGTTCATTTTTAGATTCAGCATATCAAAGAACCCCAAGGATTCAATTTTTGTTAAAATCAAACTAAGTTTAATTTTGGACCCTTTGGACCTTAATGTAGACCAATTTGAAAACGGGACCAAAAGTTAAGAATCTACATACACAGTTAGATTCGGCATATCAAAGAACCCCAATTATTCAATTTTAATGAAATCAAACAAAGTTTAATTTTGGACCCTTTGGGCCCCTTTTTCCTAAACTGTTGTGACCAAAACTCCCAAAATCAATACCAACTTTCCTTTTATGGTCATTAACCTTGTGTTTAAATTTCATAGATTTCTATTTACTTATACTAACGTTATGGTGCGAAAACCAAGAAAAATGCTTATTTGGGTCCCTTTTTGGCCCCTAATTCCTAAACTGTTTGGATCTAAAATCCCAAAATCACTACCAATCTTCCTTTTGTGGTCATAAACATTATATTTAAATTTCAATGATTTCTATTTACTTAAACTAAAGTTATTGTGCGAAAATCCAGAATAATGCTTATTTGGGCCCTTTTCTGGCCCCTAATTCCTTAACTGTTAAAACCAAAACAACCAAAATCAATCCCAACCTTTCTTTTGTGGTCATCAACCTTGTGTCAAAATTTCATAGATTTCTATTCACTTAAACTAAAGTTATAGTGCGAAAACCAAGAAAATACTTATTTGGGCCCTTTTTGGCCCCTAATTCCTAAAATGTTGGGACCAAAACTCCCAAAAATTTTCAATACCAACCTTCCTTTTATGGTCATAAACCTTGTGTTAAAATTTCATAGATTTCTATTCACTTTTACTAAAGTTAGAGTGCGAAAACTAAAAGTATTCGGACGACGACGACGACGACGACGACGCCAACGTGATAGCAATATACGACGAAAATTTTTTCAAAATTTGCGGTCGTATAAAAATAATACAAGACTAACAAAGGCCAGACTCAACATTTTGAACAATTTTACTCTTTTAAGATCTTTTAAGATTTCCTCTATTTATAACAGTTACCATAAAAAAAATAAGATAAAACTTCTAGACTTAATACCCTATATTGATTTCATTTGGCTCAGTAGTTTCACTCAGAGAAGAGTTTTGTAGAAGTAACTTAGTTTAGCTAGAGCTCATTTCACAGCCGTCAACTAGAGCATGGATTTTTGAGACTATTTTGAATTTTCTTCCCACATAGATTTCTCTTCTATTGTCAGATGCTGTCCTCTCATGGTTGTCAGTTATATTACCAACCACTTCGTACTTTATTTGACCTTTTTAACCTTTTTGGATTCGAGCGTCACTGATGAATCTTTTGTAGACGAAACGTGCGTCTGGCGTATATTCTAAATTAAGTCATGGTATCTGTGATGAGTTTATTTATTAGATGTTAATTGTGGATTTGTGATTTATGCATAGGTGCAATAATAATGTATCCTTTATCCCAAAATCATTAGAATGGAACAAAATTAAATCTTTTACTGTAACTTGTCTTGATAAAACTATATACCAATACCTTCTTTAAAGAAAATTGTGAAAAAATGCGAATAACTGATTATTTCTAAGTCAAAGGACAATAACTCTGGAAAAAATTATCAGACCGGAACAAAATTCGAACTTGATCTGTATCTCGTCATGATGATACAATATCAAATCAATATCTTTAAGCATGAAGAAAAAGTGTGAAAACTGACGGAGTGCAAATATAAAGTCCCATTCGACTTCTTGGGTAGGGGACTTATAGACTCAAGGTCAAATGAACCCCGACAGACATGTTAACCTTATATTTATTTTATACACCAGATATGGTTGACCTACTGACCTTCTTATAGTTTCTGATTAACTCACGAAACCTTGAAAATGAGGTCAAGGTCAGATAATTGTTGTATGTACACCTTAAATTCATTTCATATATACCAAATATAGTCATGGAATTGGTTTTATTGCTTTTAAATAGTATCTAATCAACTGACAAATTCATGAAAACACAATGTTGAACACTGTACCCCTATTTTGGACATTTTTGCCCTTATGTGTTTGTTTTGTTCCACATATCGTTGTCAATGTAATGAAATTTGATACATTTGTCATATAAACGAGGGATTTGGCTAGCTATAAAACCAGGTTCACTCCACCATTTTCTACATAAAAAATGTCTGTAAGATCTCAGGAAAGTGATAGTTGCTATTCACTTGTTTTAAAGGTATATAGGGAAACAAATTCTGAGTGCCTGTGGAATTTTCCATTTAATTATTGACTTTCGTTTTGAATTTTCATCGCAGTTTGGTATTTAGGTGATTTTACTTTTTCAATATGTACACCTTACAATCATTCCATACACCAAGTATTGATGACCTATTGATTATAGTATATGAGATACAAATCTCACCACTAACAACTCATCCATGAACTAATTTCAGATGTTCTCTTTCTCGTAGACCTTTTAAGGATCTTATACACCAAATATGGTCATCCTAGACCTATTAGTAATAACTCATAATAAGTCAGTATTTCAAGTCAACAAAATACTACAAATATTTTTCAAGCACCTACTAACCAATGAAAATGAGGTCAAGGACAATGAACATAATTATGACAGACGGACACTTTATATCATAATGTATCTTCCTACTAGGAATGACAATGAATGAAGTACTGTAAATTCAGAAATTAATGCGAGGTTTTTATTATTGCGAAAAATGCGACTGATCATGAGTTGTAAACGCAATAATTTAAACTCGCATTTTGAAATATTTTATATGAATTTAACAGGACTTTTCTCAAAATCGTAAAAATTAAAATTGCATTTAAGTCTAAAATGACAAAATCGCAATAATAAATGCATGCAATAATTTCTGAATTCACAGTATAACTTCTAAAATAAGAAGCTTTATACAAATAGTTGATGATGCTGACACTGCAGTGTAAGCTGTATGTCTCGTATTGAACAACTTTAATTGCAGGCCAGACAAAACATTAGCATCCATAAGAAAGTCAAGGTCACTAAAAGTAGAGTTTAAACTCAAAAGACAAATTATCTATAACCAAAACACAATTTGTTTGAATGAATTCATAGAAGATTTTTTAACAGTTTTACAACAGAAGACTGAAAAGGACAGAAACCAAGTGTCAGCAAAAAGACCATCATGTCCTGAAGTTCTGAGTTAAAAACTTCCAGTAATTTAATCTGGTAACCTCACAACGTCACCATATGCATTTAGTCCAAAGGCACAAATCTCTCCTCATTGTTAGTCTTACTCTTCAATTACTGTAATACAACTAACCACAAAAATGTTTTCAGTTTCATAGAAATAACATCATACTTTCAATTTAACTAACGACAATTTTTTTTCTCTGTTTCACGGAATTAACATCAAACAAACAATTTATTACCAATCATCAATAATATTTCACATCTTTTTCATCATGTTTATCGCTCAAGCTTAAAAATACAAACAAATGTTTACAAATCATGAAATTGTTCTTTTTTCTGATATCTTGTACACTGACTCTATTTTCACACTAGACAAATCTATATAGTCTGCTTATGATGTATAAGCCACTGTCATTATTCAATCACCACTGAGCACGTGTTACACCTGATAAATTATTATAGTCTGCTAATATTCTCCACTGTATCCGACTAAGTCTCCATCTGCGTAATCTACCTCGTGACTTTCCTGTCAAAATGCATCGTGGGAAGGTGTGAGTAACAGAACTTCTCCTTGGTAACTCATGTAATTCTGCTGCAACTAACTCCTGGAATGAGAAAAACATTGGTCAGTCTACAGATTAGGCCAAAATGCAATATATGTGTCTGTGTGGTTACAGTACCTAGTCGTACCTACCATACTTTTTAGTTGTTATACATGTATTAGCTTATTCTAAAGATTTTTTGTAATTTTTCATTATTTAAAGCACTATTAAAGTCAGAGACTCGAAGTCAAAAAATAAAATAAAATGTCAAAAAATCCCTACCTACCTAACCTTACTTTTAGTTTAGATGCAACTGGAAGTTTCAACCACACAATCTATTTTTTTTGCCTTAATTAATTGTAGGGTTCTGACTAAGAAGAGTCCATAAGTCATGGTCTCATGAAAATTGGCCTGGACAAGTACTCATCACTTTGAAACTTGGAAGAGACATCAAAATTGTAGAATTCTCAAAACTATTTTTTTTTACCATGGTGACGAAAATCTGTTGTCTCCAATAGTATTTTAAAATTGTGTTAGGCCTAAAAAGTTCACAAAAATGTGGGTGATCAGAGTGGTCTGAAAAGAACTCTGGGATAATATCAACTGAGTCTTATAGATTAAACGAGATTGATAATCTCGCTTGAGCCGGGACGGCAAAAGCAAGAAAGGCAATCGAGTTGAGATGATCAATGATAATCTGTTTATCGCTATTTTACCTATGACGACGTTGTCAATTTCGTTCAAAAGGCAATCGAGTTGAGATGATCAATGATAATCTGTTTATCGCTATTTTACCTATGACGACGTTGTCAATTTCGTTCAAAATGCAAACGAGTTGAGATGATCAATGATAATCTGTTTATCGCTATTTTACCTATGACGACGTTGTCAATTTCGTTCAAAAGGCAATCGAGTTGAGATGATCAATGATAATCTGTTTATCGCTATTTTACCTATGACGACGTTGTCAATTTCGTTCAAAATGCAAACGAGTTGAGATGATCAATGATAATCTGTTTATCGCTATTTTACCTATGACGACGTTGTCAATTTCATGTC
Organism: Mytilus trossulus; assembly: GCF_036588685.1. Taxonomy (NCBI): domain Eukaryota; kingdom Metazoa; phylum Mollusca; class Bivalvia; order Mytilida; family Mytilidae; genus Mytilus; species Mytilus trossulus. Next base: position 1,746,912 of record NW_026963296.1, read on the forward strand.
ATTTTCGTTCAAAATGCCATGTGCCTGCTTAGTTTCTTTTTCCATCTCAAGCGAGTAGCATGATATGAAAATTATCACAAAAAAGATCAAAGGAAAAATGCACAAAATAGCGATAACATTTATTATCATTTCATTGCAATTTTATATGATGATTAACAAATTAATTCTATTTTGAGCCATGAAAACGTAAATAATAAATAAAAATATTGCTATTTATTTTCTTCATGCCGTTGGACACAATTGCAAAAATAAAATTAAAGTTCTTGAACTCACCTACAAAAATCTTTAATAAATCTTCTAGCAATAATAAATTTGGAAGAAAAAATTGGAAATACCAACCTACCATATCCTATTTGTTTCAATTATGTAAATACCTATATTTTTTATTGGCCTTATGTAGAAAAATTATTTTGATATTTTTCAAATTGGAACAGTGAAGAGTAGGGAGAAGATGCTTCAATGAATACATAGGGAAATAAATGCTATTTTTAGAAACCTGTTATGAACTTCAGGGACCACTGTTATGAAGATAAAGTATTAAGATGTGGAATTCTTCTTCTTTTTTTTTGAGGGGGGTAGGAGTATAGTTAAAAAAATGGCTGTGTCTAGATTAAATCTGATAACACACAAATTCAATGACACTAACCCTACCCCGAACCCACTGTTCTAATTTTTCTTACACTCTATTTTATTTTATAAAATTCCAGATTATCTTTAATATATGACCTTTACCTTGAAAGGATATCTTTAATATATGACCTTTACCTTGAAAGGATATCTTTAATATATGACCTTTACCTTGAAAGGATATCTTTAATATATGACCTTTACCTTGAAAGGGTGAGGTAAAACTCTGCTCTTTTTCATAGTCACAAGTCTCAATCGTTGTGGTCCATATTGTTTAATTAATTTACGATTGTTAAAGTCTCTGTTTGCGGCCCATTTTAAAAGCCTTTTTTGATGATTAAATTTTGGTTCTGCAAATGGATCAAACTCCTTTGGTGTGTCTGCACATGTTCTGATCTGTGTGCACAGTTTCCATGGTGATGAAAATGATTCTGTCAGTGGTTTTGATAATAAAGGAACCTACAATAAAAAATCAACAATTAATATAGTGGACTGGTTGAATCAATTGGTACAGATGAAACATGAATTTTTATTGTAAAGAGGTTTTATTATGGGGACGAGGTCCCCTATAACATTAGTAAAATCAATAAAAAAAAAAAAAATCGGGAAATTTTCATTGTACTAATGAACTTAAAATCGTTCAAACTTTTTTTTGTCGCTTTTTTTAATTCCTGCATTTGCACAGAATGCAGAAATCTACTCCCTTCTTCCGGTCATCATTGTCGTGAGACTTTAAGTAGTCTAGTAAAATATAAGAACTCAAGGAACACAATACTAATATTTTTTTTTTTTAATAATTCTTTGTCTTTGCATCTTCTTAATCTAAACATTTGATTAAAGTTGATAGCTAATTATAAAACTCAACTGAATTCTGTCATTTCACAACAACTACAATATTTTCTGAAATCTTGATTGTGTACTACTGAACTGCAGGCTCGGGCCATTTTCCATTTTTTGTGACAGTTCTCTTGAATTTTTAGGTTTTTTCTTTAGAAAGTGTGGACTGAAAAATCTATTCAGTTTTAAATTTCCAATGAATTTTATGAAGTTCGGAGTTATAACTCTCATCACAGGGAATCAGGTACTAATAAAAAAAACAATATGAGAGATGTAAACTGTGTGAAGCTTGTTTCCAAATCTTAATTTTGAAATATTTGTAAATAATAAATATGTTTAAACTACAAAATGCAAATTTTTATTATTTTTTTTTTTTACCATTACAATGATTATGTAGGTACACGAAAATTTAGTTTTAATAGAAGACTACTAATCCAATGAAATGTTACATTTGAAGTGTTTAAATACATTAACTTTTATTTTAGTGGAGAATTACTCATCAATTGAGGTGGTGCTGAATTGGAGGAAGATTCTCAGAATTTTTACAGAAAAAGTGGTCTCACTAATTAGCGACAAGAAGCGACAAGAAGAATATTTTTTTCTTGTCGCTAAATAGTCTTCTTGACGCTTCTTGTCGCTTTTTGACGCTTCTTGTCTCTGATTAGTAGGACTCGAAAAAAGTAATAAAATCGTTTCTTTCCCCTGTCTCATGTAACCCCACGATCTTTGTTGATTTTGAAAGTTGTTGACCTACAAATTAAAGTATTGTATGTTGATGTTTAAATCATCTACAGTAAACAATATTATGTTTAGATTTAACAAATACAAATTTTTAATTAGTGCACGATCTCTAAGAATGATTGAAATATTAAACCAGTGAACTGGTGAAGGATATCCCTGCTTCTTCCAAGAATGACGTCACTATAAAATGCAATGTAGGTTGGATATATTTAGAATATCTCGTCATACTAATTTTTCCGGATTGTAAAATAAGTGTTAATAGTGTAAAGGAGAGTTCAAGATACGATAATTTTGTGAGAAACAGAAGGGAAATGTGTAAAAAAGTGTTTAAAGTCAAACTATTCATTTCTGGGTCTCCTTCTCTTCAATCTAAGTAAGATTTGTTTGGGGGTTTTCCACACTATAACATGTATAAAATCAAAATGAATGATGTGAGGGAGTGTCACTCTGGTCAACCCCATAGGGGATTGACGGCTTGAAGCCGTCTTTCCAAAAAAATGAATGTAATAGAAATAATGGAGATTTCTAAATGTATGCAACTATTTCAGTTGACACAAAAATTCAAAATGTTCTTTACTTCAAATATCTTTCAATCAAACACACATATAGTACCTGGTACAAAATTCAATCATAATCCACAAACCAAAGCAAATTTTATATTTTAATGGAAATAAATGACTGTGTTTAATCTATGGCTAGCAACTTGTCAATGATACATGCATCAAATGAAGTTTTAATTAATTTTTTTTGGATGTTTACTAAAATAATTAATTCAGAAAAAATACACTGATCCTAACAGCACTAAAATAGGCAAAGACAGAGGCAAGATATATTATATTTTTTGAAACAAAATTAAATATGCACAAACTTTACAAGTGTATAAACATTGACCCAAAACAATGTGTTTGGGGCATTTTTTCCTTTCAATCAACAAGACAGTATTTGTAATGCAAACTCCAACATCATCTCCCACCTGCCTTAGCAAACATTATATACTCTTTGAATTAAATGAGTAATTGACCATTGAAATAATATTGGTGTCAATGTTACATACTCCCATAAGAATAAAGCCAAACAAAAAAGTATAACATGTATGTTTACTGTAAAGTGCTGAACAAAAATAGGGTAGGTAGGACTAGGTAGTGATAGGGTAGGTAGGACTAGGTAGTACAAAAATAGGGTAGGTAGGACTAGGTAGTACAAAAATAGGGTAGGTAGGACTAGGTAGTACAAAAATAGGGTAGGTAGGACTAGGTAGTACAAAAATAGGGTAGGTAGGACTAGGTAGTACAAAAATAGGGTAGGTAGGACTAGGTAGTGATAGGGTAGGTAGGACTAGGTAGTACAAAAATAGGGTAGGTAGGACTAGGTCAGGGATGATTCTACTATATAGTTTAGGGCCGCTTAGCGGCCCTCAATTCGTCCAGCAGCCCCAAAAAAATGTGTGAAAACAAATTCCCAATTCAGAATTATTTAAAAATCGTTTTTTCCGGAAATGCTTTCGTCACCGATTCAGGCAGTTACAATTTTCCCCATTTGTCTTCAACGTGTTTTAAGATCCGAATAAAAATGATGGTAAATGGAAGATTGCTGAGATAAGGTATGTTATCATAATTGTTATTAGGCAGCAACCATTTGATTTTCTGGGGGGGGGCAATGGTTTTTTTTGGTGAAAGAAATAATTTGTTTTGGACCCTGAGAAAAAAAAATTGTTTGTTTCACCCTCAGCTGCCACTATATGTAATGCTAAAATTGAAAGGAAAAAAAATAGATTGTTTTTCGCCGATAGCGAAAAAAAAAATTTGTACAGAAAAAAAAACATAGCCCCCCCCCGAAAATCAAATGGTTGCTGCCTTTATATGTGGTTATCTGAGACGTTTCAAATTCTCAATAACTTTGTTCTCGTAAAAGCAGACCTTCAAATGAAATATGCTTTTACTAGATCAAATACTCCCATAGCATTTCCTTCAATTAAATTGAAGAAAATGCTATGGGAGTATTTGATCTCGTAAGAGCATATCGATAATAGACTGATAGATGCTTTTTGTCAAAATGGGTCGTTTAAAAGCAGACCTCGGCAGGGAGTAAAACTTGTAAATTTTGATAAATTTAATGGGCGCCGATCTCGTAAAAGCACATCGCCCAACAGAACCGGTTCTATAATATGTTTATAAAAAATATAAATCAAAATTGTTGCCTGGCTCTCAAATCAAAGTCCAACTGTCTGAGCATTTTAGAAAATACATGTTGATAGAGTCATTCATGATGAAATAGGATATCCACACATTATGGAACAGGTGAAACTTGATACAATTTCCGTTTTTCCAGGAAAATAATATTATTTCATCATAGATTGTATGCGGAAAAAATTCCCAATTGGATGAAAATTCCCAATTTTGATGGTCAAGGGACCCATTTGAAAACAACTGGAATCATCCCTGTAGGTAGTGATAGGGAAGGTAGGACTAGGTAGTGATAGGGTAGGTAGGACTAGGTAGTGATAGGGTAGGTAGGACTAGGTAGTACAAAAATAGGGTAGGTAGGACTAGGTAGTACAAAAATAGGGTAGGTAGGACTAGGTAGTACAAAAATAGGGTAGGTAGGACTAGGTAGTACAAAAATAGGGTAGGTAGGACTAGGTAGTACAAAAATAGGGTAGGTAGGACTAGGTAGTACAAAAATAGGGTAGGTAGGACTAGGTAGTACAAAAATAGGGTAGGTAGGACTAGGTAGTACAAAAATAGGGTAGGTAGGACTAGGTAGTACAAAAATAGGGTAGGTAGGACTAGGTAGTACAAAAATAGGGTAGGTAGGACTAGGTAGTACAAAAATAGGGTAGGTAGGACTAGGTAGTACAAAAATAGGGTAGGTAGGACTAGGTAGTACAAAAATAAGGTAGGTAGGACTAGGTAGTACAAAAATAGGGTAGGTAGGACTAGGTAGTGATTTTTTTTTTTTTACATTGAGTCTATGGAAGCAACATTGTGACTTTCATAGTTCTTTATCAAAAATTGAAAAAAAAACACTTTAGGGTAGGGGATAAAAATTAGGGTAGGTAGGGGTACAGTCAACTCTTAAGAGTCTAGTCCAAATAATTATGACATCTTGAAAGGCTATTATATTTTTTTTCTTTGACGTCAACCAGGAAGGCCTCAAAGCAAACATTTAAAATAGCCTTCCAAGACTTCATACTTATTTGGACTAAGTAAACTCATACTTTTTTTGTTTGCCCAAAAACGTGAAAAAGTCTCTTTATTTTAGATGTGATCATGTCTTGCTAGAAGAAATTTAGTAGTAAAGCATTTTTTGAATGAATAAAGGGAATCTTTTTTATTATTATTACTTGCAATGTCACACGTTATGTCTGTTAGTGAATATTCTTGCCCATACATCAAGAGTCTATAGTCTTTAGTATGCGTCATCTTGACACTGATTTTCTCATATGTACTTTGGTCACTTGCGCGTTTGAATACATTAATCACGTTTGTATTTTCTCTTTGTACTTTCACTTTAATTTAGGTAGGCGCTGTTGATACTGATTTATAAAAACAAATGATCAAATCTTGGAGTATCGTCTATAAACTCGGAAACTGCATATTGTATGTCTGCACTGGCTTCGGTGTTAAGTAATTCTTCTAGATCTAGATTAAGTGTTCCTGTTTTGAAATATATTGACTGGCGGAGTTTTTCTCTATCCAAACTGTAATTGTCACAAGATAATAAAAAATGTTCTACAGATTCTATTTCTCCGCAAGTACATTTGTTGTCTTCTACATGTGTGTTAATGAAATGTTGATACCCCTTTAGTTTGGAGTATCCTGATCTGAGACTGTTTAGTATATTGAAGTGTTTTTTTGATGGGAAGTCGAGTTTGATTCTTTTTGATGCATCTGGGTGATGATTAAAAAATCTTCTCCCAACCTCACTAGATTACCATTGTGTCTTCCATTTTTTAATGACTAATGTTCTCTGATGACATCTTGAAAGGCTATTATATTTTTTTTCTATGACGTCAACCAGATGAATATTTCGACAAAAATATACACAATTTCCAATGAATATCATCATCATAAAACAGAATGAATTGTTTTACGCTAAAGTATAAAGTTATTAATGATTATTTTTAATGACTGTATACACCTCGGGGGGGGGGGGCACTTGCTATATAATTAGTGGTAGGGATGAGCCGCTGGAATAGGTCACTTTTTCATGCTCTTTGATATATGAAAAGGGTGAGAAATTCAGATTAAATATATCAATAGGTTGATATTATCACTTGCTCGATTATATCATAAGTATCTGAAACTAATCAGATGTCCGTATTTATTCTTGATCGGTTAAACCAGTCGTAAATGCATCAGTTATTTGTCAAACCAATTAAACTCTATTTATTCTGATGTGGTATTTCCACTATTGCCAGTGATAGATGCAATAAATCCAACTATTTTGACATTTGCACCTAATTAACAATCAAGGGTTTGTATACATAAAACATGATAACAATTATTTTAAGAAATTCCATTGTGACAGCGTCCTTTACGAGGGAACAGCAATGAAACTTTTTATCAGTTTTTAATTAATATTCAAACATGTTAAAATTAGTGAAGATGTAACACTCTGGGGTGATATTACATTTATCTGACCATAAGATGTAATACCATCTTTGATCTGACCAAACGTCTTTTAAATGTATTGTATTTTGGAATTGAAAGCATAATGAAAGATAATGCAGTAAGAAAAAAGTGTTTAAATTGAGAAATTTATTGGAAAAGAAGGTGATATTATTGCGACTATTTTGCTTCGTAACAAGAACGTGCTGATGAGCGGGAAAAATATTGAAATATATCTATAGGTCTGTTTTTTGTTAACTAATATATGACAAGGTATATATTTTTGGTTAACAAAATATATGAAAAGGATGGGGTACTTGATGTCTCAGCTGCTCACCCCTACCAAAAAAAATTTGAAGTGGCCCCCCCGTGGTATACACAAAAAATGATCAAGATATAAATTTGCCCTTCACATGACACAACCCCTTGGCCATGTAGAAATGTATATTAGTATATAATGTATCAAGTTTATGAGAGAGTAACCAAAATAACTGTCAAGAAAACAAAATTTCAATGTCAATTTGTTTGCTTAATGAAAAAAATATAAATTACTGTTTTACTGTGATTAAGAGCAAATGTATTTCGTAATGAAATTGCAACTCTGTTGACTATGGAGGCTGCCATCTTGGTTCGAAGACAACTCAATGATAATATATGTCAAAAAACTATCTTAATTTTATCCACAAAAATGAGACTACTTTATACAAACTTAGTGTTTTAAGTTTTCAATATCGAAATAATTCTTCAAATTTTGTGTAAGTCAAATCATTTAAGTATATTTCTATTTTGGTGTTATCATTTTGTTTTAAAATTTATGCCATTTAAGGGCATGCGAGTTGGAGTACCGGAAATTGCCCAACCTTTTCAGTTCTAAAAAGTGCTTACGTTTAAAATACAGTTCGTCGCCTAGAAAAGCGTTTTGCTGACATAAATTAATTTTATGACGTCATTTTTAGGTCACATATATATACCACGTGACAACCCAGCCTCGATCTCTTTTACGCTGTGGCCAAATAACAGTGAGTATGATGAAAATTTAGCTATTTCTAATCCATTAAAATTTTACATTAATTTAAGTCATCTGATGTATTAAGTGTACAATTTGACTGTATCAAGGTATTTTAATGATGTACAGTCATTATTTTTACGAAAAATTATGTTCTTGTGATATATTTTCAAGACCGGCTTTTTGTACCACGTCGACAAAACCGAGACATTCAGCGCCGACATTTTGACAAAGGAACTTTATACTTTAGCGTAAAACAATTCATTCTGTTTTATGATGATGATATTCATTGGAAATTTCTAATTTAAAAATGAAGTTGTCAAGACTTGATTCCGTTGTCATCTCTGATTCAGAAAGTTTGCCCATATTGCGTTGCGAGTAACAAATGACTAATATGGCGATTATTCACACGTGGGATACGGATGAATAGGTTACCGGAAGAAAAGTATACCGAAATGCGTGCATGAGTTTCGTGTATTTTTTATGTACTCTCCCTTATAATTGACTTGGATGTCCAACAAAAAAAGGGGGGGCGTAAAAGGAATATGTCTGTATCTGCAACAAGTACGATTCAGTCAAAGATTTATAAACGAATCAAGTCGTGATTTTCTTTGAATATATGTATTAATTTCTATTGCAACTCTTTGAAACTAAAAGTACACGTGTAATGGCCGACTTTTCCATTATTTAAAATTATCTAAAATGTTTTCATATATAATATATATTTTTATTGAATTATTGAGCTTTTAAAACTGTGTGTAAAAAGTCTACACAGGGAACCCGAAAAGTAAAGAAATGTATTTTTTTTAGGTCCACATTCAGAAGCCTAACTAAGCATTAAGCAACCATGGGGAAGGAAAAGATTCATATCAACATTGTCGTCATTGGTCACGTCGACTCTGGAAAGTCAACATCAACTGGCCATTTGATTTACAAATGTGGTGGAATCGACAAAAGAACCATTGAAAAATTCGAGAAGGAAGCAGCTGAGGCAAGTTTAGAATAGTCTTATTTTCATTTTGTATATATCATGTATATTTAATTCAACTAAGTGACATTAATAACTGTTTCTGCATGTCTGAAATGTTTAACAAGTATTTCATCAGTACATGGTCATAAAAAAAAGGGTGTTTCTGCAATCCTTGAAATAAGGATACCACAGTGACATTCTAATCAAATTCGAGGATAAAAACTAAATGTGATGCCGCCATGGCTAAAAAAGAAGAGACCAACAGACAAATAAAAAACAGAATACTCAACATGAACCCGATCACAAATTGGTGTGATTTTTAAGTACTCAATAAAGTGAACCAGATATATATTAAGGAGATGGGTTTCAATATATCTTTCCTATTAAGGAAGACTAAAAGGTCAAATTGCTCTTTTAAAAGAATCAATAAGATAGAAAGTTTTGCTGAATTGTCATACATTTAAAAATGTACTTAAAAGACAGGTGATGCATGTGATCATTGTAATCACAGGAATATACTTGACAAACAGGGGTGCAAATTGATGTTCAAAACAAAAGATTTGTGTATGACAATACTGCTAGTGTTAATGTCTTGTGATATCTTTTTTAGATGGGAAAAGGCTCCTTCAAGTACGCCTGGGTTTTGGACAAACTGAAGGCAGAGCGTGAACGTGGTATTACCATTGACATTGCTTTGTGGAAGTTTGAGACCACCAAATACTATGTTACCATTATTGATGCCCCAGGACATAGAGATTTCATCAAGAACATGATCACTGGTGAGTGTAAATCTTGAAACTGAAAATGTAGCAAAAGTGGCTGAAAACCAGATTCTTGATAGATGACTCCTTGAGGGTTTTAGTATACTGGTTGTAGGATTTGACCTTCATGGTACTAAGGGTGGAAAAAGAAATTATATTGGTTCATATTAATTATCAGTCTGCTAAACTGTTATATCGTTTGTCTGACTAAAAGAAATTTAAACTTTTCTACTAGATATATTCCAACTAAAAAAAAATAGTTCGGTAGTTCTGTCAGGTAGTTTGGGATATACTATACTCTACAACATGCATTAACTATATTACAAGCATACATGTATTGCTTTATACAACAACAAAATTTGAGATTCATGTTTTTAAGTTTCATTTTGTTCATTTTAGGTACATCTCAAGCTGATTGTGCCATTTTGATTGTTGCATCTGGTACTGGTGAATTTGAAGCTGGTATCTCATCCAACGGTCAGACCAGAGAACACGCCCTATTGGCTTTCACTCTTGGTGTCAAACAGATGATTGTCGGAGTCAACAAGATGGACAATACTGAACCACCATACAGTGAAGTAAGTATTGATATTTTACAATTTCTAAGTAAAACTTGGGTGGTGATGCACACCACATTCATTTAGATTCTAATGGTCAAACTGCTCGTGTTCAGGTTAGAATTTATTGTGGCATCTTAACAAATGTTCTAAATCCAAAAATGACTTGAAAATAAATTCTGGGGAAATGTACTGTAAAATTTTAAATTTGATTTTTGTTATGTAAAGCTAATTTATTGATTTCTTTTTTAGTCCCGATTCATGGAAATCCAGAAGGAAGTCAGCAGTTACTTGAAGAAAATTGGATACAATCCAAAATGTGTAGCTTTTGTACCAATTTCTGGATGGCATGGAGACAACATGATTGAGACATCTGAGAAGATGGGTTGGTACAAGGGATGGTCCGTTGAAAGGAAAGAAGGAAATGCCAGTGGAAAGACCTTATTCGAGGCTCTCGATTCTATCCTCCCACCATCAAGACCCACAGACAAAGCTCTCCGTCTCCCACTCCAGGATGTTTACAAAATTGGAGGTATGGTCTAATTAATACTAGAAATCATGTCAAGTCTGAATAGATATAGGAAGATGTGGTATGTGTGCCAATGAGACCTCTCCATCCAATTACCAGTTTATTAAAGTGAACCATTGTAGGTCAAGGTCTTCAACATTGAGCCTTGGCTAACATCGAACAGCAAGGTCCAAAGAGCTGGAAAAAAATTACAAGTGTAAAAAGAATGGTCTAATCTATATAGAAATTGGGCCATTTCTAGTAACATTTTACATTTGTTGTTTCAGTACTTGCTTAATGTTGACAGGATTTCTGTGGCATAGTTGCCTTATTCTTGAGAGTTCTTAAAGGCTATGTTGCAACACATTAGTAACAAATTTTAAATGATTTCGTATTATATCAAACTGGTTTCATCCTATAAAATACGTCGCCATTTTAATTCTAAAAAGTTTTTTTTGAAGCCCTTTCTATCATCATAGAATGTTAACAGTATACAATAAGGGTATTGAAATTAATGTTTTATTATATAAATTTTAGGTATTGGAACAGTGCCAGTAGGTAGAGTAGAAACTGGAATCATCAAACCAGGTATGGTAGTTACCTTTGCTCCAGCCAACATCAGTACTGAAGTTAAGTCCGTAGAAATGCACCACGAGTCTCTCCCAGAAGCTTTACCAGGAGACAATGTTGGTTTCAACGTAAAGAACGTCTCTGTCAAGGAAATTCGTAGAGGAATGGTCGCTGGTGACAGCAAAAACGACCCACCCAAGGGAGCCAAAAGTTTCGTTGCACAGGTAAGCATTTCAAGCTAGTGTACACAATGCCAATTATCACCTAACACATACCCAAGGTTTGTTTGAATAATGGAGTTTGTCCCTTTATGATGTATGCAAATGAGGCCATCAACTCCATTTATTATACTTCTTAACGTATAAACAACACTCTAAATGAAATAAACCTAAACAAGATAGTATTCAGAATTTCAATGACTACAGCAAGTGTTATTACAGATTGGTAAAGTCTCCATCTTTGCTGATTTATCATACTTGCTTAAATAAAGGCAGATAGAAAGTAGAAATCATGTTCTGATGCTATTGAAACATGGTTATGGACCTCTGTCTAACATCTTCACAGAAAATTCAACATTTTTTTATGTCTGATGAAAATGGATAGGGCAATGAGTAACTTCAGTTTGCCTGGATCAAATGTTATGATACTTGTACACGATTTTAATTACAACAAAACTCGTGATCAAATTAACATTTTGCAGTTCTTTGGTTGGTGTCCCTTTATTACATAACATGTAAGTGGGTGCATCATCTTTCTGTGGACACATTTCCCATGTTTTTTTTTATAAAATATTGAATTTGAACCTGGTATTGGTTTCTCTCAAATATTATGCATATTTTGTTGGTGTTTGAACATTAATGATAGGTATATGATTTGGATGAATTGGGCAATATTTGCTCTAGTTTTATCCTGGTGTTAAAAATGAAGTTATTTGAAACCCTATTGGTCACGCCTTCCTGAAAGAAAGCTAAATTTATCTAAAGGATAAAAAAAACTAATGGTTTTGGAAAAAAACCACATCACAATTAAATATTGGACAAAAACATAATTAGATGGGACAAGTCTGATATTCGTTGCCAAAAATACTTTGTCTATATTTAACCACATTTTTCAACATTTTTTTAAGAAATGACAATAATACAATTGTTCTTATTTAACAGGTCATCATCCTGAACCACCCTGGAGAAATTAAGAATGGATATGCGCCAGTCTTGGATTGTCATACAGCTCATATTGCCTGTAAATTTAACGAAATCAAAGAAAAGATCGACAGAAGAAGTGGAAAGAAACTTGAAGAATTCCCAAAATTCATCAAATCTGGGGATGCTGGTATCGTTGACATGACACCGTCAAAGCCTATGTGTGTTGAATCCTTCCAATCATATGCCCCATTAGGACGTTTTGCTGTCCGAGACATGAGACAGACCGTTGCTGTAGGAGTCATCAAAGAGGTCACAAAGGCAGAACCTGCCAGTGGCAAGGTTACCAAATCTGCAGCAAAGGTTGGTGGCAAGAAATGATGTGAGGCGTGGGATGATGTTGATATGGAATTGAAGACCGAAATAAAAAACAAACTAATTTTTTGTCAAAATTTAAGACCACAGCAAATTATGTATTGGACAATTTGGTTGCTTAGAAGTAAAATTCATCGTAAAGAAATCAGGCGGAAAAACTTGTAAATGCTATAGGCAATGGCATAATTTTATTTATGTTAAAAATAAAAAAATAATTAAAAAAACATGTCCATCATCTTTTTGTGTTTATATTATACCTATGATTTGTTTGCTTTCCTATGAAAGGCAGTTCGATCCCTAGTCTGGTCTAGAACGAAAAGACCTGACAATTCTTCTTAGGAGCAGGCATCATGAAAAAGAGTGAGCAAATACTATTTTGGCCTGGCCAGTTGCTAGCAAAAAAATGAAAATGGAATGTGCCAATGAGACTTATTGGTGTTTGTAAATGTTCTAATGAAGTAAAATTGTTTCATTCTGTGTGTGTGTACTGAGGATGGAGCCTGTTATTCAGTGGTCATCATAGGTTGCTGTATATCACTTTTGTTTTGTAATTAAATCCAGCCATTAGTTGAAATGATTCTCGTTGGTAATTTTAAAACTTTCATTGGAAGGTGGTATGATGTTGAAGCTTCTTTCATCTCATATTGGGAATTTAAACCTGATCTTGTTTCTTTATTCATGTCTTGATTGTGGAGGTGGACAGGACTGCACATGTAGAGCATTTTGCAGACAATCTCTACAGTGCATTTAACTTCTGCACATAATGCTGATCAAGGTGAGAAATGCACAAGCTAACTATCCTTACACTAGATCAAAGTGAAAAATAGAAAGAAAAGCTAGTTAACTATCTGCATCATGGTAACGACATTTGAAAAAAATATTGCACTTGTTGCTCAAAGACTGGTGGTTCCGGATTAGCATCCTCGTACCTTGATAAATAAAACCATACATGTCGCTTTACACGACTAAATTGCTTCAAAAGATTTTTAAAAACTTGTTTGCATTTGACGGCATATTTTATTTTGTTGGCATGGATTTTTTTTTCAGTGTTCCTGTAGAGGTCTTGTTTAAATGGCACTGTTCAGGACTAAAATTATTACACTAAAATGAGGTTTTTATGAAAATTTACTGCAAGGATTTATACTTCAAAAGGAAATTTGGGGGTTGAATAACATTTGTGTTTTGGAGTGGACAGTAAATTTAGTATGTCTTGATTGCCTATTCTATAACGGAGGTGAAAATGCAAATGTTACAACAGTACGAAAATCAATAATGATATAAATAAACACCGTTACACTGATGAGCCAAAGGTACATCACGGTTCTAAAAAAAAAAGAAATATAAAAAATCGTCTTGTAAATTAACTCCAAAGTGGATGCAGGTTTTTTATTATTTTCACAAGAGTCCAAAATGTCCCCTATTTTAAAGCGAAATGGTCGTCCATTGATATTTTCGTTTCCATTCAGAAATTGAAATGTCGATCTTTAATAGGACAAATGCTGTTATTGTTACAATTTATATAAAGTAAGTTCCTTTGGATAAATGTCGATGGTGTATGTAGAGAACTAAATTCATTCACTAAAAATGTCATTAAGATTACGGTAGGTTTTGTTGAACGTGTACGTACAACAAATGTAACAATGACGATGTCTCTAAATAGTCCAGTCATAAACCGATACATAGAAGTAAAGGAATAAAGCCGTTATCAAAGGGGTACAATAAGTGCCCATAGAAATACATATTATCTGTCGTTACACTTTATTGTGGAAACGTGAATACATGTTGTCCAGGACCTTCTATCATATTATCTTCCCATTTCAAGCACTTGTTTCTAACATATACTGAGCCAAAAAAGTTTAGCAACACTTTTTAGCTCACCTGGCCCAAAGGGCCAAGTGAGCTTTTCTCATCACTTGGCGTCCGTCGTCGTCGTCCTGCGTTAACTTTTACAAAAATCTTCTCTGAAACTACTAAGCCAAATTTAACCAAACTTGGCCACAATCATCATTGGGGTATCTAGTTTAAAAATTGTGTCCGGTGACCCCGCCAACTAACCAAGATGGCCGCCATGGCTATAAATAGAACATAGGGGTAAAATGCAGTTTTTGGCTTATAACTCAAAAACCAAAGCATTTAGGGCAAATCTGACATGGGGTAATATTGTTAATCAAGTTAAGATCTATCTGCCCTGAAATTTTCAGATGAATCTGACATTCCGTTGTTAGGTTGCTGCCCCTGAATTGGTAATTTTAAGGAAATTTTGTTGTTTTTGGTTATTATCTTGAATATTATTTCAGATAGAGATAAACTGTAAAAAGCAATAATGTTCAGCAAAGTAAGATCTACAAATAAGTCAACATGACCAAACTGATCAGTTGACCACTTTAGGAGTTATTGCCCTTTATAGTCAATTTTTGAACCATTTTTCGTAAATCTTAGTAATCTTTTAGAAAAATCTTCTCTGAAACTGCTGGACCAAATTATTTGAAACTTGGCCACAATCATCATTGGGGTATCTAGTTTAAAAATTGTGTCCGGTGACCCCGCCAACTAACCAAAATGACCGCCATGGCTATAAATAGAACATAGGGGTAAAATGCAGTTTTTGGCTTGTAACTCAAAAACCAAACCATTTAGAGCAAATCTGACATGGGTAAAATTTGTTAAGCAGGTGAAGATCTATCTGCCCTGAAATTTTCAGATGAATTGGACAAACTGTTTTTGGGTTGCGGCCCCTGAATTGGTAATTTTAAGGAAATTTTGCTGTTCTTGGTTATTATATTGAATATTATTATAGATATAGGTAAACTGTAAACAGCAATAATGTTCAGCAAGGTCAGATTTACAAATAAGTCAACATGACCAAAATGGTCAGTTGACCTCTTTAGGAGTTATTGCCCTTTAAAGTCAATTTTTAACCATTTTTCGTAAATTTTATATATCTTTTACTAAAATCTTCTCTGAAACTGCTGTGCCAAATTGATCCAAACTTGGCCACAATCATCTTTGGGGTTTCTTGTTTAAAAAATGTGTCCGGTGACCTGGCCATCAAACCAAGATGGTCGCCACGTCTAAAAATAGAACATGGGGATAAAATGCAGTTTTTGGCTTATAACTCAAAAACCAAATAATTTAGAGAAAATCTGACATGAAGTAAAATTGTTAATCAGGTCAAGATCTATCTGCCCTGAAATTTTCAGATGAATTGGACAACCTGTTTTTGGGTTGCGGCCCCTGAATTGGTAATTTTAAGGAAATTTTGCAGTTTTTGTTTATTATCTTGAATATTATTATAGATATAGGTAAACTGTAAACAGCAATAATGTTCAGCAAAGTAAGATCTACAAATAAGTCAACATGAACGAAATGGTCAATTGACCCCTGTAGGAGTTATTGACCTTTGTAGTCAATTTTCAATCTGCTTCCTTTGTTTAATATTCACATAGACCAAGGTGAGCGACACAGGCTCTTTAGAGCCTCTATTTTTTATATATTTTTTTTTTTTTTTTTTGGAAAAAAATATCTAAACATCATTGATATTATCCTTAGTTTTACCTGTAATTTAAAACAGTCGTACTTTTTTCCTGTTGATTGATTTCGCACCATTTCAGCTTTGCACGTATAAATGGTGTTTTACCTTCTGTACCTGTACTTTTAAAACGATATTAAAAATTTCTTTTTCACTAACGTTCAGAAACACACCATTGGTAAGAAAAACACAAACACCTTTGAAAAAATTGCTTGGGGCGTCAACCAGGCTTCCCCGAAAATGACAGTCAGAAAGGTCTTGAAATGGTTGATGCCAGAATGAGGGTTGCTGACATCATGGCTTGATTTAATGTGCAAAAGGCAACAGTTTA
Organism: Mytilus trossulus; assembly: GCF_036588685.1. NCBI lineage: Eukaryota > Metazoa > Mollusca > Bivalvia > Mytilida > Mytilidae > Mytilus > Mytilus trossulus. The sequence goes on from NW_026963296.1 coordinate 1,763,473, forward strand.
GAGACTAACAAACAGATATCGACAAATTACAACTGCACAGGATAGGTCGATATCTCGTAGACAAAAAAAAAACTATCGTCCAGGGAGGAGCGCTTCCTCCGCTTTAAATCAACACGTGACAAGTTTTTTCCGGCTAAAAAAGTAGTGCATTGACTAAGGGAAGCTGCTGATGTGCCTGTCAATCCTTCATTGGGGCACTTAGGGCATGGTTGAGAAATTGATTTTGAGAAACACTATACTCATTTACGCATTTTGACCCTCCCGCACTCCATACAAAGAAAATCCTAATGAATGTGAGTGATTAACATTCATGTTGCTTCTGACATATCATAATTCCAGTTTTTTATTATCAAAATTATATATTGTTATGATTTTGTAATAAAATAAAATTTTCACATTTTTGTTGCTAAACTTTTTTGGCTCAGTATACATGCATCATTTTTGTGCTACAAAAAGTATGTATATCCCAATATTTTTTACAGTAACAGATATATATAGATTTTTTTTTAATAGAAACATTTTTAAAAACTAAAAATAACATATAGTGATGTTGGGTTTATTTGATAGAAAGAGAGAAAAAAATGACGAACATTTTGAATTACTAAGCTATCTCAGACTTGCATTACTTGTGATTATTTTTATAACCTTTGAAAACCAATATGTAGATGCAGTTTATCTTGCATTTCACAGACTAAAAATATTTTGAAGTTTTTCGCTTGAAACCCACCTAATACATATAATTTGGCTATGAAAAACAAGAGGAAAATTGTATCGAAACCTTTTCTCAATTACCCAATTTTTTTTACATGGTAACGGGAGGGACGAAACTATCACACCATTTTTCATTCTTTAAGGACATTTTCAAGACTGTTTTTTTTTTAAATATATTGTTTCATATTTAAGTACTAAAATTGAGAATAGAAATTAGGCGAGTGTAATATTTGAAAAAGAAGTCTAGTTAAAGACTTTAATGCACCCACCTAACATACGGCTAATTTCTTTTTTAAATGAAAGAACAATGATTTAACTTTGATTTTTGCTCGGTCGTCACAAAATCGTACGGTGCAGTTTTTATACGACCACTAAAACTGAAATTTTTTTCGTCGATATTGCTATCACGTTGGCGTGGTCGTCGTCCGAATACTTTTAGTTTTCGCACTCTAACGTAAAAGGGAATAGAAATCTATGAATTTTTTACACAAGGTTTATGACCACAAAAGGAAGGTTGGGATTGATTTTGGAAGATTTGATCCCAATATTTTAGGAATTAGGGGCCAAAAAGGGCCCAAATAAGCATTTTCTTGGTTTTCGCACAATAACTTTAGTTTAAGTAAATAGAAATCTATGAAATTTTGACACAAGGTTTATGACCACAAAAGGAAGGTTTGGATTGATTTTGGGAGTTGAGGTCCCAACAGTTAAGAAATTAAGGGTAAAAAAGGGGCCCAAATAAGCATTTTTCTTGGTTTTCGCACCATAACTTTAGTATAAATGAATAGAAATCTATGAAATTTAAACAAGGTTTATGACCATAAAAGGAAGGTTGGTATTGATTTTGAGAGTTTTGGTCCAAACAGTTTAGGAATAAGGGGCCCAAAGGGTCCAAAATTAAACTTTGTTTGATTTCATCAAAAATTGAATAATTGGGGTCATATGCCGAATCTAACTGTGTATCTAGATTCTTAATTTTTGGTCCCGTTTTTAAATTGGTCTACATTAAGGTCCAAAGGGTCCAAAATTAAACTTAGTTTGATTTTGATATGTTGAATCTAAAAATGTACTTAGATTTTTGATCATTGGCCCAATTTTCAAGTTGGTCCAAATCAGGGTCCAAAATTAAACTTTTATTTTTGTTTGGTTTCATCAAAAATTGAATAAATGGGGTTCTTTGATATGCCAAATGGAACTGTGTATGTAGATTTTTAATTTTTGGTCCTGTTTTCAAATTGGTCTACATTAAAGTCCAAAGGGTCCAAAATTAAACTTAGTTTGATTTAAACAAAAATTGAATTCTTGAACTTCTTTGATATGGTGAATCTAAACATGTACTTAGATTTTTGATTATGGGCCCAGTTTTCAAGTTGGTCCAAATCAGAATCCAAAATTATTATATTAAGTATTGTGCAATAGCAAGAAATTTTCAATTTCACAGTACTCAGCAATAGCAAGAAATCTTCAATTGCACAGTATTGTGCAATAGCAAGAAATCTTCAATTGCACAGTATTGTGCAATAGCAAGTATTTTCAATTGCACAGTATTGCGCAATAGCAAAACATATCTAATTGCACAATATTGTGCAATAGCAAGAAATTTCAATTGGAGTTATCTTTCTTTGTCCAGAATAGTAGTTGAATCAACTTAAATCATTGTTTTATACAATATACAATGTATATTCACTTTTACTACCAACTGATAAATTAAAACAATCTTTACCATTCAGTGATAACAAGCACTTTTTTTTTACATTTTAATATTTTATGATGTATTTAAATGAGTAATTATTGTTGCAAACTCCATTAGAAATTTGAGTTGAGATCGGTTTTGGAATAAAGGAAAGTGGGATGTGAAAAAAAATGGGGGGGGGGGGGTTAAATTTTTCTCATTTGAAATTTCATAAATAAAAATAAAATTTCTTCAAACATTTTTTTGAGAGGATTAATATTCAACAGCATAGTAAATTGCTCAAAGGCAAAATTTTTTTTTATATAAGTTCATTAGACCACATTCATTCTGTGTCTGAAACCTATGCTGTGTCAACTATTTAATCACAATCCAAATTTAGAGCTGAATCCAGGTTGAATGTTGTGTCCATACTTGCCCCAACCGTTCAGGGTTCAACCTTTGCGGTCGTATAAAGCTGCGCCCTGCGGAGCATCTGGTTGTAAAATTGGCGTTTATTTCAGAAATTACTTGAAAATTATAAAATTACGACATGTTTTTCAAGCAAAGGAAAGTAGGCGTATCTCTTCTTTTAGGCAGAATAATTAAGTGAATTAGATTCTTAAAATATTGAAATACAACATTTACAACTGTAAGTCCGCATACTTTTGCATTCCTTCAAAATATTTGACATTTTATACGAAATTTCCATAATCCTGACCTTTTCGGATCTATAATTTAATTTTTATAAAAAATGGTTTGCACTCTACCCGTTTGAGAATACAACAAATTACTCGTCAGTTATCGTTTTTTTTCATTCAAGACCAAGACTTTATCTCAACATTTCTCAAAATCACGAATTTCTGTAATTTTATGATGACTATGATTTTGGGTAAAATTACTAGTTTCCGGAATTTCTTGTCTACTACGTTATCGGTTTTTGACTGAATATGTTAGTCGATTTCCGTGTACTCAAGGTGGTATGGGTGTCTTTCGCCATCTCGGATTGTAAAAAACAGAGAATCTAAGGTCCATATTTTCTATCAAGTTAGCAAAATTTGATGCAGGAATGCAGAATTTAATGTGAATTTTCCTTTAAAAGAACCAATTTATAAGAATATAACTTAAAAATATAAATATGTTTACAAGGCCACACCAATTTAATTTCTTATTCTACGGATTTTTGGACTCCAAAAATTGGGGCGAGCGAGCGATTTGAAAATTTTAATAAAAAAATATTTAATTTGCAAATTTTTGAGGCGAAGCTTAAAAAGTAAAGGCGAGCGATTATAATTTTTTTTGTAAACATAAAATAGTAGGTTTTGACTATATTAAAACTTGATTTATCACTTGTACCTTGACATTTCTTTAATTTATGTATTTTTTCCCAGTTCAACAAGAAATAATTGAATAACTAAATCTGGTCTATGTATGTGTGACTGACAATGAGACAATTTTCCATCCAAGTCATAATCAGGTTCAGAACAACCCCTTAATGTTATGAATATCCCTTTTCTGAAGGGTCAAAATATTAAAGTTATAATATTTTTTTTTTGTAAAAACACTTTAAGTACAAAAGGGCTTATATTTTCCCAAAGAACTATAATATTTGGTATTAAATGGTCAAAACATGTCCAAGAATGTTGTAATATTCCTGGACTTTAACCATGTTAACACATTTACTTTAACAGTTTAATATTATTCAAAATAAGTGGACCCATCCCTCTTTTAGAAAAGTTGTTTAAAATATAATGTATTTCTCCTCTTTTTGAGTAAAAAATTCTAAGTTGTCTAAGGCTTTATATAGTAGCACTGTACAAATCCTTAGTATTTCTATTTTCTTTTCTACAACAGACTGAACAGTAAACATGGTAAAATGACCCCTTCAAGGCCCTTGTCTGAGGGAGGGTTGGTCCCAACCTGATAATAACAAACATAGGTCAAAGTACGGCCTTTTACACAGTGCTTTGATCAAGACCAACCAGCAAGCTATAAGGGACCACAACTTAGTATTGTACACAATTCGAACAGGAAAACCAACGATCTAAATTATATTTCCAAACGGGAAAATACCAATGAACCACATCAACAACCGATAACTGCTGAGCGACAGGTCTCTGAATCAACCAGGACAGGTGCACAAACCTGCAGCGGGTATGACCGTCACCATACATTATAATTGCAGTTGAAGGCAAATCCTTTAGAAGTTCTTTGTACTTTATTTTTACAACGAACATTTTTTTTATAGGGAATATAAGTTAGGGGGAGAGAAACCAACGTTTTGTTCTGTACTGGTATTTCTATTTATATCGGAGCACTCCCGCTTGAAATAAATTGGTTTCATGCTGAAACAAATATTCTCGCAGATATTTACAGTGTTGTTGAGTGCTGATAGATTTAAAATCGATAAAGGCTAGACTGTGATTTTAAAAATACAAATGTTGCGATCTTTATATAATATTTACAATAAAACGGTGCGGGAAATGGACATGATTTAATTTCCGGATGCGGGAAGCGGGAATATAATAAAAATAAAAAAAATCTGTTTTGAAAACAATAGGTGCGGGCGGGTCCGTCGAACAAGGAATCAAATTGGTGTGGCCCAAGTGTAAATTAATTTTGGTTGTTTATGAATATTTTTCAAATTGGCATTTTAAGGGGAGGTAACTCTATAACAGTGCATTTTCTGAAGGACTCTACATGGAATTTTGCTATTTTGTCTTTTAGCCGGAAAAAACGTACGGTGACCCTATCTTTTCTTTTAATATTCTCAAAGCATTGTCTGAAAGCAATCTTTTCCTAATTTATTTTACAATTCTATCATTTTGTTTAGTTTTTATTCACAAAATGGTGTTTTTACCTGTATAATCCATACACAATTTGTCATTTTGTCACAACCTGTAGCTTGAGAAAATGCACGGTGACCTATCATTTTTTTTAATATTTTTGATCATGTATCAATAGATACTACATTTTGTCAAAGTATGAACAAATTCTATCATTTTTATTTTAGACTCCCATACCACCTTAATAGTGCTATTAGAGTACGATAAATCATATTTAAACGTTTATATTTTTATCTTTAACTTCAGTTTAGCTTAAATAGATTTAAAATCGTCCGAAATTAAGGTCAAATCAAACAAAACCTTGTTTTTGAGTTCTGTCAAATTCACCACTTTCTAAATAAGGAATCGTATCGGAAAGTTTTAGAAAATCTTCCGTGTCGTGTCGAATTTTCACATTAACTGGCCACCTAAGATTGAAACAACAGCAGGGGTCCAGTTAAATTTTCACAGTCCAGTTAAAATGAAACCCTTCCTATGCTCAAAAACAAAAACTATCCATTGACTGGCACAGATGCATAGTCTGTCAGGTATTTAATACATAGAAACTATGTAGTTTAACACTTAAATTAAGATACAGTTGTATTGCCGCAGTGGGAAAACGATAAGATGAAGTTTACAGAAGACTTGCCGATGAGTATAAAAAAAATGAAAACATTCCATTTGAAAGTACAAAATGTTATAAGAGTTGCTATAAATATTTCAAAAGTAAGCACAACTTATCGTCTTCTGTTTTGTCTGTACAAAGACTTTGTACTACAAGTACCAATTCTACTGAGCGAATTTTTTTCTCATATATAAACGAGGGCAGTAGATCTACAACTGATTGGTCTGTTTGCATATTTTATGAATGTATAAAGCCTATAAGCAAGTTACACAACTTCATAAGGTATCGTCTGAGGAGAAAACTCAAGCTGTATTGAGTGTTGCTACACATATCTCCTACAATGATCTGATTAACAAAATAACTCACGAGAATTTTACTATTAAAGCTTTATACCATCGAGCTTGCATCACTAAAGAATGAGTAAATATTTGCTATTTATAAAAAGAGCTATTTAATTCTGAAAATGAAACAGCTTTTCTAACATTTGGACGATTAAAGATGACTTGACTGTACACAATAAAGTATTCTTGTTAACAACTTTACTTAATCAGTTAACCGGACTTAATTTCTGCCCGAGGATTGCTGCCAAGAAAGCTACACAACATATCGGCTTCAACAAAAACTTAAAATATGTTTTGGTCAATTTATAGTTACATGTATATAGCCTCAAAGAGGCCAAGGTACGTCCAACATTGTATACAGTAGCTCTAGTAAGTCGTCTGATGCCGTACAGACGGAAAATTAACAGTTTAAAATGACTGTGATATAAAGTCTGTCAAATTTAAAGATCTGAGCAGTTACTGCGAAACTGGTTGCAAATACTTTATGCAGCTGCTAGTATTTTACGGAAGCAGATAGGTAAAGTTGTAATCCAATCAGATGAATATCCTTTATCTAAAGACATTTCACTGGATCATTCAAATGAAATTATGCCACCTGCTTTAAAACCGCATTTCTGTATTGTCTTTTTGATGATGGCGCATAAACGGCAGTTGATAAAGAGTACGATATACTTATTGACAAAGTTTTTAGATGTATGGCTTTAGCAGAATGTATAGTATCTATAAATAAAATTTGTTTTACTCCTTCCCATTTAGGTTTATCAAACCTTATCCAAGAAAATGTCGACTACAGAAAAAATAAAAGTTCTCCTCATGACTTTGGTTGGCTAAAAGGCAACATCGGTCCGATGCCAATTGTTTTTACTGGTATGGTGTCATCCAACTTTTTACAAGATTTGATCTGTTCACGCAAAGATATAGGTATAGGGGTAGAGTTGAAATCTCAAAAAACATGTTTAACCCCGCCGCATTTTTGCGCCTGTCCCAAGTCAGGAGCCACTGGCCTTTGTTAGTCTTTTATTATTTTTGATTTTATTTTTTTTGTATAATTTGGAGTTTAGTATGACGTCCATAATCACTTCAAACTAGTATACATTTTTATTTAGGGGCCAGCTGAAGAACGATCCGGGTGTAGGAGTTTCTCTCTGCATTGATGACCCATTGGTGGTCTTCGGCCGTTGTCTGCTTTTTGATCGGGTTGTTGTCTCTTTGACACACATTCCTCATGTCCATTCAATTTCTCAATTTCAAAATCAATCTGTAGTAAATTTTGTGTCCACTTTGAGCAAAAGCTCTGCTGAACTTATAATATGCCCATGCCAAGGAAGTAGTCTTTGCATGAATATGTTGACCGATAAGAAAAACGATATTACATCTAGAATGAAGCTATGATAATCCGATATCGCAATATTCCGACATCCCATTGGTCCGACGTTTCGATCATTTGATTATACGATAACGGGATATTAACATAAGAAAACCAAATAAAAGGTTCAGTATTAGGATAACTTTGTCCTTCGTTTAAAGTGGTGGAACAAGTTATAAAAAAGTAAGTATATTAATTTAGTGCCAAAGATGCCGAACACCACCAACACCGTAACTAAAAGTACAAATTTCTTTGTCAAGTGCTGTTTGATTAATTAGATATCTCAAGATACACGGCGGCCACCCAAAGTAAAATCAAACACAGTTAGACGTACGGTGAGTGATCATATTTTCCTTGTGATGTTTTATATCAAAATTGTATATTTGTTGATATAAATATACTAGTAGCATTTTACTCTTTTCAGTAATTTTAGTTAGTACTCTAATCATATCTGATTTAGTGATGTATTAAAATGAAATTGCGGTATGATCCAGACTCATGCAACATAATGTACTACACTAATAATAAAAAATCTGCCCTATGGTTGTCTGATCTTGACTCGGTTGGCAGGCTTTCAAACTAACAGAAGACCATACGTTCCCTCCTTTTTTATGTACAGTTCATCATGGCCATGGGACTTTTCTATGAAATTAAAAATACGTTATATGTTATATTTTCCCCTTGCTTCAAATATTTTGTTTCGGATTATTTATATCAAATTTGCAGCTATATGTTTGTGAATACGTGTAATCAGTTGATATGGAGGTATTATAAGATTCAAATAATGCAATGGCGACTGCAAACACATTTGTGTGACTAAATAGTTGATTTTAAAAGACTCCGAGAGAAAACGTTAAGTACTATTAGTAACATAATTTACCGTTAAAATCGACCAAAATCAATTAATACTTTGATAGAAATATAGTTTCCCAACAATAATACATGTACAGTATTCCTATTGTATTGTTTCGTTTTTATACGACCGAAAATATTGAAAAATTTTTGGTTGTATATTGGTATCACGTTGGCGTCGTCGTCTGCGTCGTCGTCGTCGTCCGAATACTTTTAGTTTTCGCAATCTAACTTTAGTGGAAGTGAATAGAAATCTATGAAATTTTAACTCAATGTTTATGACCACAAAAGGAAGGTTGGGATTGGTTATGGGAGTTTTGGTTCCCAACATTTTAGGCATTAGGGGCCAAAAAGGGCCCAAATAAGCATTTTCTTAGTTTTCGCACTATAACTTTAGTTTAAGTAAATAGAAATCAATGAAATTTAAACACAAGGTTTATGACCACAATAGAAAGGTTGGGATTGATATTGGGAGTTTAGGTCCGAACAGTTTAGGAATTAGGGGCCAAAAAGGTGCCCAAATAAGCATTTTTCTTGGTTTTCGCACCATAACTTTAGTATAAGTAAATAGAAATCTATGAAATTTAAACAAACGGTTTATGACCATAAAAGGAAGGTTGGGATTGATTTTGGGAGTTTTGGTCCCAACAGTTTAGGAATAAGGGGTCCAAAGGATCCAAAATTAAACTTTGTTTGATTTCATCAAAAATTGAATAATTGGGGTTCTTTGATATGCCGAATCTAACTGTGTATGTAGATTCTAAATTTTTGGTCCCGTTTTCAAATTGGTCTACATTTAGGTTCAAAGGGTCAAAAATTAAACTTAGTTTAATTTTAACAAAAATTGAATCCTTAGGGTTCTTTGATATGCTGAATCCAAAAATAATGTACTTAGATTTTTGATTATTGGCCCAGTTTTCAAGTTGTTCCAAATTGGGTCCAAAATTAAACTTTGTTTGATTTCATCAAAAATTGAATAATTGGGGTTCTTTGATATGCTGAATCTAACTGTGCATGTAGATTCTTAATTTTTTGTCCCGCTTTCAAATTGGTCTACATTAAGGTCCAAAGGGTCCAAAATTAAACTTAGTTTGATTTTAACAAAAATTGAATCCATGGGGTTCTTTGATATGCTGAATCTAAAAATGTACTTGGATTTTTTATTATTGGCCCAGTTTTCAAGTTGGTCCAAATCGGGGTCCAAAATTAAACTTTTTTGAATAATTGGGGTTCTTTGATTTGCCAAATCTAACTGTGTATGTAGATTCTTAATTTTTGGTCTCGTTTTCAAATTGGTCTACATTAAAGTCCAAAGGGTCCAAAATTAAACTAAGTTTGAGTTTAACAAAAATTGAATTCTTGGGCTTCTTTGATATGCTGAATCTAAACATGTACTTATATTTTTTTTATTATGAGCCCAGTTTTCAAGTTGGTCCAAATCAGGATCCAAAATTATCATATTAAGTATTGTGCAATAGCAAGAAATTTTCAATTGCACAGTATTCAGCAATAGCAAGAAATTTTCAATTGCACAGTATTGCGCAATTGCAAGAAATCTTTAATTGCACAGTATTGTGCCCACATGATTGTGCCATGGCAAGTATTTTCAATTGCACAGTATTGCGCAATAGCAAAAAAATATCCTTTTGAACAATATTGCGCAATAGCAAGAAATTTTCAATTGGAGTTATCTTTCTTTGTCCAGAATAGTAGTTGAATCAACTTAAATCATTGTTTTATACAATCTACAATGTATATTCACTTTTTACTACCAACTGATAAATTAAAACAATCTTTACCATTCAGTGATAACAAGCACTTTTTTTACATTTAAATATATTATGATGTATTTAAATCAGTAGTTATTGTTAGGGGCCATTAGAAATTTGAATTGAAATCAGTTTTGGAATAAGGGAAAGGGGGATGTGAAAAAAAAAATTGGGGGTGTCAATTTTTCTCATTTCAGATTTCATAAATAAAGAGAAAATTTCTTCAAACATTTTTTTGAGAGGATTAATATTCAACAGCATAGTGAATTGCTCAAAGGCAAATCAAAAAATTTAAGTTCATTAGACCACATTCATCCTGTGTCAGAAACCTATGTTCTGTCAACTATTTAATCACAATCCAAATTTAGAGCTGAATCCAGCTTGAATGTTGTGTCCATACTTGCCCCAACCGTTCAGGGTTCAACCTCTGCGGTCGTATAAAGCTGCGCCTTGCGGAGCATCTGATTGCATCTGTTTTGACTCGAGTTTTCTTCTGGAAGTAATCGTTAATTGAAATTGCACCCATAACCTTTGACCCCGATTTAAAAAAAAATGCAGCATAATTTCTTTTGACGACCGGGATATTTGGAAAATACACATTCTTAGCTTTCCAGTGATATATAATTTAGCCGTGTGTTAGGTAGGTGCATTAAAAATGTAAATTGGGCTCTCATATCACTCGCCTAAATGGGGAATGTGTCAAAGAGACAACAACCCGACCAAAAAGTAGAAAACAGCTGAAATCCACCAATGGGTCTTCAATACAGCGAGACAATCCCGCACCGGAAACGTAAGATGACCCCTAAACAAATATGTGTACTAGTTCCGTGATAAATGATGTAAAACTAAACTCCGATGTATATAAAATGAACTTAAATCAAAAATCATTTAAGATTTGGTCTTACAAAGGCCAGAGGCTCCTGACTTCGGACATGCGATAAAATGCGTCGGGGTTAAACATGATTTTTGAGATCTCAACCCTCCCCTTTCAATGTAGAAAAATAAAGCACACATCAATACACACAGTAAAACTCAATCTAAAAGAAGTTTCGAGTCCGATGTCAGACAAGGTAACAAAAGCACCTTTGTTACAACTAAACAAAATAACAATGATACATACATTAACGAAGGACTATTAACAGTTACTGACACCTCAATAAAAGTTCACAAAACTGGTTGCAGGATTATTTCTTCATCATCATATGACAATCATGCACAATCCCTTTCGTTAGGGGTTAAGTATCATACCATCATAAAATTTACGCGAAGAATATAACCCGCATCATGTCAACAACCGGTTTTAGAATAAACTTGTGTTATTTCCGATGCAAAGACCATATAAGTGAATCAATATTAAAGCAAAATATGCCATCTTAAATGACCTGACAAGATTATCGTTACTATATCCCTTCTTAATAATTCTGATTGAAGGTTTTAAATTCTTAGCTTTTGATGTGAACGCCGACATTTTTGTGCTTTGTAAAGAATACTACTATAAAAGATTGAATGTGCAATACTGTAACGTATAAGATGTCTGCTTGTGGATTTGTATTTACGAATGATGTCCTTGTACCGATTATAAAATTTAGTAAAAAAAAGGGCCAAAGATGCCAGAGGTAGAGTCAAACTCATAGATCGAAAATAAACTGACAATGCCATGGCTCGAAATGAAAAATAAAGACAGATAAATAATAGTACACAATACACAACATAGAAAACCAAAGACTAAGCAACACGAAAACCACCAAAAACTGGGGATGATCTCAGGTGCTCCGGAAGGGTTAGCAGATCCTGGTCCACATGTGGCACCCGTCGTGTTCCGCTGGTTATAACAAACCCGGTAAATAGTATAATTCGGTAGGTCACATTCATGAAAAGGGAATGTGATTGTAAGGAACATATTCGATATCATCTGTGAAACGGTTATTCAATAACGGTCAACCAACTCGTGATCGCGTCCGTAAAATTTACAAAGGGATGATTTCAACTTCACCATTTGGAACATGTTAAGTTTGTGATATTGAAAACCCTGGTGTTATAATTTTTCAGGAATACTTATATTTCTTTCGCTAAAATCTTATACGTTGTTACATACACTTTCCGTTAATGATAAAGATATTAAAAAGGTCCAGATTTGAACATGTGGATACGAACACCACCAAAAACTGGGGGTGATCTCAGGTGCTCCGGAAGGGTTAGCAGATCCTGGTCCACATGTGGCACACGTCGTGTTCCGCTGGTTATAACAAACCCGGTAAATAGTCTAACTCGGTAGGTCACATTCATGAAAAGGGAATGTGATTGTAAGGAACATATTTGATATCATCTGTGAAACGGTTATTCAATAACGGTCAACCAACTCGTGATCGCGTCCGTAAAATTTACAAAGGGATGATTTCAACTTCACCATTTGGAACATGTTAAGTTTGTGATATTGAAAACCCTGGTGTTATAATTTTTCAGGAATACTTATATTTCTTTCGCTAAAATCTTATACGTTGTTACATACACTTTCCGTTAATGATAAAGATATTAAAAAGGTCCAGATTTGAACATGTGGATACGAACACCACCAAAAACTGGGGGTGATCTCAGGTGCTCCGGAAAGGTTAGCAGATCCTGGTCCACATGTGGCACACGTCGTGTTCCGCTGGTTATAACAAACCCGGTAAATAGTCTAACTCGGTAGGTCACATTCATGAAAAGGGAATGTGATTGTAAGGAACATATTCGATATCATCTGTGAAACGGTTATTCAATAACGGTCAACCAACTCGTGATCGCGTCCGTAAAATTTACAAAGGGATGATTTCAACTTCACCATTTGGAACATGTTAAGTTTGTGATATTGAAAACCCTGGTGTTATAATTTTTCAGGAATACTTATATTTCTTTCGCTAAAATCTTCCAGACTTGGTCATCTGGATATTGCATCAGACAACCAATGAGAAGGTCCAGACTTGAACATGTGGATATTGTATCAGACAACCAATGAGAAGGTCCAGACTTGAACATGTAGATATTGCATCAGACAATCATTAAAAGATCCAGACTTGAACATGTGGATATTGCATCAGACAGTCAATGAAAAAATACAGACTTGAACATGGGGATATAACATAAAAACACCAATGAAAATGTCCAGACTTGAACATGTGGATATTGCATCAGACAACCAATAAAAAGATCCAGACTTGAACATATGGGTATTGAATTAGACAATCATTAAAAGATCCAGATTTGAACATGTGAATATTGCATCAGACAGTCAATGAAAAAATACAGACTTGAACATGTGGATATAACATAAAAACACCAATGAAAATGTCCAGACTTGAACATGTGGATATTGCATCAGACAACCAATGAAAAAGTCCAGACTTGAACATGTGGATATTGCATCAGACAACCAATAAAAAGATCCAGACTTGAACATGTGGATATTACATCAGACAGCCAATTGAAAGGTCCATACTTGAACATGTGGATATTGTATAAGACAACAAATGGAAAGGTGCATACTTTAACATGTGGATATTGCATCAGACAACCAATGAAAAGATCTAGACTTGAGCATGTGGATATTGTATAAGACAACCAATGCAAAAGTGTAGACTTGAGCATGTGGATATTGTATAAGACAATAAATGAAAAATTGCAGACTTAAACATGTGGATATCGCATCAGACAATCAATGGAAAGGTCCAGACTTGAACATGTGGATATTGTATTAACAACCAATGAAAAGGTCCAGACTTGAACATGTGGATATTGTATAAGACAATCAATGAAAAAGTGTTGACTTGAGCATGTGGATATAGTATAAGACAATCAATAAAAAAGTGCAGACTTGAACATGTGGATATTGCATCAGACAACCAATGAAAAGGTCCAGACTTGAACATGTGGATATTGCATCAGACAATCAATGAACAAGTCTAGGCTTGAACATGTGGCTTACGAACAGACAATCAATGAAAAGGTCCAGACTTGAACATGTGGATATTGCATCAGCTAGACAACCAATGAAAATTTCCAGTCTTGAATATGTGGATATTGAATTAGACAACCATTGAAAGATCCAGACTTGAACATGTGGATATAACATCAGACAACTAATGAAAAGGTCCACACCTGAACATGTGGATATTGCATCAGCTAGACAACCAACGAAAAGGTCCATACTTGAATATGTGGATATTGAATTTGACAACCATTGAAAGATCCAGACTTGAACATGTGGATATTGCATCAGACAACCAACGAAAAGGTCCAGACTTGAACATGTGTATATTGTATAAGACAACCAATGAAAAGACCCAGACTTAAACATGTGGATATTGTTATGAAAAGGTTCAGACTTGAACATGTGGATATTGCATCAGACAACCAACGAAAAGATCCAGACTTGAACATGTGGATATTGCATCAGACAACCAATGAGAAGGTCCAGACTTGAACATGTGGATATTGTATAAGACAACCAATGAAAAGACCCAGACTTAAACATGTGGATATTGTTATGAAAAGGTTCAGACTTGAACATGTGGATATTGCATCAGACAACCAATGAGAAGGTCCAGACTTGAACATGTGGATATTATATAAGACAACCAATGAAAAGACCCAGACTTGAACATGTGGATATTGTATAAGACAACCAATGAAAAGGTCAAGATTTGAACATATGGATATTGCATCAGACAATCAATGAAAAAGTGCAGACTTGAACATGTGTATATTGTATAAGACCTTCAATGAGAAGGTCTAGACTTGAACATGTGGTGGGTTTAACATGCTTTTATCAGATCTTTTTTTGTGTGTTCTTCATTTCTGTATTCTTAATGTTTTTCTGCCTTTTTTCTCTATTCTTGATAAATTTTGCTCATTTTTTTCAATTCATTATTCTGTTCAATCTTTTACCTTTTTTTTCTTCTTTTTTATGATACATTTTTCTGTACTATTGCCCCATTATAATTTTCTCTGTTTCGGTTCTGTAAACCCCATCCAGACATCACATCCATAAATAACAGAGTAACAACATATAGAAACTATGATGACACAAACTAAGTAAGTATTATATCTTACCAAAAAAATCATTGCTTAGATGAGGGCCCTCATGGGGTTTTTGATTATGTGATTACTTGGCCGTTTTTTTAATGATTATTTGATTATTAAGCCAAATATTTCATGATTATTTGATTACCTAAGACTGTATTTTTAGTTTATGATTATTTGATTACTAAAGATAAGCAAATATTTAATGATTATGTGATTATATTGGCAAAAAAATGGTGATTATGTGATTACTAGGACCCCCCCCCCCCATGAGGGGCCTCTTAGATGAAATTAAATAAATCAAGAATCTAAAATTGATACTATATATATAAGCCGGTAGAGCATTGGT
Organism: Mytilus trossulus; assembly: GCF_036588685.1. Classification (NCBI taxonomy): domain Eukaryota; kingdom Metazoa; phylum Mollusca; class Bivalvia; order Mytilida; family Mytilidae; genus Mytilus; species Mytilus trossulus. Next base: position 1,779,038 of record NW_026963296.1, read on the forward strand.
TAAGGATAAAAATAAGCTAAAGATATTGATAGGTCATGGAGCTCCTTTTTGAGATATTTGATATTTAAAATATGGCGGGTAAAGGCTGACTCAAGACTTTTACCTTATATTTCCATTGGTATTATTTGGGTCTCCGAGTGAATTCAAAAGAAAGAAAATCAAGAATCTTTTAAAATTTTGGTAAATGACCTTTCATGAGCTATAAAGTCTTATATGAAAAGATAAATGGGTGTTATGGGGCAAAATATTTTACCTTATATCGTATGGAAAAACACAGAGAAGTTAGAATATCTGACACAAATTCCAAAACCTCACCTAAGTACATTCTTAATTTAACTCTTTTTTTATTGACTATAATAGTATGTTCTAGGTTTAGGAAGATTGACCTTTTCTAAAATGTTAAACTCATAACTATACAGTATGGGTTTGATTCATTGTTGAAGGTCGTACAATGAACTCTCTTGGTTAACTTCTACACCATATGGTCTCTGGTGGTGAGTTGTCTCATTGGCCAATATAACAATTCTTCTTATTTTTTTACTAAGTGAATACTTAACAATGTATAAGACAATTATTGAAAAACAAGGGTTTACTCCATATTAAATGTTGTCCTCCTGAGAACATATGAAACCAACAAGGATTAAATCAGATGATCTAGCCACATCCTTTTTGTGAGACAAACTGGGTTAACTAACATGAATGAAAAGTAAAATAGCAAAAATACAGAACTCCAAGACAAAATCAAAACGACAAGTCCCTTAAACATTGGCAAAATCAAAAGCTCTATACATTAAAAGAATGGATAACAACTGTCATTATATTCCTGAAGTGGTACAGGCATTTCATTATGTAGAAAATTGTTGATCAAACTTGGTTGTAAAGCTAGCTAAACCTCTCACTTGTATGAAAGCCGCTTAAAATTTGTATATTGAATATAATGTCATAATTGTTTGTAGTATTGTGATAAAATGATACAGTTAATACAAGTAAGTAGTTTTATTGAAATAAAGGCCAAATATTGGTCTATCTTCATAACAACAAGAACATGTAAAATATGAGCAACAAAATTAATATCACTGATACCAAGGTTGAAGACATATAGAGTTATCTCCCATGATAAAAATATTAAGAGTTATCTCCCATGATAAAAATATTAGAGTTATCTCCCATGATAAATATCTCCTGTTTTATTGAAAACAACAACATTATAATTAAATGTAACATTCCATGTACTGTAAAATTATTGCGATGTTTTTATAATTGCGAAAAATGTGACAGATTTTTTTTCTCTCTCAATATTACAAAAATTAAAATCACGTTTTAGTCTAAAATGACAAAATCGCAATAATAAATGCATGCAATAAATACTTCCCTAATAAAACTGGGAGTTCTTTCCATATCAATATATATATATTTTTGGTTAATTGCTGCAAAATTTTACAAGTCATTTTTAAATAAATATTTTAAAACATTTATAGCCTGTGTATGAGGTTGATACATATAGATTCTTACATTGATACCAGTGGATTATCGGATTTATCCAATCGAGATAGTTAAATTATCAATTTTAAAGTCCGAGCCGCGTGGCGAGGACTTTAAAATTTATAATTTAACTATCGAGATTGGATAAATCCGATAATCCACAAGTAATTATGTAAGAATCTGTTTCTCTAATGATTAAAAAAACATTTTCTTTTTTTGTTAACCAAAAATCCCCTTCGAGTGCCTTTCAAATTGCACGAAGTTGTCAATTTCATTAACACCTGCTATCAAATTTTGATTCATCCAGTTAGCTAAAAAGTTCATGACCCTTTAAATCATCCAATGATCTTTTGAGATCACCAGCAACCACACGTTGATTAAAATTTTTTATACAATGGGTTCGGAAAGGGATAAATTTCGATAGAATTAGAGAAAAGGGTATATCAACCTGAAAGAAATATATCTACTGTACATGTGGATCAAGTATGAGGTAGATATACTTCTAAAGGTCGGTATATCTTCATCAATCATATCCATGTGACACATAGGCTACAATTGTTATATTATAATTGTCAATCTGCCAGAAATAGAGCAGAAACTCATTTTCATGGCTGTTATGAATGCCTGACCTTTGAGATTTCTATATTTAAATATTCAAAAAGAACTGAGCAAAATATCATTTTTCTATCTGCCATTTTAAGTCTATATTTGAAAAAAAACAGTTGAACATGAGACACTTTCCGATCCAATCAAATTAGTTAAAACCTACAAAATAATAATATGACACTTCATAAAAAGTTTGTCTGTAACATATAACACATCGGCAATATTTTTTCTTTTTCATTCAGCTATAAAACCCTTAAATGAATAATGTAAATTCAGAAATTATTGCATGCATTTAGTATTGCGATTTTGTCATTTTAGACTAAAATGCAATTTTAATTTTTTGCAATTTTCAGAAAATCCTATTTGATTCATATAATTTTTTTTGCATTTTTCAAAATTATAAAAACATTGCAGTAATTTCTGACTTTACAGAAGGACCAGGTAAAATGTACAAATTCTTCTATACTACAAATGGTGGCTAGAAGTTGGATTTTCTTAGACAAAACCCTAGCGGCAGCATGTTTTTTTGTAAAAAAAAAAGTTTTAAACTGATAACAATCCTTATGGCATAGGCCTGGATTTCTGTAACATAACTATTTGGGTCTAATGGATTTCTTAAAAATATATTTGACACAAACAATTTAAATCAACAATCAGATAAATATGGCAAGTTATAAACAATCAGTGCGTCTTAAAAACAACAACCGTCTCAGTCTGATCCTCTCTTAGCATTTGTTGACCTCAAATAAAAGTATTTGGCAAATTTATAAAAAAAAAATTTCAACAGCAAAAAATGTGCTTGAGAGTTAGACTTTGTCATTCATCAGAGCCTTGAGGCCTTTAGATACCTAGGATTAAGTCTTTTTATCCAATATGGATAAATAAAATTAAGCTGTTTACTCAGATGCATGTCAATGTTCCCTGCACAAAAACTAAGTCCTTCATTCATAATTAAAAATACTGTAAAAGATAAAAGAAAAAAATCAAAATTTTGATTAAGTAGAACTTTATCAAAGGTACCAGGATTATAATTTAGTACGCCAGACGCACATTTCGTCTGCATAAGACTCATCAGTGACGCTCATATCAAAATATTTATAAAGCCAAACAAGTACGTCATGTTAATCACCATGTGTCAAGTCTCTGAAGATTTGACAAAGTTTCTATAAAAACAACTTTAACCCAACACTGTTTCTAAAAATAATTACAAAAAAAAAAATGCCTGTTAAATAATTATAAGGAAAAATAAAAAGTATTTTAAATATCTTATTTATGGTCATAAGAGGGCTGTCGTCCAAACTTTATAAATTTCCATGAAGGTTTGATAAAGTTTTTGATTAAAAAAATACATTTTCACTATGAGCCTAACTGATGATGACACAGGCAATAGAATGTAGGTTGCTATGTCTTGCTTATGCAACAAATGGTCACATTCAACAATAAAAATTAATGACACCTATTTTACACAAACAAAATAATTCATGAATCAAAGAAGTTTTATAATACTCTTAGACTTTAAAACAATAAATTGCACTTAAGTTTATGCACCATCCAAAACTGAACATAAATCACGAAATCACTGTCAGAGTATAGATGTGGACCTTTTCTTATGGTATTTAGTGTTTTCTTATTTTTACAGACTGGCCAATTCTTTCAACTAACAACACTTTCATTCATAGTTATTGAAGTAGACTGGCTTATTCTTTTAGTTAACAAAATTTAAGAATTGCTTCTAGTTTCAGCTAACAACTTTCATTAACAGTTTTTCAAGATGACGGTAACTTCCAAAAATCCTTCCAGTTTCAGCTTACAACACTTTCAGTTACAGTTATTGAAGAGGACGGGGACTGGCAAAAATCCTTCGAGTTTCAGCTTACAACACTTTTAGTTACAGTTGTTGGCGACGTGGACTTGCTTGTTGGTGTGTCATGTGATTCGTGAACTGCTTCGTGTAGTATAAGTTCTTGTTCAATCAAATTTAAATTGTCTTTATTTTTGGTTTCTGCAAACCATGCTAAATAAGTATTCCAAAATATTGATACTAAATTCACTGCTAAAACTCTGAAATAAAATAATGGGGAAATTATAAGCTGTACAAAACAAATAAACACTAAAGTCAACAACCATTATTCCAAACAATCGAAATTTTAGTAATTTTTATACGACCGCAAATTTTGAAAAATTTTTCGTCATATATTGCTATCACGTTGGTGTCGTCGTCGTCCGAATACTTTTAGTTTTCGCACTCTAACTTTAGTAAAAGTGAATAGAAATCTTTGAAATTTAAACACAAGGTTTATGACCACAAAATGAAGGTTGGTATTGATTTTGGGAGTTTTGGTCCCAACATTTTAGGAATTAGGGGCCAAAAAGGGCCCAAATAAGCATTTTCTTGGTTTTCGCACTATAACTTTAGTTTAAGTAAATAGAAATCTATGAAATTTTGACACAAGGTTTATGACCACAAAAGAAAGGTTGGGATTGATTTTGGGAGTTTTGGTTTCAACAGTTTAGGAATTAGGGGCCAAAAAAGGGCCGAAATAAGCATTATTCTTGGTTTTTGCACAATAACTTTAGTTTAAGTAAATAGAAATCAATGAAATTTAAACACAATGTTTATGACCACAAAAGGAAGATTGGTATTGATTTTGGGAGTGTCGGTCCCAACAGTTTAGGAATAAGGGGCCAAAAAGGGACCCAAATAAGCATTTTTCTTGGTTTTCACACCATAACGTTAGTATAAGTAAATAGAAATCTATGAAATTTAAACACAAGGTTTATGACCATAAAAGGAAGGTTGGTATTGATTTTGGGAGTTTTGGTCCCAACAGTTTAGGAAAAAGGGGCCCAAAGGGTCCAAAATTAAACTTTGTTTGATTTCATCAAAATTGAATAATTGGGGTTCTTTGATATGCCGAATCTAACTGTGTATGTAGATTCTTAACTTTTGGTCATGTTTTCAAATTGGTCTACATTAAGGTCCAAAGGGTCCAAAATTAAACTTAGTTTGATTTTGACAAAAAATGAATCGGTTGGGTTCTTTGATATGTTGAATCTAAAAATGTACTTAGATTCTTGATTATTGGCCCAGTTTTCAAGTTGGTCCAAATCTGGGTCCAAAATTAAACTTTATTTGATTTCATCAAAAATTGAATAAATGGGGTTCTTTGATATGCCAAATCTAACTGTGTATGTAGATTCTTCATCTTTGGTCCCGTTTTCAAATTGGCCTACATTAAGGTCCAAAGGGTCCAAAATTAAACTAAGTTTGATTTTAACAAAAATTAAATTCTTGGGCCTCATTGATATGCTGAATCTAAACATGTACTTAGATTTTTGATTATTGGCCCAGTTTTCAAGTTGGTCCAAATCAGGATCTAAAATTATTATATTAAGTATTGTGCAATAGCAAGTCTTTTCAATTGCACAGTATTGTGCAATGGCAAGAAATATCTAATTTCACAATATTGTGAAATAGCCATTTTTTTTTTAATTAGAGTTATCTTTCTTTGTCCAGAATAGTAAGCAAGAAATATCTTATTGCAAGATTTTTTTTTAATTGGAGTTATCTTTCTTAGTTCAGAATCAACTTAAATCTTTGTTATATACAATATACAATGTATATTCACTTTTTACTACCAACTGATAAATTTAAATAATCTTTACCATTCAGTGATAACAAGCAGTTTTTTTACATCTTAATATTTCATGATGTATTTAAGTGAGTAGTTATTGTTGCAATCTCCATAAGAATATTTTAATTGAGATTAGTTTTGGAATAAGGGAAAGGGGGATGTGATTAAAAAATTGGGTTCAATTTTTCTCATTTGAAATTTCATAAATAAAAAGATATTTTCTTCAAACATTTTTTTGAGAGGATTAATATTCAACAGCATAGTGAATTGCTCTAAGAGAAAACAAAAATTTTAAGTTCATTAGAACACATTCATTCTGTGTCAGAAACCTATGCTGTGTCAACTATTAAATCACAATCCAAATTTAGAGCTGAATCCAGCTTGAATGTTGTGTCCATACTTGCCCCAACCGTTCAGGGTTCAACCTCTGCGGTCGTATAAAGCTACGCCCTGCGGAGCATCTGGTTGTAATTTAGTCTACTTTTATTTTGTAAATTTTGTAATTTAGTCTACTTTTATTTTGTAAATTTTGTAATTTGGTTATTTTTTTTTGTAATTCTTATACATCAGTCAGGTTTTCACTTTCTTTTTTGTAATTCATGTTATTCCATCTGAACCGAAAACATTTTTTGAATTTTACATTAGAATTTTTAATCACACCATAAATTCTGTTTGAGAAATCCTTAGAATTTATTTCCTGCCAAACAATTACATATCTCAAAACAAGCGATTTTTTTGCAACAGTAATATGTAGTCTTACTAGATTAACATCTACAATTTAATTTATATTTCAATTTTTTTTAATCTTTTTAAAAATCCTTGGGAAGTTTTATAACGTTTAAACCCTCTGCATTTGTATGCATCTGTCCTTAGTCGAGAGCCTGTGGTTCAGTGGTTGTCGTTTGTTGCTGTGGTTCATAAGTGTTTCTCAGTTTTTTTTATATAGATTAGACTGTTTTTATGTTTAAATTGTTCATGCTAGTCATTATGGGGCCTTTAAAGGTTACTGTTCAGTGGATCCAAGGCTTCTGTCTCATTGGCACTCATAACAGATCCTCTTATTTCTATTAATAGTGTAAATAGAATAATAAAATGGTTGTACCTGCCCAATATTTTAAATGTAAGAGGACAATAACCTTACAATTAAATTGTTATGGCCTTCATATGCTTACCTGTGTTGTAAAGGCACAAACATAAAGTTACAAATCTGGACTGCTGGCCACACCTGAAAAATAGAACAATTGGTCAAAGGGACATAACTTTTATATCTGAAAAATATAACAATAGGTCAAAGGAACAAATGTCTAAATCTGCCACATTCTATGTGTGCCTGTCCCAAGTCAGTAGCCTGTAGTTTAGTGGTTGTCCTTCATTCATGTCTGCCTGTCATATTTGTTTCCATTAATTGTTTTTTTTTTATAAATTGAAGGCCATTAGTTTTCTCAATTGATTTTTTCTTAATTTTCATGTTGGGGCCTTTTTATTTATTATAGCCAACTATACAAATGTTTTTTCTTTTAAATTGGTATAATTGCTTACATCCACTTTGTTTTAACTTTGATGGATAGTTACCTCATTTCTGAAAAAAAGTTGGTCAAAGGGACATAACTGAATTACATATTCACAGTTTATTTTATTTTTTTCATTTGATTTGACGTAAAACAGTATAATTTACAGTAATTGAAATTAAAATGTTACCACTCATTTGTTTATATCACCTGGTTTGTGTCAGCTATAAACTTAAATTTATGTTATCTTTTTCTTAAGTGTTAAGGATGTTATTCATGTACTTAGGAGAAACTAGATATCATTGAGATGGGAGCCATCTCTGTGGGCCCGGCTGTCGATAACGTGGGGTAAATAAGTTGTATGGATAATCTGATATGAAGCATTATTTGAAGTTATTACATAGTCTCACGTGTGATTTTAATCTAAGATTTTAAGTTAAAACTGATAAATATTCTCAACTTACTTTCATAGTATAATAGTGATATGACTGCATGATGTGAACTCATTGTTGACTACTCTAAGGTGACTTCTGGATATATGGATTGATATTTGAACAAAATGTTTAAAGGTGCTGCTCAAATGATATTTGTCACATATTTTTAGAATTATGCCTTCAATATATTATGACCCACCAAGTATAAAGTATGAAATATTTACGGTTCTCGAGAGGTAGAGCGGACACAATTTGTTAAGAACAACGAACGGATGGACAGACCGACAGACTGACCTTTGACCTAGGATGCATACATTATGACACATTCTCTGGTGTTGGTTAATATATATGTTAAGTTGAAAATGTTTGTCCGGTATAAAGTATGAAATAATAACAGCTGTCCTCTCAAAATATAGTGTGGATCAAATTTGTTAGCGATGGACAGACCAACAGACAGACAGACCTTTGACCTAGGAAGTGGTACATACATCATGACACACCCTCTGGTGTTGGTTAAAATGGAGGTCAAGTATACAGTGATATTGTTGGCTTTTTTCAAAACTACCTCTACCCTTTTTTATTGGGAAAATATGTGTCATTTTTATCAAATTAGGAAATTTAAAATAAACCACAAATTTGACTGAAACTTCAATTTACAGACCCCCTTTCAAGAGTCAACCCCTGCTTTGAAATAAGACCCTTTTTGTAAGTGATTATACATAAATAGACCCTCAAATCTGCACTTATAGTCATTTTGGGTATGAAATTTTTTTAAATGAGTGTTTTTCAGTTTGTATTCATGCACAATTACTACTGAGACTGCACTGTTTGGGAAAAAAGTTGTCTTTTTGGGAATAATTTTAAGCCATTTTTTTTTTTCAAATTGGGATTCTTCTCCAGGGGAAAAAGCCTTTATTCTCCACTTATTTAAGGCAAACAATATCACTGAGTATAATATTTAAAATCATAACGGTTCTCAAGATATAGAGCGGACACAATCTTCACAACAGGACACGGGGTTGTCAACTGAAACCAAAGTTTTTTTTATGTTGACCTTTGACCTAGGAAGTTGTACATACATCATGACACACCCTCTGGTGGTGGTTAAAATGGATGTCAAGTATGAACTTTGAAATCATAACAGTTATCTAGATATGGAGCGGACACGATCTTCACCACAGGACACAGGGTTGTCAACTGAAACCAAAGTTTTTGACCTTGACCTTTGACCTAGGAAGTTGTACATACATCATGACACACCCTCTGGTGTTGGTTAAAATGGATGTCAAGTATAAACTTTGAAATCATAACGGTTCTCAAGATATAGAGCGGACACTCAAGTGTTACGGACGGACAGACGGACGGACAGACTGATCACTATAGGGCGACCCGCCTTAGGCGGGGCCCTAATTAAAAAAATTCTAAATCATGGATCACACACTAATGTAAACCAACTAATTTTTGCACACAAATATGTTAAATTTGTTCTTTCTTATTTAACGAAATCAAGTAATTTTGCAAATTATGAAATTTTATCGCTGTGAAGTGGGCTTGAATGCCCCAAATGCGATAATACAGTTTCTGGAAAAATAAGTTGGTTTACCGTAATTCATGGATCACAAACTAAAAAACATGGATAACACACTACATCATGGGTTACAACTATTGTTTTAATTGACATTGATATAACCTTAAGGTGGTACATAACACTACAGGGAGATAACTCTGTAAAATCAGCGTAACGTTTTAATTATGTTGTATTGTTGGAGGAATATTAAGCTTCTCAATGATCAAATTAGTGTTTGTCAAACCAGTGTAATTTTTCTGATAAATTGGTTGGTTCAAATTTATGGAAATTTTTATATTTTTGTCAAAGGGTCAAAGTAAATCATTTGTCAAAATTTTATGAAAATTAAACGAGCCAAATAAATTTCAGTGAATGTGTTGGGTACCACCTTAAAATCAAGTATTTACAATATTAACTCACCTTATAATTTGCTTTCATTACTGGTATAAAATCCTGAAATAAACAAAATGGTGAAATGATTACAAAAATAAAAGCACAATATTTCAAACTCTTACTATGATTATATGTTCAAAGTATTCAAAAGATAGAAACAGTTGGAACTGGTTTCTGATCTCAAATATTAGAAAGGAAAAGATGGAAAACAAGCATTTTCAACTCCTAATTTTTGATGATGGTAATTTTCCTTGAAAATATTGCACGCTTTAAATTAAACATTTCAATAATATAAAAAAAGGTTTTACTGGTGGCAAAAATGCAGTGTGAACAAAACACCATTGCAGACTTTACAAAGCAGATTACAGTATAAATAATATTTGTTACCTTTTTAACTTGATTTTTGAACTCATCCACTGTTTCCCCTCTCAAAAATCCCATAGTTCCAAGAAAAAATGGCAAGAACACTGGAGCGAACAACCCCTGTAAGTATTAATAAAGAATTAAATATTTTACTGCAAAAACTTAACAAAAGATAAATCTTTATAGAAAACCTAAAATATTTGCATGAGAAAAAAGCATGTCATTATGGTCAATGATGGTCATGGTATATAAAAAAAATATAAAAATAGGCGGAGCTTAATTTGTTAGTCACCAATATGTAACTGTAAAAGTTTTTTTTTCTCTTGCCAAATATTTTGCCAATATCTGTTTTTGATAAGGCAAAACAAAACAGTATGCATGTTTACTGTCACATGCTGGAAAAAAACAGGGTAGGTAGGCAGATATTTTTTTTTACATTGAGTCTATGGGAGCAACATTGTTACTTTAACAGTGCTTAATCAAAAATGACAAAAAAACAAACTTTAGGGTAGGTAGAGGTACAGTAAACACACATACTTTATTTTGGCCTAAGGATTGAATTTTTGCCTAGTAATATCATAATAATTTTTCACAGACTAAACTTTTACATAAAGTAAATGATCAGTTAGGATTTTTCATGATTTTCACAATTTTTTTTATCATATTGTTGTACATGTTGTAAATACATGAAAAACAAATACTTTGAAAGATCATGCTCTGATAAAACAGGTAGTGGCAAATCTTGATGAAAATGTCAAGCTGTGAATTCATTCTAATTCATTAGATACCAATTTTCATAGTTTGCCTGGATATAGCTTTAGGAAGTTAACCGTTCAAGGAGGCAAACATTTTCTCAATTTCTCAAATCTTGAATTTAGACTTTGGCAAATCAAATATTCATTAAAAATGCAAGTTTTTCTTTAAGACACCAAAATTTTGTTCCCTTGAAAATAAATAAATTCTAACAAAGCAAGTTTAGAAACTATTCAAAAAGGTAAAAGTAAATGACATTTTTCATGCATTTGCATATCAGAGATTATGTTTTTAAATCGCTGAAAAGAAGATACAAAAGTAGTTAATCATGAACATTGATGAATGAAAACAAGTCAGATGTATCCATTAGATTTATGTGTACTAATAGTACCCTCATATAACAGGAAAATGATCTAAACATTGTTAATCTTTAGTTAAAGGGAGTTTACACATTAATTTCCCAAGGTAAAATTAAAATTTTTAGTGATTTTAAGAGATATTGTAAATTGAGCAAAGTTCTTAGAAAATTTTAAAAACAAGAGTGCACATGCTGAAATGTCTCTCCTTTTATACTAATCATTAATATTATGTTGATAGTCGTAAATATAAAGCTTTACTTTAACAGCCACCCCCTCCCCGTGCCAGATCACTCTCCCTATGTTGAGATTTCTGCAACAAAAGTCGCAGGCTCCAAAAAAATCAAACGTAAGACAAAAAATATTGAAATTTATTAACTTTGCAATTTTGTAATCTGTTTATTTCACCAGAAAAGTTCTATCTTATTTCTCATATATATTGCGACTGATATGAACGAAAACCCAAAACTATCATGACTATGATTTGTATGTACATGTACAATTACTAATGGTGAATGTTCAACACAACCAATACCTGGAATTATAACAGAGCTCTCGTCTCTAACCAAATTGTAGCCTGAAAATGCTCTTGGAATGGCATGGCTGGAAAATAAGCAGTGGTGGTGTTTTTATTTTGAAACCTGGTATATTTCTATCAGTAAATTTAAACCCACACTTTAGGTAACCTTTAACCTTTTGAATTTATTAGATTTTATTTTTTTATTGGGTTTCTGTGTCATAAATGTTCATATCACAATAAAACTATTCATAATTCTTAAAAATAAAAAAAAATCAATAAAACTCTTAAAATTATAGTAAGAGGGGCTAAAATTGATTGATTATGAATATCAACTGATTAAAATATTGAACCCATTATAAATAAACAGAAGAATGGTTAAAAAAAACAACCAAGGAAAATTATTAAAATCATGGATTTTCACTGTTAACCATGTTAACTAGAAAAGTTCTAGTGAATAAATATATATGTCAAACTTTGATTCTCGAATACTAGAGACGTCAACAAAGTTGTAATATTATGAAAAATAAATTGGTGCGAGTAATGGGTAAGTGATAAAAAGTATCTACTAATAAAATTAAATTGATTTAAAGTGATAAAGGTGGTTTGAATCCCATACAACATTTACTGCTATCAGAATTTCAATTGTAATCATTATTCAAATACATCTAAACAATTCTAAATTAGTCTTTAAAATCATGGTTCTTGTATTTTTCAAACAAAAATTCTTGGCATTCTATAGAAATTATGTAATATCAGTTCCAAAGAAGTTTTTCTAAACTCAATTTTTATAATATAAATGATCTCCCTTTGAAATAAGTATGCTGTTTAATAGATGAGAAACAGTTCATCAAAACATACTAAATCACAGAAATTTTAAACATTCACATCCATCATAGACTTCTGCCAGGCTATTTTTCTTACTTCAGGGAAAACAAAAGAAAATAAGTTCAAAATAGAAAATAAAATAAAATATAATTTATTTTTTTATTTTTGTCTTATGTTGACAGAAGAGGGTGCCTTATACAATACAAATGACAAAAATATCAAAATGGCATCCATTGATATAATTTTTCTTCACAATGTTAACAATGAATCCACAGTATGAAACAATTATTTCTTAATTCAAATTAAGGAAAAAGTGCAGGTTTGCAAAAATGTAAATTTTAATAGCATTTTTGTATAAAACATAATCTGATTTATCAGGGGAGGTAATCCAATAAGTACAGGTATATATGTGCTTTTATTAAATAATGTTCATGAATTGTGTATATCTTTACCTGATCAGCAATAACCATTTTCACTGGAGCATATTTTGTACCTCTAAATACTTTATCTAAAGTTTTATACCATACTCTAAAAATTGGACCCTGAAAAATGAAAAAATACAATTTGCATTAAATCTGAAAAAAAATAATGACAATTTTTAATTGATAAAAGCATCACAAGTAAAATCTAAATAGCAATAGTCAACTTATTTGGGAAAAAAATCACAAAGTAAGTTGTCTTTCTGGACTCTTTTTTAGGGAAACTTTCAGTTTTGTATGCAATTTAGTGATAAATCTATGATAGCTATTTTTGATAAATTTATTCACAAACATTTTACAATCAAGTCTATCCAGAGCTGAACATATTGTATAGACCTTTCACTATCGTGGCTATAGGTAAAAATTGTATGTTGACCTTGAATAGTTTCTGATTTTTTATCATTGTTGAACTGCTGTCTCCTTAATGAACATGGTGTGTTTAAACATTTGTCTTTTTTGATATGTGTGTAATTTTCAGACATCCAATTAGTCTATAATCATCCTGATTTTTAAATATCTCACATACTAGAAATCTAGTCTAAAATGTAAAATGAGTGTCTATGGGTAAAACAGAACTGTTTTAACTAAAATGTCCTACAATTCTCATTTGAACATATCTTTAATCTTGTATTTATTATGCATTTTTTTTTAATTTTGTTCAATAATTATCTCCCTTTGAACACAACTGGCAGTCAGTTATTTAACATTCACATGGGTAGAAAAAAAGCTTCAGTGTTTTTTTCAAGAAATTTTATGCCTTGTGGAGTCTCACTGCATTAATTAAGCCTCATTGTTTAAAATATAAATATCCTGCTGTGGCCTATAACTGTTAATTTCTGTGTCATTTGGTGTTTTGTGGAAAGTTGTCTCATTGGATATCATACATGTACCACATCTTCCTTTTTTATATTTACCATATGTCAGTATGTTAGTTATACTTACACCTATAAATAGACCAAATCCTAGAAATCTGCCTGTTCGATGGAAATCATAATTACGTGTCCTTTCTATAACTAACTGACATATACAATCACCTGTGGCCATTAACGTTCCTGAAAATACAAATAAAAACATTCTACAATAATATCATAATACCATGAATTACAATCAAATTAGAGGCAGACTTTAGCCCTGATTACTTGCTGGTGTTATCTTGTAGTTCAATTGCTATTATGTACTGTGAAATCTGTAATTTTCGCTTTTATTGCAAAAATTGCAATGTGAAAATTTATAATTTTATACATCATGTACATATCACCTTAAAATTTGATAGCAATATTAAGTTATTTCTATGCCGCTTTTTCTGAAATTGCAATAAATTATCATTTCATGTCTTGCATGGGAGAAGATTTGGTACCATTAAAACGTTTAATCCCGCTGCAATTGTTTGCGCCTGTCCTAAGTCAGCAATCTGATGTTCAGTGGTTGTTGTCTGTTTATGTGGTTTGTAAGTGTTTCTCGTTTTTTATATAGAGTATAGACATTGGTTTTCTGAGGGTTGAATGGTTTTACACTAGTAATTTGAGGTCCCTTTAAAGCTTACTGTTCGGTGTGAGCCTAGGCTCCATGTTGAAGACCGTACCTTGAATTAAAATAGTTTCATTTTATAAATTGTGACTTGGATGGAGAGTTGTCTCATTGGCACTCATACCACATCTTCTTATATCTATTTAAGGAATTCCATTGTTGAACAATTTTATTTATAAATGTGCACAAAGATTTCAGAAGAAATTGTCATTGTTTTTCTACTTATAGCTAGATTAAGTTTAATATAAAGTTGTAAAAGATAATTACCATAAAAATATTGTTTTCAGAAGGTGTACGTAATACATAGATGCCAACCCCCTTTTGACCCATTCAGTAACAAACCATCAAATTTTCCGTATTTTTGAAATGTTTTCAGTAATCACTCAAAAACGTGCATTTACCAATAAAAAATACTGACAAGTGATTGCAAAGTGATGTGCATTTAATAATTAACATGTTTCATTAAACATGTTATCTGTAGTATGTATTCTATTCATTAATTGTTCAGATGTTCTCGACTCGTACATTTTCATTTTGTCAAGGAGAAGTAGAGGAAGGGGGAAAGTTACTAAAAAAATGCAAGTTTGCCTCTTTGAAAGTCAGTTAGTTACCCAACAATAGGTCCATAACTCCTGAGAAATCGGAAGCCTTACATTGGCGTTTATTAAATACTGGACCAAGACGGGAAAGCAATGATAAAGTTCCATGTTTTACACAATTGAACAGCGAAGATTGGAAATCCGTAACTATTCGACTTTGACCGTAAAAGCGTAGTGTTGATCGCAAAATCGGGAAAAATACGGGAAAATCGTAATGGTTGGCATCTATGCGTAATAATGCATTTATATTCAATTTATTTTCTTTTGTCAAAAAATATTATATATATATATATATATATTTTGAGAGCCCAGGTGGTCGTGTGGTCTAGCGGGACGGCTGCAGTGCAGGCGATTTGGTGTCACGATATCACAGTAGCATGGGTTCGAATCCCGGCGAGGGAAGAACCAAAAATTTGCGAAAGCAAATTTACAGATCTAACATTGTTGGGTTGATGTTTAGACGAGTTGTATATATAACCCTCGCTGGGATTCGAACATATATATATATACAACTCAACCCAACAATGTTAGATCTGTAAATTTGCTTTCGCAAATGTTCCAATCCCGGCGAGGGAAGAACCAAAAATTTGCGAAAGCAAATTTACAGATCTAACATTGTTGGGTTGATGTTTAGACGAGTTGTATATATATATATGTTCGAATCCCAGCGAGGGTTATATATACAACTCGTCTAAACATCAACCCAACAATGTTAGATCTGTAAATTTGCTTTCGCAAATTTTTGGTTCTTCCCTCGCCGGGATTCGAACCCATGCTACTGTGATATCGTGACACCAAATCGCCTGCACTGCAGCCGTCCCGCTAGACCACACGACCACCTGGGCTCTAAAAAAAAAGAGCTTTCGGTGGCCATATGTTACCTTTCCACGTCAGTTTTAATCTAGCGGCGTACTACAGTACATGATATATAAGGCATGAAGATGTTATTGTTACAGATCAGCTAAATTATCTATAGTAAAGGATCCTACAAATTAATGTAAGATACAGTCACAGAAAATAATTATATATATATATATATATATACGAGTCTAAATTGAAAACTACGTTCAAACCTATGACTGCATATATATATATATATCCATTGAATATATAAGAGGATATATATATATATAATAATTTTAAATATTACAGTGGTTATAGAATCCAAAGTTTTATTTTCAATATTTATAAAATTACGTTTCCATTGACATGTGAATGCAGGCGCGGATCCAGGTTGAGGGTTCGGGGGTTGGACCCCCCCTTTTTTTGGCCGATCAATGCATTTGAATGGGGACATGTAGTTGGAACCCCCCTGCTTTTGTCCCGGGTTAGGAACTCCTCCTTTTTAAAATGACTGGATCCGCCCCTGGGGCCTGGACTAAATATCAAATGTGGGAACTGGTAATTCTAGAGATTACAGACCTAATTAGGAAAAGTATTAAGAATGCAAACTCATCTATTAAATTGTTGGCATGACATGTATACATGTACATGTATGATCATTGAAGAGATGAATTCATGGTGTCCCTTGATCATGTTTGTCTGACATCTTAATCTAAAATGCATATTGCTTTGTACTTTATACACTCATTGACATTATATATCAGGTTACGTAAGCTCTACTGGTGAATTGTATAATTCATGCATCAGCATACAAGTTTTGGATGTCTAACCAAATCAATAAAATGTGTAATAACACTTAGGAAAATATCATGGCAATATCACAAAGCCAACAACTATTGCTGACTCAGGTGTACTCAGCCTTATAACTTAAAGTACATCTTTTATATTTAATACCTAGCTTTGAATCAATAATTTTATATAGTTTCAATTTAAGAAACCTATATATTCAACCATGCAAACAGGTTCAATTTGTATCATAGTTATGATATCAATTTACACTGTCAGGACTGTTAGGATTAGAAAATTAATTAGAAATTTAATCTTAAAAGAAAATAAATTTAAGTACCATATACCATGTATAGTATATAATACAGGCATAAAAAGTATTCTACCGTACGCCCCCACTTTCAAAAACCCTGGATCCACTCCAGAACTATTTAATGAAATAAATAATATTCAGTGCTACAAAAATGCTACATGTATCAATTATATATGATATTGAGAGTAAAATGGATTAGTTAAACAAAGACATTTAAACATGTTAAAGCGTTTAGTTTAATGGAAAACTAAAATGACACGATTCAGCATCACTATAGCTATTTGCAAAAATTTAATACATTAATAATTAAAAATCAAACTAGCTAGTTGCCAAGCAAACTCCATCTATAATTCTGTGAGCTGCAGAGACATAAAAGAAATAATCATTAGAATTACAATACCTGTAGAAATAGCACATGTTGACATGGGATGTCGAAAGTAGGCATGTGAATAAATTCTCAAAGCTACGGCCATCACAAATAAACTAAATTCTCTCCTTTTTTAAAATCTGTGGAAAATTTCCATTTATCCTGCCATGGTTTAAATACGTGTGATTCAGCAACCGTAAATAATTCATTCATTCATGACTTTAAACTCGCTCAAGTCAATAAAATATATTTGCTTATTATTATATCACTATAGTGCAGTTAGAGAGTCGTTACTTTTCTACATTAAGGTATTGAATGGTGAATTTAATGTAAAATACATATTTTGGCAATCTTCCATTAATTCTGGTTACTGATTCAATTTAATATTCATTTTTATTTAATTATCCTTGCACATGTACTTATATAATGACGTCTTACTTAAACTTGTATAAATAACAACAATTGCACTTGTTAACATGACGTAGACGTGGTAAAC
Source organism: Mytilus trossulus (assembly GCF_036588685.1). Taxonomy (NCBI): domain Eukaryota; kingdom Metazoa; phylum Mollusca; class Bivalvia; order Mytilida; family Mytilidae; genus Mytilus; species Mytilus trossulus. The sequence continues at coordinate 1,796,890 of NW_026963296.1, forward strand.
CACATTGAAGTAATATATAAGCTACATTTTATATTTTAGACTTAAATTGCCAAATGCAAAAAAACAAAAACAAACCTAAAATTGTATAAGGCCTAACTTAATATATCTTTTTATTCCCCAATCCCGACCCTGTCAAACCAGGTGTTGGTAGGTAGGTATGAAAATAATTCTATTTTTCCAAAAAGCTTGAACAATTATTGTACAATCCTGCAAGTCAGGAAATATTGGAAATGAACAAAATAATATTTAACTTAGTTTTGATATTAAAATTTAATGAGTAGCACTGTTTTTGCAGGGTCGGTCAGGATTGGGGAAACAAACAATATTTTATCTTAGGCCTAATGATTGACTGTCGTTTTAACGCCACTTTCAGCACTATTATGCTATTTCAATTTTTGTATTTCGGGGAGGTCAATATTTATTGATGGAGGAAGCTTGAATATTCATGGAGAACCACCAGCCTTTAGTAGAAAAACTACCAATCCTTGTAAATTAAGGTTGGAATCAAGCACAACTGCCACATACTGGATTCAAACTCACAATCTCAATGTTGACAGGATACAGTAAGTTTGACCACTGGACCACAGAGGCCACCAGAACTTATGCATGCATAATTTTGGGGCTCTTTATAGCTTGTTGTTCGGTGTGAGCCAAGGCTCCGTGTTGAAGGCCGTACTTTAACCTATAATGGTTTACTTTTTAAATTGTTATTTGGATGGAGAGTTGTCTCATTGGCACTCACACCACATCTTCCTATATCTATAGACATTTAGAATTAATCAGCTACCTCATCCCAGGTACATAAGAATTTTTAAATACCTCTTTTCAAACTATGCAAAAAGAAGTTATAAATACAAATTCATTGATGAAAAATTAGCTAGATCATCCATATAAATTTGTTTATGGGAGAAATTATTTAATACATCAAAAAAAAAAAAAAAGGACATGTACATAATGTAATAGCTTGCTTGCCATATAATTGATTTATGGTGCAAAATCATTCTAGTCCAAATAATTATATCCAAATTGTGCTGATTTTGAAGCCAAGAAAGTACTCTTTATGACGAGATTTTTTTTAATATATAATGGTTACTACATATACATGTATAATAATTATTTGGATTAAAAACATACATGACATATTTTGGATTATAAAATCAAATATTTTTTTGTAAGTTTAAAGTTAGGCCACACCAATTTGATTCCTTGTTTGACGGACCCACCCGCATCTTCTTCTTTGGTATGTATAATCCACCACTATATTGGTGCACCCCATAAATGGGTAAATGTTCATTAATGATATATGTATAGTCACATTAAAGGGATTATCTTATCAATACTATTTACATAGAAATTCAATATAAACATTTGGGTTAAGAGCCTTAGAATATGTACACCCTTGATGTCTCCGAGTTTAAAGTCAATGTTCTGAGTTTATATTCACTAATCTGAGTTTATTATCACAGTTCTAAGTTTGACAATCAATGTTCAGAGTTTATGATCAATGATCTTCCACAGTGTAGGGAGAAGCACATTTTTCGTGAGCAATCCTCTATTTTAGTGAGAGTCTTTTCACTACATGATAATATTTTCTGTTTTATCAAAACACTAGGGTCAAGAATCAACTGTGTTAATAGACCAAAATCTCCAACCAGACTATTCCATGAGCACGTATTTGGATTACTTATGCTGTTTATTATCACTTCCAATTCTTCTATATATGATTTTCTATATCTAAATAGAGCGTTGCATTTTAAAATGAAATGAACTATATCCTCATCTTCATATTGACAAAGTGGACAAACAGAGCTAACTTCATGTTGATTAAATTTACTTGTGTTGGACTGGAGAACGTAAGTTCCTGTAATTAGACGAGCTTTTATACCACCACGGCGGACATCTTTAATATTGCTTTCAATTGAAGACCAGAGTTTATGAACAGTTCCAATTTTCAAACTTGATAGATCACAGTACGACAGGGTAGATTTATTTTGACAATCAAGTAGTAATTTTTGAGTCCAGAATTTATCAATTGCTAGTTTCACATTCTTTTTCCATAATAATTTACACGGTGGATTAATAACCATTTTAGCCGCACTGGGAAGATCGTATTGCACTAGAAGTTTATCTATGTAGGTAAACCAACTGTCTGAAGTTTCTGATTTTGTTGAAATCTGTCTTCTAAGAATTTTGTTTAAAGTTAAGTTTTCACTTCGAATAATACATCCCAAAAGGTTCAATTGTCTAATATGGAGCTCAGCCGTGACAGGTCTAACACCAAGAAGCAGATAAGTAATGCCTTTAACTGATCTATTTGGTAAACACTGGATTTTACGCAGGAAATTAATGTAAAATTTTTCTAGAGCATTAAGATGATATTGCTTTAGAACAAATGTTTCCAAGCCATATAGAAGTCTTGGAAGAACATAAGTTATGAACAGTTTCATGCATGTGGTTGGTGGTAAGCCATTAGTTCCATGAAAACCAGTACCAGTGAGACTGTACAGAGTTTTTGTAGCACACGAAATACGGTCATCTATATTTATTGATACCTCATTTTTTTCTGATCTAATTATACCCAAATGGGTGGTTGTTTTAGACACTGAGACTTCATTGTCACCTAATTTCCAGTCTGAAAACGTAGTATTTGATCGCTTAGGTGGAATTTTCATAAGTATAGTGCTTTTCTCGGGATGTATTACATATTTCTCACGGTTTGCATATGAATTAGCTACATTCAACATCAATTGGAGATCTGTTGCAGAGTTGGCAACTAGAGCAATATCGTCAGCAACAGTCGGACATCCAATATAGGTTGTTCCAATATGCATTCCTAGTCTATTGCGTTCTAATGTTTTTAGAAGGTCATTTATGTAGGTCTTGTATAGACCTGTGGACAAAATGCCTCCTTGTCGCACTCCTTGTTTAATGGGAAAATTTTCACTAAGACGACCACACCATTTTACTCTTGAAGTTAAATTTGTATACCACGTGTCAATAACATTCCATATTTTACAACAGATTCCATTCAAAAACAGTTTACATTTTAAAGACGGATGATCGACAACGTCGAATGCTCTTTGAGAGTCTAAAAACGCTATAAATAATGGAAGGTTGAATTCCTTTGCTTCTACGATGCATTCGTTGATCAGTAGCGCTGCCAGTAATATTGAGATATGTTTGGTGAAGCCAAATTGTAATGAAGACTGGTCTAAAGGTAACCGATCTTCAATTCTGTCTAGAATGACATGTTCGAAAACTTTTCCTATTGTGTATGAAACAGTAATGCCTCTATAACTACCAAAATCAGTAGCGTCTTTCCCTTTTTTGTGAACAGGTGTAATGATTCCTGATAAAAATTGTAAAGGTATATAGCAGTGTTCAATTATGGCATTAAACAGTACAGACAGTACGTTAAAAATAGTAGAACTTGCAAGTTTAAGGTGCTCAGCACAAATTCCGTATTCATCACTTGATTTGTTGTTATTGAGTTTATAAATAGCAGATTTTACTTCATCAGGCGTAATAGGTGAAAAAGTATCCTTATTTTCAAGGACAATTTTACGAATAAGCTCCAAGTTAAATTGAGTATTTTCATGATAATCAGAGTCAAATTGATCTAGTTGTTTTGGTACAGCAAGGTCTTCATAGAATCTTGCAAAACCTTTACTTTGTTTGTCAAGATCAAGAATAAGTTGGCCTTCATTCATGAAGCCTTGTGGTTTTGAAATAGTATTAGTTAATCCTCTTCTTATCAATTTATAAAAGTTTGTGGACATGCCAGATTCAACTATTTGGTTATAGAATTGTTTCCTTTCACATGCCATGTCCTGTCGCTGTTGTGACCTAATGCGTCTTTTGATAGATCTACGTTCTTCAATAATTGGGTGATTCACAGTTGGTCTTCCATATTGAATCCAATTTTTGTGGATTAGATTGCCTTTCACAAGTAATTGTTTTAGTGCTGGACTAGCCTTCCATTTTGGTCCCTTCAGACGAATTTTCTTAGATGGTACAGCAATTTTGGCAGCTGCAAGTATATTACCATTAAGCTGGTCAATAAATGTCTTTATTTGATCTGGTCTTTCAATGATGGGTATCTGTGAGTTAGACAGAGTGCTTTGATATGCATCAATATCACAGTCTTTCCATAGATTACGTCTTCTTTCAGGAGGTTTAATAGATTTTGCACAAGTCAAGCTTAACGTGGCTTTTATTTTGCCCACAACTGGTACATGACTAGACGTATTTGTTGGATGTTGGTGACATATTTCAAGTTCAAGAAGATTGTCAACAGTATGACTGAAAATATAATCGATCTGAGATGATCCTTTACCATGCTGATACGTTGGTGCAGTTCCCATGTTTGCAAGAGTACCTAGTTTGTGTTTATCTATAAAAGATCTAAAACGTCTATCTGAATCGTTACGTCGAGAAAGTAACATTGTTGCGTTCATATCACCTACGAGAATAATTTGGTGTGAATCACAATACTTCTGTATGATGATTTCAAGCAAGTCAAGATTGTCTTGATACTTAACGGCTGTATCAGAATATCCAGATGTAGGAAGGTAGCAATTTATCAAACAAATCCTTTTTGGAGAGCTGTTAATTTCTACTGCAATAATACGCTCATTACCGTCCTTTAAGGTTTTTACATAGCTATCAAACTTGGAGTTCCAGCAAATCATAACTCCACCATTACCACGTGAACGCACAGAGTGTACTTTCGGGAAGTTACAGTCACTTGATCTTATAGCATAATTAAAATGTTTAAGAAATTTTGTAGCCTCTTGTTGTTCATATTGCCACAACCAATGCTCTTGTAGACAGATAAAATCATTAAAAGGTAAAATTTCCTCCAAATAAGGAGCATTGCCTCGAATGCCTTCTATATTAAAAGTTAAAAGTTTAAAATGGTCAATCGCGTCCCTCGATTGCACGGTTACATCTCCCGAATGTCCGGTTCTGTCATTCCTTTGTCTAGAAAAGGATCTGAACATTGACTATCAATGAATTTGGTTTCATTAGATGGTACCACTATGTTTTCAATGACTTTGGTTTCACTAGATTGTAATAAGGTATTGTTAACTTCACTATGATTGTTGATGTTAGGTTTGTTATTCGCTTGAATTAATTTAGATGATGAAGATGGAGAGTCATCTCTTTTGTTTTGACTATATATTCTTGAAACTGATTCACCGTATGATGGAGGATGTGTTCTCTTTGTGTGTGATGGGCCTCTACGAGTGTTAGAGTTGGCCTGAGCATTACTAAGGTTACGATTAGAATAATGACCAGTGGGTGGTTTAGTTACATGATGCGAATTTCTTTGATGAAGAGATTGACTTGAGTCGGTATGTACTTGATTTATAGATTGAGCAGACTGAGTGATGTTTGACGAGACATGAGCATTGTGAAACGGATGAGACGGAGTAAACGAATTGTGTCCTGGATGAGCGAGATTAATTCCATGTTGATAAATCGGGTTTACCGGAATATGCATATTTGGAACCTGTCTAAAAGGAGCGGTAAAGCTGTTTCCATGATGAAAGTATGAATGAGGATGTACATTATGCTGAAAATGAGTTTGAATTGGAAAAGCTGGAGCATACGGATTTTGAACTGTTGAAAATGGAGTATGTGGATTTTTCATCATAGTGTTCTGAAGATTATCAATTCTAGAGTTCAGATTTGAGAAGGCAAGCATGTGTTGGTAGTCCATGAGAGTAGCAAGCTTCTTTTCTATATTGTCCATGTTTTCCTTGTACCCAGAATTGGGAAGTCCATTCATGTTGTTTTGATTGTTCGTAAAAGTTTGTGTACTTGTATACTCATTACTGGGTTTTGCAGATTTTAGCAAATTTATAGTTCTCTCTTGATCATTAATTTTCTGCTCAAGTTCTATGATAAAAGATCTAAGATTATCATTCTCTAACATTAATTTATTTGGAGCTTTCTTCTTGCTTTTAATTGGTGATATGATAGATGATATTGCACCTGATGATACTGAGGTTGTATTTGTTGTATTACAACTGGAAGTTGATTGTATTTGATGAAAAGTAGAAGTCAGACATGCAGTACTAAAATTTGAACTAGTTATTGTTGGAATAACATATGGCACAGAGTTAGCAACTGATATAGATGACTTAAGAACACTAGAAGATGAAGATGTAGATATGCTTGATATAACGCCACTTGAAGGTAAGTTTATGTTAGCTGAAGACGGTATAGAAGGTATCGGTTCATCTGTTGGTATACACAAAGTCTCAATTGTACTAGTAGTGTTTGTATGTAAAAGGTCATTACAACATAACGGGCATGTGAATGGTGCTATTGATGGTATTTTGTCCACCTTAGATTTGTTTAGTTGAACACATGAGTAATGAAACCATTCAAGGCAAGTGTCACAGTTAATTGTGTCATCATTTGCAACTTCAGAGCAAATTGGACATTGAGATGTTGTATCTATGTGTGCCATATTAACTGAGGCCGACGTATTTGTACTAAGACTATCTGTTATGGCGAGAGTCTGTCTCTCAGAACTTTTATTGAGGTGATTCTCAGAAATAGTTTCTATCTTTGAGTTAACAATCATACCTTTAACACTATTGTTGATGATATCAATATTATCTGAGTGTTGATGTAAATATTCAAGAATTGGAGTAAAAAAGTTGTCTACAAAATATCGTACTCCATTGCCATTGGCCACTATTGATGATGTAGAGTTATAAAGATTGACAGTAAATTTAAGTTGTTTATTTGTCGAATTACTACTTCCCTTTGTTAGGGTGACTTTGATTGTCTGGAATACTATAGTGTTAACTTGGTCTACATTGTTTTGAACAGAGAAGCCTAGTGACGGAAAGTCTGAGCATGACATTGTGTCAAGTTTATCAAATAGTTGGACTTTCAGTATTTCATATGCAGCAGTACTAAGTTCAGCTCTGAAGTTATTGTTAGACTTCATGGCAAAAGTTACCATATTTCTATCGCAAGAATCTTCTTTCTTATTCATTGCTTTTTCTGGGCCCATAACATATGGTTTAACTTTAATTGTGGTATCAGTAGGTTGTTTGTGTTGGCGAATTCTTGCCGAGATTCGAACTCCTACTTTTTCCATTGACATGATGTAACCACTTTGGAATAATAATTGTTCAGTATTCTAAGTGTTCTTGGTTAGTTAAATACTAACTGGATACCACAATATTAAAAATAACTCAGAGAGACATCGAGGACAACATTGGATAAGATATATTTAAAATGTAAAAACAAAAAATAAACTTTTTACAAGATGGCGGCGAGGACTAAAAAAGTGTGTTAAGTGATAAAAGACGATTTAAAAATATATACACGCTTTAAAATGGATAAAAAGTGTGGTGAGAGTGACTATACATAAGTGTTCAATCAGTAGACTGTGATGTGACTTAAAACTTTGCGATTAAAAAGATAAAATTGGTGCTCAGGTGATTCGTCCTTCCTTCTACGCCGGTAATCGAATTTTTCGTATCTGTCTATTTTTTTCACAACAGATTTTTTTTTATTATTTTCATATTTCCGCTTGCCGCATCCGAAAATGTAATCATGTACATTTCCTGCACCGTTTTTGTTGTTAACATTATAAAAAGATGTCAACATTTGTTTTTAAAATCACAGTCTAACATGTATATATATAATGATTTCAAACATAAAAGCACCCCACCACACTGTGTAAATATCTATGGAATATTTGTATCAGCATAAAACCTATTTATCCAAAGTGGAGTGCTCCGATATAAATTTATAACAGCGAAATACCTGTAAAGAACAAAAAATTGGTTTCTTTCCCTCTTACTTATATTCCCTATAAAAAAATGTTCGTTGTTAGAATAAAGTACAAAGTCAAAGAACTTCTGAAGGATTTGCCTTCAACTGCAATTATATTGTATGCTGCCTGGCGAGAAAAGAAAAATTATTCATAGCTGCTGCATGTTTATGCACCTGCCCTGCTTGAATCAGGGGCCTGTTGTTCAGCAGTTATGGTTTGTTGATGTTGTTCATTGGTATTTTCCTGTTTGGACATATAAATTAGATCGTTGTGTACGCTAATAATTTTGGGGTCCTTTATTAGCTTGCTGTTTGGTCTGTATCAAAGCCCTGTGTAAAAGGCTGTACTTTGACCTGTGTTTGTTATTAGCAGGTTGAGAACAACCCTCCCTCAGACAAGGGGTCATTTTACTGATGTAGAAAAGAAAATAGAAATACCAAGGATTTGTATAGTTTTTCTTTACAAAACCTTTAATTTTGAAAACTTAGAATTTGGTTATAAATCAAAAAGAGGAGAGTTACATCATATTTTAAACAACCTTTACTAAAAGAGGGGTCCACTTATTTTGAATAATATTAAACTGTTTAAGTAAATGTGTCAATTTAACATGGTTAAAGTCCAGGAATATTACAAAATTCTTGGACATGTTTTGACCATTTAATACCAAATAGATATATAGTTCTTTGAGACAATATGAGCCCTTTTGTACAAACAAATATATTATAACTTATATTGATCCCTCATAAAACATGTAAAAGGGATATTTTTAACATTAAGGGGTTGCCCCCCAACCTGATTATTTTTCCTATGTGCATACAGTGGCGTAGCTGGGTAATTTTTACGTGTACGCCCGAACCTTGGCGAGGAATATGAGGGATGCCAACCACTCAATGTTAAAGCAATTGCTGGTAGTGGGTTCGAAAGGGACGAAGCCCCCGAAAGCTATCGAGAAAAAGATACCATATGATTCCTGTCAGTAAAAAATCATTGGTAGCAACATACTTTTGAATCTAAATCTGTTTTGGTTAAAAATTTTAATATGTTAACTTATTCATCGTGTTAAACTGGAAGCTAGACTTATGGTCATTGGTTTTAGAGAAAACGTCCAAACCAATATTACTTTTAAATAAGTTTAAACTTTGAAGGGTGCCGTGAGTGAGCACGCAATCGACAAAAACACGAGAAAAAAAAATATTTCGAAAAGGTGCAATGTGAAAAAAATCTGGAAAACCTAGGCTTTCTTCCCACAGAAAGTGAATCACTTTATCATTCCTTTAAAGGGATTTTTAAAAAAATGTAAAATTTTCTTTTCTTATTTTTTCTTGGTTTAGAATATTTTACAACAATCTTTCAAGGTTTATAGATTGAGCATGTAAAACAATTAAATGCGTAAAGAAGAGTTCCGCTATCTGTCTATCAGAAAAGAACAGAAAAATAAACGAAAACAAAAGCTTTAAAAATTTTAGCCACACACATTTGTCATAGAAAAATCTTCTTCGGCATTTTAATAAAATTCGATGAAGGTTCGAAAAGTAGTTAATGTTATTCAGAAATAACTGCGACCACTTATTATTACAGAAATAAATACATTTTGTCCTTAAAATGCGGGAAAATTAAAGATATAGTTGCATCATTATATTGCCCTGAAACACTCTTTTGATCATTAACAGTTTCTGTCCAACTTTCGGAAAATTTCACGGCGAGTCATTCAAGAGAATAACATTCGGAACCTAAATATTGACGCCACTTTGTCTCGCTCTTGGACATAAATCATAGGCTCGACAAAAATACAAACAGCATATCGAATCTGAGCAGATAGTGAATTGCTTTATATATAAGAAAAGTACGTCGAATTCAAAGTAGATACAGACTTTTTCAAAAGATTTGAACAAATATATTAATTGATCTATTTGAGTAAATTTAGTCCTTTTTTATTAAAAATTACAATCCATTGAAAAAAGAAGCACAGTTTTTCTTAATTTTATGTCGATTATTTGTTTTATTTTTAAAATGCAAGTGTACGCCCGGGCGTTTTGACGTAAACGTAGCTACGCGCATGGCATAATGTTACATACGATCTTGTGTGAAAATAAATGCCCAATGACTTGACAAAATCAATTTCAAATTTGACCGACATTTAAACACACTACGTTTCCCATTAATGATGTAAAGTTCCCATTAATGATGTAAAGGGTCCTTGGAAAATTCAATCGAAATTACGTCTCTTATCATGGTGCCGATGTTCGTTGGATTGATTTTGCTTCAGCAGTAAATATTACTGGATATTTTAAGTGAATAAAGATAATTAAATGAAAAATGCATGTTAATATACCGTTACACTTGGAATGTACAAAGTTGGTAACTTTGTCACAATTTATAATTCTTTTTTTCTATTCATGTTCTGCAAACACTTTTCAGAAACGCAATAAACCTGTCAAAGGAAAAGTAAACTTTTACCAGGCATGACTTGAAAGGAAGTACTTTATTGATTTTAGCCCACTAAAGTAGGTTAAAATGTGGAAACCATGTAGATTGTGTACAGGTCACAAATATCACATGGTGCCTATTTTAAAGAATTAATTCAAAGTTAAAAGTTTTTCTCTTTACTGGATTTAAAGAATTTTACATTGCCAATGATTTGGAATAAATTTTATATAACTGGAATTTCAAAACCAAATATAAATATATTTTTTTGGCCAAAACATCAAGATACAACGATTATAGTATCCTGTATCAATGAAGAAAATATGGGAAATTCTGAATAAATTGTACTAATTGTTTTCAAAACAAGCACATATTTAGGAGTTTTATAATACTGTTACATTTAAGATGGATTTTAAGAGAAAGTATACTGTTCAGATTATTTTAAGCAGATTTTGCAATAAAATAAAACTAAAAAATGCTTTCGGTTTCTTATGGTTTCCTGTCACTTTTAAAAAAAACTTTAATATAACATTGAAAATAGATTTTAAATATTAACATGAAGCAAGTAACACTAGTAATGGTGTTTATTTATGCCTTTTGAATTATATTGTGCAAAATAAAGAAAATAAACTAAAGATTGGTTTCCTGTCGTGAATATGAATCAAAATGTATTAAAACTCAATTGTTCCATTCATACTATTTTAACACCAACACAACCCACAAAATAAAAGTTAAAATTTTAGAACTTATAAAAAAGGATACAAAAAGAAACCAAAGGCCGAATACCAAATTATTTCAATTTTTTTTCTAGGGAAGAGTAGCATACACTTGTATGTTGATAAAAATAATGGCATCTTTAGATGTAGTTACAACTTTTCTTACAGTAATTCACAATTTTATCACTTTTCTATAGTTATAGGAAAAGAGCCCAATAGCAAATTATGGTCCATATGCAAAACCTTTTGTAAAAAAATTGCAGACTATCTACCAATCCCCCTCATTCCCCACCCATTATTAAAAGTTTATAAGCCACTTATCAACTTAAAAACTGCTTTATCACTGACTTCTTTTTGCATTTAATTTACATGCAACCTCAATCATGATAATTGTACATGTATCATGAAGCAGTAACATTTCTAGTGTTCATAGCATTACCATAAATAAGTGAGTGCATTTATTTTCAATTTAGAAAAATATCTATGCACCTAACTGGACTAACGTAAGGGTACCCAAATTGCACCGAGTACCCAAATTGCACCTATTTAGAAAAAAATAGCAACAAAAATCTTACAAGATTTCCTAGAGACTAATCAATTTGTATTTTTATGATTTGATACTATGCACGTCTTTCAACATAGGTAAACATATTTAGATATACACAAAACGTTCACAGTTTTTATCAACAGATGGACTGTTTACTGAAAAAGCAAAATGTATGAAAACATCATGCGACGTCATCAAAACGTCATCTTTTTACAGAATCATGGATAGTTTGGAGGTTGATTCAAACCCATTTTTCAATGACTCAATATGGATTAAAATTTAAATTGGTGTATCTATACAATCAAGAAGGATAGGGCTACAAAATAAACACAGTATTGACATTTTTTTCTTCATCATAAAAAAACGTAGGTGAAAAAACTGTCAAAATAGGTGCAATTTGGGTACCGTCACGTTAAACATAAAAACAGTGGCAAAAAAAGTTTTGGTATAAGCTGTGAACATGACAAAAAACAGAAAATTATAGTCACGAAATGTGACATCGACCTAAATAATGAACTGTTAATATTTAGCTCCATCACAATTACCTGTTGTACATGCACTTGTTCGTAAAGGATGTTTCTCAACAGCACGCATGTACAATTTCAAAATCTGTGCCATTATGTAATTTCAGTTCTTTTCACTGATTGTCATTGAATATATTCCGATTGTTAAATCACGTGGGAGACATATTGTCTTGGTCTGGTTCTACAAGTTAAAAGAAATGACACAGGAGGAACGAACGTCAGAAATTTATAAACCAGGGCCCAGATAAAATTCTAAAAGCTTTCTCAAATCCCGAAAAGCATAGTTATTTTTACGGAAAAGCTATTGGACGGATATTTATATATAGATTAGTGAATGAACCCGAAATAAAAATCAATTTAGTAATTTAAAGATGGTCTTTATGAGATTATTTCTTTTCTGGGATTACGCTACAGTATCATTCAAAATCATATTTTTCAAAACTTTTAACACTGTATGGTGGAAATCTGAATCAGAATATTTTTACAATTTATTTGCCGTTATCTCAGTGATCTCATCTGCCTGGCCCACGGGGGATCAACTTCCTATTATTGGGTATACGGGGATGTGCCAAAAATATGGGTCATAATTTTGTGAGATTTTATATAAAAATGACCCTCCTTTTTAATGACATCCTATATTAAAATGCATTTTTGCGCCTGTCCCAAGTCAGGAGCCTCTGGCCTTTGTTAGTCTTGTATTATTTAAAATTTTAGTTTCTTGTGTACAATTTGGAAATTAGTATGGCGTTCATTATCACTGAACTAGTATATATTTGTTTAGGGGCCAGCTGAAGGACGCCTCCGGGTGCGGGAATTTCTCGCTACATTGAAGACCTGTTGGTGACCTTCTGCTGTTGTGTTTTTTTTTTATTTTGGTCGGGTTGTTGTCTCTTTGACACATTCCCCATTTCCATTCTCAATTTTATTTACGTTTGATAACTGTATATTGATTTGGGGAATGATCTACATATCATATATCAATATGCTATTGAGAATGTCAATTCATATATAAAAAATTAAGGGTAGCTGGTATATTTATGAATTATGAGTGATGATGAGTTAGTGCTTATATAAGCATGGGTCATATTTTGAATATTGTATATAAGTATAGGTCATTCTTTCTTAAATATTCATATAACTATAGGTACTAAATTTCAGTGAAGGTATATTAAGATGGGTACGTTTTTTGAGGCAAAAATGGCACACCCCTACCAAAAATATATCGAAGTTACCCCCTCCCCCCCCCCCCCCCCCCCCCCCCCCCGTGGCCTGGCCAGATTTTTTTCATAAACAAATTGGGGTTCATAATATTTTTAAAGAAAAAACGGAAGACCCTTGGTCTTGCCGATGGTCGTTCCCGAAAAAAACATCTTCTGGTTTGATGGCGCCGAAACAAACAACTCAGTTGCAGTGAGTTCAAACACTCGATTTTCAGTGTCATTTAATATACACAAATATAATCCCATATATATGATAAATCAGATGATTTTCATTACATGATTCTATTTATATTTAACACTTTACTGAGAAAGGGGAGGGTAGAGCATATTATGACCTCGAAAAAAAAATGTTTCAACTGAGATGAACTTGAGCCAAGGTTAATGAGTGTCAATGACGAAGACGAAACACGCGTCTGATGTATCAAATTATAAGCCTGGTACCTTTTGATAGCTATTATTTGTGTGTTTCTCTGTTCTGTATGTTCTCCCATTGTATTTGTATTGTATCCCTGTCATGTATTTGAACTTTTGAACTTTGAACTTTGTATTGATGTCATTTCAATGTAACCTAAAATTGCCATAAAAACAGGAGGTTTGGCTAGCATCAAAACTACGTTCAACACACCATTTTTCTTAAAATGCCCTGTACCAAGTCAGGAAATTAGCCATTGTTATATATTGTAGTTCGTGTCTGTGTGTATTGCATTTTAGTGTTGTGTTTCTGTTGTGTCTTTGTTCTTCTCTTATATTTGATGTGTTTCCCTCAGTTTTAATATGTAAACCGGATTTGTTTCTTTCTCAATCGACATACCAAAGAATGAAGGACACCAATGACCGATTACCCTTATTAGCAAAACCCGGGTGCAATGTTTTTAATGATGTCCTATTAACATCATAAGAAATGGGATAATAAATGGGTACCCGTCATTAATTCTTCATATTATTTTTACTAATCATCTGAATTCTTATTTACACATATGACCGAGTTCTACATAAATTTACCTTTCTGGTGGTATAAAAAAAATCAGTTTATCTTATCTCATTGTTAGATCACTCACATCAGTAAATAACGATGAATTACCTCAGAAGAAACGAGACAGCAGTAACTAAATAAATTGAAGCACACTTATTATGCAGAGGAAATAAGTTATTTACACATATTTTTGAATACTCTTGTCAACAAGCTATATTTTGATGTCAGAAAAGTCAGTTTAAATTAAGAAATTATTAGGTCTCCGGCGTTTTGAATGTTGTCTTTGAAAAAAATAACCAACACCAATGTAATATACGAAAACAACGTACATTAGCGAGATCATAAACAATAAATGTAAAATAAATTCCAGTTGTCAGTCTTAAATAAATGAAATAATACATAATAAGTTCAAATTCAAAGTGTTCACTGCGGCTACTTTTATTGTTCAAATAGAAACGATCAATATTGAATATAAAATAAAATTATGTTTGATTATATTAAGATGTATTCATCGGGATAACTCTTTTTTCAAAGGACATAATGGAGTTTTACTGTTCTTGTTCATCATAGTTCATAGTTCGTATAATTTAATATAATACTATAGAGACTACTATAAAGATAGGTTTTATTCATATTTTGCGAAATGATAAAGTATTCAATATTATATCATCATATTCTTACAAGTATGTAAACTTTGTAAACAACACCGTGATAAAATTATCGATATATATATATATATATATGTCGTGTACAAGTTGCGATTTTGTACAGGCCAAGTTATAACATGTACAAAAATATTGTACATGTTTTAACTTGTATAATGCAAAATTACAAGTTATAACATGTACAAAAGTACCTCATACATGTTATAACCTGTACACAATATTGCTTAAAAATGGGTTTAATTTGTACACAATTTAAGATAAATCTTAATGAAGTAAAATATACACTTAAAATTCACCAATGCATAAAGATCAACAACAAATAGGCCAGAATGTGTCTTTTTGTGTAAAGACTTATGTTGGCAAAATGTGTTTTCATGTACTAGTAATTGTATGTTTTATGCAGTCCATCATGGCTTAAATAGGTGTGAAACTATTTACTATAAAAGGTTGCATTCCTCAATGACAATTACATTAGATACTAGTAACTAAATTCTTCTGAAAAATTTAAGAACAATTCCTAATAATTTTGGGAAATACTCCCTCCTCTCGTTTTTATAGCTTGCAAAGACTAAAACAATACCTTATATGCTTACTCCGTAAAAGCAAGAGAGAGCTGAAATAGTTTTCATTGGTCCACGCTTCATTATCAATATCTTTGGATCTACTATTCAACATGCTTGACCTTCAGCATGACTTATGTAAATTTATAACTCAATTTTTGTTTATAAACTATAAGATCATTGCATGAGGCGAATGTCATTTTGATGTTTTAAATATATATCCTCTACTTTGAAAGCATGTATTTGTGGCCGTTGGATGTTGTCTGCTCCTTGGGCGGGTTGTTGTCTTTTAGACACATACCCTATTTCAATTCCCAATTTTATATGTAGACACATCTATCCTGGCTATCCTCTTATGTCTTTTAGTGTCAACCAGAATAAAAGTATTTTACTTTTGCCTTCAAAGTGGACCGTCAGAATTATAGTTCATCAAATAAAGATATGTCCATAGATAGTCATAAGAGGATCATAACACATGTCCTAAGATATATATTATGACAGGTCTGAGGAATGCTTCGTAATACCGACCCCTGGACATTAACTGTATCAAAAAAGGACAAAACACACTAACATGAAGGAATAATAAAAAAGTTAGGAAAATGTTATTGAGGTCAACATGGTCAATATCATCTGTTGCGATAATAGAAAAATTTATTTATTTTTCGATTTTGTACAAGTTAAAACCATTTTAAAGCAATATTTTGTACAGGTTATAACATGTATGAGGTACTTTAATTTTGTACATGTTATAACTTGTATTTTTGCATTATATACAAGTTATAACATGAACAATATTTTTGTATATGTTATAACCTGTACAAGATCGCAACTTGTACACGACATATATATACCTAACGCAGACTCCGAGAAATACATGATAATGGATGTTACAATTTACCTCCCACGTAAATCCACATGTATTGCAACCTATTTGTAAACTGACGCTTTCCCCATTTTATTTTATTTAAAAAATGCAGTTAAAAAAGACAAAAGAACATTTATTCTTATTTTTATGACCGTTATGGAATAACGGGGCCGTTTCACAGATGATATCAGATATATTCCTTACGCCATAACTACAATACCCTTCCCTTTCATGAATGCGACCTACTGAATGAGACTATTTACCGGATGTGTTATAACATGAGCAACACGAAGGATGCCACATATGAAGCAGGATCTGCTTACCCTTCCTGAGCACCTGAGACTCATCCCCAGTTTTTGGTGGGGTTCGTGTTGCTTATTCTTTAGTTTTATATATGGTGTGTCATGTATATACTATTATTTGTCTGTTTGTCTTTTTCATTTTTAGCCATGGCGTTGTCAGTTTTATTTTCTATTTATGATTTTGACTGTCCCTCTGCTCTGGGGATTCCATCTGGTACAAGTCATTTGTATTTGACCTCATTTTCATTGATGACTTTTAGCATAAATCTTCCCCCAAGATTAAGTCATTGAAATACTTTAAAGGGACTATCACTAACGGTAAGTCAGTAATAAATATTTTTCTGTTAAGTGAATGAACATTACCAAATCTCGTTCCATAGAGATTGTTTGGCACTGTCTATCACTTTTCTTCCTCATTCATAAAGAGACAATGCAAATTCGTACCCGGTGATAAGTCACATTCGGGGACAATAGATCTTTAGAATTGGGATCATGATTCACGTCAATTAAAAGGTATCGTTCGTAAGGGGTTCCGCTGATGAATAACACATATTTATTAATTTTGCTTCGGATACAATAGTTTGGTCATAGACAAGCTTCTTTGTAAAATATTAAATATAAAAAAGAAGATGTGGTATGATTGCCAATGAGACAGCTATCCACAAAAGACCAAAATGACACAAACATTAACAACTATAGGTCACCGTACGGCCTTCAACAATGAGCAAAGCCCATACCGCATAGTCAGCTATAAAAGGCCACGATAAGACAATGTAAAACAATATGCAACACATAAACAAACGACAACCACTGAATTACAGGCTCCTAAACCATGGACTGGACCTAGATGTTGACGCCACCAACGCAGATGAGGGAATATAGGATCGCTATAACTTATGATTTTGTTTCATGATCAAACTTTAATAACTGTTTTGTTTTACTGTCATCAGTAGTCTTCTATAGTAATGTTTAATCTATTCCTTCATTTTATAACTAGTAACCATGGTACGTTCTAACACATTTTATTTTCTCAAATTTATTGTTGTATACGAAAACAAAAATTATAACAGTACTGATAAAATAAATGCAAAACTGGTCAAATTTTCAAAATAAAATGCACATCATTGTTATTTAATAGTAGAGTTTTTATACTGTTGGTCTATAAATATCATATTACACAATAATGCAACATATTTAAAATTCTTAAAATTCAAGAATAATACTATTTTAAAATGCAAATCATATATTTTATATAACAGAAATTAAATATTGTATTCAAAATAATATAAAAAAATTAGAAAAACTTAGAAAAGTATTCAAAAATAAAAGTAAAACATTATGGGTTAAAATGAATTGTCAAGAAAGAAGCAATCCAACGACAATAGCAAAAATCAATTAAGATGACAGTATTTTCATTGGATGTCAATTTTGGCAAAAATGGCTTTGAATTGAATTTCAAAAGTCCACTATCTGCTTCTTAATTGTATAGATATATTTCGGCAAAATATTAATGTTAAGAAAAACAAATCTCTTCATAATAGTAGACTTTTGGTTTTAAAACCTTGACCGAAAATTAATATCCAAAATGTACTGCTATTGTTAAAGTGGAATCTCTATGACCCAAATATTTTCTGGTTCAACAATGGCGGCCAAATTAAAATATTCAAAAAATGATGCAAACTGTGGAACAAAACTCTATTGTTTCTAACATATCAGTCAGAGTAAAGATTTTAATTTTCTGATAAGAATATGCATACCAGACTAGCGTTTATAAACCTTTGTATTTTAATTTTATAAAACAACAACTGAAGAGTATAATTCCAAAGCATGCTTGTAAAATTTGCATAAAACATATTAATCAATCTTTCTTTAATTCCTCGTCTATAATTTCTCTACTGTGGTATAACCATTTATCAAACGAACGAATGTCTGAATTTAATTTCTTTGTTAACTTATAGTCTCGCACACAATGATCTGATGTGAAAAAATCAAACATGGCCGCCAAGTCTTTTGCTCCAACGAACTGAAATCTTTCAAAATCTTTACATCGTATCTGAAAAAGAAGAGAACAGATATCAATGTGTGTATATGAAGCCAGATTTGGGTTGTGAACCTGGAGAAGCGGAACGCACAGGGTAGAGTATCTTAATTGTGTGATTATCTAACGTTAGATCACTGCTGTATTTTCTAGCTGTCATAGATATAGGAAGATGTGGTGTGAGTGCCAATGAGACAACTCTTCATCCAAATAACAATTTATAAAAGTAAACCATTATAGGTCAATGTACGGCCTTCAACACTGAACCTTGGCTCACACCAAACAAAAAGATATAAAGGGCCCAAAATTACTAGTTTATTTTTATATATTTTTAAAGGAACAAGAAGTACAGTTAAGTTGCACGGTAGTTGTAAAAGCAATTCAAGATTAATTGAAAACTCGATTCGCAAATGAGATAGTTGTAGTTTTCCATTTTCGTCAATATCAAAACATAACGTCACTTTACCTCACAATTAAAAAACTAAGCAGATGAACAATAATTCTATAAAAGAAATTAAGAAGATGTATCAATTAGATATCCATGATATAAACTCAAAAACTTATGTGTGGATTCATTTTTAACAGCGGCGTGGCAATTTTCAACGAATTACAAACTTCCTATAGAAAAAAAACAGTAAATCAAATATTAACAAAGGTGCAAAATAATCTCAATCCACTATAATATGCAAGTAGAATAAATAGTGTAATCTTATTATATATTTTTTTTCTTGTAAAATCACAGCAATAAAACCTTTTGCCATATTAAAAAAACTGTACATTTATACCTTCGGATCTTCAAATTTTCTGTTTGAGAATTGTTTATTAAAGCCTTCAACAACAGCTTTCATTGTTAATCGTCCAGCAGTTAAACCGATGGTTTTCCCTGCATATAATTTTGGCTTGTTAAATATTGTAGCTACACATTCTCCGACGTCCTCGACCGATATTGCTTCCATGTCATTGTCTTCTAAGGGCAATGCTGAAAATTAAAAATAACGATCAATGTAGATATCCAAATACACAAGTTTATTTTGCTAGTTTGATAAAATCTTCAATACTTTTGTGAAAACTTGTACTTTTATCAAACAACCACTTCAGAGGATTGATTCTCTGTAGTATAATATTTCGCTGACTATGCGGTATGAGTTATGCTCATGGGTGAAGGTCGGTGACCTTAAGCTGTTAATTTCTGTTTCATTTGGTAACTTATGGAGAGTTGCCTCATTGGCAATCACACCACATCTTCTTTTTTTTTTATATATATACATGCATATATCTTTAGTATATGTGTGGATTAAACGAAAAACAAAGGATTTGTAAGAAGGATCGATCGATTTATCATCAAAATCAATGCAAACTGAAATGTGGGCTAAGTTATTTTGAATTCTTTCTTCAAGAAAAAAACAAACCATGTAAAATAAAATTAAGAAGATTCCTTACCTATGGCATACACTCCGTGTTTGATTTTATGTGGTTTGAATATTGTGAAGAAATTTTCGTACCAGAATGGAAGTCGTATGATGGTATACGTGATTCCTGCAATAACAAAAGACAAATTGATTGACATCTTGGAACAGTATATGTTTCTACTGAAACGTAGATTTATTATTGACCATTTCAATTACATTCGATCTAAGCGAGATAACTCTATTTAACTGCTTGAAAAAACAAGAATATTTGTTACTGCAGTGAAGTTATTATTGTGTTTTCAAACCACATACTTGTACACTGAAATGGAATTGCAAGTGAATTTTGAAAATAAATTACAGCAAACGATATATAAAACACAGACAAGACGGATGATTTTAGTGGTGTGGTTTTGTTACACAAAGTTGAAACAATTGTACACTCAATAGAAGAACGCACAATGTGCATATTGTATATACGAACACTGTTGATCACTGTTATTTGTAAACACCTCTAATTGAATTCGTTAATAAAATTCCGCGCCCTCTATCCTACAAAGGAGGTATTAAAAAAACAATGGTGGACTCTCAGGAAGATTATTTTTAACTTGAAGTAATGATTTTTTATTTATTTTGATAGAGGCTAATCATATTATATATTACGACTGGATTCCATTGTTTTTTAGTATCTGTCCTTTCTAGTTAAAAACAGCCATGGGTAGACACAAGACTTAAAACTTTGTAAAGTGGGGATACCATATTAGACATTACTTTGTCATTAGCATTACTTGATAAGTCTAAATAACAGCAACGGTACCAACTTTATTGCAGGAGTTGATAACAAAATAATACACATAATTAAGATGTTATTATAGGGTGTTATTTATGGTAATTGTTTTTGTAAATTCAAGTAGAGGTTTCACACAACATGTATGGGGAGGGGGAATTGTCATATACCTGCTCGACCAGCTCTACTTCCTGAAATTAAACATTTACATCTAATTAATCACATGTAATATCCTTTTCAGAATTTCATCAGAGTGTAACACAACCAGCCATAATGTCGTCAAAGATACGGGATGTCAAAATAGGATAATCTTCCTTTCTTTTAGCAATATCTCTCTGACCCCTCTCTTTCCCAGTAATGCCTCACTCTCTCATCCCTCTCTTTCCCAGCAATGCCTCTCTCTCTCCCTCTCTCTATCTACTATCAATGCCTCTCTCTCTCTCTCTCTCTCTCTCTCTCTCTCTCTCTCTCTCTCTCTCTCTCTCTCTCTCTCTCTCTCTCTCTCTCTTATCAATGCATCACTCTCTTTCTCCTATCAATGCATCACTCTCTCTCTCCTATCAATGCATCTCTCTCTCTCTCTCTCCTATCAATGCATCACTCTATCTCCCAGTATCTATGACAATTCCTCTCTATGAACAATCAGGGTTCTCACTAGGCATTTTGAATGCAGGTTAAGGGCCTCCATATTTTTTTGGTCCTGGCGATTCAAACAGTGTGAATATGGAATTTTATTGCTACATAATTTATATTTTATTTTTTTTCAATTTCCATGACAAAATAGATTAAGTAAATTATGTTAAATTCAGATAATATTTAAACTTTTGTAATAAAATTATCATTCATGTGCTCAATTGCTATGAATCAAACAATCTCGATATATCTTCGGACTTGTCCGTCAGTTTTGAAACGAAAAGTCCAGCCAGATTATCACGAGTTCAGGGCTCATGGGCTCGCCTAAGTGAGAACCTTTATTCTCATCATCTCTACTAACAATGCCGCATCCTATCTTCTAGCAATGTATTTTTTGTGTGCATGTGTTATTACGCTAAGAAAGTAAAATAACAAATAGAGTGCACTGCATAAAATATGCCATCATCGTCATCTCATAAACATACACTATTATCTCAAATTATGGTCGAGTTTGGTAAATTGACCAATCATCACTTTTCTGCCACTGATAACATATAAAGCATAAATTTAACAAAGGACTCTGAAAGGGTTTTAGTTGCATGCAAAGAAGAACCATTCCTGAGATATAACAATGAACTGGTCACGGTGATACAGGCGCATGCAGGGAAAAAAGAAGGGATTTAACGATGCTCTAGGAATGGTGAAACAGACGCATGCATGCGCAATGAAAATCAGTAAAAGATTTAACCAAGACCTAGCTAGGGTGATGAAGGCAGTGGTTTATGAGTAGCGTAATTGGTTAATATTATTGGTATAGATTAAATCACAGCACTTTTGAATTAAAATCATGCCCGAGGTTAAGTCATAAAATACCATTTAAATCATGCATTTTCAGGAATTCGAATTCATTATCTTTAAAACTGCAACTTTTTTTTTTTAAAAGAAACGCAATTGAATAACTAGGAACGTATATTACTATAATACTATTGTTAAAAAAATTATGTCTCAGTAATTCCAATGTTGACAACTTAAGTTAAATTGAGTACCGAGTTATTGCATTTTCGCGGGAAACAGTTTTAGTTAGAATTAAATACATGAATAGTATAAATACTCGAACAGGTAAAAATAGAACGATATAAATTAGAAAAAAAACTAGTTCCCAGTTTACATTGAAAAAAAATAGTAACGTTGTGACTTTTTTTTAAAAACCTATGATCGATCGTTTTACAGTGAATCCGAATCCCTGAAATATATCACAAACACTACGTTACAAACCTGGTACTATTTTTGCTGTTTAGGTAAAAGAAATGATTTTTCAAAGCTCGCACATTTAAAAAGTCTTCAAATGTAGACCAGACCTAAGTCTGTAAATGACACAACTTTTTAAAATCTCTAGAATGTTTGTATATCAACATCTTTTACATAAATATTCTGTGTTTTCAGTAACCCAGATCATTTTTATTCTTTTTCACACGGATGTTTAAAAGGCATTTATGAGACTCCCTTTAACAAACGCATTACGGATTTTAAGAGTTATCTCCTTTTAACCGGCACGGTCTGTCCTCTTCTTTTGTACAATTTGGTTTAACGGATTTATGATATGAATGATATGAAGATGAATGGTAAATGTAAAAACAGTCAAATATATCCCGTACCCATGCATCGTTCCCACATTGTTAGAATGGTATTGTGCTGCTTTTGAGTTGGATGCTTTCGTTATTCAATTATATGACAGGAACAGGAATTAAACAAAGTAAGTTAGACAACTGAGTTTTTTACAAGGCTCTTTCGTTACACAATTTCGAGCCAACAACTAATAGTTTGATCAATAAACCAGCGACCCTAGAAAGTGGGATGTCTAAAATCATTAATTTTCCGAGGCATTATGTTAAAAATCATCTTCTGTACAGATTGCCCTTTTGAGGTTATGTGGCAATCGACGTGTCATTTTTATAAGATATTTTATACAATGGGGTAAATATTCTAACGATCAGTTGCTAGTACACATTTTTTATGGGACGATCGTTTGATGTTCGAAATATGTAAATTCAATAAATCAGCCGTATTTAAGTTTTAAAAAAGCAAAACCATCATTAAGAGTGCATGCATTTAGATTGCTGACTCAATACAACATATTAAGGTCATTAAGCCAATGAAAAAGCTAGCTATTATAATGTGACATTTTTAAATGCATACCAACTTCCCGGATGTACTCTTCTATTCCTGCTTTAGAATCTAAATGAGCACACTCTCTGCCTACATATTTCTTTACCAGTTCAGAACCGTTGAAAACAAGATGTCTGATATTAGCATGAACAGCAGCATCAATAGCGTTCAATCCCTGAAATGTAGATTTTTATATAAATTATCGTGAAATTGCAGATATTCTATTCATTAGGTCAGGCCCATCATCAAGTTGTGGAATTGTTTGATATACTATTCAGTAGACCATTGTCTTGTCGTAAAATATAATCTATCAGTGTCATGTCGTTAAATTTTATCTAAAATAGTCATGCCATGAATTTTAATGTGTCCCTTACTCTTTATTCCTTATATTTAAGCTTCTTATTGTTCTCTACTCTTTATTTTTTGCTTATTTTCTCTATTCAGATTCTTGCCCTTTTTTCTCTCTGTTCTTTACTTATTGGCCGGTTTTCTATTTCATATTTCCATTATACTCTTGACCCTCATACATACTCTAATGACTTCTTTTTCTTTATTTTTATCCTCCCAGTAATGAGTAGTTAGGAACATAGTATCAGCGCCATCTACCGCCCTCTCTAAACTTTTAGGGTCATCTAAATTGGCTGTAACTATTATAGCACCTGCAAATAAAAAAATCATGCACGTAAAACCCATTAAAACATTTAAACCCACTGCATTTGCTTGCATCTGTTCAGTAGTTGCCGTTTTGTTGATGTAGTTCATAGGTGTTTCTCGTTTTTTTTATATAGATTAAACCGGTGGTTTTCCCGTTTGAATGTTTTTAAACTAGTCATTTTTTGGGGCCCTTTATAGCTTGCTGTTCGGTGTGAGTCAAGGCTCCGTGTTGAAGACCGTACTTCATAATGGTTTTTTCTTTGGGACTTGGATGGAGAGCGGTCTCATCGGCACTCATACAACATCTTCCTATATCTATGTACTTTGATTTTTAGTTTCCCCTGTACGTAATACAAAATGTATTACTTCTCCAACCTTAGATTTACTCAAATGATATCATACAGTACAGATTAACTATATTTGCTAGCCAAGAGTTACGACCTGGAACCCTCGATGAAGGACTCAAAGCAAGAACCCTGATCGTAACCCTTGACCAGCGTAGAATAAAATACACATCTTAATCCCTATTTAATATTTAAAGCTCATTTATGTCATCGTTTAATAAAGTTTGGGACATCTTTTGTAAAAGACTATCAAAAATGTCACCACCAATGAAATCCGATGTTCATCGCCCACAAATTCCTATGTTTATCGCCGTCGAATTCCGATGTTGTTAGCCACGAATTCCGTTATTCGTCGCCGCCGAATTGCTTTGACAGTGAAGGGATTATCTCTATGCAGTGATGTTATTTAGGTGTCAGACCACCAATTACTCCGTCCAATTTAGAACGTATGTAAAAGTAGACCTACTCGGACACAAAATAGTGCTTTTGATGTCCTTGTTTACTTAAACTAACATACAAATTTGCAGAAATGAAACTTTTGGTGAAAGATAAATATATCTAGATCATTTTGAGCCAAAATTTACTTGTCTATGAGTTTGCATTAAAAATTGAGGATTAATGCGCTCCATAGTATGCTAATTTTAGATTTCCAGAAAACCAGGTATTTGTTTTGGAGTACTTCTATTTAAAGGTCAGTTATTTTGTTAGAAGGCTTTAAAGGTATGCTGAAAATTGGCATGTAGAAAGCTGAAACATGTACAATTCAGGATATACCTGGTTTCTATGAAGTTAAACTTAAGGTAAAAATTTTAGAAAGCTGTGAAAATTGCAAAATTTGGTTGAACAGATAGGGATTTATAATTGGTGGTCTGACACCTTTAAGAGAAATGCGGTGAAACCCAAAATTCAGAAAACAATTGATTTTTTGGTCTTAACTGATTATTTGAAATAGTAGTAGCCACATTTTAATCTTTTTGGGGGTAAAAAGTCACATATTGCAAATTTAGAGCCGTAAACCTGAATTTGTGCTATTTTTAGCTTTTCCCACCCTGACAATATGCTTTCATATAAAAAATGTTATAAATTGTTATAAATGCACAGTTAGTTGTTTCTGTGGTGTTAAACATTAAAACATAGGTTGATTACTACCCCAAAAAAAATTGTTGTCATGAAGATTTAATGAAATTATTTGATTTTTACCCCTTATATCATTGCGGCATACCATGTATATGGCAGATAACATAGCCTGATATAAACACTGCATAAACTAACAAAAATCTCATTTATTATCTCAAATGAAAGTTTTATACCTTAAATTTTATTGACTGATAGTAAATAAAACAGTAAGATGGCCAAAACTGCACTTTTGATCAGTTTATAGTCACATTACTGACACCAGGTGTAAAAAAGGGGGGTCAATATTCCTTGATTCTTCAATACCTTTGATTTTTTACTGAACTCTTTGTAAAAATTGTGGAAAGTCTTTAAAGCAGTAGAACAAACAAGGAACAATCAACAAAAACTGATCTTGACATTGAAAGTTTATGTACCTCTAGTCTAAAATGAGATTTTCAGGTATTTTCTATCAAAGGCTTACATTACAGTCAGTTTAAATTGAGCTGTGAAATATGTAATATGAGTCGCATTATGCTCAGAAAGGATTTTTTTTACTACAAATTGACTAAGGATTAAGAAAAAACAAAACCAAAGATTTCTGATCAACTTTTTTTGCTCTTTAGGTGTCAGACCACCAATTACTCCGTCCAATTTAGAACGTATGTAAAAGTAGACCTACTCGGACACAAAATAGTGCTTTTGATGTCCTTGTTTACTTAAACTAACATACAAATTTGCAGAAATGAAACTTTTGGTGAAAGATAAATATATCTAGATCATTTTGAGCCAAAATTTACTTGTCTATGAGTTTGCATTAAAAATTGAGGATTAATGCGCTCCATAGTATGCTAATTTTAGATTTCCAGAAAACCAGGTATTTGTTTTGGAGTACTTCTATTTAAAGGTCAGTTATTTTGTTAGAAGGCTTTAAAGGTATGCTGAAAATTGGCATGTAGAAAGCTGAAACATGTACAATTCAGGATATACCTGGTTTCTATGAAGTTAAACTTAAGGTAAAAATTTTAGAAAGCTGTGAAAATTGCAAAATTTGGTTGAACAGATAGGGATTTATAATTGGTGGTCTGACACCTTTAAGAGAAATGCGGTGAAACCCAAAATTCAGAAAACAATTGATTTTTTGGTCTTAACTGATTATTTGAAATAGTAGTAGCCACATTTTAATCTTTTTGGGGGTAAAAAGTCACATATTGCAAATTTAGAGCCGTAAACCTGAATTTGTGCTATTTTTAGCTTTTCCCACCCTGACAATATGCTTTCATATAAAAAATGTTATAAATTGTTATAAATGCACAGTTAGTTGTTTCTGTGGTGTTAAACATTAAAACATAGGTTGATTACTACCCCAAAAAAAATTGTTGTCATGAAGATTTAATGAAATTATTTGATTTTTACCCCTTATATCATTGCGGCATACCATGTATATGGCAGATAACATAGCCTGATATAAACACTGCATAAACTAACAAAAATCTCATTTATTATCTCAAATGAAAGTTTTATACCTTAAATTTTATTGACTGATAGTAAATAAAACAGTAAGATGGCCAAAACTGCACTTTTGATCAGTTTATAGTCACATTACTGACACCAGGTGTAAAAAAGGGGGGTCAATATTCCTTGATTCTTCAATACCTTTGATTTTTTACTGAACTCTTTGTAAAAATTGTGGAAAGTCTTTAAAGCAGTAGAACAAACAAGGAACAATCAACAAAAACTGATCTTGACATTGAAAGTTTATGTACCTCTAGTCTAAAATGAGATTTTCAGGTATTTTCTATCAAAGGCTTACATTACAGTCAGTTTAAATTGAGCTGTGAAATATGTAATATGAGTCGCATTATGCTCAGAAAGGATTTTTTTTACTACAAATTGACTAAGGATTAAGAAAAAACAAAACCAAAGATTTCTGATCAACTTTTTTTGCTCTTTAGGTGTCAGACCACCAATTACTCCGTCCAATTTAGAACGTATGTAAAAGTAGACCTACTCGGACACAAAATAGTGCTTTTGATGTCCTTGTTTACTTAAACTAACATACAAATTTGCAGAAATGAAACTTTTGGTGAAAGATAAATATATCTAGATCATTTTGAGCCAAAATTTACTTGTCTATGAGTTTGCATTAAAAATTGAGGATTAATGCGCTCCATAGTATGCTAATTTTAGATTTCCAGAAAACCAGGTATTTGTTTTGGAGTACTTCTATTTAAAGGTCAGTTATTTTGTTAGAAGGCTTTAAAGGTATGCTGAAAATTGGCATGTAGAAAGCTGAAACATGTACAATTCAGGATATACCTGGTTTCTATGAAGTTAAACTTAAGGTAAAAATTTTAGAAAGCTGTGAAAATTGCAAAATTTGGTTGAACAGATAGGGATTTATAATTGGTGGTCTGACACCTTTAAGAGAAATGCGGTGAAACCCAAAATTCAGAAAACAATTGATTTTTTGGTCTTAACTGATTATTTGAAATAGTAGTAGCCACATTTTAATCTTTTTGGGGGTAAAAAGTCACATATTGCAAATTTAGAGCCGTAAACCTGAATTTGTGCTATTTTTAGCTTTTCCCACCCTGACAATATGCTTTCATATAAAAAATGTTATAAATTGTTATAAATGCACAGTTAGTTGTTTCTGTGGTGTTAAACATTAAAACATAGGTTGATTACTACCCCAAAAAAAATTGTTGTCATGAAGATTTAATGAAATTATTTGATTTTTACCCCTTATATCATTGCGGCATACCATGTATATGGCAGATAACATAGCCTGATATAAACACTGCATAAACTAACAAAAATCTCATTTATTATCTCAAATGAAAGTTTTATACCTTAAATTTTATTGACTGATAGTAAATAAAACAGTAAGATGGCCAAAACTGCACTTTTGATCAGTTTATAGTCACATTACTGACACCAGGTGTAAAAAAGGGGGGTCAATATTCCTTGATTCTTCAATACCTTTGATTTTTTACTGAACTCTTTGTAAAAATTGTGGAAAGTCTTTAAAGCAGTAGAACAAACAAGGAACAATCAACAAAAACTGATCTTGACATTGAAAGTTTATGTACCTCTAGTCTAAAATGAGATTTTCAGGTATTTTCTATCAAAGGCTTACATTACAGTCAGTTTAAATTGAGCTGTGAAATATGTAATATGAGTCGCATTATGCTCAGAAAGGATTTTTTTTACTACAAATTGACTAAGGATTAAGAAAAAACAAAACCAAAGATTTCTGATCAACTTTTTTTGCTCTTTAGGTGTCAGACCACCAATTACTCCGTCCAATTTAGAACGTATGTAAAAGTAGACCTACTCGGACACAAAATAGTGCTTTTGATGTCCTTGTTTACTTAAACTAACATACAAATTTGCAGAAATGAAACTTTTGGTGAAAGATAAATATATCTAGATCATTTTGAGCCAAAATTTACTTGTCTATGAGTTTGCATTAAAAATTGAGGATTAATGCGCTCCATAGTATGCTAATTTTAGATTTCCAGAAAACCAGGTATTTGTTTTGGAGTACTTCTATTTAAAGGTCAGTTATTTTGTTAGAAGGCTTTAAAGGTATGCTGAAAATTGGCATGTAGAAAGCTGAAACATGTACAATTCAGGATATACCTGGTTTCTATGAAGTTAAACTTAAGGTAAAAATTTTAGAAAGCTGTGAAAATTGCAAAATTTGGTTGAACAGATAGGGATTTATAATTGGTGGTCTGACACCTTTAAGAGAAATGCGGTGAAACCCAAAATTCAGAAAACAATTGATTTTTTGGTCTTAACTGATTATTTGAAATAGTAGTAGCCACATTTTAATCTTTTTGGGGGTAAAAAGTCACATATTGCAAATTTAGAGCCGTAAACCTGAATTTGTGCTATTTTTAGCTTTTCCCACCCTGACAATATGCTTTCATATAAAAAATGTTATAAATTGTTATAAATGCACAGTTAGTTGTTTCTGTGGTGTTAAACATTAAAACATAGGTTGATTACTACCCCAAAAAAAATTGTTGTCATGAAGATTTAATGAAATTATTTGATTTTTACCCCTTATATCATTGCGGCATACCATGTATATGGCAGATAACATAGCCTGATATAAACACTGCATAAACTAACAAAAATCTCATTTATTATCTCAAATGAAAGTTTTATACCTTAAATTTTATTGACTGATAGTAAATAAAACAGTAAGATGGCCAAAACTGCACTTTTGATCAGTTTATAGTCACATTACTGACACCAGGTGTAAAAAAGGGGGGTCAATATTCCTTGATTCTTCAATACCTTTGATTTTTTACTGAACTCTTTGTAAAAATTGTGGAAAGTCTTTAAAGCAGTAGAACAAACAAGGAACAATCAACAAAAACTGATCTTGACATTGAAAGTTTATGTACCTCTAGTCTAAAATGAGATTTTCAGGTATTTTCTATCAAAGGCTTACATTACAGTCAGTTTAAATTGAGCTGTGAAATATGTAATATGAGTCGCATTATGCTCAGAAAGGATTTTTTTTACTACAAATTGACTAAGGATTAAGAAAAAACAAAACCAAAGATTTCTGATCAACTTTTTTTGCTCTTTAGGTGTCAGACCACCAATTACTCCGTCCAATTTAGAACGTATGTAAAAGTAGACCTACTCGGACACAAAATAGTGCTTTTGATGTCCTTGTTTACTTAAACTAACATACAAATTTGCAGAAATGAAACTTTTGGTGAAAGATAAATATATCTAGATCATTTTGAGCCAAAATTTACTTGTCTATGAGTTTGCATTAAAAATTGAGGATTAATGCGCTCCATAGTATGCTAATTTTAGATTTCCAGAAAACCAGGTATTTGTTTTGGAGTACTTCTATTTAAAGGTCAGTTATTTTGTTAGAAGGCTTTAAAGGTATGCTGAAAATTGGCATGTAGAAAGCTGAAACATGTACAATTCAGGATATACCTGGTTTCTATGAAGTTAAACTTAAGGTAAAAATTTTAGAAAGCTGTGAAAATTGCAAAATTTGGTTGAACAGATAGGGATTTATAATTGGTGGTCTGACACCTTTAAGAGAAATGCGGTGAAACCCAAAATTCAGAAAACAATTGATTTTTTGGTCTTAACTGATTATTTGAAATAGTAGTAGCCACATTTTAATCTTTTTGGGGGTAAAAAGTCACATATTGCAAATTTAGAGCCGTAAACCTGAATTTGTGCTATTTTTAGCTTTTCCCACCCTGACAATATGCTTTCATATAAAAAATGTTATAAATTGTTATAAATGCACAGTTAGTTGTTTCTGTGGTGTTAAACATTAAAACATAGGTTGATTACTACCCCAAAAAAAATTGTTGTCATGAAGATTTAATGAAATTATTTGATTTTTACCCCTTATATCATTGCGGCATACCATGTATATGGCAGATAACATAGCCTGATATAAACACTGCATAAACTAACAAAAATCTCATTTATTATCTCAAATGAAAGTTTTATACCTTAAATTTTATTGACTGATAGTAAATAAAACAGTAAGATGGCCAAAACTGCACTTTTGATCAGTTTATAGTCACATTACTGACACCAGGTGTAAAAAAGGGGGGTCAATATTCCTTGATTCTTCAATACCTTTGATTTTTTACTGAACTCTTTGTAAAAATTGTGGAAAGTCTTTAAAGCAGTAGAACAAACAAGGAACAATCAACAAAAACTGATCTTGACATTGAAAGTTTATGTACCTCTAGTCTAAAATGAGATTTTCAGGTATTTTCTATCAAAGGCTTACATTACAGTCAGTTTAAATTGAGCTGTGAAATATGTAATATGAGTCGCATTATGCTCAGAAAGGATTTTTTTTACTACAAATTGACTAAGGATTAAGAAAAAACAAAACCAAAGATTTCTGATCAACTTTTTTTGCTCTTTAGGTGTCAGACCACCAATTACTCCGTCCAATTTAGAACGTATGTAAAAGTAGACCTACTCGGACACAAAATAGTGCTTTTGATGTCCTTGTTTACTTAAACTAACATACAAATTTGCAGAAATGAAACTTTTGGTGAAAGATAAATATATCTAGATCATTTTGAGCCAAAATTTACTTGTCTATGAGTTTGCATTAAAAATTGAGGATTAATGCGCTCCATAGTATGCTAATTTTAGATTTCCAGAAAACCAGGTATTTGTTTTGGAGTACTTCTATTTAAAGGTCAGTTATTTTGTTAGAAGGCTTTAAAGGTATGCTGAAAATTGGCATGTAGAAAGCTGAAACATGTACAATTCAGGATATACCTGGTTTCTATGAAGTTAAACTTAAGGTAAAAATTTTAGAAAGCTGTGAAAATTGCAAAATTTGGTTGAACAGATAGGGATTTATAATTGGTGGTCTGACACCTTTAAGAGAAATGCGGTGAAACCCAAAATTCAGAAAACAATTGATTTTTTGGTCTTAACTGATTATTTGAAATAGTAGTAGCCACATTTTAATCTTTTTGGGGGTAAAAAGTCACATATTGCAAATTTAGAGCCGTAAACCTGAATTTGTGCTATTTTTAGCTTTTCCCACCCTGACAATATGCTTTCATATAAAAAATGTTATAAATTGTTATAAATGCACAGTTAGTTGTTTCTGTGGTGTTAAACATTAAAACATAGGTTGATTACTACCCCAAAAAAAATTGTTGTCATGAAGATTTAATGAAATTATTTGATTTTTACCCCTTATATCATTGCGGCATACCATGTATATGGCAGATAACATAGCCTGATATAAACACTGCATAAACTAACAAAAATCTCATTTATTATCTCAAATGAAAGTTTTATACCTTAAATTTTATTGACTGATAGTAAATAAAACAGTAAGATGGCCAAAACTGCACTTTTGATCAGTTTATAGTCACATTACTGACACCAGGTGTAAAAAAGGGGGGTCAATATTCCTTGATTCTTCAATACCTTTGATTTTTTACTGAACTCTTTGTAAAAATTGTGGAAAGTCTTTAAAGCAGTAGAACAAACAAGGAACAATCAACAAAAACTGATCTTGACATTGAAAGTTTATGTACCTCTAGTCTAAAATGAGATTTTCAGGTATTTTCTATCAAAGGCTTACATTACAGTCAGTTTAAATTGAGCTGTGAAATATGTAATATGAGTCGCATTATGCTCAGAAAGGATTTTTTTTACTACAAATTGACTAAGGATTAAGAAAAAACAAAACCAAAGATTTCTGATCAACTTTTTTTGCTCTTTAGGTGTCAGACCACCAATTACTCCGTCCAATTTAGAACGTATGTAAAAGTAGACCTACTCGGACACAAAATAGTGCTTTTGATGTCCTTGTTTACTTAAACTAACATACAAATTTGCAGAAATGAAACTTTTGGTGAAAGATAAATATATCTAGATCATTTTGAGCCAAAATTTACTTGTCTATGAGTTTGCATTAAAAATTGAGGATTAATGCGCTCCATAGTATGCTAATTTTAGATTTCCAGAAAACCAGGTATTTGTTTTGGAGTACTTCTATTTAAAGGTCAGTTATTTTGTTAGAAGGCTTTAAAGGTATGCTGAAAATTGGCATGTAGAAAGCTGAAACATGTACAATTCAGGATATACCTGGTTTCTATGAAGTTAAACTTAAGGTAAAAATTTTAGAAAGCTGTGAAAATTGCAAAATTTGGTTGAACAGATAGGGATTTATAATTGGTGGTCTGACACCTTTATAGTGAGGAAAATTACGGTTTTCTGATGATGGAAGTTTTTAACAACCTTGACTGGCTATACAGAGCTCCTACCATGCCAACGGTCGGCATCAACACTATATATACAAACCAGACTTTGTAAACTCCCACAAGACGGAACGTAGGCGCGACTTGTTTTGTTAAAAATACAGACAAAGGATACTGGTCATAATGTATCTTGTTTTAACCCTCTAGTTATATATATCTACATCGTTTATCCCTTCTTTTTCGTTACGAAAAACAAAAACTAACAATTGAAATTAAATCTTACTGTTTTTCTATTAACAAAGCGATATTTGAATGTATTTTAAATAAAACCTGGTTTGAAAAGATTTTTTTACAGTTCTGTACCAAATGCAAATATTTCATTGAGATTTTAAAAATATATTGTTTATCATTTAAAATCAATGTTTACGTGATTTATTTTAAGAAATTCGGTTTAAAATTATTAAGTAAGAATTTTCTATACTATTTTTATTCGTAGAGATACTGTAATGTTAACCTATCGACACGGAGAACCGGGAGAGGAGCTAATAGGAATTTTGGATCTCAATGCTCTTCAACTTCGTACTTTATTTGGCTTTTTTAAAACTTTTTTGGATTCGAGCGTCACTGATAAGTCTTTTGTAGACGAAACGCGCGTCTGGCGTATATATAAAATTTAGTTCTGGTACATGTATCTATGATGAGTTTATATACAACTTTTTAAAAGCGTAATTAACTAAGCTAAATGGCAATTAATTACGAAATTTTGTTTTTAATCAGAACATAGTGATGGATTCAAATGGTTGAAGAAGGCTTATTCTTTTATTTGGAAATTCCATTTCTAAGTATAAAATCGTCGAAATTTTTTTTCCATGCATTTTATTTACATCTGTATAGAACAGTATATTATAAGTCCACCCTATACGTTAAACTAGTCAGAAGTTTAACATAACAACACCATGCATTAGCTGTCGATTTTGGTAAACTGAAGAAAGAGTTCGAATTGTAGTTCGATTTGATGTTTGTGATCAAACTAAGTGTGAAACAGAACAAACCTAATTCAGCCAACTTTCGGGCTTTATCACTGGATGATCTTCTTGTTACACATTTGACTTTGAATCTAAATGGGTCCTCAAGTAGCGCCCGCGCTACAGAGCTTCCCAGCAGGCCAGTAGCCCCAAAAACTACAACGGTCCTAGGACCTTCTGGAGCATCACTACTTGATCCACATCCCATCCTGAAATGACATAGTATGACATAGAATAGTTAAATATAGGAGGGAATGACATAATATGACATAGAATAGTCAAATACATCCCGTAAAGACATAGTATGACATAGAATGACATAGAATAATTAAATACATCCCGTAAAGACATAATATGATACCGAATAATTAAATACATGGAGCGGACATGTTATCGACAATAACACCATTCATTATGATACAAAACTACGGAATGCTTGGCATTTACTGGTATATGGTTTAGCACAAATCGCTGAAATTGGAGTAACCTTGTAAATAAACATGTAATGCATGTAAAACACTTGATAACAAGGTTACTTGTAACGCCGATCTTTGGTTCGATGGTGAAACTCAGTGGTATTTTAAACGCTGTATATCATAAGTTAATGGAATGGGATCCGAACCACAAGTACTTGGCTAAGGGATATTTTTCGCCCTCCCCCTTTTTTTCTCTCCAAAAACTGATATTTTTTTGTTTTCTTCTAATTTCAATTATTTTTATATTTTTCTATGTTAGTGTTATAGACTTTACATAAATGTACAAGAACTAGCATAACTTTTGATAATTATTTGTTTACTATCGACAAAATATTGCTAGTTTATCACAAACAACGTTAACGGTCACTGAATTACATATAAAAAGGCGGAGAGGTGACACACTTCTCTTGTCCCAAGTCTGTGATTTGGTTATGATGCCTTGCTTTAAAGGGGGTGTACAATGGTGGATCCAGAACTTTACATGAAGAGGGAGGAGGGGGCTGATTGACCTAAAATAAAGAGGGTTCTCCCTTCATGTTTCAGTGATTCCCTACGTAATCAAGCACATTTTCCCCACCAAAAAAAGGGGGGTAGGTCCCGGGATATGCCTATGGTTTTGCATGTAAAAAGGAGGTAGTGTGGTATTTTTCTTGCAATGGTGACTGTCATGTCAGACTAGAAAAGTATGACAGACAGATATAATTAGTCAATAACCAGACCAACAACGGATTAACACAACCGAGACATCCATGTTTTCCTTACTCTTATTATTATATATGCAACATGGTGAAGCATTTTTGTTATAGCTAAAACACATCAAACCAGTTACCATATTGAATATTTTTTTCTGAACTTACCTTTAGAATAACCGCCATATTTATTGATGTAATATAGACATTAGCAGTGTTGTGATGGTGACGTAGAGATCAATATAATTGTTCTACAGGTAATCTCCATTGTAATCAATATTTATATCTACCAATTATTTAATTAAGTCTGATTTCAGATCTTAATTCCTATACAGATATATATAGGTTAAGGGTTAGAGTAATGATAAGAGTAAGGGTGAATGGTAAGGGTAAGGGTAGGGTAGGGTAGGGTAGGGTAGGGTAGGGTAGGGTAAGGTAGGGGTTAGGGTTAGGGTAGGGTTAGGGATAGGTTTATGTTTAGGGTATGGGTATGGGTATGAATAGTATAGGGGTTAGGGTAAGGGTGTGGGTGAAAGTAACGGTAAGGATTAGGGTAAGGGTAAGCTTAAGGGTAAGGGTAAGCTTAAGGGTAAGGGTAAATGTAAGGGTAAGGGTAAGGGTAAGGGTAAGGGTAAGGGTAAGGGTAGGGTAGGGTAGGGTAGGGGTTAGGGTTTGGGTAAGGGTGTGTGTATAGGTTAGGGTAAGGGTGAATGGTAATGGTAAGGGAAGGGTAGCGGTTAGGGTTAGGGATAGGGATAGGTTTAGGTTTAGGTTTAGGTTTAGGTTTAGGTTTAGGTTTAGGGTAAGGGTATTGGTTAGGGTAAGGGTTAGTGTATGGGTATGGGTAGGATAGGGGTTAGGGCAAGGGTGAGGGTGAAGGTAAGGGTAAGGATAAGGGTAGGGTAGGGTAGGGTAGAGGTAAGGATAAGGGTAGGATTAGGGTATAGAATAGAATAGAATATTTTTATTTCCCAAATTACAGGGCCCATAAACGGCATAAAATCAGATACAATGGTTATTGCAGACGAGGATCCAGTCATTTCAAAAATGGGAGTTTCAAACTCCTAAACGCAATGAAACGTTCACATGATGAATCATGTAAAAAAAAAGGGGTTAAACGTTATTTAATTAATGAAAAGATGAATCGTAGATATGCCAATGTTTAATAATAAAAATTAAAGGAGGTAATGGGGTTAATTTTAAATTCTTCAATGGGACATTAATACAACATACAAAATAGCCGACAGGTGTCTACACAATAAGTCAAGTTTTTAATCGTTTATATAATTTGTTTATAAATTAAACAGAGATTACAATTTGAATCTATCTACACATAACACAGGTTTAAGGTAAGTATTTGGGGTTATGACACTCTGACCTTTAATAATCAAAGTTCAATCTAAATTCCACTTTAATGATCTTTAATGATATTTTGGAGTTCATAGTCCGAAACCCGCTATAGGTAGGGGAATTTGTGACCACTGGGTTCAATTAAGTGTAATTATATAGATTTTAAGATTCTCAAAATAACCCAAAATATATAAATTAATATTAACAGTTGGAAAAAAGGAAAATACGAAAAAAGGTTAGTTTCATAGAAATAATGTTCATCAGTAAAATATAGGTAAAACTATTATGAAAGACTGCTTTTTATAAATAACTTTTTGCAATGTCCATATTTGCGATGAAACCAAAACAACCCATTAAGACTGCAACTAGAAAGTCTTGGTTGACAGATGAAAAGAATAACCACTGACACTATATACTACGATGTCGAACTTATTGACTAACAGAATATGAAATGAATAGCGTATATGGTAGTGATATCGGACACACAAATACACCAAATTAATCTCTTAACGCAATTATTTTGTCGTTTCAGTTAATTTGTAGATTTGTCATGGTTACGGTAGCCTATCTTTGAGTTGTTCTCTATTCTTTATATTTTTCGCCCATCTGTTCTGTAAACTCAAATTTGTTAGACATTTCCTGACTTGCCATCCAAAATGATAGTTTATAGTTTAGATATAGGAAGATGTGGTGTGAGTGCCAATAAGACAACTCTCCATCCAAGTAACAATTCAAAAAGTAAACCATTATAGGTTAAAGTACGACCTTCAACACGGAGCCTTGGCTCACACCGAACAATAAGATATAAAGGGCCCCAAAATTACTAGTGTAAAACCATTCAAACGGGAAAACCAACGTCTAATCTATATAAACAAAACGAGAAACAAGTTAGGTCTTTTGGTTTCTGCAGAAGTTAAACACTGCCATTCATTTATTAAACAATGACCTTAAATTTTACCCCAACGGACTAAATAATAAATAATATCCAGTTTAGAGATAACCAATACGTAGACTGCTTCTTTGTCCTTGTTTCTTTATCCCCCCCTCCATTTGTTTTACGGTGAAGGTTTTATGATTTATATCTGGTCAGGACAATTTTAGATAAGGAGGAATATACTATCTCGTCTTTTCCAACAACAATTTGTACAGTCTCACGAGATGGAACGTAGACGTAACTTGTTTTGCTAACAAGTACAGGCAAAAGGTGGTTCTTGTTTTAGGGCTCTTAATTGGTAAATTTTTCAGGGTATCCTAAGTTTGATTTACTCATTTTTTTCTGCATCCACATTGAACAGAAACTTTATAATAATTCATTGAAATATAGGTTTGTTGTGTTGTTTAGTTGCTGTCTCACATGTCGTATATCCGCATCTCCATTTATCAATAATACTTAATACAAAATTACATTTTAACAAATTATTTACAGCATATATATATGAAGTGGTTGGGAAACGACCCCCAAAGTCAAGAATATCCCTTAAATGAGGGACTGTTTCTGAGACAAGGGGTCATTTGACTGTTGTAAAAATTAGAAAAAAAGGAAAAACTTATATTTTTTAACTTAAAAAGAGAAAAAAACTATGACATTTGGAATATCTTTTCTGAAAGAGGTCTTTTTTAATAATAAAAAAGATATAAGTCCTGGAATAAATCATCGTTTTTGGACTGTTTTTACCATATAATGCCAAAATAGACATAGACATAGAATCTGATGTACAGTAGTTGTCGTTTGTTTATATAATATATACGTGTTTCTCGTTTCTCGTTTCTCGTTTTGTTTATATAGATCAGACCGTTGGTTTTCCCGTTTGAATGATTTTACACTAGTAATTTTGGGGCCCTTTATAGCTTGTTGTTCGGTGTGAGCCAAGGCTCCGTGTTGAAGGCCGTACTTTAACCTATAATGGTTTACTTTTTAAATTGTTATTTGGATGGAGAGTTGTCTCATTGGCACTCACACCACATCTTCCTATATCTATACAGTTCTTTTGGAAAGTCTCTTCAAATAATATATATTTGACCATCAGTAATTAGTAGTATATTTTTACCAAAAAAATATTTTTTTATCACTTGTCCTTAAAATGAAATATACACCTCTTAAAATGGATATTTACCCCTCATTTTAGGGGTTGCCCCCATTATTATGAATATGCTCCCAATAAAAAAAAAACTTTTGATATATATAATATATATATTTTTTTTCTTTTGAAGGTCAGAATCTAGAACTATTTAATACAAATAACACTGCCATAATTGTAAACATATTATTTCATAACATAGTTCACAGTTCAGTAATGTGGCATTGTGGCATGAGCCTGACGATGGCATCGATAGGAATAATGATATTCTAAATATTCTAAATTACGTACCTTGAATTCAAAATATTCCATTATTTTTATCACATGGTTCTTTTAAATCCCACATTTTAATTTTCATTGAGTGTAGCTATGTGTATTTTCACCGAGGTGTTTCCAAAACATTAGAACAGATCTATTGTATACCCTGGGTAGGATATTTAAAGATATGCTCCGTTAGTTTCGTATTTGAGAAATGGATTTAAATGTTGTCCATTGTTTATTGAAAGACATTAGTATCAATTGATAAAGCGTGTTCGTTTTAATATTTATATTTAAATGAATTCATATATTGATTTTTAATCATTTGATTTAAATTTAATAAGGTATTCATATGGTATTTAAAGGTTAAAGATTATGTATTAATTACAAAAATGTATTGATATTGATACTGATATGATTTTTGTTTGATGGAACATATACTTCCCTTTTAACCTTGAAGGACAATTGACTAAAAATATCCGACTTATTTTTTGGGAGGCGAGAAAGTGGGTTACATACGCAAATAAATTTCACCCCATATAATACATTATAAATGGATACGGTTTTATCAAGAATTCGTTGCATAAATAAGATTTTTGTATATATAATATAATATAATATATGAACGGATTGATAACAAGATTTCTATTTATTAGTGTGATAGTTTTTAGAGTTTCCCCCGCTAAATCTGTTACTATGCGGTATTTTTTTGCTCATTGTTAAAGATCGTATGGTGACCTATTGTTTTCTATGTCAATTGGTCTCTAGTTGAGAGTTGTTTCATTTTAAACACATATATGATATGGAAAAAAAATATTCAGTTTCAAAGAAAATGAAAGATCAAATCTTTGAAGGTTTACAACGGAGAGAAAATGTTTTCGATTCATTGACGAGTTTGCTTGTTTTAATCGTGTTTAGATGAATTACAAATGTAAAAAAAAATTGCTCCGCATCAATTTTTAATTGATCCAGGTTAGGAGGAGGTTTGGCGCCTTTAATCTCACTTTCAGGTATATAGAGATGTGATTTATTCTTGCTGAAACAAGAACTTGCGGTCATCTGATGTTCAGTACTTCAGTACTTTGATTAAGTCTTGTATATATGGTCTGAGACCACAATTATTTCGTAGTGCATTTCTTTGAGACAATAAATAAAAATGAAAAAAATCCCACCGGCGATTTCTCCCATTTTTTTACAGTGTGTTGTACTACTTTTGGGACAAATTATATCAAAATTGCAGAAAACTTCATCGGTTCTAACTCAAAATATGGACAATTTTATATTAAGGGAGTCTTGAAATTTTTTTACAGGTTCCGAAGTGCTAATGTTTAATTTTCAACTGGACCAAACCACTACATTACTTTAAAATTCATGACCCAAATTTTTTTGAGAGTGTCATTTCATCCTCCGACTTGCTATTTGAGGCATAAAACATGGAAAAATACATTTGGAAGGCCGGATATAAAAAAAAAAAACTGTACACACTATGGACTATGAACAGTTTTATTAGATCGCTTTTACTTCATCGCTACTTTTTATATATATTTCATTTTATTCTGGTAAAATTTAAACTATTTAAGATAAGCACACATGATAAACATCTAATATTAAGATATGCAATTCCATTTTTTGAATAATTTATCACAAGTTGCTGAAAAAAAGAAAAACAAATCATAACGGCAGCTTTATTTAGGCACAATAAATCACAATGGGTCAAGCTAAAATGATACCACATTTGACAATATTTATATGTATAAGAAGATGATACGAGTGCCAATGAGGCCACTCTCCATCCAATTCATAATTGTAAAAGTAAATCATTAAAGGTTAAAGTATGGCCTTCTACACAGAGCCTTGGGTCACAACGAACAGCAAGCCATAAAGGGCCCTTATTCGGCAATCCTCGGTAGAATCCGCTACTCTCCTTAGATGAGAGTACGGAATCGGCCGAGTTGAGACGAATCAAAGGACACCTTAATGACTGAATGTCAGCACACTTCAGATAAATACTTTACCAGCATTCCAATGCCCTTATTTTGTCAGTGCAAATAATCTAATGCATTATAAATACTATTTATATCAAGATTCATTTTGTTACATCTTGTGATCAATTTTATTTGGCAATCGCCAATGGCAGTCAGCAGGATTAAAGAACATCAGTTGTTCGACCTGTTAGTCAAATGCGTTTTGTTTACATATACTTTTTCACTTTTTTGGTCTTTTGGAAAATGTTGTTTGTGCTGTTTTTAGACCCTTTTACAACGAATTTTGATTTACATGCACACGTATAAAAAATGCGGTTTTTATCCAACGCAATCAGAGGTTTGAACGTAGTTTTCATTTTAGACTCGTTTATATTTTTTCGTGTGGGCTTAAAATTCAAGAGTCTATCTAAAACATGAGAGTACTTTTATATGGCCTTCCAAATACCGTTTCGATCCCTAACATCACTGAAGAGACTTTTATTGTCGAAATCCTGATCTGGTGTACTAAAATAATATTGACACCGTATGTTTGTGGCAAAACATCGTGGCCACAAGTTAACTTTTATCTGTTTAGACGTATTAAATTTATATTAAGATCCATTTTTTTACATCTTGTGATCAATTTTATTTAGCAATCACCAATGGCAGTCAGCAGGGTTAAAGAACATCAGTTGTTCGACCTGTTAGTCAAATGTGTTTTGTTTAATTATACTTTTTCACTTTTTTGGTCTTTTGGAAAATGTTGTTTGTGCTGTTTTTAGACCCTTCTACAACGAAATTTCTTTTACATGCAAACGTACGAAAATTGCGGTTTTTATCCAACGCAATCATAGGTTTGAGCGTAGTTTTCAATTTGGACACGTTTACCATTTTTTTATACTAGTATACGAATTTGATTTTTCAGTCTTGCGAAGGAGAGGTGAAACAAGTTAGACACGTTTACCATTGGAAACTTGTAAGCCAAACAAACTAACAATGCCAATAAATAAAAAAAACTAATTTGAAAAACGCTCCAAAGACTTAACAACATAATCGCTATTATTTATATTTATTATACTTCACGTTTAAATGCCGTATTTTGATTGGCTAATACGAGGGTTTTAATTTACTCTATCACATGACTAATCTGGTGACAACTTTTTTAAATGTCTAAACCGTGTATCATCAGTACAACGGATAAAGGTACTAACCAAGCTGTCGTGATCCATTTTTCTTCTGACACGGTATGAAAATCTTTGTTTTGTTTACATAAAATGTAACATCAATGTGGAAGGGAATGCAAGTATGACATAAGGAACGTAAATGATATCATCTGTGAAACGGTTATTCCATAATGATCAACCAGTTAGTGCTACCATCTAAATTAAAAAAAAAACCTGTCGACTTAAAATTTGAAAACAGTGCTTAAAATGCTGTTTTTCTTAAGTTCTTATTTGATTTGCATATTAGGAAATACGTTGATATGATAAGTCGAGAGTACTTCCGGTAGTTGATCATGACGTTGGTTATTTTTCGATAGACGACGTTGACCGAACTTCTATTCATAACCAATGTAAACAAGATGGCGGCGATAATAACATCGAAATTTCGTTGGGTACATATTTTTGCGTTAACCAAAAATATATTCATATGGAAGGCCTATCCAATGACTTGATAGGTAACAAAGGTCTTATTTGAACATTTCATTATCATGTTATTGATTGTACCAATTGTACTAGTAAGTAGCATATGCAGTTTAGAAGGGGAACAATGTCTTGAACACTAAATAAATCTATATTTGAAAGCTGTTTTGTATTTATATATATAGCATTTTGTAAGACAATTTAAATACCGTTCATACATTTGTAACTTGATATTGAAGTTATTCACAATAGTTGTTTTATTGGCAATCATACCACATCTTCTTTTTTATATTATATAACATTTAACATTCCATCGGCACCATCATATGGAGTATATGTGTCTCAATTGATACGTTACTGTAGAGATAGCTCAAAGTACGTTAATTTTGTTGAACGAGGAATGCTGCTTTCTCAATCGTTGATAAGACAGGGCTATGAATCAATCAAATTAAGATCATCACTCAAGAAATTTTACGGTCGCCATCATGAGCTAATAGGCCATTATGACAAAAGTGTGTCAGAAATCATATCTGGTATTCTTCCTCAGTCATAATAACCTTCCATATAAAATAACACGACGGGTGCCGTATTCGATGCAGGAAATGCTTATCCTTCCGGAGCACCTGATTTCACTCCCAGTTTTTTGTGGAGTTCGTGTTGTTTCTTATTTCTTATTTATAACTGTTGATGTAAATGTCCTTTGGTTTTTTGAGTCTGTGTTTACTCCTTGGTTTTGATTGTTATT
The DNA here is from genome assembly GCF_036588685.1 of Mytilus trossulus. Lineage (NCBI taxonomy): Eukaryota > Metazoa > Mollusca > Bivalvia > Mytilida > Mytilidae > Mytilus > Mytilus trossulus. Next base: position 1,840,610 of record NW_026963296.1, read on the forward strand.
GTCTAATGTTACTGTTATATTTGAATTGTAGTTGCATTGTATATCGTTATGTTGGGATATGCGTTTTTTACGCATTATGTTTCTTTAGAAATTGTTAAGTTAATAAAAAATCAAATAATAAGATTTACATAATAAATCACTGTCGAAAACTAGCTATATATAGTCTGTTATGTGTATTTCTAAGCTGAGCGACAATTTATTTGAACAGGTATTGACTTTAAAAATAAGAACAAGGTACGATAAGGCCTGTCTATGCCCTCCTATTTTCTCTGATTTTTTTATTTTTTTTTATTTAAAATGATTAGTTACTGAGAATATATTATATTTTTGCTAGAATTCATTATTGTTTCTGTTTCTAACGAATTTATTTATTTAAATGCTGCATTCTTTTCGGAATCTTGATTTTGTCATTACTATTTAATTGGATTGTTAGTTGAATTCTACCCTCTTTCGTTTACCTGTTAAACAACATACCTTTTTGCTTCACTCCAAGATTTTCTTTTTACACAGTAAACACTTAGTTTTATTATATCATATTTTTGAAATTTGAGTTGAAGCGTCGATTAACACATTTTGATAGTTTTTTAGAACATTTTATAACCCGCCCACTCCTGCCCATTTTTATTTATGGGTATTTCGTTATTTTCTCTACTGGTGTTAGGGTTAATTCTTATGTATTAACTATTTTAGAATTTCTATATTGGTTCTTCTTAAATTTGTTTATTGAATAGTACTGAACTATTGTATTGTGTGAATCCATTTCATCAGCCTAATAAATGTTTTTATTGTATTGGTTGTTTCATTTTTCAAATTCTGTTTTGGAAAGCTACTAATTATTTAAAAACATTCCCTGAGGTTTGAAGTGTGTGTGGACGAACTTCAAACCACAAATTTTCGCAACTGGTTGGGATGAGGGGGATAACTTTCTGTTATTATTCAAATATTGTAATTATTACTAGTATTAATTTTGCAGGTAAATTTACAACAAATATTTATTTTTTAGTGCCTGCGCCAACGTGACCCATAAATATTTTTTTTCCAAATGTCATTTGAGAACTGTATTTGCTGTCTAAATCGCCATATTTTTTTTCTGGTCAGGTAAGGGGTGCTATTGAATTTAAAAAAAAACAAGGGCTAAAAAACCCGTTATTTTTCCTTCCTTATCGTCTCACCCATTTTCTGAAGCAATGTTTTCATACCAATAAGATCAACCATTCTCTCATATTATGATCATACCTAAGTGAAATAAATGGTTTTGAAGTTCACACAAACAAACTTCAAACCTAAAGGAATATCTAAACGTGATAATTAGCTTTCAAAAACAAAATTATGAAAATATATATTTTTTTTTCATACAAATCTGTTTACTTCCGTGGAAAGACTCTGTAAGTTAATCTTCATTAATTGATTTTAAAAAAAGAAGTATTTGTATTACTGAAAACTTATTACACCAGAGGTTTCGATATCAAAACGGTAAAGGGACAATATTCGTAAAGATAAAACAACGTGCAGAAATCTTATAAATTCAAATTTTTCACTCTACATCTTTTATAAAAATATTCTATACAAAGCACAAATATGTCGACATTCACTTAAAAGTCTATAAGCCAATGTATTTGTTGTTATAAACCAAAAAGATGAGATATATAAACACCATTAGATGGTGTTAACGGACATTTACAATCTCAAAATAGATACTTCACAATAGAGAATGAAAAGCATATCTCTGTTATTGAGAATTTTAGTATTAAGCTTCTCGTGAAAATATAAATATCAAGATCCAGGAAAGGGCATTATTCATTTTTATAATTAGCTTTAGGAATATATAACCTTAATTGTATGTGGAATAACTTTTACTATCTTTTGGTTCTCAATTTATTTCATTGAATCTCATGTATCAATCTGGATTATCTGCGGTTTTTGATGGAGGCAGTCTTCTCTTGCCTTTTTTACCATGATGTTGTGATCTTTTTGACTTTGAGTTTCAATATTAATTAGCAACATATTGCCACTCTTCATTAGGGGACGACCATTATATATTCGGGAGGGGGGGGGAAGGAGGATTTTGAAAATAAATAACTTGACCTTGATAACCACAAAAATAAACAGTTTGTTCTGTTGTAGTTTGAAAATAAATTACCTGACTTGCAATGTATTGAAAATAAATAACTTAGCAGGTCTAATCGAAAGTATGAGATGGCACCACATTCTTCATAAATTCATCATTTTCCCCCAAAACAATCGGGAAATTCTTCCAAATTTGTTTAATAATAAAAGTATAAATATTATTTAAATATACTTGAAATGTCTGAACACTGGTTTTATTTAACTTGAAGTATATTGTCTCAGGAAACCTTACCTCACTTTTATTGTAACAGGGCTGTAACTACATTGAGGCAAATGACTAGTGTAGGAAATTTCTAAACCAAACGCTTGTCTCTATATCAGATTGTGTTTACGGCGAGTGCCTTGCAAGAAGCAAGTTCTGTTTTCCCTCAGATGTAGCCATGATTTTTCGGGATCAATGTTTTTTATTTATTTGTCTTTTGTTCATTGATTGCCCTTCTGTATATTCTGTTAGTGTTGCATTCCGTTTGTAATCTAGTAATTTTGTTATGAACTTGATCATGAGTTTAAATAAAAAAAACCAAACAGCAGCCATAGACTTAACTATGTGAATTCCATTTTTTTGCTTTATCATGCACATTGGTTTCTTGATGTTGTCCCTAGATTAAGTCTTACACTGAATTTATTCATTTTGCTTTGTGACCAAAATATTGTCAAAAAATTATTAAATCAAAACTTGCATTTGATAATTATAAAAGGGTCTTCGGAACAACCAGAAAGCAGGATTTTGCATCATTAAATTTATAGCTTCTTGGGCCTTTAGTGGCTCCAAAACCCTTTAATTTTTTTTCATCGCACCGCTCGTCTAATCATGCTTCCGAATACTTTTAAAAGAGGCTAGGTACAACCAAACTTTAATTCTAAGTATGTATGCAATACCTGTAAATGTAGTTGGGAATAAATAAGATTCATTTCTGCAGAGGATGATGCTTATTTCTTATTAAATGGTACATAATGACCTGACTTTACATGTATGATTTATGATAAACAAATCATTTAAAAAATGTTATGCTATCGAATATTATAAATAGAGTTGTGAAAATGAATAATCAGTTTTTTGTTTTAATGAAAATGAAAAATCATGCTTCAATAGTGCAGAAAATAAATAAGCTGTCCACTTAGTTCATGAAAATAAATATCCTATCAAAACAAATCCCCCCCCCCCAAGAATATCAAATGGTCGTTCCCTTATGTATTTGAAAAAAAAACCTTTTAAGTCTGCTATGCTCCTTAACTTTGTACTTTCTTTGACCTTTTATTTTTTGTATTCGAGCATCATTATGAGTCATTTGTTGCAGAAACACGAAAAGCTATGATAAGTTTATCTATAAATTATCATATGTTTGTATTATCTTTTAATACAGATGGTTGATTGTCATCTCTGATAAACTGTATAGCAAAAAGTATTTAAATTTGTTATTCAATTTATAAACGTTTGTTTTGTTATAAATAGAAGGTGCCAACAAAGTGTTCTGCTAAGAAGCAATTAATTATTAGCTTATTTCTGCTTACCCTTCCGGGGCACCTGAGATCACCCCTAGTTTTTGGTGGGGTTTGTGTAGTTTATTCTTTAGTTTTCTATTTTGTGTCATGTGTACTATTGTTTTTCTGTTTGTCTTTTTCAATTTTCACAATGGCGTTGTTTTAGATTTATGAGTTTGTCTATCTCTTTGGTATCTTTCGTCCCTCTTTTCGAAAGGCAGCATATTTTTTTTAAAAGAAACCACAATATACAAAAATATTAATGCATAACAGATGTAACAAATATTTTTTTTTATCTTCAATAAGGTTATGAAATATTGAAATAAAAGTAAGGAAACGACAAGGTAAAGGCACTATATATCAGACTTATTACAACACAGCGGAGCACTTAACGGAATATTCATAGGTTATAAATTATTAAAATTAAAGTAAGGAAACGACAAGGTATAGGCACTATCTACCAGAATTATGACAGCACAGCGGAGTACTATACGAGACATTTAAGGCTATGAATTATTACATTCCATTGCAAATAAATTAATATTCATCGCTGGAAGTCACCAATGTTTTTTCCCGTTATAATTAAAGGCAACATTGATAAACCACTGTTCGAAATTTATTAATCTATTGAGAAACAACAAATCCGGGTTACAAACTTACACTGAGGAAAACACATCATTAATAAGATAATAACAACGACGCAACAGAAACACTTAAATGCAAAACACGCAGATAGGAACTACAAGATAACAATAGCCATTTTCCACATTTTTACATTAAAATCACAACATAACATGACGGGACTACGATACAATAAAATGGAAGAACATACAAAACAGAGAAACACACAAATAACCAATACTTTAGAACATTACGACAAGCTAAGAGTTACAAGACATTTCAATGAATACGCCAGACACGTGTTTCGTCTACATAAGAATGACCATATAAGTGATACAACTGTTAACACCGAAGTGGTGACCAGCTACAGAATAAAAACAAATACGTAAAACAACATTACTCATCACATAAAAACAACACAGCCGAACAATATTTTGTTTGTCAGCCGACGTCACAGGTAAATATCTAAAAATTTCACAAATAACCAATACTTTAGAACATTACGACAAGCTAAGAGTTACAAGACATTTCAATGAATACGCCAGACACGTGTTTCGTCTACATAAGAATGACCATATAAGTGATACAACTGTTAACACCGAAGTGGTGACCAGCTACAGAATAAAAACAAATACGTAAAACAACATTACTCATCACATAAAAACAGCACAGCCGAACAATATTTTGTTTGTCAGCCGACGTCACAGGTAAATATCTAAAAATTTCCAAAAAATAGGATAGAAATCAAGATAAATTTGAAATACTGATATTACATGTATTTAGTAACAATAAAAAAATGACAATACTTAATAACACCTTCTAACATGAACTTTAGCGGATAACACTTAGATAAGTCGAACACTAGCAAATAAGCTTTGTAATATTTCTACATATAAAAGAGGGACGAAAGATACCAAAGGGACAGTCTAACTCGTAAATCTAAAACAAACTGACAACGCTATGGCTAGAAATGAAAAAGACAAACAGACAAACAATAAAACACATGACACAACATAGAAAACTAAAGAATAAACAACACGAACCCCACCAAAAACTAGGGGTGATCTCAGGTGCTCCGGAAGGGAAGGCAGATCCTGCTCCACATGTGGCACCCGTCGTGTTGCTTATGTGATACTAGTTATCAAAAGTACCAGGATTATAATTTTATACGCCAGACGCGCGTTTCGTCTACATAAGACTCATCAGTGACGCTCAGATCAAAATAGTGAAAAAGCCAAAACATATACAAAGTTGAAGAGCATTGAGGACCAAAACTTCCAAAAAGTTGTGCCAAATACGGCTAAGGTAATCTACTCCTGGGGTAAGAAAATGTTGATACAAGTGATCATGATTAAAGTGATTATGCATGAAATTCAAGACGTGAATTAATGTCATATATGTTTTTAAAGTCACACTACTATGCTCCTAATTGACCATCACCTTGTATTTTTTTTATAAGAGTTAAATAATTATAAACATGCAAATACTTAATCAAAACGAATTATTCTAAATGTGATCTTATAGAAGGAGGTTTTCTGCTACGAAGTAAAATGATGGTGACACTAATCAGTCTTTGAAATAATTTCTTATATATCGTAGTTAGTATTGATTAAATTCACACTGATACATAAAAGGAGTTGATGATTTCTTATTCGACTTTAATATGTAAGAAAACTGAAGAAATATGAATGAAATGAGATGAAATAGCATTTGTAATTTTCTTTTTTCAATTTTTGGTTTGTACGAAAAACAGGCCATTGATATGTTTTCCTGAATTGTTCTCATGTCGTGAACTTAAGGTGGTACCCAACACTTTCACTAAAATTAATTTGGCTCGTTTAATTTTCCTAAAATTTTGACAATGTATTAACTTTGACTCTCAAACAAAAATATAAAAATTTCAAAAATTTTGAACCAACCGTTTTGTCAGAAAAAATACACTGGTTATATAGCAATTTGACAACCACTTATTTTGATCATTGAGAAGCTTAATATTCCCTGAACAACACAACGTCATTAAAACGTTTAGCTGATTTTACAGAGTTATCTCCCTGTAGTGTTAGGTACCACCTTAAATAGCTTACCAGGGCATTGTTTAAGGTTGTAGAATGACATATAAAGAGTTGCATGTACATCATTTGTAATAAAAAGTAAAAAAAAAAACTGAACTCAGAGGAAATTCAAATCAATAGTCCTTAATCCAATGACAAAATAAAAGGATAAAACACATAAAAAACGAATGGACAACAATTGTCATATTTACATCATTTGTAATTATTACACATCTGTTGTGATAATAGACTTTCCCATTATAAGAAACCCATTGGTGTCTATTCTTGCTGGCCTTAAATAAACGCATAACTATTTTTTTTTATATATCCATACTTAATAGTTTGTATTTGTTAAATTAGCATTATGTCTAGTTAAAAGATTAGGATACAGAACACTGACATGGTTAGATGCCTTTTCCTAAGAAAATAGTGAGGTTTGTCTTGGAATTTTATCCAATATTGTAAAGTGTACAATGCAAGATGTTTAAAGTCATGAGTTTAATTTTTGACTTCATTCTTTCAAGATCATTTGATAAGTGTGACAATTATACTTACAAATAACGTCATAATATGTATTGTTTAAACAAAACAAAAGGTTTATTCTTCTATTTAATCATAAAATTAGTATTAACGCTATCATGTGAATTGTATTAACTGAACAAAATGCTCTTTATTCCTGTACTTTGATATGTTGATAGTAATACCAAGTATACTTTAAATCATTATATTGGTGGATCTTTATTTGCCAATCGTAAAAACACTTTTGAAACATTCAGGTTAAATAAATAAAAGTGCTATGCAATCTAGAAATGATTGACTTTTACTTAGACATTGGGTGTTCCTTTTTATTAACTGTCTTTGAAAACGTGTCATGTTGTGGGAATGATAAAGTTTCAAAAAGTCAAAGCCTAAAAGATACAAGAAGAAAAAGACGGATTTTATTGATTCGTGTAACATTCGGATTAGTATTTAATATTGCTGCCTTTATAACTGTGTGTGTAGTGAACAAGGAAATATTCATAGAAGGGAAGACTGCTCTGGGATTGTTTATTACTATTGTGGTGTTTACTATGATAGCATATCTTGTTATAACAGTATCAGTTTGGATTGCCCATGTTGATCGTGATGATTCGTTGTTAGACCACATGATATTTTACAGACTTTATGAAATAGAATTTGATATCTTAGTTTTTATCTACAGTCTTTATTTATCATACTGGAAGATTACAGAGTTCACAACCGCTACAACTGTACTTGGCTGCGTAGATATACTTGTTAATATAATTATTCTTGGACGGAATGTGTATGACTCTAAAGAAAAAAGTGTTGCCCTCTTGTATATTTGTTTTGGTATCTTTCTTGCACCTTTAGTACCATTTGGTTTTCTTATCATTATGCTTAAAAGGGAAGCTGTCCGTTTGCGAGTTTCAGCTGATCAGAATTCATGTACTCAAACGGACAAAGACATGGTGTAGCTAGTCACAATTCACAATGGCAGGGAAGTCAACCAAACGATAATGAAACAATAACCTATATCTTGCAATACAATAGAAACTGCAAATAGATAATCAATTGGATCTTTGAAGCAGAAACTTTATATTAAAGTTATAGTGTAATGTTTAGTCATTTAAGATTTTTTCCATGATATGAATCCGATTGCGACATTTTGTAGATATTACGATATAAATATATATAAATTACAAGATTTCCAATTAAGACTAATTTTCAGTTTTTCACTTCAGGAAAGAAGCTTCAAGCCTTGGAGTAAATATTTATTTCACTTTTTATATATCGCGTGTCAGGAATGAACTTCTGGAATATGTCACTACTTTAAGTTTCATAATATACGATAAAGGAGAAACATGTGTATTAAATATGTAATAAAATTGCCGAAATAATAATATGTACCTGACATCTTTGAATTAGATGCTATTTATATTCTAAATCATCCCTAACAACGTAAGATATTTGTCAAATTTATGTTGTTCTCCCTATAAAATAGACATAAAAGTAAAATCACATAAATACTGAACTCTGAGGAATATTTAAAAAGAACATTAAAGTCTCTAATCATATGACAATACCAAAGGCTCATCAATTAAACGAATGTATAACAACTGTCATATGCCTGACTTGGTATCACAGCTGATATCGGATATGTTCCTTATGTCGTATAACTACCATACCCTTCCCTTTTCCACAAATTTTACCTACCGAATAACACTATATACCGGATTTGTAATAACATAAGCAGCACGACGGGTGCCACATGTTGAGCAGGATCTGCTTATCCTTCCGGAGAACCTGAGATCACCCCAAGTTTTGGGTTGGGTTCGTGTTGCTTAGTCTTTAGTTTTCTATGTTGTGTCTTCTATACTATTATTTGTCTATTTGTCTATTTTATGTTTAGCCATGGCGTTGTCAGTTTATTGTCGATCTATGAGTTTTACTCTCCTTCTGTTATCTTTCGCTCCTATTTTCCAAACCTTGAATTATTCAGGAAGAGAGCGTCATTTAAATGACGGATCGTAAAATCAATAGATATTGCTAGCTTTTTATTATTCCTGAAAATCTGTGTGACATCTATAGATATAAGAACAGGTAGTATGACTGCCAATGAGACAACTCTATATCCAAGTTACAATTTGTAAAAGAAAAACCATTATAGGTCATAGTCTTCAACACGACGCCTTGGCTCACGCCGAACAGCAAGCTGTAAAATGTAAAATCATTTAAACGAGAAAATCAACGGTGTAATCTATATAAAAAAGGAGACAGAAGAAAGCCTTTAGAACTACATCAACAAACGACAACTCCTGACCTGCAGGATCCTGAATTAGGACAAGTGCAAACAAATACTGCGGGTTTAAACGTTTTAATGGATACAAATCTTCGACCTCACACGAAACAAACGTGTATAGAAAGACATACCATAAAATATCAATTAAAATAGGTTGACGACTCAATAAAAATGAAAATTGCCACAACTGAACAAGTGGACAAACACTAAACGTATAAATTTGATCTATTATTCAATATAAATACAAAATCAATAAAATAAGAGGTGAATAATTAATGGCAACAGTAGTATTCCGCTGTGAGATGTTCAATAATTTAGGAAAGTCAACCATAACCTCGAACAAAATACCGTAAAATAGAATAATAAACATAGGTAAACGACAAGAATACTCCATATGAAAATAGAAACAGAAAGATGTCAACACAAAGAGGAGAACATATGGTACACAAGGGTCAAAACTGACTATTCAAAATCCGAAACAGCTGATGAGCTGCATGACAAAAATTAAACTAAAAAATATAATAGTCAAATTAATTTTAGGTAAATTTAACCTGAAGGAATTGAAGCAAGATTTAATGTAATTTCTAGATTTTGAAATTGACAATTTCAGAAAGGAAGGGTAGACATATATCCTGTTAGTGTCGAATACTGACTTGGTGGTACCCTCATGTACTTTTTGTCCACCAGCAGCGGTAATGACCGAATGTTAGAAAATAAAATCAACACTTAATGTGATAAAACACAGTAACACATGGATTAAGTAACTATTAAGCAAAAAAAGTCAACAGTAGTATACCGGCGTTCAATAGTCCAAAATAGATTACGCGAAAACAAACCCCGGTCTATTAAAACTCTGCGAGAAACTTCAGAGGAAAAATGACTAAACAACAGAAACATTCATATGCAAATAAAAGAAGACAAAAAACATAAAAAAATTAGTGGTAGAAACTGGTTTTATGGCTAGCCGAAACTCCAACGTATATGGTAACATTGAAATTACAACTAAAATGTCCCATAACTTCGTTTAAATCGCTTTAATTCAAATATTTACATCTTTTAAAAATCTCTTTAACAAAGTAAAACATTTCAATTAGGGTTTACCAAAAAAAACTTTCATTGATTAAATAAAGCAAGAAAAATCTAGTTAAGTATAACCAGAACAGTCATTGCGACGGTTGAAGTAGAATGACTATGCGTTTTTAATATCTATCTTTAGTCGCTGTGAAAACAACAAAAGTTTTTCCATCAACTAGGTAAGATAACTGCGATGTTGTCTGAGTTAATATTTTTATTAAAAGAATTGTTCACAGTCACAACAATCTGATCATGACTATTTCCTTCTGCTTGTTAATTTCATCGTTGAATACTTCATGCAATAGATGAAAGGATGGAGTAGATGGACAATCTGTACGTTTACGTTTAAACGAATGTAAATGTCTGTTCTAGTTTATTGTGCAAATACATTGACGAGATATTCAGTGCGTTTTCAAATCAACGATCAGTTTACTCGTCAAAATCCTTTAATTCACCTCATGCAAGGAATGTCTTCACAGTACCTTTAACATACGTTTTACATACGGGACATTTACGCATTGCCGGAGCACAGTCTGTACAACATACGATATGTCCGCATGGTAAGAAAGCGACAGTAGAGTCAAACTCTCTACACACTTTACACTGTCTTTGTTCTTGAAGCTGTCTGTTTTCTTCTAAAATCAAATCAGTGTCTGAAATAAAGGAAAGACATGTTTGCATCTCAACAAACTTCTTGTCTTTCGGCAGTAACATACCCTCTTCCCCTGAGGATATGGAACTTTCAGTTTTACATATACAAAATGATATATGAGTTATGATCGTGCATACTCATGCTCAACATACATACACTGGTTTACTGTTACACATTGAGACTTGGATGGAGAGTTGCTTCATTGACAATCATACCTCATCGTCATATTAACTAGATTAGTAGGGATGTGTTCCTTACACTTAGAACTGATCTAACATAAGTATAAGGAAGAACAAATGAAATAGACAATTAAGATATTTTAGGGATACCATCACGATATTATATGTCTGTTTCACAACTAACTAACGACGTTTCGATTCTGAAGTCTAAACCTTTAAGATCAGATATGTCATCCATTCTGTACCGATTGATACATACTTTCGTTAATGAAATTTTATCTTAGTAGGGACTCGGATCCCTAGAAAAAGTAAAATCACAAAAATACTGAACTCCGAGGAAAATTCAAAACGAAAAGTCCCAAAATCATAGCAAAATCAATGATAAAACACATCAAACGAATGGACAACAACTGGCATATTCGTGACTCGGTACATGCATGTACAAATGTAGAGAATAGTGGATTAAACCTGGTTTTATAGCACTAAACCTTTCACTTGTACGACAGTCACATCAAATGACATTATATTGACATTGATGCGTGAACAAAGTGTTACGAATAGTGTAATGTAAACATAGCAGGTAATGCATATATTGTCGGCGCACCGGGTCTCGATCTTTTCGATTTCATGCGGTTTGCTGGTGGTTTTTTTGTTACATTGATTTGTCTTCTTCATCAATTAAAGAAATTTAATTGTTAAAAAAAACTAAATAAATAGTAATGTCGAAAAGCATTTTTGTTTGTGAAATGAATTCCGATTGTGAGCTGAACAATGAGTTCACAAATCGACATAGAAATATGATTCCAGTAAAACAATCACGCATGTGTTGTCGATGCTTGTTATTCGTTTAGTGCTTGCAATAATGTCACAACCTTACCATCAAAAGAAGCGCCAGCCATTCCTTCCGCTGCGCTAGTTTCCGTAACATTCAAAACTTCTGTTGTTTGGTGGTTGTCCTCTCTTAGGAGAACATTCATTATATCTGTTGCTGAAATATGTGTACCTCCGTCACCTGAAAAACGATTTGTCTTGTTATTTATTAAAAGTTTTTTTGTTAGTTCTAGATGTGTGGTATTCTATGTCCTGAGAAAATCTTTCTCTTTTTTTGAAATAAGCAAAAACAAAGACACTGTTCCCTTCATATCCGCAGAATTATATTTTTTCGTTTTAAAAAAACATTTTTCACTCGATTTTATTAAGTCAGTGTCTTCATTTTAATATTAGTTATGCTGGAAATACCCTTTTTTGAAAACCAATTCGTCCTACGGACATACACACAAGGGACTTTTTGCATACCATTAATACAACTCACTAAATTACACCTATCAAATGAACTTTCGATGTTCATCACTGTAGCCAAACATTTAAATTAAAACTGAGAATGGAAATAAATACTGTTTCATTGAAACAACAACCCAAACAAAGAGCAGCAACATTTAAGTCCTGCATTCTGAGGCGGGTTACAGCTGCCCAATAAACACACAATTGTGTTGTAGTTCAGTAAAAATGGACGTTATACTCACCGCCAAAAAATAAAACTGAACTCAAGTTTCATAAACACACAAGACTAACATATGCCAGACGTTAAAGTGCGGCGCGGTAAAATATGTCGGTAGTTGTCTGCTCTCTGGTCGGTTGTTGTCGGTTTGACACATTCCCCATTTCCATTCTGAATGTAATTGTGAGATCTCAACCCTCCCCATATACCTCTTGCTAATGTAGAATAGAACAACACAAATCAACATGATTATGTTTCCATCATATGAAAATCAGGCATCTTCCCTCGTGTTAGTTCTTAAGTATCATATAATCATAAAATATATGAGAAGAACATAACCCAACAACTTGTTCCGACTAAATAAATATTAATTTTGAAATAAGCCATCATTATTGGCCTTGTAACTTTATCAGTATCGATACTATGTCACTTATGAAATATGATCTTATTAGGTGAATGACGACATTTTAATTATCATGTACCTGAGTTCAATCTCTGAATTTCACGTACAGCATCGACTACTTGATGGCTGGTAAATCCCATCTCTAAAACAGTTCTAGCTGCGATAGTTTGTAATATCCTCTCTGTATGTTCTATATTTGTTGTAGAATCAGAATTAGTATTAATCACCCTAGAAGCAGAAGTGGTTCTATCATTATTAGTAAGTGTTTCTATGCCCGATGAGGTATTTATGAATTTTGCTTGTTCTGGTACATGGAGACTAGGCGTGCACATAATACTCTGGTCAAAACCGGACACAGAGGCAGAAGACGTGGTTGCATTCTTATTAGATGTTACAGTTCTATCTACTTTAGGACTGAAGGTGCTGTTTCCTTTAGCTCTTTGTTCCTGAAAAGCCATTAAACATCGACAAATAAAGGTCTGTGTGTATATACATACAAAGTCGTGAGTGCTGATTGCATACAAAAAAAAAAGCCTTGGCACGAATTATATTTAGTTTATAAAATAACTTGAACTACTGCTTGAACAATGAAAGATTGATTGATACGCATATGTATTTTAGAAAATCTTTTTGTTGATTACAGAAGCCTCTCTTGAAAAATACTGGTCAATGTACATTGAGATATATTCAAATAACATTATTTTTTTCTAGATTGACAAACCTAAAGCACACATCGTATTCCCGAATTGTAATTGTATACAGAAGTTAATTAACTCTTGCTATAAATCGCAAAGCTTCCATTCACAATCGTTTCGTTATCATGTTGTGTCATGTGTACTATTGTTTGTCTGTTTGTCTTTTTTCATTTTAAGCAATTGTGTTGTCAGTTTATTTTCGATTGATGAGTTTGACTGTCCCTCTGGTAATTTTATGTATGGTATATTTCGTGCCCTTTTTAAGACAATTTTTGACAAAAATAATAATAACCAATAACCACAAACTGATGTCTGATATCTGTTTTTTTTACAATTATAAAATTTCGCGAGAATAAGAAATAATATTTAGAAGGTACATGTTCTGAAACAATTAAAATTTCACCATATGAAACTACCCATACAGGTAACCTTTGAAAATCTTCCTAACATTAATATGCTGTAAATTTGTAAAAGATTTCTTTGGAAATAAGACATTATTTTAATGGCAGTTTGATGACTTTGAAAGATTAACGGCATTCTTTGCCTAAATTAAAAACGATTCAATCGTGACTTTATCATACAAATGGGTACAAATACATGTAATCTTCGAAATACAACAAAATGTTTGTTTTAGTTTTAAATTCGTTTCGATTTAAATCAGTCTGAGTGATCAACTAAATTTTATAAAAGTCTTCTTTTCAATTGAAACAGACATTGCCGTTAGGTGTTCTTGAATATATCATTTCAAACATAGAATACCATGTTATGCTTTTTCAATACAGCTTGTATGAAGTTCTCTCCCTTGTTTATTTGTAGGAACCCACATTGCGGGAACCAACGTGCATGCTCAACCCATGGGTCATCACCTGCTTCCCAGTTTCTCAGTCCTCCACCACAGTGGAAACATCTTGTGTAATCATGGTACCCATCAAACAGGAATCCAGCTAACGCCATCGCACGCGGTGTTTGGTTCAAATATCCTGGCCATCCTTCAAATGAACTTATTCGTATTTGAAGAGGAGAATAGTTTACGTATCTTGGAATTTGATTTTGACTATCGATACCTTCCGGATTATTACTGCAATTCCTTTCATAATCAGACGCTGGCGAATTATTACTTAAAGCAATATTCTGTGAATTGATTTTACAGTTATTGGTGGGAGTTTTATAACCGTTAGTTTTAGTGTTGCTATCATGGCTTTGTATCGTTTGAATTGAAATTTCAGTGGGTTTATCTCTCACAGTATTATGGTGGCTAAAATTTCTAGCAGACGGATTAATATGACTAACATCATGATGATGCTGTCTGCTGGTTACATTATTTAACGAACCAATGTTTTCATTTGAACGCAATGATACATTCCCTATTGATATATCCTGTCTTCTAGTATTTTGCAATTCCTCTCTAACATTGTCCCGTCCATCACCATTTAAAACGAGGTCACAGGTAGGCGAGAGATGTCTGTGAATATGCATAGGATCATCTCCAGAAATCCAGTTGCGGTAAGTTACTCCACATCGAAAACATCTAGTTTCAGTGGAATTTCCGGTGGAATAAAATCCAGCTCGTGCAAGACGAATCATGCTTATGTTTATGTTTCGCGGAAAATTACGTAGTGAATATATTCGTATCATTTCAACTGACATCGAGTCATTAGCTCTTTGACTTTGGCCGTTTGCCATGTTATTAAAGTACTTGTCCATATTAGAAGGCATCACAATCTCCACAGACAATAAAAACGAATGGAACCTCAACATATCACCCAACAAAAAGGTGTCACCAATCTTGTCTTGTTCAAAATGATTATTTTCCTTCAACAGATCAGCTAAAACAAAGTTTTCACAAATTTTGTCTTGTTCAAAATGTTTCTGATCCTTTTTGAATTTCACATTGTAAACATTCTGCCCGACTATGAGACATAAGTACAGAAATGCAAGAATAAGCTTCAACTTCTTACGAAAATATTTCTGTACTTCAAGACAACAGCTATACACTTGGAATAACCTGCAACATCTTGCTTTTTGTTCTGTCTTTTTCGTCATTTGACCTTGCTTAAATGTTTGAACTTTTCTGTCAAAATAAAGGTCATTAGAATATGTTTCTAATTGTCCACTATCACTATTTGATCGTGTACATATCTGCCTGGTTCTCTTTGATAAACACAACACAGCAGTATCACTGTAACAATGTCTGTGGGTGCGATGTCTGCTTTGGGTCTCCATGTTAACTTGATGGAATCCTGCAATCAAAGATAACAATACAATATACGAAACAAACAAACAAACAAACAAACAAACATACAAATATACGAATGATAAGGACGATTTTCTATATTTCAAACGTGGTTAATCATTACTTAAAAATGTGGCTTTGGCGAAGTGAGATTGTGAGTACTTGACACTTGAATAGTTCGGCAACATGCTATTTTCAATTTACGACAATTTGGTTCAGATAGATAATTTTACTATTCTTTCCAAAATCAGTGCTATGAGTCTAAATTTCTAATAAATTATGTTTAAGGTCCAAAAAACGTAATTCTCATGACCTCCTACATTACAAGATTTCTAGTCTACTTTGATCTCTATGTAATAAAATGTCGTGCGGCATTTTTGGGCATTCACATTTTTACGTCTCTAATGTTGTTATATCTTGTGTCCAATCCCTTTTGCTACTTTTGCAAATAAAATATGTTTAAATTAAACAAACACTGAAGATTCGCACTTACTTCCTTTACTGATCCCCGCTACTTTTTAGCCCTGTAATAAAAATAATTAATACCTTCAACTTTTATTTCTATTTTCTTTAACTCTAGTCTTGATCCATATATCCAGAAATGTTTATTCCAAACATTATCTACCAATCAGAAGTGAACATCAATTTAGTTTTATACAGAAAGCTGTCCCCAAATGGGCAGTCCCTGATGACGTATATTTATTTTCTGAATTTACCCCTATAAGGAACTTTTTTAGTTCTTTTCCTAATTTTTCTGTATTAATCCTGTAATGTATCCAATTTTCAAGTTCCAGTTTCAATATTACAAAAAAATATGAAGTCTTGGTGTACTCTTGGTTAAATTTTGCCGTATAAGGAAGTTTTACACGAAAACATTTGGTACAAAATAAACCATATACAATATTAATCCCTCGTCAATTTTAAATTTTATGTGGCTAGCTGAACTAGAAATATATGACACCATTTAAAAATTTCAAACTGCAATATCTCTCAAACGACAACAGATCTCTGAAATCTGCTTAATGTAAGATGATATTCAGATGAAATTCAACATTGTCAAAAATATAGGTCAATGAGTTCACAAAGAATAATTAAACATGATACCGACATGGGACTGACACAATTCAACCCACTACTACTTGATAGTACCCTTTGAAGCTTAAGATGAAACTTCTTTATGCCTTTGACATTGACATCAAATTGCAGATCTTAATGTATTGATACTTGTTTGGGTTAACATACGTTGATATTAGTACCGTTACAAAGATAAACACAAAAATGTATTCTTTTAGAAAAATTTCGTCCTACTTTTAAAACGGAGACAGGTAAAGACTGAGTGGAGACCGTTGAGCATATTTGAGACCGGTAAAAAATTTGTCGAGACCGGTCAAGAATTTGTCACGACCAATTCAGACTATATCATGTTTATCAAGATTATCAAATACTGAATCAGATTTATAAAATAAAGTCGAGTACATTTAAAAAAAAATTAGTATTGTTGAGATAATGTCGAGTCTTATTAAGTGAAATATGTGGTCGAGCACACAATATGGTCTCTCCAGACTTTGAGCAGTTTGTTGGACTTCGGCCTTAGGTGCAAATGAATGCTCACATTATTAATGGCTGCCTGTCTGGACGACTTCCGGTTCTTGACATGATTTTTTTAAATGTCTGTAATATTTCAAAGGAAATAACTCATAAGGATTAATCACCAAAATAAAAAAAAACATACCAGAATAACTGACCTAAAAATAATTATAATTTTCAAAATAAGATAGAAGAACATTTGTCTGTCACAACCGATCTTTTCAATTTAAACAGCAACAATATTTACCTTTATTATGTCCAAAGAACAAACGATCCAGTTGCTTGTATATTATTGTAATGATGAATGTATTACGCATTTAATTATTAAAATTCACATCATATATTCTAATTATAAATATCGATGTATAAACATCAATACGTGAATGAATTATTTTAGGAACATACGAATGTATTTTTGATATGTATAAATATACATATTGATAATGTTGAAAGTCACCAGGTAATTTTAGAACATAGAAAAATGATTAAATATTCTACTTTCGTTTTTGTATTTTTCGTTTTTGCTTCGTAAAAATAATCGATGTAAAAGTAAGAAGCAACTTAATGCGTATTTTTCATTGCAGGATACATTTTTATGCAAATTCTAGCAGTTGTTTTTCTATAAGCATTTCAATGATATACATATAAAATAAACTGGTGACTAAAGTAAAGTAAACGTGTAAACATATTTATAAAAAAGTGATAAGTGTGCATTGCAAAATCTGAATTTACCTTAACATTTCCTGCAATTAAACAAACAATCATTTTGTTCGGTATACAAAGACATCTGCAACCCTTAGTAAGAATCGAAATTTACTCCCAGCATGATATAAAACTAGTGCATAGATATAAAAGAATAATTGCATGCGTTCCACTTTTAGGCTCACGTAATGTCAGGTTCTTGAACTTTGGAAATTTTCAGACTATAGCCGATTACTTATTTTTAGAAAATGTTAATGTCATGTAGAGGTTGTTTACGTGGTATCTTCTCTGAGGGTATCTTGATTTTTTTTAAATACAATAATTTGTATGTGACCTGTGTGTAACGGTCGTGATATAGGATAAAACCGCTTCGATTGCAAAAAAAATGTAACTGTGATATATGCGTTTTAATATATTGGAAAATAACGATTCAGCAATCATTTATGGT
The DNA here is from genome assembly GCF_036588685.1 of Mytilus trossulus. Taxonomy (NCBI): domain Eukaryota; kingdom Metazoa; phylum Mollusca; class Bivalvia; order Mytilida; family Mytilidae; genus Mytilus; species Mytilus trossulus. The sequence continues at coordinate 1,859,162 of NW_026963296.1, forward strand.
ATTTTACAGTTCAATTTTAAATTAATTCTAACCTTTTCTTTTGAAAGATCATTTTCAAAAAATTGCTCGTTGTTGCTTGCTTACAACGTAGCACCAAACATGTCATGCATATAAGAAATTGAACAAATTACAATTAATAAAATACATGTATGAAAAGTAGATTCACGAAGATGAAAGCGGTGTAAATTGAACAACTGTCATCGAAAATGTAGGTTGTATCTTTTATGTAACAGTCTTCGAATTCCTGCAAGATCCAAATCCGATTGGAGAGCATGACAGTCCCCTCACGTGAGACATCGGATTAAATTTTCCTATTCACCATATTTACACATCCCGTAGAACCCATTTCATTTCGAACATTTTAAGTGTCATGCATTGTACTTTAATTTCTTTATCGCATCAAATTTTTACTTGGGGAAAAAGATAGATACCAATTAATACTTTTTAATTGAATCGTGAATGGTAGGTACGAACTATCTTTAGAATATGTGTAATGTTAAGAAACCTAATTTCTAGCGTTGATGAAATGTTTTGGCAAATGTTTGTGACGTTGGATTTAAAAATAGATTTTTACAACGGTATAACATAGGATATAAGCTCATTATTTATGTAAAATCAGCGATGAACAAATATAGAACATTTTTGCATAAATCAACTGAAGGCACGTTCAAATGCATTTGTTTAAATCACGTACGTGTTAGCTCACCGATAATTTTACAAATATTTCATCATACGGTGATAGAATCACCTCATTTTTATTATCAGAAAGTGCATACGCTTTCGAAACAGCCTTGGCAATAGCTTTTTACAATCTTAAGATATAATCTAGTTATGATAGTTGCGTGGTTTTTTGAGGGTATAAACACTTATTGTCCTCGGTAATAGATTAATGATACATTTATGACTGACAGAAGGAGATTTAACGAAGAAATGAAATTCCTCTGAAAATTCATGACAACGTTTGAATAATGAGTGCTCCCGGCTTTTATACAAAGGAAGCAAATCTCCTGATCTCAAAACTGTTTTTCAGTTAAACATTTCAATGAAATGTATACGAAATGTATGAACTATCTACCTAAATCAATGCAACATGCCAGGCAAAAATTAAAACATGTGTGTGACAATAATGGAAGATATTGATGGGTTGGTACAATAAGATAAGAAGAATACACTCCTCAATACCATTGCACTTTACCAACCATTACGCTGAAGTATTTTATTAGTATGGAAGTAACAAGCAGTCGGGTAAAGTTAAGAATGTGGTGTCTGGTTAAGAGTTGGCAATCATACCAAATCTTTTTATCTGTTTATAGACAATGTTTGGGCTTTAGGCCAATCTTTCTCGAAATTTAACTTAAAATAAAGGACACACCAAATTCGGTTTAGTTTGCATCATACCTTGACTGACATCTAGACATTAATGACTAGGATTATATATCGGTTGAAAACAAAATTTGCTGTTTAATTCAGCTTTCAATTTTGAACTTTCCTTTTTTATGGAGCAATATTCCAGCAGCGCCTGAAAATTGAGAATATATCGGACAGTGCATCCAATTTTCCAGATCTTGGATTTCTATCATGACTTCTTATGAAGGGATGCTATGCTGTTAATGAAAATATTTAAGCGAGGGTTGAAAGTAGTAAAGTTGCTGTAATTCTTTTGATGGTCGGTTTTTTTTTGTTATGGTGTAGTCTGTTTGTTTCTCTTTGTATGCGGACGATGTTTTTCTCTGGTATCTTTTTCCTTCCTTTTTAAGTCAATGGATTCACGCGCCTATCCTAATAATCATTAGTTTAACGTTATTCTGCTTTCTGGCCTTTTTTTCAGACGTTATCATCAAAGGAATGCTACAACATGTTCAATTTGTTAACCTCAGTATCAGATCCAGTATTGGTTTAGCTCATTGCTGTGATCTTCCTTAGATGGTTTTTCTTCTTAATTTGAACTCTTGTAGAAAGTTGTCTCATTTGCAATAGAACCTTTTATATTTTGATATTGTTTTATTCATTTATTATACTAATATTTGGCTTTGAGCGTTCCTGATTAAATATCCAGAAAAGCGCTTCGGACGCATAACATTTTTAAACGTGTTGTTTTCAAATCTTAACAGAATGATAAACAAGTTTGTGTCAAAGTATTTTCTTTGGTTTCAATGATAAATTTCAGGTATAGGTAAGGTACTTGTTTTGGCATGGCTCTGTATTCATACATCCCGCAATTCTATTTTTTTGGTATTCTTGTCTTTCATCTTTGTTTATGTGCTTTTTTATATGCCATTTTTGTTGAAATATTTGTTTGTTTTATACTTTTTAACATTAAAATACAATGGTAATTTCTAGAGATACAACCTATATCTAGATAGAGGTATCGATTTGCAATATATTAGTTATTTTTAACTCCATATTTATCAAATATTTATGTTTATTTGAAAATATACAAAGACAAAGAATGTTGGGCATTGATCTGTTATATGATCATAGTCGTTATACATATTGTCGCAACAAATAAAGGACAAACTTTTTACTTCTTTGATCTAAATATGGAACGGACAATGAAAGGTCAATGGTTTATTAAATCAAGTAGCGACCTTACATATTTATAAGGGGTTATTACATCATGTTCTATATCTAGCAGTGAAATGTAACTTTCCAAAATTGTAATCATTATTTACAGTTTATTGTGACCAAGATAGGTTTTGGTTATGAAAAGATAGTTAATACTTATACAAAGTTTATATATACGACCGGTATTATATGTATCGAATTAACTTATATAGGCGATAATTTACCAGTGATGCATTGATCCATATATATGGTATCAATCCGATCGGTATTATCTGAAAAATCGTCTTGTTGGACTCTTTGCATGACGAATCAAAATGTTTTTCCTTCGTTATTTTCCACACACAACGGCTCAAATTGATAACATCAATTGAGTTTGTAGTTTGTCAGTAATCCGGAAAAGTTCTGTCCATAACGTCTAAAGTGCAGTTGTGCAGAGATGTTATTAACATCGTCTAGTTCAACACATTTCCCCAGGTTGTAACCACTTATCTGTTAATTTCGTGATTAAACTTTCATATAGCGTTGATTTGGAACATCTTACATTTATTACTATTCGATATGGTTCATATGAATTCAAGAAAATTTCAGAAGAAAAAGAAATGAATCTCTGTCTAACGTATGCAAAATCTAGAAATGTATGTTGCATTTAGTACATTTATCAATTGTTCTTTTACTTAATAAATTTTGAAATTATTAGAAACTGAGGTTTAAACTCCCTCGGAATTTAGATTGATTCGGCTATCTTTTATGTTTCTTGTTTGTTGTAGGCTCTCCAAGTGTTTCGCTTCTATTACATTCTTGGTTTTCATTCAACTAACTAACATACCGCTATCATGTTTACAGTATTGTTGGATGTTGTAAAACATGAATGTGAATTTTAAAAACACAACTTCAAATCAAATAATATTTGTATATCTTATTATCATTATGAGAAACCTTATATATTTTATCAGATACCTCGAAATTGATTTATTATAAAAACGGCTGACCAAACTGTTAAGCCTAATATGTGTTATCTATCATACACAACACAACGATCACATAGTCATTATAACCTGGAGGTACACATGCAATCAAGGAAGTTAAACGGCATGACAATATGTAACTTGTAAGACTTGTAATCACACGTTCGGTTATTATTTCTAGTAAGTTCGACTCATTGCAGGATATCAAATATACAATCTTAGTTATGTTTATCTGTGGTCGTTGGCTTAATAGAGGGTCTCATTTGGGCTCTAGGCGTGACACGGGATTGTCGATTTTTTGTAGTAAGCGTGACACGTGAAAGTCAAATTATTGTGTCGTGAAAATGGGAAATGAATTCTAGCGGGACAAAGGAAATTACAAAAATATGAGATTTGCTTACGTACATAGTGTACGCGGGATACAGGAATCTGACAAAACAGTGAGTGAGATCCAGGATCAGAACCCTCAATGAGACCCCCTTGATATTTCTCTTTCTTATTGATCAGCATAAAAAATGAACAAACATTGTAACAGTTGTAGTTACACCTCAAAAACTACAGAATTTGCAGTGCAGTTTGAAATGATTTCATCTTTATGAAATGCAAAATTTCCTACATCTAGTGGATGCAAGGCTTTAAAACTTTAAAAACTGAACTGGCCTGAGGTAAGAATGTAATTAGATTCCTAATGGAATAAAAAAAGACTGCACTGGTTACCCAAACATCACCTAACCAAGTTCTTTATATCTGAGAATCGGGAAATATATAACTTCAATTTTAGTATTCATCCATACATGTTTGTATCATTCAAAATCAACCGTCAAACTGTATACTACAGAGATCATCAGTCCTTCACCTTTCATTTGACATCTCGATTTCCACGACATATTCTTCATAGATTTGAGATTTGTTTTGTTGTTGTTGTTTAATTTGATGTATGCCCTTTTTTGTCTCTTAGTTACATTAGTTTGTTTTATAGTGACCAATTAAGATGATAACACTATATTGACTGCTGTATCCCTATTTTGTTTTACATTTTTACCTATTATGTCTGTTTGTTTTGTTCACGAATCAAAATAATCGAATTTGATTTGAGCGTCATAAAAGTGAGAGGTTTAGGTTATGAAAAATACCTGTTTGAAGTCAGGAATATGACAGTTGTTATTCATTCGTTTGGCGTCTTTGAGCTATTGATTTTGCTATTTGATTAAAGACTTTCCTTTTTGAACTTTCCTCGGAGTTCAGTATTTTTGTGATATGTCTTTATGATAGATTCATAATACATTTCATCAAAATGTACGAATCTTCAAATAATCACTAAAACCTTGCAAAATGTCATAATCGTAACTTGATTAAGGTTATTTTTAATGTAGAAATGACAGTTTATTTGGTAAAATTTGAAATTGTTTCAGATCCGTACACATGCTCAGAAAGGCATTTATATGAAGCAGCACAATACTAGCTGTAATAGGTGTTTATGTACAAGTTATTTGCAAGTTTATATCTCCATACTTATATCATATTTAAGCTGTATGTTATCATTATCCTTTAAAATTTATTTACAGACATGGCTGCCGTAACAAGTACAAATTGTACGGTTTGTGAGTCACAGTCCATTATAAAAACAGCTGTGAAGTGGTGTTTCGAATGTGATGAAGCATTTTGTCCAGACTGCCTTAAGTACCATAGCAACGTTAAGTCAACAAAAAGTCACGATGTTATTGATGTAAGTGATTTAAAAGAGCCGCTCGAATTTGTAATGAAAATAAAGCAATACTGCAAAGATCATAGGGCGCCATTTCAGAACTATTGCATAAGTCATGAACAACCATGTTGTAGTAAATGCATCAACACCACCCTCAAAAACTGTACATATTTGCCACCTCTCGATGACGTTACCAAAGATGCTCGCACGTCAACAGCCGTCATAGACATACAAAAGCGTCTACAGGTTCTAAAAGAATATTATGAGAGCCTCTGTCAAGAAAAAGAGTCAAATGCCAAGGAAATAAAGGCCCAGTCGAAAACTATCATGATTGCGCATGTTACTTCTGCCCGACTTAAACTAAATCAGCTGTTAGACCGTCTAGAAAGAGAAATTCGTCAGAAGGTTTCCGAGCTTGAAAATAATACCATACAAAGCATCGATAAAATAACAAAAAACCTTAAAGATAAGGAGTTCAGGGTTCGTGATTTATACAAAGGCATTATCAAAATGAGAAACCATTAGTCAGACCTTCAGATTTTCATTGGAACCAAATAATTCGAATTAGAATTCAGAACATTAGAGAAAGAAGTTAAGGAATTAAACAAAGATCACCAGTACGAAACTGTCTGTTTTTTAATCTGAATTAGATTTTCTCGGTGATGTTGCGATAGAGATACAACCATCAACGATTTGTTACACACAATCAAAGGAAAAGCAAGCACAGATTACGGTCCATAGATAGACATATTGATGACATCAATCTAAAAGTAGAAAAGCAATTCAATGTTGGAGGAACATATGTATTTGGCAGTACAATTTTAGAAAATGATACTGTATGTTTTGCGGATTTTGCCACAAAGTCTTTGTTTATCAAATACACGAACGAATCGAGGGTCCACTTAATCGATCTTCATACAAAACCATATGACAATTCGAAAGTAGACAGCCAAACATTAGCTGTTACGACAGGTTCTGCTGGAAGTAAAATTTTAATCGTTAATCTGAAGGAAAACTCTGTTGATAAAACCTTCAACACTGCGCACTACTGCTGTGGAGTATCCTTTTTTGATGGAAACTTAATTTGCAGTTCACAATCCAGGGGATTGATTTCACTGAATTTACAGGATGACATAATGAAGGATCTTGATATCGGAAGTAAAGCATCTGATGGATATGTCGCGGTGCATGATGGTAAAATTTACTGCGCTGAAAACAGCCCTCCTTTAATACAGTGCTACAATGCTGATAATACACTTGCATGGGAATTCAAGGACAAATCGTTACGTGAACCAAGAGGTATAGCGGTTGATAATAGTGGCATCGTTTATGTCGGAAATCAGTGCGCTGGAACCGTGGTAATAATATCCCAAGATGGAAGCAAACATAAAGCTATAAATATTGAAGGAATTCCTAAACCAAGGACACTAAGCTTCAATGAAGCAAGGACTCGTTTGCTTATATGCGGTTTAGAAGGATCAGCGGGTATCTTTGATATCACTTAATACATGTATTATGCATGTAAATTAACATCCAGATCATGCGTATTAAGTTATATAATTTGTAAAATATAGTACTTTATATCGTGTTTTCTTTTTTAATAACAACACAGAGTATGCCATTACTAGGTTTACAGGGGCACTGGTTGTCAAATTCATGTTAACCGATTTGATTCAAATTCTCATATTAGCTTCATAACAATGTAAACAATTTATCCAAATTATAAAAAGTCTGAATAAAACAATTTTAGAGCATGGACACGAAAATATACAACTTCGTTTCGTGTAGATTGTTGTCTAGACGCCATCTTATTAAATATTGAGATGACCCCACAAGGAACCGACGCTCATATAAAACGATACAATCATAAACATCAATAGATAAAAATAAATGGTCCTCGTGCAAATTAATTTGTCTTTTTTTGTTTGATTTCAATTATAAGGTTATAAAAATAACTTATTTTTGAATTTTACCTGTATGATTTTTTGTAGATTGAATCAGTCAATCACATGATTTAAATGTGTATCACTTCAATTATTTCTTTAACGGCCAAATACGCATCAACAATTCAAAATCAATCTCTAGATAAAAGTTAAATTTGAGTTCACATGAATACGAATTCAATCAAGTCATCAATGTTTCTCATCTTTTTTGATAAAATTGAAGAAAACTGGCTGCTTAAATCATTATTTCACTATTTCACTTTAATTAGTGATTGAACAAAAACAAAATCTTAATTTAATCTTTTGATGTATTTCGTAGCTAGTGTGCTCCTTTAATAAGAAATGCCATTGCAACTTTATTGCCTGATTACCGTATCTTCATAATGCACTCTCTTTTATTGAGAACATCATCAATGGCGTACTGGTCCGAGTACACAGTTATCGTCCTTTGATTGTCGTTGTTCACAAACATAGTCCTAAGTGTGGACAGTGTGTTACTTGCCAATTTTTGTTATATCCCTCCCAAATTTATTTCTCCATGTTTTATTCCTCATATAGCAAGTAGGGGGTGAAATGACACTGTTAGAAAAATTTGGGTCATACGAAATAACTGTGTACTCGAACCTACTATAGTTTTAAAGAAGGTAAACGTGAAATCGATCGTGAAAGAAACACAAGGAATAAAGAGCGGGTAAAGAGTTGAGCATGTTGAGATAGCATGTGGATTGATCTGTTTTTAAAGTACATAATATGTTTAACTACGTTGTTTGATAAGGGATATGTGTTTAAATACTAACGCAATATCGTTTCTATTCTCGTAGAAAGTTAAACATGGCAGTATAATACGTTTGTTGATTGTGGATATTATCTGGCAGAAGCAGAAACATTGTTTAATAAATTGGTCTTGACTGTGCAATGCCCAAAACATCATACATATCAGGACAAACCCATTTGCGAGTATGGTCTTGAGGAAACGATGATAGTCCGTCGGAAGGAAACGATAAATGGCTGACCCGTGTTAAAAGAGAGCCATACACTCTTGTAGATTTCGAAAAAGAGTAGGCTAATGCCGCTACAAGGCAGAACTCGCACTCGTAAAGTGGAAAGGGATTAATATTTGTTTCCCAATCCACTATAATAAATATGTTTAAACTAAACTAAGACAAAACCGTATTATGTATTGATGATAAAGCATTCTTTAAAGTAGACAGACATGCCGAGTCCGAATTTTATCATACAGGATGGTTCATTACGAACCAGTCCGCAGTGACTCCACCTGAACACATGTTTTCTAAATCCTAATCGACTATACTGCCTTTTCTATCAAATGTCATGTATATTACAGGAAAACAATTTAATTCGACAAAGTAATACCCCAATTGTTTGTCAGGACCATACATCAATCCAACATCATCAAATGCACGAGAAAAGATAAGGCAGTATTATCGATTGAAGAGAGACATTAAACGTCGTAGGATTTTTAATGAAACTTTATGCATTGAATTCTATCCATTATATCTTATATACACAAACTTAAAAAAAATGTTCGAGATGTTCATACAAATTAGTTAGAAAGTCATGCCGACTTCTACAATAATTTTCAAAGATACCAGGATTATAATTTAATATGCCAGACGCGCGTTTCGTCTACATAAGACTCATCAGTGACGCTCAAATCAAAATATTTATAAAGCCAAACAAGTACAAAGTTGATGAGCATTGAGGATTCAAAATTCCAAAAAAGTAGTGCCAAATAAGGCTAAGGTAATCTATACCTGGGATAAGAAAATCCTTAGTTTTTCGAAAATTCAAAGTTTTGTTAACAGGAAATTTATAAAAATGACCAAATTATTGATATTCATGTCAACACAGAAGTGATGACTACTGGGCTGGTGATACCCTCGGGGACGAAACGTCCACCAGCAGTGGCATCGACCCAGTGGTGTAAATAGTTATCAAAGATACCAGGATTATAATTCAGTACGCCAGACGCGCGTGACGTGAAACGTTTCTTTAAATCTTTATCACATTTTGTACATTTTAAGGTACTGCTTATTTGTAACTTACATTTATAAAGAGCACTCAATCTTAATATTTTAGAATTACTTAATATATAGTATTATTTAAAAAAATGACCTAACGATTTATTAAATGAATAGCCAAATCAATGTTATTCTACTGAAATTTTATAACATTGTGAGTATACTATTTAGGCATTTATTGCTTTATATGCAAGGTAGCCAGGTGTTGCTTTTTTTTGGGGGGGGGGGGGGGGGGTTCATTTAGTATATTTAGATTCACCTTGGTTATATTAGTATAACATGTATGCTTCGTCTTCTTAGATTTTGAAGTACCAGATAAGAATTTGTCTAGATTTTAATGAAATATGCAAATTTTAAGAGTAGTATGTAATTTATGTGTAAGATTGTTCATATCAATATAAACTAATATGTGTTTCACCTGTTCACGACTGTTTTGTATAAACAATCAATATGTTTGTATATTTAATTTTAATTTCTAATTTTGCCAAATAACTCTCAAAAAGTAATGTGTATCTAATTTAAAGCTAGAAAACAAGCCCGGTAACATATTTTCTTTCTCTTTTTTTCTTATCTGAAAGAATGTTATAAGACCATTTGTATTTTTATCCGTCTGATGAATTGAGACTTTTTCAACTGATTTTTATTGTTCGTTCATATGGTAAACTGTTATACCAATGTCCCAGGTAAGGGGAGGTTAAGTATCCCGCTAACAACATGTTTAACCCCGCCACATTATAGTTCTAAGTCAGGAGCCTGTAATTCAGAAGTTGTCGTTTGTTCATATATTGCATGATTGTTTTTCGTTCACTTTTTACATAAATTAGGCCGGAAGCTTTCTCGTTTCAATTGTCATTTTGGGACCTTTTATAGCTTTCTATGTGGTAAGGGCTTTGTTCATTGGTGAAGGCCGTGCGGAGGGTTGTGTCATTGGCAATCATACCATATTCTTTATATACATTGTATATATATTTTATCTTAAACACTATATATTGCAGTTTCATCACACAAAACTAGGTGATATTTGCAACTTGCACATTTTGACAACCGGGTAAAACAAATAGAACAGTTAACATTTTTTAAATGGAATATGATCTAAGAAAAGTAAAAAAAAAATAAAAATACTGAACTCCAAGGAAAATAAAATCGGAGAGTCCCTAATCACATGGCAAAATAAAATTAAAATAAAATTGAGAATGAAAATGGGGAATGTGTCAAAGACACATCAGCCCGAACATATAACAGACAACAGCAGAAGGTCACCAACGCAGCGAACAAATCCCGCACCCGGAGGAGTTCTTCAACTGGCCTCTAAACAAATATATATATACAATATGAAAAAGAAGATGTGGTATGATTGCCATTGAGAAAACTATCCAAAAAAGACAAAAATGACACAAACATTATTCTTTATAAAGCCCAAGGTGTCAGTATTCACCTCAGAAACTAACAAAGCCTTTGAATAAACTTATAGTCCAGTCAATCTAGCATAAATTTGACCCTTACCTGAAAGTAATTGCAACAGAAGATTTTAAAGATTTAATCTTTAGCATTATACCCCAAATATACACAGAAAAAAGTCCCATAAAATATAACTTGAGGAAAACTTAAAAAATCACCATTTAAATTCCTATGGAGATTTGCATTGAAAAGGGAAATAACTCTTGCAAAAAAGGCAGAAATATCAATAAAAATTGATACAAAATTATAACTTTCCCGCTTCTATTCATCAGAATGTATTGATTCTTGATTTTTTAGCAATCTTTAGAGTATAACAAACAACTCTAAAGGTGTGTTCATATATTTTATCAAGCTATACTCTAGATTTCATAATTTATTAGTTGACCATTTATTGAAATTTTCAACATGTCAAGGTAAAGAATCTCAAATTTAATAAAAATAATTAAGCATGTATTCTTCTTTTTGTGGTTTAAAGTTTCTTTAGATAAGTAAGTTGCTGATAAAATATAATATACAGATATAAACAATACCAAATTTTCACATTATTTTTTCAAAATGGTTACAAAGCTTCAAATTTGCAATTTCTTTAATGAAAAATGCCCGAAAAAAATAAAACTACCCATAACACTTCGGTTTTGTACATTTCATGAGCAGAAGATTATACAATTTAGTCAATTACAAACTTATAACCCCATCAAAGTATCATATTATACATAAATTTCAAGAAAAACAACAAAAAACTGACCCCAAAAGACTAATTTTTGCAAGAGTTATCTCCCCTCCCAATGTTAATTTCCATAGGAAATTTAAAATGCTTATTTTGAGTTTTCCTCAAGTTAGATTTTATGGAACTTTTTTCTGTGTATATAAAGGGCATAATACTATAGATTGGAACTAAAATATTTTCTGTTGCAATTAGTTTGAGGTTAAATCTTAGTTTGACTGGACTACTGTGGATTCATTAATTTTCGTGGGTACCAATTTTCGTGGATTAAAGAAAACTTACATCTTCGTGGATATTTGATTTCGTGGTTTTGCCGTTGTCTCCATACAAGCTTATAGAAAATTTGTCATTCGTTGAACATTTAATTTCGTGGTTCACCTTGACCCACGAAATCCACGAAAATTGGTATCCAACGAATATTAATGAATCCACATTATTATTAAGAAGGGATATAATTACGATACTGTTGTGAAGTCATTGAAGATTGCATATTTTGGCGTTAATATTGAGTCACTGATAAGTTCTTTGCATTGGCACTAAACACATTTATTCTAAAAACAGTTGTTGGCATGATATGGGTTATATTCTTCTCATATATGTTATGATGGTATGATACTTTAAATGGCCTTATTTATGTTAAAAAAATGAACGAAAAACAATTATTTAACACATAAACAAACGACAACCACTGAACTACATGCTCTTGTCTTGGGACAGACTCATACATACAGAATATGGATTATTAAATAACAGAATAATGTCTAAAAGTTTTTTTCAAACACAGTTTTTAATAGCGCTACGATAAAAAGCAATATGAACATACGAATAACAAACCATTCTTAGATTTAATTAAGAACGCACAATTGTATTCCAAAATAGCTTGTGGCAGTGATTTTATTAAGATGAAATCTTACCCTTGTTGTCATTCATATTATTCTTGCATAGTGACTTAGTACATTGACAACAGGTGGAGCAATAACCTTTGAATTTGTTTCAAACATAATTTGATAAGGCTTTATTATTTTTAAGAAACAAACATTATACTGACACGGAAATAGAAAATGACAAATCAATGTTAGAGACGGATATTTTTACAGACACACACACTAAAACTGATGTCTAATGAAATGGTAAAGATTCAACAGATAACAATGAACAAACCGTTTTGAGTTATAACAAAACCTTTGAATAGACTTATTAAAGGTAAATGAATTCAGTGATGGTAGCATGGCAGATGAAGCAAGTATCAACATGACATCTACTGGTATACTTCCTTGCAAGAAGGTGCTTCCTGGTGGTTACATGCCTCTTTTCAATAGTACTAGAAGATAGGAATTTTCTACACAAGCGTGCACGGAAAGTTATAACGTCAGTATCCAAATTCCGACCTTTCGTTGGGGCCCTGCTTTTGATAGAAACAAAATAGGCGTAATGATGAATGTTAATGAAATTGCGGCTTTATTATTGGAACTAAGGTTGAACCAATAATGAATTACTTGGGTAGAAAACTGGTTCAAATGTTTGAAACTTAACAAGTATCTGAAGTCCGTATGAGTGATAAGAGACATTGATTGTCGTGCATTGTCAGTGCGAAAAGGGCAGTAGTATGTCTGGACTGTGTAATTGTAGTAGAATGAAAGTTATGTGCTACCCACTGCGTCACGTGTCTCTGTCTTGTAGGAACAAGAAGAAAAAAAACTGGTTTCTAAAATGTATGAAAATGTAGTATTTTATGCATGCTGTAAATTATACATTTTTGTCTGATTTGATTGTTGTTCTTTATTATCTGATAAAATTTAAACGTGCAAGAATATCTCTATATGCAATGGTATACTCTACTCACACATGAAAGCTATATTATAGGCAAACAAGTAATGTGCATAGGAATTTCCTACCAATGCGAATTTGACAATTGAACGGTATTCTTTTTCTAGAAAAAATTAAGCATACATGCAGCTGTTATTTGGGTTTCCGAAAAGTTCAGGTTTAAATCGACTTTTTTGTTAATTAATATATAAAGCTTAGCATATCCAAACATCAAACATTTCGTATTTGGTTGAAACCGTTATATTCCGATTACACTGATTTTAAAATTCTAAAAGGTATTGTTTGTTCTTTAATACGAATACACTGTGATTCATAAATTGTTGATAAGGAATTTACTTCACAGTACTTTTCTCCTTTCAATTTCAAATCATCATGATAAATTATTTTGGTTCAACTATGATTGCACTTTTTTTTCAATTTTTCACTATTGCCAATAACATTTTCCAAACTGTCATTTGATGATGATGTGTTTCTAATTTTCTTTAATATAACATGCATGATTCTTTGAATATGTACTTAAAGTCCGAGACCACAATTGTCGTCCCTTGGTTTTCGTTGTCCACGAATATAGTCCCTAGTGTTAACAGTGGGTTCCTTGCCAATAATTTGTATACCCCTTCCAAATTTATTTCTCCATGTTTAATGCCTCAAATTGTAAGTTAGAGGGGGGTTAAAAAACACTGTAAAAATATTTGGGTCCAGAGTTTTACAGGAAAGTAGTGATTTGGTCCAGCTGAAAAAGGTTAAAAACTAGCACTTCGGAAGCTTTCAAAAGATTTCAAGACACCCTAAACACAAAATCGTCCATATTTTGAGTTAGAGCCGATGAAGTTTTCTATAATTTTGATATAACTTGTCCCAAAAGTAGTACAACACACTATAAAAATTTCATTGAGAAAGCGCAGGTGGGATTTTTTTTAATTTTCATTTATGTTCTAAAAGAAATGCACTACGAATTAATTGTGGTCTCCGACCTTGTTGTCATTGCTTCAACAAAACTATACACAGCTTGCTATATAGCAAAAAAAAAAACTGTTCACATCCTTTGTGTTCAATGATTAGGGATATAAATCATAAATATTTCTTGTAACTCATATTTTATAGTTTGGGTTCGTTATATAATCAAGCTTGTTCAATGATAGGAAACAAAATACTGACATGGTTTTTTGCCTTTTTATTAAGATTAGGGTTCATTTTATTCTTGGGATCTTATTGAGTATTGTTAAGTTTACAAACAAAGATGTTTTAAGTCATTAGTTTAGTTTATAACTTAATTCTTTTGATCATTTGATGAATGAAACAATCACAGTGTTGATACTATTCTGTATGCTATTCTGAAGTCGCGATTTTCGAAGCGAGGATATCCAACTGGCTTACAGAGCGATTTTGTTTCGGTATTTTTACTCATCATTTGTTTACTCCTATATCTATAAATTGCTTTGCACATCTTCAATGTATGTATAGCATCATAAATATGAGTAAATGTAACAAAAATATGCATTAGAATATAAAATATACGTGTGCATCACACCAACTTCATAGACAAAAGTGAAATCGATGGACAAGTTTGCTCTCGTAGTACAAACCAAATAATCTTTTATTGCAAATATTTGCATCAGTTTACAGTTAAATATATACTGTTTCAATATTCTTGCTGTGTTTAAGTAGAATGCCCGTATTTAAAATAAAAGATATGTTTTCCTTGAGGATCCCAAAATTAATTACTGTACGATCAGTTTAAAACTGACTGTATTCTAAAAGCGATTTCAGGTTTTTTGTCTGTATTACCAGTTGTTCCGTCAGTCTTATTTAAAATCAAATGCCTAAAAAGCAATACACGATTCGCTTGTGAACTTTGTATTAGTGTGTCGTTGCAGATATCTGTTTAGCTATTACATTTTTAAAGACTATTTACACCGTCTGCCGTTGACAAATTGGTGATAAAATACATCAAGCTTGTCTCTTTTAAAATGACAAAAATAGATAGACAAAGCTTTGGTTAAAAACTTTAGGTATTGAGGAAAGAATTAACGAAATTATACCCAGCCACTTCTATTATCCATGTTTTGGAAAAAAAAATAAACCACCAAAAATACTAAATTATAGGAGCAACAATTTAATAAAGAATATGAGGAAGTTTTATTAATATATGGTAAGTTTTTGAAACTTGCGTATAGTAAATGGGTACCACCCAATAAGGTAGTGAAAAAGTCCTTATCATGGAAATAGATAACTGCTGAATTTTCAAAAAATCAAAATAAGAGGTGCACAATTGAATTAAATGATAAGAAATCTGAAAATATTCATTATTTATATTATGAAAAGTGTTTGAAGGAAGTTGTGGATATAAAATAGGTACGCCCAATATAAGGCTATGAAAAAGTCCGTATTTTAGACATAGAAACATCAAAAATATTTTTACCAAAAAATCGAAATAGAAGGTCCATCATATATAAATTGATTAAAAATAAAGCAATTTTAAAAAACTTTAACAATTGGTTTTGGAGGTCACGGTTAGAAATACCTGATGGGTGCCCCCATATAATGCAATATTCAAGTCCGTATCTTATATAAAGAAACCCCATAAAAGATTTTTGATAAAATTCGAAATACATTCCTTTTTTATATTTAAATAAGGCCGTTAATTTTCTCGTTTGAATTGTTTTACATTGTCATTTCGGGGACTTTTGTAGCTGATTTTGAGGCATTGGCTTTGCTCATTGCTCATTATAACCTATATTTGTTAATGTCTGTGTCATTTTGGTCTCTCGTGGACGGTTGTCTCATTGGCAATCATATCACATCTTCTTTTTTATATTATCATTTATGATACGGAATCCGAGAAAAAATAATTAATAGTTATACCAGTAATGGATTCAAGAAAAATGGGATCCGGCGGTTTGAAACCCTTTTTTATTATCTATCAATGCATTTGTATGGGAACATATTTTTGGAATCCTCTTTTCTCCTGGATTGGACCCCTTCTCCAATATTGAACCGGTCCAGCGGACAAACGGAAAGACGGACTTCATTATCACTATAAACCACCGCTTTACAAAGTGGTGTACAATTAAGTGTGAAAGAGACAGATCTGCATCCAAAACAAAGTGAAGGAACTGTGATCAATTATAGGCTACAGTACGGCCTCTAATGTTTGTAAATACATGCATTTTTATATAACAATTAAATCTGTGTGTTTGTACAATTTAAGTATAACGGAGGACATTTCTGAAACTTATATAAACAACAAACCTTCCTCTTATTTTAGCATCATTCAAACATCCTTATTCTTAATGTAGTAAGTCGAGTACACCCTATCAAGCTAAAACATGTTTGATAAGTTTTCAGAATGTGAATTAATTGAAATACATATGTGTTATTTAGAAAAATGCAATCTTCTAATGTATCGTAAATAACTTTGAAATCACCACTCGAATACAGTGAAATAAAGACTGATCATACAGTTTCAAAATATACAAGCGAAACTGATCGTATAGTGAGAAATTCAAACAAGTGTAATTTTCTTATATCTGGCTTCAAAGATCTAGCTGAAACTTTTACCACCCCTTAAAATATACTTTATTTAGTCAATTAAGTCTGGTTTTTACATGAAATTTGTACAGAAAGGATGCAAAAAGATTGTTTTTAGGTTCACCGACTGATTTTCCTTGGTGATGCACTTGAATATCTCTTGATTAAGGCAAAAATAAGAAATGAATGTGCTTAGTTTAATTATAAACCATTTATGATTTCGATATCGGCTGAATTAATCATTAAACAATGTACAGATGAACATCTTACCGTTTAATACAGTATATCCAACAATTTTAAATGTGATCCAGAAAGTTCTCGCTTTGAAAATCGCGACTTCCAGTTAGCGTACAGAAAAGTATCTACACTGTGACAATCAGTATAACAATCTACGGTCTCATCTTTTTATTACCGAACATGACTTATTTCCGATTGTGACTGTTTTGCTGAGTGTGAATTCGCATTACTATTAGTCGTGGCATGGTACTTTTCCATCCCAAATTCATATATTTAGTTTTGATGTTATTTGTTATTGTCATCGGATTTTGTCAAATGTCTTAACGTTTGTAGTTATACGTCTTACTATTTTTCGGTTATATTCGTGTGTTATTGTAAAGATTAATTGACCATCCAGTTCATTGATAAAATTTTAGTTTGGATCAACGAAATTTACACTATATATTTGGTTTACAGTTTGATTCAGAGGAACGTTAACATAGCAAAATAATACAATTAACTATCTAATTACTTCTACAATTTGATATCAACTAGTTTTGTTATTTTCACTGTAAATAATGAACATTAGATAAGTCATACAAATCTAATTTTGAAATTCATCGCAATTCTTTCTTAATTTTGGGAACTCGTTTTTTTTTATTCAAATATGACGTCACTTTGAGTTTAACATTGATAATGGCTAACAAGACAGTGATTTTTTGTATTTTATCCGTTTTTGTTCTATAGCTAGTCACCACACCAGTGTAATCATGTATATCAGTTATATAGTCATTAATGTAATTTACTGTTTGCAAAAGTATGTATTATTCAATTTTTTTAAAAATATTAAAGAATGTTTTTGTCCGAGGTGGATAACCCTGACCGTATTGGTCACGACTTTTTTGAAACTGTTGATCTTCGATGCTTTTCAGCTTTGTACTTGTTTTGGCTTTCAAACTTTTTTCATCTGAAGGTTTCTGATAAGTCTTGTGTGAACGTGGCGCACGTCTGGCGTATCTAAATTTTAACAAAGTATCTTTTGTTGGCTATTAATCGTTTATTTCTCTGTCCTTTATTTTCTTCTAATTATTTGTATTGTTGTCTTGTCATGTATGTTGTCATATTATTGTTATAATTAATATTGCCATTCCGAACAGCGGTACACTACTGTTGCCTTTATTTATAAAATGTATTGTATTAACAAGACAAAGGGCTCGTTATTCCTCTACTTTGATATACTTATAGTAATACCAAGTATACTTTAAATCATTATATTGGTCGATCTTTATTGGCCAATCGTTATAAACTTTTGAAAAATTTAAGTTAATAAGAGGGTTAAGCAATCTAGAAATGATTGACTTTTACTTAGACATTGGGTCTGCCTTTTTATTAACCCTCTTTGAAAATGTGTAATGTTGTGGGAATGATAAAATTTCCAAAAGTCCGAGCCCAAAGGATACAAGAAGAAAAAGACTGGTTTTATTGATTCGTGTAACATTTGGATTAATATTTAATATTGCTGCCTTTATTACAGTTTGTGTAGTGAACAAGGAAATATTCATTAAAGGGAACGCTGCTCTGGGATTATTTATTACTATTGTTGTGTTTACTATGATAGCATATCTTGTTATAACTGTATCAGTTTGGATTGCCCATGTTGATCGCGACGATTCGTTGTTAGACCACGTGATATTTTACCGACTTTATGAAATAGAATTTGATATCTAAGTATTTATCTACAGTCTTTATTTATCATACTGGAAGATTACAGAGTTCATAACCGCTACAACTGTACTTGGCTGCGTAGATATACTTATTAATATAATTATACTGGGAAGGAATATGTATGACTCTAAAGAAAAAAACTGATGCCCTCTTGTATATCTGTTTTGGTATCTTTCTTGCACCTTTAGTACCATTTGTTTTTCTTATTATTATGCTTAAAATGGAAGCTGCCCGTTTGCGAGTTTCAGCTGAACAGAACTCATGTACTAAAATGGACATAGAAGTGATGTAGAAAGTCATAATTCACAATGGCAGGGAAGGTAACCGAACGATAATGAAACAATAACCTTTATCTGTCAATACAATAGAAACTGCAAATAAATAATCAGTTTATAAGGACTACTTTGAAGCAGAAACTTTTTATTAGAGTAATAGTGTAGTGTATAGTCATTTAAGATATTTATCATGATATGAATCCGATTTCGGCGACATTTTGTATATTATTATATAAATTATTTTATTTTGGTGTTATTCTATAATCTAGTTTAATAAAACTTCTTCACCCGCGGACTTCACATATACAATGTAAAGTCATGATTTTGGGTTGTATTTGCTGAAATGGCGTATATATGTTGTGTACAAGTTATCCTTTTGTACAAAAATATTGTACCAATTATAATTTGTATTTTGACTTTGTACGAGTTGTAATTTGTACAAAAAGAGCTTGTACAAATTACAATTTGTACAAAATAGGACAAAAATTCACTTATAACTTGTACACTAATTTTTGACATGAATTTTGGCGAAAAAAGCATTGATACACATTATTGAATTGCTACTAAATGACCAGATAGTACACCTAAGTTACAAAATTCAAAAGTAGTTCTAAATCATTCGTTTGAGCAGGTGATCTAGTGATTTATGGAATCAGGTATTGCAAACCTTCTTTGGACTCTTAAATCGATAACGACCTGTTTTAACGGCATTTTAACTGTTTCATATAGCGAGTGTTGAAGCTCAGGAACCTAAACATGTGTATTTAACTGATTCAGTCAGACTTTTAGACAAAATAAATATCCCAGAAGATTAAATACTCCATTTGGTTAGGAACCTGACTATGCTAAAGTCAGAAATATGGCAGTTGGGTTTTTTTGCCATTTTTTTATCAATGTTTTTTTTCCCATAAGGATCTTTGTTTTATAACTGTGCATAACACTAAACGGAAATCAGTTGAGACAATCTAAACTTTAAAAACAAAATAGAATTTATGCAGACCAGGTAGAAGGACTTTTATTTTATAAGAAAACTAGTTGGTGTAGTATTACAAAATCATCAGACCCAATGGCATTGAACCATTAATCATTTCACAAACAAAATTGAAGCGGATTAAGTGATGTAAATCCAATCTTTTAATGTTCCAATTACAAATATATATTATCACTTGCTTAAAGGAAGATTTGATTGTTTTCATGGACTTTTAGAAATAACGAATAAGTGGCAACAAATCTTTTGAGATCCTTTTCACGATCATCAAATCGCTGTACACGATCTTTCACGATACAAAAATTATGAAAATATGAACTTTTACAAATATAATCGTTTGCAAAGTTTCTGAATAAAAAAAAATACCTCAAAATAACGATAAGAACTTATCAAGCAGTACTATTGAATGATTTTTTTTTTAAGAAAAAGATATTTATGTATTAAAAATTTGAAAAAAAATCCTATTTGTTTACTTTTTTTTTCTCTCAAAAATGTTGAAAATCAACCTGCCTTTTGTAGTTGTGTATAAACGGTGTATTATGTTAATAAGGATTAGTGTGTGGTCAGCTAATAACAATTCTATCGTGTGAATCATTGCATTTTTCACCAAAATTCGTATTTAAAACTGTTGTACAAGTTATAAGTAAATTTTGGTCAAATTTTGTATAAATTTAATTTGTACAGGCACGATTTGTACAAATTATAATTTGTACAAAGTCAAAATACAAATTATAATTTGTACAATATTTTTGTACAAATATATTTTTGTACAAATTATATTTGTACAATATTTTTGTACAAAATTATAATTTGTACAAAATGATAACTTGTACACAACATATGTATTAAATGTAATCAAGCGCAAAGGGCACTTGAATAAACCCATCATAGATACCATGATTGAAATTTATTGAAATATATGCCAGACGCGCATTTCATCTACAAAGCCTCATCAAAGACGCTCGAATAAAAAAATGTAAAAAAAGGCCAAATAAAGTACTAAGTTAGTTGACAAAGTATCAAAGGTATTTTTTTATTTTTGTTGTATGTTATTGGTTGATTTATTATTTGCAACTTTCGTTTTCAAATGTTAACACGACGTTATTGGGACTATATACGTTTTGCATGACCCATTGTCTTATTAAATAAACCTACAATATGTAAAATCACAAAAATACTGACCTCGGAGGAAAATTCTAAAAGGATATTAAAGTCCGTAATAAAATGACAAAACTAACATCTCAAACACATCATCAAATTAAACGAATAGATAACAGCTGTCTTATGCCTCACTATGAAATTAAGAAAATGAAATTGACATTTTCATCATTTTGCCGCCATTTTGGGACCGGAAGTCACTCTTTTTCTTCATGTAGGTTTTTTCGCACTTTAGGAACTGTACTTTAAGTTTTATCAAAACTGACATTGGATTATACCTGTTACACAGGTTTCAAATGATTTACGAAATGTAACCAATTGGATTTGACGCCATTTGCAAAATGAGCGATGGCCATCTTGAAAAGATGAGAATTTTTTATTGCCAGCAGCTGATTTTTTTAATCATCATTTTGTCCATCCATGTACCAAATTTCATGCTTGTATCACGAATTGCACAATTGTGTCCATAATATCCCCTACTAGATTCAGCCATTTTCATATGTTTCACAGAAGATATCGGATATGTTCCTTATGTTGTAACTACAATACCCTTCATTTATCCACGAATTTGACCTACAGAATTAGACTATTTACAAGATTTGTAATAACATAAGCATCACGACAGGTGCCACATGCGAAGCAGGATCTGCCTACCCTTCCGGAGCACCTGAGATCACCCCAGTGGGATTCGTGTTAATCAGTCTTCAGTGTTCTATGTTGTGTCTGCTCTACTATCATTTGTCTGTTTGTCTTTTTTATTTTTAGCCATGGCGTTGTCAGTTTATTTTCAATCTATGATTTTGACTCTCCATCTAGTATTTTCGTCCCTCTTTTATGTAGAAAATCGTGGATTGAAGCTGGTTTTACAGCTGGCTAAACCTCTCACTTGAATGACATTTAAATCAAAATCATTGTATTGACCACGAAACAAACAGACATAATATGTAAACATAGGGGTACAGCAGTCAACATCAAATTTACAACCTCATTCATTGCTTACATTGACAAAGATTTTCGCCAAAAATGTGTGCATGCATTACCCAATATTTTAAAAATTTGAAAAGGATTCGGTACTGGGTGTCTCAGTAGCTATTTCTACCGCAAAAATATCTAAATGTACCCCTGATCTGAACTATATACTTGGTTCATATATATCAGTTTAATCTACTAATGAAATTAGGACGGATATTTGAAGTGCTGAAAAATTGTATCAATTTGGAATATAAAATCAGTACTGCATCTATAATACTGAAATAACGTGGTCCAATTTGTCAGCCGTCATGGGGTAATAACGACAAATTAAAGAATTCAACATAATACTAGCTATATAGGACAATGATGTTGTTTAAAGATAACGCCACTCCAGACCCTTTCTTTCCACATAATTAATATTGCCAATAATTAACAAGTTCCAGGTCGAATCCGATACCGATGCCAAACGTATATTCACCTGTTACCTATTACCTTATCTGTACGTTCTGCATCTTACAGGCGCACTTCCAAACGGTATATTTAGGATTTTTCTATATACACTGATCATAATCACAGGCTCAACACCACTCAATTCAATCATTGTCACAGTATTCCCTTTTGTAGTATTTTAATCAGTATGACTGTCTAAGATGACAATACGAATACTAAAAATCTGGACTTTAAATAAGGCGTATATATACAGTTTTCAATTTGTCAGCCGGAATGACTTAAAACAGAGAATCAAATAATTCAACTTTATTTATAACTCATAAAGGGAAATGCTGTTTATTAAAAAATACTTCATAAAAGGCCCTTTTGTTTTCAAAATAATGTATATTACCAATAATTGATAAGTTCCAGGTCGACGGGTAAGATTTTGAACGCAGAGAAAACTGTACATCTTATAATCGGCATGACTTTATCAGATGACAATACCAATACTGAAAAATACTAAAATAAGGCTTACACATAGTTATATATTTTAAATCAGTCAAGAATCCGCGATATCACGGATGTGTTCTAGTAGAAATGAAAGCTTCGCAAACTAGAAAATGAACAGATAGTTGCAAGTAAGGATATGAGGCGGACTTAATTAAGTATATCTAGTATATTATGTTTAATTTTGGTAGGATCGATACGTTCAATATAGTTTTGAACTAGAGATAAAGGATACAACATATACAGTAACGTCTGTCTCACATCTTGACTTACATCTAGAAATTGACAGTGTGGATTGGTTAAAAACAAAAATTTACGACCAAAGAGATGATTTCAGCTTCCAAATTGTGAACTTTTCTATGTAGCAACATTCCAGCAGGGCCTGCATACGGAATATATATCTTCTAATTGCAACTGTATTCCCGGACTTGTATTTCTTACCATGATTTCCTTCATAGAGGATTGCTGCCCATAAGGAACCTTTTAAACCATGAGTTCCACATAGTGAAGTTGAAATCATTCCTTTGTACCTTTTTCAGACGCCATCACTAGTTGGTTGATCGCTATGGAATAGCCGTTTCACAGATGTTATCGGATTTGTTTCATTATGTTGTAACCACAATCCCCTTCCCTTTTCATGAATTGAACCTACTAATATTAGACGAGATTCTGAGATCGCCCCCTGTTTTTAAATGGATTCGTGTTGCTTAGTCTTTAGTATTCTATGTTGTGTCTTGTCTACTTTTGTTTGTCTGTTTCCCTGTTAGCCATAGCTTTGTCAGATTATGTTCGATCTATGAGTTTGACTTAGCCTCTGATATCTTTCGTGCCTATTTTCCAAACTGCAATTATTAAGTAAGAGAAAATCATTTAAATGACGGAACGTAAAATCAGTAGATACTGCTTGCATTTCATTCTTCCTGAAAATCTGTATGACATGTATAGATATACGAAAATGTGGTATAACTGCCAATGAGACAACTCTCCATCCAAGTTACAATTTGTAGCAGAAAAATCATTACAGACAATTGTCTTCAACACGGAGCACTGGCTAACACCAAACAGCAAGCTGTAAAGGGCAAGAAAAGAATAAAACCATTCAAACGGGAAAATCAACGGTCTAATCTATATATATATATATAAAAAACGAGAAACAAGAAACTCTTTATAACCACATTAACAACTACTGAATATCAGCTTCCTGAACTAGAACAAGTGCAAACAAATACTGCAGGATTAAACATTTTAATAGGTAAAAACCCTCGCCCTTACTCGAAACAAACGTGTATAGAAAGACACACCATAACATTTCAATTGAAATAGATTAACTCAATAAAAGAACATATTGTCACAAGTGAACATACACTGAACGGAGAAATTTATCTATGATAAAATATAAATACAAAATCAATGAAATAAAATAAAATAAGGGGTGAATAAATAAAGACAACAGAAGTAAAAAAAACCCCCAAATCAGCTAAATTGATTCGTGCATTAGAAAAACATAAATATATCAAATGTTTCGTGTTTATTTTTAGTGATGAAATGCGAAGGCATCTAGGCACTATCTACCAGACTGATGACAACACAATGGAGCACTATTTTTTGTTTGAAGACGTGCCAGGCTTTGATTCAAATATTTACATCTTAAATCTCTTTTATTCAAATATTTACATCTTAAATCGCTTTAACAAACGAAAACATTTAAATTAGGGTTTACTAACAAACCCCTTTCATGAAATAAAAGAAACAAGGAAAACCTAATCGTATTAAATCAGAACAGTCATTGCGACAGTGGAAGTAGAATGACTATTAGTCCTCAATAGCTACCTCAGTCGCTGTATAAACAAAATACATGTCTATCCATGAATTAGACCGTAAGATAACTGAAAATTGTCGGAATGAAAGTCTTTATCTAAAGATATGTTCTCTGTTACTGTAAGCTGATCATCTGATGACTATTTCCTTCTTCTTGATCATTTCATTGAATAATGCGATGACTAACGTGTACGTATAAACGGACGCAAATATCTGTCCAAGTTCATTGAGCAATTACATCGACTAATTGAAACTTTCGACGTGATATTCGATACGTTTTCAATCTAACGATAACTTTAATTGTAAAAATCTTTCATATCGCCTCATGCAAGGAATGTCTTCACTGTACCTTTAACATACATTTTACATACAGGACATTTTCGCATTGCCGGAGCACAATCTATACAACATACGATATGTCCGCATGGTAAGAAAGCGACAGTAGAGTCAAACTCTCTACACACTTTACACTCTCTTTGTTCTTGTAGCTGCCTATTTTCTTCTAAAATCAAATGAGTGTCTGGAAAAATCAAAATCGATAGAATAAATTAAGTAGTGAAAATATGAAATAAAGTTGCAAATTCGAAATGTCTATCAATCTTCATATGCATTGTCATTTCCTGAATTTTGTCGCGATATCAAAGAACCATATCTGGTTAGTTGCGATTATATTTGATACAAATGTTTGCGTTATCAGTGAAATTAAATCATTCATATAACCAAGTGTGAAATAAAATTAATCTACTAATTTATAGTTTTTTTTAGAAATTCTCTCGTTAGTATGCACATGGGAATGTTTTTTTAGATTATGTCTGTGTTTCAAATTGATAACAACTTTCGGTATTTGCAGTTTTTTGTCTTTAGATAACAAAAGTAGACCTAATCTGTACCGATACCGTGCCACATATTCTCTAATTATGACATTTATCTTAGTGTGGACTATGATACCGAGTGGTGTATGCAGAGCAGATAACGTAAATCCTGTCGACGCAACATGTCTCGCTCCTTTTTAAGGTTCGTGCAATATTCTGAGTTGGTTTCTTACCTTCATTTTTACATCGGAAAAATACTGTAGGTCTAATGCATGATAATTAATTCTTTATTAAAGCACAAATTACACCATAATAGGGCCAGAGGAATGATAAATATCAATACAAAAGAGCACAGTTGTTTTTTAAAGGAATTCTGAGGATGAGGTGAGAAATGTGTTAAAAATTACTAGAATATGATTTCATTTAAACAATCAAGCATAAAGTTTTTCATGAGTTATTAGCAGTTATCACTTGTTGTTGATGCTTGTACTACGTTCATTGCTTGAAATATTTTTACATACTTACCATCAAAAGAAACGCCACCTATGCCTTCTGCTGTGCTAGTTTCTGAAACACCTAAAACTTCTATTGTTTGCTGGATGCCCTCTCTGAGAAGAACATTCATGATATCTGTTGCTGAAATATCTGAGAATCTTTCAACTGGAAAACGATTTTGGACATTTGATAAACATGATAAAAGAACTTTAACAAATTGATTTTTTTATCAATAACCTAAATATCAAATACATTTAATTGAATTATGTTTTTGATTAAGAAAATAAAGTTCATTTATTTTAATGAATCAAAACACAAACAATGCCCATTCAAGTCCGCACAATATATGATAAACCATTATTGATGATCTTTAACTCGAGTCAGAGTAACAAGGCGGAATTTGTGATGTTAGTAACTGTTCTTCTGGAAAACAAAACACTTATACATGGCATTTAATCATACCATTCAATTAAATGTTCATTGCTGTTCAAAGATTTTGATTCCGTACATTTTAATCATCATTTACCTGCGTTTAGTCTCTGAATTTCATTTACAGCATCCATTACTTGCTGGCTGGTAAATCCCATCTCTACAACAGTTCTAGCTGCAATAGTTTGCAATATCATTTGCTCTGTGTGTTCTATATTTGTAGTGGAAACAGAATTATAAGTCGTATTCACCCTAGAAGCAAAAGAGGTACTATCTTTAGTAACTGGTTGTATGCCCGATGATGAATTTCTGCTATTTGATTGGTTTTGGTAATCTGGTGTGCACATATAACTCTTGTCCAACCCGGACACAAAAGTGGAAGCCATGGTTGTATTCCTATTAGATGTGACAGTTCGATCTTCTTGGTGTTTTTTAGGAGTGTAGGTGCTGTTTCTGTTACCTCTTTGATCCTGAAAAGCCATAAAATAGTTATCAAATGTACAAGGATTAAAAAAGTGTAATCCAGACGCGCGTTTCGTCTACCTAAGACTCATCAGTGACGCTCACATCAAAATATTTAGTAAGCTCAAAGTTGAAGACCATTGCGGGTCCAAAATTTCCAAATAGTTATGTCAAATACGGCTAAGGTTATCTATGCCTGGGATAAGAAAATCCTTAGTTTTTCGAAAAAATATTCTAAAACATCGACAAATATTCTGAATCTACCAAAATTTTTAAAAGTCGTCAGTTCTGGTCCAACCAAACCAATAAAAACAGTTTTCATATAAGATATATGCAGTTTATAAAATAATTTGAATTACTGCGCGAAAAATGAAAATTGCACTGTATGAAAATATGCATAAAAGATAACATTAATAAATATAGTGATTAATATGACTGTTTAGAGCAGAAGGTAATTCATTTATTATGCAAATTTGCAAACAAGCTGTTTTTATTTAGCCAATTAAAATATGCAATAAAAAATTAAAATGCAGATGCTACTTTAAGAAAATATTTTGGTCGATTTTGAGACATTTATCCAAAATTTGTTTTTTTCCCCTTTGTTTTTTTCTTTTTCCTTTTCTACCCTTTAGATGGATACACCTAACTATAAAAACCTGTAGTTTTTTTATAAAAACATTTTGGAATTTTTTTCAAATATAAATATGCTTTAAATCTGTATAACAATTCTTTAAAAATAGTTATTATTCATAAAAGGTTCGTGGTGGTAGAAGAATATTCTCATTTTCTGCTGTAATTAATCTTATTTAAAAAAAAAAATGGTACATATTATCTTCAAACGTTACCTGAGATCACCCCTAGTTTAGGTTAGGATTCGTGTTGCGTATTCTTTAGTTTTCGGTGTTGTGTCTTGTGTACTATTGTTTGTCTGTTTGTCTTTTAATTTTTTAGCCATGATGTTGTCAGTTTATTTTCGATTTATTAGATTGAATGTCCCTCTGGTATCTTTTATCAAACCTTATGTCATTTAAAATGAGGGGTCCACGATATGTTTGAAATTAAATAGACTGTGTTCTGAAAATCACTTGAAAAAAAATGCCCTTTTTCCCGATGCAGAAAAGATTAGCAAAGGAAACGTACTAAATATGTCTAGTATATATTTGAATATACATACACCTGATACAGAAAGCGACGAGGTATTGGAACAAATATCATTACAGTACCAAAATATATTTTAAAAATCTTAAAATAAAACGGTAGCAAAACCTGTTGCACAGATCAGATGGATTAAGCAAATCATGTGTTTGTTAAACCAATATGTTGTTTTATAAAAATCATGAATTTGGCTCAATTTAAAAACCCTCACATAATCACTTATTTATTCATATGCACAATTTATAAAAGCCTTCTTTTCATTTGAAACAGACATTGTCTTTATGTGCACATTAAATATAACATTTCAAAATAAGAATACCATGTAATGCTTTTTCAAAACAGCTTGTATGAAGTTCTCTCCCTTGTTTTGTTTCAGGAAGCCACATTGCGGGAACCAGCTAGCATGCTCAACCCATGGGTCATCACCTGCATCCCAGTTTCTTAGTCCTCCGCCACAGTGGAAGCATCTAGTGTAGTTATGGTACCCAGCAAACAGGAAACCAGCTAATGCCATCTCACGTGGTGTTTGGTTTAAATATCCTGGCCATCCTTCAAATGAACTTATTCGCACTTGAAGGGGAGCATAGCTTACGTATCTTGGAATTTGGTTTTGAATACAAATATCCCGCTGATTATTACTAGAATCTCTTTCATAATTGCACGCTGTAGAATTATTCGTTATACCAATATTCTGTGAATTGTTTTTACAGTTAATGGTGGGATTTTTATCACTATAAGTATTACTAGCATTGCTTTGAGACCATTGAGGCGATACGACAGTAGGTTGATCTTCCACAATATCATGATGGGGGAAATGTCTATCGGAGGACGTAATATCACTTATATCATTATGTTTCTGTTCGCTAGTTAAAACGTTTGATAAACAATTATTTTCATTTAAGTGCAACGTATCATTGCCTGATGATAGAACATTGAGATTAAATGATTGTACTTCCAATCGCTCCTGTCTTCTTACATTTTGCAATTCCTCTCCAATAGTGTCCTGCCTGTTACCGTTCACAACGAGGTCACATGAAGGAGATATTTGTCTATGAATATGCATAGGATCATCACCGGAAATCCAGTCAGGGTAAAAAACTTCACATACAAAACATTTAGTCTCAGTAGAATTCCCCGTAGAATAAAATCCAGCTCCGGCGAGACGAACCATGCTTATGTTTATATTTCGAGGAAAATTACGTAGTGAAAATAGTCGTAGCATTTCAGTTGACATCGAGTCATTCGTTTTTTGACCTTTTGCAATGCAATCGACGTACTTATCCATGTTACCAAGTCTGATCAATATTTCTAGAGAGGTAAAGAATCTCAAAAGATCACCAAAAACATCAGTTTTGCCTGTAATGATTTGTTTGTCCAAATTCTTTGATGTCTCTCTTTAGTTGAAATGATAATAATTCTAACATAATAACAGAAGTTCCAGCATTGAATACAAATCGTACAAAAGCTATCTTTTTTCAATTAACTGTTTAAAAACAGACACTTCTGGCTATCTACTCGGTTCATTTTTGTGATTTATATTTCTTTATTTATTGCACAAAACTCAGTCAAAGTCCTGTGACGAGGTTCTTTATTGTGTGTATTGTAAGATAATTTATATGTCTACACTGTTAATCTCTTTGATAAACACTGCGCAGAATATTTACTATAACACTGTCTGTAAACGCTATACCTGCAGCAGCCTTCCATGACGGCTTCGATGATGGCTGTAAAGGAAAACATTGAGTTTTTTTTTAAATAAATCAGAACTTATGTGAGCCAATGATCCATGTTGAAGACCGTAATTGGACCTATAACGGTATAATTTATTTATTGTGACTGGAATTGAGATTTGTTTAATTGGCGCTCATACCACATCTTTCTCTATCTATATATTAATTTTCTTTGGATGTAATTGTGGAGTAAAAGACTGGTACTAACAAGATTTATATCCCCTCACTTTAAATAAAAGACGTCATTTAAGTTAGACGGAATTTGAATTCGTATAGCAAATAAGTGTTTATTATACCAACGATATATCAGTGACTCTCAAATAAAAGCAATAGGAAGGCCATCATGATTTCGGAGCATTACGAACCAGATTTAAAAACACGATTAGTGAATAACTGATCTTTGTTTAAAGACACTGATAAAAAACTAACAAATAACTCAACCTAAATAATTAATATGTTTTAATCATCAAAGGGAATTTAAAAAGATATTGCATCAACAGTTTTTTAAAAGCAAGACCTTGTCAAGAACAAAATTGAAGTTTCTAAGGGATTTTAATCTTTTGTGAATCAATGGTTTTGAATGTTTTAAGCGTAAATTTCACAATCACCCTGTTTGTAACTAAGGAAGCCGAAATCATGAATTCTGGAATGTATTGACATGTTATTTCTCAAATAATAAGTCAAACAACTCACATTTTGTACCTAGAAATCTACTTTTATAAACTATTATTGCATTTTGAGGCGGAGAAGAGGCAAGAAAACGCCTTGTATTTAGGTTTGCCGCCGGAAACATACATTTGAAGTCAAATAGTTTAGGCGCAAATGATGATAAAGTCATTTCACAGAATTGTCGTTTAATGAAAATATTACGATGAAGTTATGACTTAAAAGAGGGACAAAAGATACCAAAGGGACAGGCAAACTCATAAATCCAAAACAAACTGACAACGCCAAGATATCACAGGGACAGTCAAACTCATAAATCGACAATGAACTGACAACGCCATGGCCAAAAATGAACAAAGACAAAGAGAAAAACAATAGTACACATGACACAACATGGAAAACCAAAGAATAAACAACACGAACCCCACCAAAAACTAGGGGTGATCTCAGGTGCTCCGGAAGGGCAAGCAGATCCTGCTCCACATGCAGCACACGTCGTGTTGCCCACGTGACCACAAATCTGGTAAATAGTCTAACCCGGTAGGTCACATCCATGAAAGAGAAGGGGATTGTAGTCACGACGTAAGGAACATATCCGATATCATTTGTGAAACGGTTATTCCATAACGGTCAACCAACTCGTCATGGCGTCCGTAAAATTGGGATGATTTCAACTTCACCATTTGGAACTCTTGGTTTAACATGTATGATTTGTTTATTTTACATTAGAATTATGAACTATATTGTGATGAAGGTTTATGGGTATCCACCACTAGTTTAAATGTCGCGTATATCTTTTTACATGTACCTGCCTCTGCTATCCCTCACCATGTTGACTCAATTTCCGACATGTAAACTTCCGATGGACGTTCAAAAAGCTTCAAATACAATACAGGTATCTCTTAAGTGTTCATCACTTTAAAAAGTCAAACATGTGTGTTTATGTTTTAATTGATTAGATACAACATAAATGATACTAAAGAAAAAGATAATGTCCAAGATGAAAGGGTGTGAAAAAAAACGAAAGATATCTGCAATGCAAACTTAGATATTTCTAAACTGTTAAGATGATAACCTTAAAAACTAAGTTGATCCAAAAGAATAAAGTTATTGCAAAAATGTGAAAATTACCTGGATATACCCCACATACTCATTTCCCAAGTTAAGAAAATAATCCATTTGCACAATATGCATAGATATCCGCAACAGTGATACTATGCCATCGAATTAAAAACCATTACGATATATCATAAGCGGGCAAAAATCTAAACGTGGCATTATAAACTTTTAAGATTCACAATCCACCACTTTCCAGATCTTTTAGTAAGTTGTTTTCTGTAATATCGTATGCATAAGTAGATATACAATCTGGAAATTTCCAAATTGTATTATCTACATTTACAAAAAACAATTGATAGTTATTTTAACACTACATTCATCCAATAGGTAAGTATCTAAAAATAACCTGGGGATTTACCTGTTTACTTCATGTTGGAAATTTTTCTGTGTTCTATGTCATTGTGTATAAATGTTAAACGGACATCCTTTTATAACATTTGATATAAATCATTTAGTTTTGAAATCACTGTACTAATATGTATTTAATTTGTTGTGTTTTTTTTCCATTTAACTTAAGTTGATGATCATCGTAATGTATAATTGTGGTTGTTGATGCAAGCAAATAATGTGCATCGATCTTAAACTTTCTATATGATACATGCATATGTAATGCGTGAAGCCGTATACAAATTAAGAGAAATATAAAAAAGATTAATCATGAATATAATTGTAAAGTGGGTAAGAATAGCTTCTTTTTTGGGAAACAAAATGCAACAGGATACATGTTACTGTCCATATCTTTACTAACCATCATTGAATGGAAAATTCTAATGACAAAGGATTTAAATACAAAATGTTTTGCATTGACCTTATATTTGATTTAACATGTTGAATTAGCTTAGCTTTTATAAAAGTAAACATAATAAACATTTATTGATCAGATGTTCACGTGATTATTTTGTCATGTGACAGTTTAATCTTTAAAGTTTACAACATTCCATAAATTTAACTATTTTTACAGGATGATGACATCAACAAAATAAAAAAAAAAACGAATTTCAAGGTAATATTTTAAAAGAGAAAGTCCATAAAAACTTACAAATTATCAACCATAAACTCTGAACGAGTTGACAACAACTGTTTTATTCCTGACTTGTTACGGACATTTTCCAAGAAAAAAGGTTCGCTGAATCTACCTAGCGTATCCTCCCACTTGTATGACTGTTGTTTATATTTCCGTTGTATTCACAAAATGTGATGATGAACCTAACAAACGTTATAGAAAAATGTGATAATAATTGAGATTCGGTCACAAAAACTGTGTAATGATGCAGCACAGACATACAACACACCTGCCAAACAAATCAAACAAAGATGATAAAATCAAAGTTCCCTTTAAGTTAGCCAATGGTTATAATTAACCAATCACTAATGATCTACAAAATCGACCGACCAGCAAATCTTTAATAGACGATACAACTTAGATAAGTAAAACATATATATATAAAAAAAATCTTTATGCAACTGTGCTGATTTGGATTAATAAGCTATTACGAATTGTGTTTGAAACTACGACTCACTTGGTTAAAGGAGCTTAGGTGAAATTGCCTTTGATTTTTTGTTATTCCTTTTGTTCATCAAGCTTGTCATATATTCAGGTATTTTAATCTTAATATAGTTATCTTTTAAATGTTATAGGTGAGCATTCTGGTGAAGGCTTAGCATGGAAAGCGCTTCAGAAGTTATTTCCATACTGGATCCCTCCGCTAAAGCCCGTCCAACCTTGCAAACAAGAAGCCCAACGGACTATAGTTAGTGGCATCACCGATAGGACACCGTCAATTGAAAGATATATATGTCTGTAACCGCTAGACGGAAGAGGAGATATAACTATAAACTCATAAGCGGAAGTTTGAAAAATGGAGAAATGTATTGATGACAGTTTAAGTGATTTTTTTTTTTTTTTTTTATTGATTTTTTTTATTTTATTTTATTTTTCAATTTTCAGTTTTAAAGTTTTTATCTAAGAGACAGTTTTATTTATTTTATTCTAGGTTTTACTTGTGAATATACCGCAGGGAATGTAAATACTTATAATTTTCATTACATGTACTATTTTATTTCAATCTTGGTTCACTGTTATATTCTAATATGTTTTTATAGTATTCATTGTGATATATATTTCCCCTTTCAATGCTTTTAATTTACAGCAATAATATTTTTGATTTCTGTTTTATTCTTATGCTCATATAAATATACTTATTCACTTGTTTGGCCTTTTGGAAAATGTTATGTGTGCTGTATTTATAAAAAAAAAGAAGATGTGGTATGATTGCCAATGAGACAACTGTCCACAAGAGACCAAAATGAAACAGACATTAACAACTATAGGTCACCGTACGGCCTTCAACAATGAGCAAAGCCCATACCGCCTAGTCAGCTATAAAAGGCCCCGATAAGACAATGTAAAACAATGCAAACGAGAAAACTAACGGCCTTACTTATATAAAAAAAAATGAACAAAAAGCAAATATGAAACACATAAGCAAACGACAACCACTGAATTATATGCTCCTGACTTGGGACAGGCACATACTTAAATAATATTGCGGGGTTAAACATGTTAGCCGGATCCCAATCCTCCCCCTAAATGGGAAAGTGGTATAACAGTACCACATAGGAACGAACTATAAAAATCAGTTGAAAAAGGCTTAACTCATCTGATGGACAAAAATACAAGTGGACGTGGCCGGGTACTTGTACATCCCGTCAAAAAAGGACACTAGAAACAGATCTGAGAGTACTCGCAGTTATCTGACTACTAGTTCATATCCACTAGCAACTAATATTATGTATGTGCCTGTCCCAAGTCAGGAACCTGTAATTCAGTGGTTGTCGTTTGTTTATGTTTTACATATTTGTTTTTCGTTCATTTTTTTACATAAATAAGGCCGTTAGTTTTCTCGTTTGAATTGTTTTACATTGTCTTATTGAGGCCTTTTATAGCTGACTATGCGGTATGGGCTTTGCGCATTGTTGAAGGCCGTACGGTGACCTATAGTTGTTAATGTTTGTGTCATTTTGGTCCTTTGTGGATAGTTGTCTCATTGGCAATCATACCATATCTTCTTTTTTATAATAAAAAAATCATTTGCACCTGTCCTAAGTCAGGAATCTGATGTACAGTAGTTGTCGTTTGTTTATGTAATATATACGTGTTTCTCGTTTCTCGTTTTGTTTATATAGATTAGACCGTTGGTTTTCCCGTTTGAATGGTTTTACACTAGTAATTTTGGGGCCCTTTATAGCTTGTTGTTCGGTGTGAGCCAAGGCTCCGTGTTGAAGGCCGTACTTTAACCTATAATGGTTTAATTTTTAAATTGTTATTTGGATGGAGAGTTGTCTCATTGGCACTCACACCACATCTTCCTATATCTATCTAAGACTTAACTATCAATCCGTACACATCCAAAATTCACTGGATTTAGTGTTAAGACGTCATTAAAAGCCAGAGAAAAACATGACCTTGTGCAATGTCAAGTTACAGGTATCGTCAGATTGTAGATCCATGAATGTGAATATGTATATAACATACTATTAGTATTTAGTTTGCTTTTAATTTACTGATAACAAAATAAATAGTTATACCAATAAAAACAATATTCAATGATCGTTTTACAGTGTTGAATAGGTAACCTGTTAGAATGAGTTTATTTTAAGGAGCGATAAGTTTACATGGATCATTTCTAAATATCCGGGCACGGTTAACAACATTTTCGTAAAAATGAGGATGTGCTATCCCGTTTGAAATAAGTTTGTTTACAGGTACAGCCAAACTTCAAAACTTAGACCCTTCTTCAACGTTTTACATGCACACGTATAAAAATTGCGGTTTTTATCTAACGCAATCATAGGTTTGAACGTAGTTTTCAATTCAGACTTGTACAAAATGTTGTATATATATAATATTTGCGAAAGCAAATTTACAGATCTAACATTTTTGGGTTGATGTTTAGGCGAGTTTTATATACATAATGTACACAGCCATGTATCACCATCACTGCTGGTGATCCGAAGGATATATCGATGTTGTAAAGTTGTCACTGGATCAGACGTACTTATAAATTCAATTATTTTCTGTGACTGCATCTAACATTAATTTGTAGGATCCTTTACTATAGATAATTTAGTTGATTTGTAAGAATAACATCTTCATGCCTTATATATCATGTACTGTAGTACGCCGCTAGATTAAAACTGACGTGGAAAGGTAACACCCGGCCACCGAAAGCTTCATTTTATGAAGCCCACGTGGTCGTGTTGTCTAGCGGGACTGCTACAATGCAGGCGATTCGGTGTCACGATATCTCAGAAGCATGGGCTCGAATCCCGGCGAGGGAAGAACAAATAATTTGCGAAACCAAATTTACAGATCTAACATTGTTGGGTTGATGTTTAGAAGAGTTGTATATATATATATATTTGCTATTATTGTATGCATTGTGATATATATTTTACCTCAATTTTGTATATTAAGCGCTTAGAGTATTATATTTACTAGGTAGGCGCTATATAAAAGCTATGTAATAAATTATATATAAATATACTAAATAAATAAATGATTTGGAAAATACGCAATAAGGTTCTACCGGGCACTCTGGTTCTAAACCTTGGTTCCATCTGAGTTGTTTGGTTCTGAACCTTGGTCCTTTGGTTCGAAATCATGGTAACTGGTTCAACATACGGGTTCTTTGGTTATCGCAACCCGACGTCTTGGTTCCATCTGGGTTCTATTCTAGATTATTCTAATGTTCTTGTTGAACTTGGAGAAGATAATCACAGGTATCCGAATAAAAAGACAAAGTAGGTCAGAGACGCTAAAATTGTTTTATAACATTAAACATTTCAGGATCGATGATAAAAGAAGCTGTAAGATATTTATTTTCTCATTCCAGTAATTTTGATTAGGAAACTAGATAAAAAATAAAGCATAGTATAGATTTTAAAAAATAAAACGAAATATACATTATATCGAATATCCATTTATTTAATTTAGTTGTTCTGTTTTTATTTTTTCCCTTTACTCATGCCTTATTTCCGTTAATATTTCTAGAAGTTTTAAAACAACAAAATTAGGACCTATCGTTCAGTTGCCCAACGATATATGCATCTAGCCACTTGACCAGTTGACGACTTGCATATATATTTAATTGCACATTTAAAGTTCGAATGAATTTTATTTAATAGCTCAGATTTGATAGAAATACGGGTGAAGTATATGTAACAAATCGTTTTGTTCAAAACGGAATGTTAAAAGACCTATAAAAAAAAAGTGATAATAAAATAAAACTTGTTAGCTTTATCTAATTGAAAAATACGTAATAAAATATTATAAAATGTATACTACTTGTGACAGGCATGCATATAATCATTTAGGCCCAAAATAATCAAATCAAAATTAAGATTGAATATTTGTATTATAAAATTGTGTGTGTGTGTGTGTGTGTGTGTGTGTGTGTTGGTGTGTGTGTGTGTGTTAATGACAGTGTTAGTGGGATGAGTAGCACCAGAACAATAGTCCGAACTTCTGTGTTGGTGCCATAGTAAAGGGCATAAGGAGTTACTCTAGTCCGTCCGTCCCGAACGTCAACAAAAGGGTTCCGTTCTGTTAACTTTAATGGCCTTAACCAAATACTACAAAACTTATACACAAAATAAAAAAGAAGATGTGGCATGAATGCCAATTAGAACTCTCCACAAAAGACTAGATGACACAGAAATTAACAGCTATAAGTCACCATCCAGCCTTCAACAATGAGCAAAGCCCATAAGCTATAAAAGGTACCAAAATGACAATGTAAAACAATTGAAACGAGAAAAGAAACGGACTAATTTATGTACAAAATATGAACAAAAACAAATATGTAACAATACAACAAACGACAATTCATAAATTACAGTCTCCAGACTTGGGACACGCACACTCAAACAGAATGAGACATGCTAGCGGGATTCCCCCTTCCACCTAATACGGCATAATTGTCAAAGAAGAACTCTCCACAAGAGACCAGATGACACAAAAATTAACAACTATATGTCACCATACGGCTTTCAACAATGGACAAATAGATATAGGAAGATGTGGTATAAGTGCCAATGAGACAACTCCATCCATATAACAATTTATAAAAGTAAACCATTATAGGCCAATATGCGGCCTTCAACACAGAGCCTTGGCTCACACCGAACAACAAGCTATAAAGGGCCCAAAATTACTAGTGTAAAACCATTAAAACGAGAAAACTAACGGTCTATACGAGAAACGAAAAACACGTATAAATTACATAAACAAACTACAACTACCTTACATCAGATTCCTGACTTAGGACAGGTGCACACATTTGCTGCGGGATTAAACGTTTAAATAGTACCAAACCTTCTCCCTTTTTCTGAAACAATATTATAACATCACAACATAGAAAAACACTCGATAAAACGAGACAAGAAACGGACAAATGTATAGGCTCCTGACTTGCGACAGGCACATGCATACTGAATAAAGCGGGGTTGAACATGTAAGCGGGGTCTCCACCATCCCCTAACCTGGGACATGCTTATTTCCACATAAAAAAAATGAAATTTGGTAACGTCACTTTTACCGTTCATGAGTTCTCATGTTCCTTTCAAAACATAGAAATTTTTCGTTTTCGTTCTTTTTAATAAGTTTGACTCAATCAAATGTTATAAGCCTTATACGTCATGATTATTACCCCATAACACAGACCTATCAAGTTCGATATTGGGTGGTGTTACTGTTCATGAGTTATTAGAAATAAGAAGTTGGTACGAGTACTAATGATACAAATATCAACACGTAGCCTTAATAGAAAATGCTAAATCTGTTATTTCTGTTCTAAAGCTTTAGATTGCCTCAACCAAATGTTTTGAAACTTATACACAATGCTTACTTTCACAAAACAGTCAAAATTACTTGAATCCTGCATCTATATGTGGAAGTTTACTTCTGGGTTTTTTTCCCCAAGCATATTGTACATTTATTTCAGTAAACAGTTTATTTACTTCCTTTGAAATCTACTTCTAATAGAATTAACTTGCGTATTTTTTAGGATTGCGGTGCAGTTTGATAACAGACAGTGACCAGCATAACATAGTGTTTCATTAGATTGAACTCTATGTCTAAGTGTACTTTCGAGGTTCCTTGCACTGAGTTCAATTTATTGATATGCGTATACATTCTGTGTGATGTTTTAAGATGCTTCAACATACTATCCATATATAGATGTCCATGAAATGAAATCCAAGGTAAAATGATTGAAACATTTTGAATTATCTATCACAACTGGCAGCACATGTACCGGTGCTGCTGAAGCAGTAAATGTTCTCTTTAATTTTTCACGGCAATTAAAATATTTAGTTTCCATTTGATCAAAATATTCTTCAATTCAAAAATTGAGAATGGAAATGTTGAATGTGTTAAAGAGACAGTAACATGACAAAAGAGCAAAAAGCAGTCGAAGCCACCAATGTTGTTTTTTTAACAAAGTGAGAAAATACCTCGCCCGGCGGCGGACTTCAGATGGCCCATTAACAAAATGTGTACTAGGTCAAACTCAAATACATAAAACCGAACGTACAATCAAAAACATACATGACTAACAAAACACAGAGACTCCTGACTTTGTCAAGGTAATCATACCATGAGGCACACCCAATATGCATAGGTCAAGAGTAAAAAAGTCATAGACTGGTCAAGAGTTCCATAACAAAAAAAAAACATAAAGCATATTGTGAGGACAGGGTCATTGTGGTACATAAAACTAACAAATATATCTAGATATCTAATACAGATATAGGAGTGCAATCAGACAATTCTCCATATAATTCAAACAAAATATACAAGTTGTACAATAAGAGCAAAAGTCAAGCTCATATGAAGTTTTCGTGCCACAAGACTCACCATCTTATGACAATACATCTCCATGATACATATTCAGAAGGAAGGTCAATTTTAAATTATACTTTTAGGTCAGGGTACTAATATACCAAGAAACACACTGTATCATGATGACACACCAAAAGTGCATAGGTCAAGAGTCAAAAAGTCATAGTCTGTTCAAGAGTTTCATGTCAAAAATACACAAAGCAGTCCTGCACGAAAGTTCATCACGGTACACGTAACAATGTCTTATGTTATGATGCACTACACATGCCAAATACAGAAAACATGAGTCAGGGACAGATACAGAAGACATATAACTAAACTCAATGGAACAGTACGTGTACTGCAGGTCACTGCAAATGCCTTCAACATAGAACATAAACTCTCGCAACACTTCAAAGTTAAAACCATCTTTCACAAAAGTTTGAGCAAGATTCTTTGCAACGATTATCTTACCACTGTTAATTGAAAATCGGGTCGTACAGTTATCATGATTATGTCATTAAATTAAAACGGTAAGATAAGACATTAAAACACTTAAAACTAGATTTTACCATTAATTTCTAACCTTATCATGTGATAGCACTATGGTGTACTGATAGAAACACATGATGCAGTCATGAAATTGAATATTTGCAATAGTACGACCAGGACATTGCAAGAGTTGGAAACAAATGTAAGTAACTATACATACGATTTTTTATTCACAATGCACAAATAAGGAACCGTAGTTTTCGTTCAACTTATTCATTAAAAATGTACGCTCGCGTTAAACAATAGGTATTAACACACTGTATATTTATATAAACGATCAATCTTGTAAATAAATTAAATATATAAAATTGCAACAAGAATCAACACTCGGTCTGGATATAACAATGGAGGACATATCATAACTGGCGATTTTATAGATTTTTCGACTTAACTGATATCGAAGATATTAGACTGCGCAAAACATGTCGTTAGTAAAATGAGATACAAGTATATCGTATCGAGTCCTTTCTATGTGTAGCAACTGTCGTGTCGCTAAGATGCTGATTCATCTACTTATAAATACAAATCAACCGGTGAAAATAATCAAGATATGATGCACATCTTCTTGTGTCGTTGTTATCAACAGATTCAATAAAAGACTGGTTTAATAGCAATCTTCAAGAGTAGCATTTTAAAAAAAACGTAACATTTTCCTTGAAATTCAATGGTAAATGACTTTTATTATGTTATATCATTTGAGACCCTGGAGACATATTTTGCTTTAACAGAAATTTATCATTTGAGGATATTTTTAAAAAAAAGTTGATATTTTCTGTTTAATATTGCAATCAAAATTTCATATGGCGTTTGATGTAAATAAAGGCAACAGTAGTATACCGCTGTTCAAAACTCATAAATCCATGGACAAAAAACAAAATCGGGGTAACAAACTAAAACCGAGGGAAACGCATTCAATATAAGAGGAGAACAACGACACAACACCGAAACGCAACACACACAGAAACGGATCAAGCATCAGACAAAAGTGTCTTAAGGAAAAAGTACTACCATGCACTAAACCCCAATAAGTATTTTGTCTTACGTATGCAGCAATTGGCAAAACATTAAAAACACAGTTATCAATTGTATGTTCATTGATATATTTAAAAATTATAAAAACAAAAAAATAAAGTTTGAACTTCCTTAGGCAAAGATGATGGACCTTTGTGGAACTTTTTTGTCATTCAGCCCTTCGACTGTTTCGATTCGTTTTTAAAAATCCTTGGCTTTCATCTAAGTATTCGGTTTTGCGCATTCCTAATGAAGGTTAATCCGGAAAACGCTCCGGAAGCATGATATTTATATTGAGTTATTTTTATTCAAATGACTATTTGAAAATAGCTTAGGTAAGGACATACAAATCATTAAATAAGAAATATCACTCCCCGATAAGTTCTTCGGCTGAACATTCAATGTATTTATAGTTTGCTGCTTAACTATTCGCTTTGTAATAAATGAATATAGATTTTAAACATATACAGGTAGGCGTAAATGTTATCTAGATACACAACGATCACATGATCACATGATCATTTTTACCTGGATGTACACATATAATTGGGGAAGCCAAATGGCATGACATTGTCTAATTTTAAAAATTTGGTGATCAATTCTGGTAAGTTTCACCATTTGCAACATGCAATATATATATATATTGTTAGTAACATTTATTTGTCACTGTTGACTAAATCTGAATATCAAAATTGTGTATCATTGACCCAATGAAATAAGTGTAATACAAATGCTATATATACTGTATCGTTGACCCTGCGGGCAAAATCAATAAAATATATATATATGAGGTACTAATTCTACTGCAGATTTCTACAGTTGATATTTCTGTAACGTGTAACCGGGCGGGGACGTTTAGATATTTTTATCCTCGGGTTCGTTCCAGTTTCCTGGGATTTGAAAAGCAATTCCAAATTTCTAAAGTCAATAAAAAGTTTATACTATCACTATCAAATATGAAAAAATACTATACTACATAAAACGAATTTCAACACCTATCAACCCAACCCGAACATGTTGAATTAAAACCCTTTCAGTTCGATACTGTTTAAACCAACTATTTGAAAATATAGTCTGAAACCTAAACGTATGGAACTGATCTGAAGCCTAAATGTATGGAACGGGTCTGAAAACCTAAATGTGTGAAACTGGTCAGACGGTTTGGGACTATTGTCTGAAACCTAAATGTTTGGAACTGGTATGTAACCTTAATGTTTGGAACGGGTCTGAAACCTAAATGTTTGGAACTGGTCTGAAACCTATTACAACAAATCTTTGGTAACTATTTAAACTGGCGAAATTGTTCGTATGAAACTTTATTAAATAAACATGTCTATAACTGTAGGAACAACAGGGCAGCACTAAGGCATGGTATGTCAGCAAACACTCAATGCAATAGTGAGAGATGTGAGACGCAAAACCTTAGCACCAGCTTTGTTTGGACAATCAATCTGTACCGAACCAACAGTCTCAGCCCTTTCTATATTCTTTCCGCAGGTTCCAAGCACTTCACTTTACTTAAATTAAACGGTCTGCCTGCTATTCACTACTTCCTTTCCAACCTATCCGATGCTAACTGTCTGCTGTCTTCTGTACAAATGACGATTTGAACAACAACAAATGGAAGTTTTTAACGACCTCGACT
This sequence comes from Mytilus trossulus, assembly GCF_036588685.1. NCBI lineage: Eukaryota > Metazoa > Mollusca > Bivalvia > Mytilida > Mytilidae > Mytilus > Mytilus trossulus. The sequence goes on from NW_026963296.1 coordinate 1,901,971, forward strand.
GGCTACACAGCCCTTGCACGGTCGGTACTACGATTTGAACTGAATAGTTACCCACTATTTATACTTCAAACGCGGACCTCGAAGAGAGCACCCTAGCAACAACAAGACAGGTAAAGCGTCTGATAGCAACCAATGATAAAGGGATGATTTCGATGCTGTTTTCAATGATAAAAAGATCAAATAGGAAATTTATATAGGTTTAGGAAAATATATAGCTGTAGAACTATTATTATATTGTAAAACAGTAAATTTGTAACATTTATTTTGCTGCTCGAGCCCTAAATATTAGCATATTGAGATATACAAGTTTCGATGATAACGAGAATAAGTCTTCATACTGAATTTAAATTTTATATTCATACAAAATACTTATAAAAAATATGCTTCATTTTTTGTAAAACAGAGTTCACACCATCAAGCTTATTTGTCATGTTTTGCATCGAATATTCAATTTCCTACTAGCACACAAAATGCTTATCATAAAATCTTAATTTTATTTTACTTTTTTTTACCCGAGTTTGATTGGTCTCTTTGCACATTTTTTATCCAACTATACGGTATGGATTTTTATACGACCGCAAAATTTGAAAATTTTTTCGTCGTATATTGCTATCACGTTGGCGTCGTCTTCTGCGTCGTCGTCGTCGTCGTCGTCGTCGTCGTCGTCGTCGTTCGAATACTTTTGGTTTTCGCACTCAAACTTTAGTAAAAATGAATAGAAATCTATGAAATTTTAACACAAGGTTTATGACCACAAAAGGAAGGTTGGGATTGATTTTGGGAGTTTTGGTCCCAACATTTTAGGAATAAGGGGCCAAAAAGGGCCCAAATAAGCATTTTCTTGGTATTCGCACTCTAACTTTAGTTTAAGTTAATAGAAATCTATGAAATTTTAACACAAGGTTGATGACCACAAAAGGAAGGTTGGGATTGATTTTGGGAGTTTTGGTCCCAACATTTTAGGTATAAGGGGCCCAAAAGGGCCCAAATAAGCATTTTCTTGGTTTTCGCACTCTAACTTTAGTAAAAGTAAATAGAAATCAATGAAATTTAAACACAATGTTTATGACCACAAAAGGAAGGTTGGTATTGATTTTGGGAGTTTAGGTCCCAACAGTTTAGGAATTAGGGGCCAAAAAGGGACCCAAATAAGCATTTTTCTTGGTTTTCGCACCATAACTTTAGTATAAGTAAATAGAAATCTATGAAATTTAAACACAAGGTTTATGACCATAAAAGGAAGGTTGGTATTGATTTTGGGAGTTTTGGTCCCAACAGTTTAGAAATAAAGGGCCCAAAGGGTCCAAAATTAAACTTTGTTTGATTTCATCAAAAATTGAATAATTGGGGTTCTTTGATATGCCGAATCTAACTGTGTATGTAGATTCTTAATTTATGGTCCCGTTTTCAAATTGGTCTACATTAAGGTCCAAAAGGTCCAAAATTAAACTATATTTTATTTTTAACAAAAATTGAATCATTGGGGTTCTTTGATATGCTGAATCTAAAAATGTAACTTAGATTTTTTATTATTGGCCCAGTTTTCAAGTTGGTCCAAATCGGGGTCCAAAATTAAACTTTGTTTGATTTCATCAAAAATTGAATAATTGGGGTTCTTTGATATGTCTAATCTAACTGTGTATGTAGATTCTTAATTTTTGGTCCCGTTTTAAAAAACATATCAAACGAATGGACAGCAACTATCATATTCCTGACTTGGTACAGGCATTTTCAAATGTAGATAAATGGTGGATTGAACCTGGTTTTATAACGCTAAACCTCTCCCTTGAATGACAGTTGCATCCAACTCATTATATTGACAATGAACAACACGAACCCCAACAACAATTGAGATGATTTCAGGTGATTCAGAAGGGAAAGCAGGTCCTACTTCACATGTAGCACATGTTATTACAAAGACAGTAAACAGTTTAATTCGGTAGGTCACACTCGTGAATAGGGAACGGGATTGAAGATACGACAAAGAGAATATATCCGATACCATATGTATAACGGATATTCCATAACGGTCAACATACTCGTGATGGCGTCCATAAAATTTACGAAGGGATGATTTCAACTTCACCATTTGGAACTCTTGAATTAAGAATAAAAATGTCATAATTGAGAAGCTGAAATCATCTCTTTAGACTCTTTCAACCAACCCTCATAGTCAATTTCTAGATATAATCCCTAATCAAATGGCAAAATCAAAAGCTCACATAACAATTGGTATATTAGTGACTTGGTACAGGCATTTTCGTATGTAGAAAATGGTGGATTGAACGTGGTTTTATAGCACCAAATCTCTCAATCCATCATTTTTTACATAAGAAAATGCTTGTACCAACTCAGGAATATGACAGTTGTTATCCATTCGTTTGATGTGTTTGAGTTTTTGATTTTGCTATTTGATTAGGAACGTTCCTTTTTGAATTTTCCTTAGACATGTTAGATTTGGGTATTTTTGTTATTTCACTAATTTTAATATTGTTTAATATGAACAGATGTCGTCTTATAACTTACAATTTAAAAAAAAAGATATATAGTACATGCATCGTCTATGAATATACTTGGCCACCGCGTAAAATCAATCACATTCTCTGAAATATTTAACTATATAGTTGAAGACCAATTAGTGGCCTTCAGCTGTGATCTACTCTTTGGTCGAGTTGTTGTCACTTTAACATATTACCCATTTCCATTCTCAATTTTAATTAATTTTTTTCCTATAAAATGTCTTAATATTTGGTATTTGTTAAAATTATCTGAATAAAAATAAATCACCTATTTTTTCTATTTTAGATAAAACAGGCTTACACATAAATTGTCATTCTGTCTCAAAATTTGCAGATTTAATCACTTAACTAGACCACTTTTACAACCCAAGATTGTAGAATGCATTAATTCTAACTGCAAATATGTTACAAATATCCATACTGTATTATAACCAGGATTCATGTTATCATTGAGGTTTATTTTTTTTATAGACATGGATGCAGTAACAATTACTAAATGTACCGTTTGTGAGTCACAGTTCATTGTTAAAACTGCTGTGAAGTGGTGTTTCGAATGTGATGAGGCATTTTGTTCTGACTGCTTAAAGTATCATAGCAACACAAAGTTAACAAAAACCCACGCTGTCATTGATGTCAGTGATTTGCAAGAGCTCCCGAAATTCGTATTAAATATAAAACACCACTGCGAAGAACATGAGGCACTTTTCCAGAACTATTGCTTAAGTCATGAAAGGCCATGCTGTAGGAAATGCATCAATTCGACCCATAAGAACTGTACAGATTTGCCACCTCTCGATGAAGCAATCAAAAACGTTCGCTCTTCAACAGCATTAGAAGACTTACCAGAGCGTCTGCAAAATCTAAAAAAGTATTTGGAAGGTATATGTCATGAAAAAGAGTCAAACGCGACAAAAATAAGAACCCAGGCGAAAAATATTCTTACGCAAATTACGTCCATTCGACTTAAATTGAATCAGCATTTGGACGGGTTAGAAAGAGAAATTCGTCAAAAAGTATTTCAGCTTGAAAACAAATCACTGAACAGCATAGAGAAAATATTACAAGAATTAAAAGTCAAGGACATAAGGATAGACGAACTATCCAATGGCTTCAAAAAAATGAGAACTCATGCGTCAGAACTTCAGATTTTTCTCGGAACGAAAGAGTGCGAATTAGAAATATACAAACATGAGAAAGAAATCGAGGATTTACAAAGAGGTCTTTCGTTGTACCTCAGCAGCATCAATTTCCATGAAAATAGTAAAATTTCTGCGTTCAATTTCGACGTTACGTCTTTAGGTGATCTTGATATAGAGGTAACACCATCAATGACGAAATACCTTAAACAAAAGGAACAACAAGGTCAGAATTTAATTGAGAGAAAAGGGTTTGATGACATTGAACTGAATTTGGTAACACAGCTAACCTTTAAAGGAAAAAAAGTATTCGGAACTTCAATTTTAGAAAATGATATTGTATGTTTTGCTGATCGCAACACAAATGTTTTGACTGTGAAAACCACTAATGAATCGATGGTGTTCAGGATTGAACTTCCCACTACAATATATGGCATTGCGTGTATAAACGACCAAACATTAGCTGTAACAACAGGCTATAACGAAAATAAGATCTTAGTTGTCAACCTTATGAAAAGGTCAGTTGAGAAAATTATAAAAACAGAGAACTACTGCTGTGGAATATCATTCTCCGATGGAAAATTGATACACAATTCATCTAAATTGGGACTGCTCTCCCTTAATCTTGAGAATGACATAGTTACCAAGCTTGATATTGGATATCGGAGTCCTGATGTATATGTTGCATTGCATGATAACAAAATATATTGTACCGATAATACAAGTTCATCAGTACGTTGCTATAATTCTGATAAAACGCTTGCTTGGGAATTGAATGACAAACTGTTGGTCGGACCACGAGGTATAGCAGTCGATAAAAATGGTATCGTTTATGTCGGTGATCAGGACGGTGGAAACGTGGTTATTATCTCCCCCGATGGAAACAAACACAAAGTGATAAAGATCGATAGCATTTCTAAGCCTAGGACACTTAGCTTTAATAAAGCAAGGACCCGATTGCTTATTTGCGGCGTGGATGGTCAATCGGGTATTTTTGTTACCACGTAATATAAATGTAAAAAAATCTCTCTTTTGTTGTGGCCTCTTGTCTTTTTATTGCATGTAAACATATGACTGGTAGAACATTGCACGGAGTGTGTTACAAACAAGTAATACGAAACTGCTTTGATTTGATTGGCGTATCTAACATCAATAGACGATATTACCATCGTTGGGTCATTGACCAATTTTAATGTTTACGGTGATATAAATTTCATCCATTACAAAATATATGTAGAATTTCTTTTATGGTATACCAAACACTCGCACTTTGAACTTGAAAATCTTCTTAGTGTCGCAGCTGATGATTCTTTTGTAGACGAAACGCGCGTCTGGTTATAAAACTGTAATTCTTGTTCATATGATGAGTTTATATCCACAAAAAAAAGCAGCAGTGCAATACGTTGCTGAATGAAATAAAAGTTGCCTCATATGGTTCTCTGTTAAATTTATTTATGTAAACTTCATAAATCACAATAAAACTAGTTACAAGCTGATTGTGATGAAGATTTTAACAAAAGTTAACGAATTAACTGCATGGTGATTGGATAGTCATACTATCTCGCAGCTAAAAAAAATAATAATAGCCGCAAAGATCAATACACTTATCAATTATTCAATCAAACATGTTTAATTGCCTTATCCTGCAAGACTGTACACAATGGTGCATACATATACCACCCTTTCCCCAACAAAACATAATTACAAAAAACGTAAGATTTATAGCAAAATCTTATACCCTTTTCAATAATTCGTCTTTTATGAAATGGCCATTTTAATTGGAAAGAGGTAAGTATTGTTAAATGTAAACGATAAAACATTACTTACCTCTTTCCAAGGGCTATTGTTATCAGATAATAGAAGTAGAAAATTGTTTATTATGAAAGTTTTCAAATTGTAGATATCTGTAACCAAGAGCAAACAACAGCCCTGTTTTACTTTCTGTAAAGAGTTCTGCAAAACGTCTTTGCCCTATCACTACGCATATATTAAGCACGGAAACATAATTAGCAATTTTATCATTTTAAGATCACCCCTTCAGCTAACCTGTATGATTTGTTGTTTTACTCGCACTCGGACTCTGAATCCGACGTTATTGGTTAATATCTATTAAGTAAATTAGATAGCATGACATTTTCTAACTTGTAATCCCAAATTCGGTTATTTTTCTTATAAGTTCGACTCAAATATATGATCTTGGTTATGTGTTTTGGTCATTGTTGGCTTAATGTTTCACTGTGTTAAATAGCTTATTTGTATCCTTAATTAGGTTGCATCGGCGCTTAAACTTTTGCATATTGAAGAATACAAGATTTCGATATAATTTTCATTTTAAATATGAATAAAATATGTGTTTGGCAAACATCTTTGAAATAACAGCCCAAAGAAAATAAGTCGACCGTACTGGTTATAAAAATTTTGGCTTCACCAATCTATGTATCTAAAAAATATAAACATATATGCCCTCACTTAATTGTAAAAATCGTACATTTTTGTATTATTTAGAGTTATCAGTAAAATAAAGGCAACAGTAGTATTCCGCTGTTCGAGAGTCATAAACCAGTTCAGTACTTTATGATCTTGGTGTAGTCTGAAATGATCTCGACCTAGGCTCGATCAGTCTCAACCAGACTCGACTCGGTCTCGATCTGTCTTGACCTTCAAATTTATTCTTCACTGGTCTGAATAACCCAATCTAATAAAATTAAATATAATCTAACAAATTCCAGGTTATTGGGTTGTTTGGTTCATTTCTGTGCAATTTAATTAATAGGTAAAACAAAATGATTGAATTCAGAAAGTCATCTTGAATAATATCTATAACTTTTTTTAAATCAACGGGAATTTAGCATAATACCCAATTGATGACACCTTTATTAACCAATGACTTAGAATAACCAGCAAAATCTCACTGAAGATAAACACGACTGCTCTAACCGAGGGCGAAAGATACCAGAAGAACATTTAAACTCATAGATAAAAAAGAAACTAAAAAAAAAGACCATAGCAAGAGTAAGATCCTACAAAATATGTATGAACTATATAGATAACATTTTGATAAATGGAAAGTAGAAATAAACAAAAGGTTATGTGTGTTGAATTAAGCATTTATTCACTGATAAAAAAAAATACCTTTGAGCCTTTCGATTTTTAAATGTGTGATATCCCATCAAAATGAAGTCACTAACTTAAAGTTTACAAAATGGCAACGTCCGGGTTAGAACTGATTAGTGAGATGGTGGGACAAAGACACAAGTATTTCAAAATCCATCAGGTGGCGAGGATAGCTTTAACAAATCCTTGACATGGCAACCAATACTTTACTGAATGATTCCTTATTTGTTGTGCACGTGCGGCAATTTTAGTCACAAAAGAATTCTCAGACGTAAGTTTTTCGACAAATGATTTGTAACTACAGTAAGACATACACAAGATAAAGATATAATAAGATGTTGTATGAGTGCCAATGACACAATTCCCAATCCAAGTCACGGTTTTTAAAACAACGGCCTTCAATATGGCGCTTTGGCTCACACAGAACGGCAGGTATATAATGGACCCCAAAACAGGCTAGTGTGAATAAGGGCAACAGTTTTATACAGGTGTTCAAAAGTCGTAAATCGATTGAAAGAAAAAAATCCAGGTTATTAACTAAACAAAAAACCGAAGGTAACACATCAACTTTAAGAGGAAAACAAAGGAACAACAGGAACACGCAAGTACAACGAAAACACGCAAATGTACATAAACATGATTTGATATCAACTTCTATATTCTGGACTTGGCATAGAACATTTAAATAAAATATGGTGGGTTGAACCTAAATATTGTCTAGCTAATCTCCCCGCCTTATGACAACGTTGAAAAATATAGCTTAAACGGCAACACTGCGCGACAAAAAAACAACACAGACACATACAAGAACATTTATCACTGATAAACGCATAAACAAATAATAAAGTAGTAGAAATAACATGCAAACCGCAGAACAACAACGAACACATTTTATCAGACACCACTAGATAGTATAAACACTGAGAATTGAGAATGAAAATTTGGAATATTTTAAAGACACCCCAATCCGATCAAATAGCAGATAACAGCGGAAGGCCACAAATGGGTCTTCAAAAACGATCAAGACATTTTTTTCAATTAATATCCATTGGATATGATTGTCGATCCTCCGAACGCAATATATACATCGTCGATGTTTAAACATTTAAACAGTAAAACCAACGGTTTATTCTATATAAAGTATTGTAATGGTCCGTGGGACCCAGTGTCTCGCCTACTTTTGCTGTTAATCGGAAGTTCAACAAAAATGAGGAAATAAATAACAAAAATGTTCCTCTAGAACTTTAACTGTACACTGTATGTTACATGTGTAATGCTAGATTTATTTCCCCACCGGCCCAGTAGTCAGCACGTTTGTGTGGACTTGAGTTATCATTGATATGCTCATAATTATGAATTATCTGTTAACAAAATTTTGAATTTTTGAAATACTAAGGCTGTTCTTCCTCAGGAATAGATTACCTTAGCTGTATTTGGCAAAACTTTTAGGAATTTTCGGTCCTCAGTGCCCTTCACCATCGTACTTTATTTGGCGTTTTTGACATTCTTTTATTCAAGCGTCACTGATGAGTCTTTTGTAGACGAAATGCGCGTCTGGCGTCTATATGAAATTTTAATCCTGATATCTTTAATGAGTTTATTCACTAAAAGAAAAAACATCTCTGTCCATTTATAAGTGAAATACGGAAAAACGTGATTTTGTTTTACAAAATTGACTTCTGGGTACTTTCTAATGATCATAAACAAGCTTCTGTCCAAGTTTGGTAGAAATCCAGGATAGTTTAAAACGAGGTTCAACCCACTATTTTTTCTTAAAATGTCCTGTACAAAGTCAGGAAATTACCATTGTTATATTATAGTTTCTGTGTGTGTTACATTTTAGTGTTGTGTTTCTGTTGTGTCGTAATTCTCCTCTTATATTTGATGTGTTTCCCTCAGTTTTAGTTTTAGTTTGTAACCCGGATTGTTTTTTTCTCAATCGATTTATGAATCTCGAACAGCTGTATACTACTGTTTTATTTACGAAAATTATCAAATATCATTAACTTTAACCACAGAGTGAATATTTGAAGACACCGCCGAAGACGACGACGACGCCGATGACGGATCGCTATGTCTCGCTTTTTCATCAAAAGTCGAAGGCTGGAAAAAACGAGAAAGAAGCTACATTAAGGAAACACATAATCAAAGGACAACCACTGAACATCCAGTATTACAGCTTCCTAAGGGCCATTTGGTAAAATTAGATAAATTTGACCTGTTCAAAGCGGTGCCTATCCAACATTCTCAACATTTTTCTTTCACTTTGGACGGCGCCATCAACGAAATAGTATTTTGCTATTGATAATTCTATACATTCATACTTTCTTCCATCCATAATTATTGTTTATACTTAAAGAAAATGAGTATGTTTTATGTCATTCCCGCCTTTAAGAGCTTGCTATACGTAATGGATGTTTCTCCTTGTTGACGGCCGTACGGATAATGTTAACTGTTTACAACCACTTCATTAATTTTTGGTGGATAGTAAATCATTGACAATCATACTACATCTCCTTATATTTATAGTCAGTTTTCGCGCCAAATTAGCAAAAGTTACATGATCGTTATGACCTAGATGAACTTATATAATTGAGAAAGTTGAAAATACACGACTTTATCTAATTTGTATCGACGAAGTGGGTTATCATTTCTGGTAAGTTCGACTTATTACAAGTTCAAAGTATATTTATCTTATGTATATTTATTGTTGCATATTAAACTGAAAATCTACAATATATATGATGTACTTTATTATCTTTCTGTCCCTTTGGTATCTTTCGTCCCTCTTTTATTATTCACCATGAGTTTAGCAAAAACATTAACAGAAACGGTTACAATTTTACTGCACCAGATGCTTATTCATACAAATCATTTTGTCATTTTTTGCTACAATATCCTTTAACTTTACTTTCCACTATATAGATGATGTTCTTTCACTAAATAATTCAAAGTTTGGTGACTATGTTGAACGCATTTATCCCATCGAACTACAGATAAAGGATACAACAAATACAGTTAAGACGGCCTCATATCGTGACTTACATCTAGAAATTGACAATGAAGGTCGGTGAAATCACTAGTGTTCATTTATATTCAAAACCGCTACCCTAGTAGTTGGAGAATTTATAAAGCGTAATAGACTTCATATTACACAATCCACCATGTACCTTTTTTGGTATTCAGGAAATTTGATATTGAATGAGAGGATAGCAAATGACTATGTCACTGATGGTTTGTTAATATACATATTGTATTGTTTATCTGAAAAGTCATCAGTATATATAACATGTATAACTAACTTTAAATATTAAATATTTAACAGATGTCGTATTATGTTTTAACATTTCACGAAGGATGTTTCTTGTACACACCCTGTTGTATTTAACTTGTATGGTCAGCGCATGACGTCGCATCTCGTGAATCTACATAGAGGCTATAATATAAATTTTTTTTTGCTATACATGCTTAACTACAAACCATCAACGTAATTACTATCCCTCAATTTAGTATAAATACTTAAAACGTGTGGGTATGGGTAGTACTGTCCTTGGATGGTGTAAACCTCCCACTAACACGATACACCATTACACCATACACCATTACACCCTACACCTTATACCATTACACCTTACACGTTACACCTTTACCCCCTACACATTACACCATGCACCATTCTCCATTCTATCTACACAATGCGAAATTACCCATAATGCATTTAAATTTCAAATATTTAGATTATTATTATTGTTTATGTTTACAATTCGAAAAAAAGAAATTAAAAGAACTTCGTTTTCAACCAATGAAATGTCGTACACCATCATTCACACCATTCCCTGTCGCACGTTACACAATCACACCATTCCTTAAACACCATACACCATTCCCCTTACACCATACACCATAGCACCATACACCATTACACCATATGCCATACACCATTACACCACGTTTTTTTGGGAGGTTTACACAATCCAAGGCTGTAGAATATTCGATTGTATCATAGTTCATAAATTCAACAAAAACTAAGAATACAAGTGTCACGCAATTTCGACAAAAGCCCCCCCCCCCCTTTTTACATGTGTAAGGAAAATTACAGTACCACCATAATTGGAAAAATGTAAATATTAAATCTATACGATCACGGACCAGTGTTGCATTACTGAACTTTGAAAATTTAACTTTTAATCATTTTCAAGTTTGGAATTTGTAAATGTATATATTCCTTAATTTGGAGTACAAATTTGGTTTTAATTCATATTTTGGGTACTCAATGCTCTTCTACTTTGTACTTTATGGCTGTATATCTTTTTTGATCCGAGCATCACTGATGAGTATTATGTAGACGATACGCGCGTGTGGCGTATTAAATTGTAATCTTGGTACCTTTGGAAACTATTTAGCTGTTTTATAAAGATACATTTAAATAGTTCTACAATATATATTATTTAATTAAAAATCGTGCACGTTCTTATGTCGTGTTAAGTTACACCTTATGCTAAAAGAACAAGAGATATATATCTTCCAAAAATAAAAATTGAATGATAGAAAAAAAATCACTTTTACTGCTAGGTGTTTCAATTATTTTTGCGGTAGATCTATATTTAAAGCAAAGCATACTTGGACCTCTTTTATAATAAACGATGTGTAAAGGAAATGCATAATTAAAAGAGAATAGAAAATAGCATTTAAATGGACATTTTTGTCACAAGTACTTGTGAGGATTTTCAAAAGGAAATTTAGAACAAAATTAGAATTTTAGAAAATAAGTCTTAGGAAATAGTTTTTTTTCACAAAAAATGATAGCTACATATTTTAATTAACTAATTTAAAAAATATGCAACAAGTTTTAAACAAACTGTAATAACATCTTTACATAAAAATCCTTCGGTGTATAAAATAGAATAAGCAATAGATTAGTAACTTTTTTTAATTACATTTAAAAAAAAATATTTAACAGATATGGAACAGTCTGATGAGGATGTTTAGATTTTATGTTTGAAATTTGAATCTTTTATATATCATTTCTTCTAAAAAAAAAACGAAGACATAATAAATACCTGTATTGGTAAAAATTAAAAAGAGGAAAATGTAAAAGAAATAAAAACCCAGTCGAAAACTATAATTGCGAATATCATGTCCATCCGACTTAAATTGAATTAGCATTTTGACCGTTTAGACAGTGATGTTCTAAAGAATGTATTCGAAAATAACGCACTGCAAAAGATTGAAAGAATTTCGATGGACTTAAAAGGGAAGGAGGACAGAATAGATGAATTATACAAAGGCATTATTAAAATGCGGAAGTATGCTTCAAATATTTCTCGGAACCAAGGAATTCCAATTAGAAGTAAGTACGAGGGAGAAAGAAATCGACGAATTGACAAAAGATTATTCGTCAGACACAAGAAGTATTGCGTTCCAAGAAAATATAAAACTTTCAACTTTTCCTTCTGACTGTGGTTCTTTTGGTGACATTTCAATAGAAATGAAACCATCAATACCCAGTTACATAAAGACAAAAGAACAACAGCACAGATCTCAATAAAAGGACGAATCTTTGATGATATCTGTCTAAAATTAGTGAATATATACCTAACTTCAAGGAACGCGATATAATTTTAGGAAATGATACTGTATATTTTGCTGATCTTATTAAACAATTGTAAAAATACCAATGGATCGTGGTTATACAATATTTAAATCCCTGCTCAATCGTATGATATTACATGTATAAACGAGCATACTATAGCTGTTACAACAGAAAAGTTGAGAAAACCATCAAGACTAAATACAGTTGCCAAGGAATTACCTTTTCCGACGGGAACTTGATTATTAATTCATCTGATGTGGGACTGCTCTCACGAAATCTGGATAATGAGATAGTTACTAAACTTGGTATTGGAAATAAGGTGTTTGGTGTTTAAGTCGCAGTGCATGATGGTAAAATATACTGTACTAATACTGGATGTCCTTCTGTACAGTGTTACAATGCTGGTAGGACACTTGACTGGGGATACAAGGTTCAAGCACTGAAAGGCCCAAGAGGTATAGTTGTTGATAAAAGTGGCATCGTTTATGTCGGTAATCAGGGTAGTGGAAATGTGATTATTGTCTCTCCCGACTGCAGCAAAGACAAAGCGATAAAAATTGATAGTATCCCGAGGCCAAGGACACTCAGCTTCAACAAAGGAATGACTTGTTTGCTTATATGTAGTGATGACAGACCAACTGGTATTTTTTATGTCACGTAATCGACAGTGTCTTGTTCATGATACCTTATAATAAATAAAATGTGAATGTTCACATTTTGAATTTATTTTAAAATATTGATTATTTTGTGCTTTAAAAAACTACGGTAGAAAGTATGTCACCACCGTGCTTGGTCAAACTCATAATTAGAAAACAAACTGACAGTGCGATGGCACAAAATACGAAAAACGACAAAAGAAAAACTACTGAAAACAAAAAAATATCATAGAACATCAAATATTAAGAGAATGTCGAGGGATTTGAACGGTAATACGGACAGAATAAATTAGTTAAGGAAGCCATCATTAAAATGCAAAATCATACCTCATAACTTCAAATATTTCTCGAAACGAAGAAATAAGAATTAGACATAAGTAAGCAGGAAAAAGAAGCGCAATTAAATTTTGTTAAACGTTTTTTGAGGATATCTTAAAAACATAATTAAAAAGAGTTCTTCAGATTTTTCGACGAAAAAGATATATCATGCCAAACAAGGAAAGAAAATCTAGTTAATTTATCCAAAAAATTGACGAAAGATTTTATTTTATAGCTCATAAGTCGAACGAAAACCAACCATGACATGAGAAAACGACGAAAAAGAAATAAACAACAGAATACAAACTATAACATAGAAAACAAAAGTTTGATGTTGATATAACAGAGATTTGCCCCGTGTGAATTTAAGCAACGGAGCAATTCAAACAGCACATTTAACACGCCACCAAAAAGCAGATATAACCGTAAATTAGTTGGACCCATTCAAGTCCATTCGAGTCTTTTCGAAATATTTAACTAGACTTGACGCTCCTACGTGACACTTGTATGCATCAATATAATGATGCTTTACTGTTGATTTTGTAAAATAAAGTGACACAATCTGTCGATAACCTATTGCACAAGGTTATGTTTTTCTCTGACATTTAATGACGTGTTAAATTCATTGGATGTTGGATGTGTACATGAAAGTTTTACTTAGTTATTATTGACTTTGAACTAGCTTTCAGTAACTTACTGTCTTTGCTTTGTTGCTAGGATGAGGGTTGAATATATATACCATACTAAGCTCTCTATTTTGTTTGATGTTTTTCATTTAATCGATCAGATTAGTTACGCCTTTCCCATGGTTTTTGTATAGTGTGTTCTTATGCCTGCTGTTAATTTTCTGTCTTTATTTTTATAATGAGTTTTCACGCCAAAATAGCAAAAGTCACATGGTCGTTATGAACTGGATGAACACTTACAATTGAGGAAGTTCAATTACACTCCATTATCTAATCTGTATCGACCAGATATCATTCCTGGTAAGTTCAACATATTACAAGATAACATATATACTATCTTAGGTATATTATTATAACATGTTAAACTGCAAATCTACGATATACATGATGTATTTTATCATTGACCAGGGCATTAACAGAAACGGTTACAATTTTACTGGACCAGATGCGCATTTCTACAAATCATGTTCAGGCTACAATATTGAGGTGTAAATAATTTCGATGACAACAAGTTTAATTTGTCAATTGTCCGTTTTAAAACATGTCATCACTATGTTAACTTTTATTTATTTCCTAAGATGTTTTTTCAAATCCTATTTTGAGCTTTTTTCTAAAGATTCCTTTCAATAATTCTACAATATATATTATTAAATCAAAATCGTGCACGTTCTTATGTTGTGTTGAGTTACACCTTATGATAAAAGAACAAGTGAGATGTGTTTTCAAAAAATAGAACATTGAATGATAGGGAAAAAATCCCTTTTGCTCCTAAGTGTGTCAAGTATGTATGTTGTAGACCCATGTTTATAACTAAGCGTACTTGAACTTCATTTATGATAAACGATGTGTAAAGGAAATGCATAATTTAAAGAGGATAGAAAATAGCATTTAAATGAAAATTTTTGACACAAGTACTTGTGAGGTTTTTCAACAGGAAATTAAGAAGAAAATTAGAATTTTAGAAAATGAGTATTAGAAAATAGATTTATTCACAAATAATGATAACTACATATTTCAATTAATAAATTTTAAAAATATGTAACAAGTTTTAAACAAACTGTAATAAAATCTTAACATAAACAGCCTTCGGTGTATTAAATAGAATAAGCAATAGATTAGTAACTTTTTTTAATTACATTTAAAAAAAATAGTTAACGGATATGGAACAGTCTGATGAGAATGTTTAACTTTTATGTTTGAAATCTAAATCTTTAATTATGTATCATTTCTGATAATAATGCTTAGTGTAATTAAAAACAAGAACTATCTTTAAAAAATATATCCGACGTATATAAATTTGAGTATATGTTTAAAAAAAACCGCGGAAATCTCACATGCGTAGGTGCGTTCTAAAAGTCAGGTACATTCGTACAACAAAGTTTACATTAAAAAAATATATAATTGTCCCGAATAAACAGCTGTCAAGAGCTATTGAAGAAACAATTATTTTGATAAAAATATAAATCTTTGTAAGATCTAGTTAAAATATTTATAGTTTTTCACTTGCTTTCCATCACGATGTAATTAACGAGACGTTTTTTCCAACACAACCAAATCACCCACCATGACAGCATTTTGTCCAATCAAAGAAAGGATTTTTGAGTATGCGTATTCTGTTGCCATAGTAAAGCGTCCTTAAGTTCAAAGGGCACAAACCGAAACTATACCGACTACGTCGGAAAAAACAAAGACATAATGAGTACCTGTATTGGTAAAAAGTAGCACATAGAAATATTAGTATTGTGTAAGGTGTCTTGTAAGTATATCTGAAGCACCGTATTCGTTTGTAAATTTATGAACAAACATATATCATTACATCATTTATCAATGTCTCGAAATGATGCAGTTATATAATTTGGTATTTGTGTGAATATATTTTTATGAGACTTTTTGTTTTTTTTTGGTCGAATAAGACAAGTACAGGAATCGTTTTCTTTCACAAGATTAGAAGAAAGAAAACAAATCCACTTAAGGACTAAAAAGACGATTTAACAAATCATAGTGGATACTTGTCTTGACAACTTTAAAAACATTAGAGAATGAAAAATGATAATTTTGTTTTCAAATTGTGAGCGGTGTATGAGTGAGGTCATATGTAAGTATAACAAAAATACATCTTAGTACTAAGGTAACATGTTAGTGGAATCATCATTACTTATTTGTACTTTTTACGTATGCGTAAATGCTCTACAACTTTGTACTGGTTTTACTTCTATTTTGTTATGAGCGTCACTGATGAGTCTTATGTAGACGAACTGCGCGTCTGACATACTTAATTATAATCCTGGTACTTTTGATAACTATATACTAGTGAAGCCGATGAAACTATACAATCACAAACTAAATGACAGGTTAAGTTAGCTATAAAACAAGTTGTGATTCATCATTTTAACATATTATTAGTAAATGCAAAGTCCAATAAAATTGAGAATGGAAATGGGGAATGTGTCAAAGAGACAACAACCCGACCAAATAAAAAAACAACAGCAGAAGGTCATCAACAGGTCTTCAATGTAGCGAGAAATTACCGCACCCGGAGGCGTCCTTCAGCTGGCCCCTAAACAAATATATACTAGTTCAGTGATAATGAACGCCATACTAATTTCCATATTGTACACAAGAAACTAAAATTAAAATAATACAAGACCATCAAAGGCCAGAGTCTCCCAACCTGGAACAGGCGCAAAAATATGGCGGGGTTAAACATGTTTGTGATATCTCAACCCTCCCCCTATACCTCTAACCAATGTAAAAAAGCAAACGCATAACAATACGCACAAGTCTGGAATATGACAGTGTCATTAACTTGTTGTGTATGAGCCTTTGATTTTCTTATTTTATAAAGGACTTTCTGATTTGAATTTTCCTCGTTCGGTATTTTTGTTATTAAACGTTTTATATACAAAGATATATAAAAGAAGATGTGGTATGATTGCCAATGAGACAACTATCCACAAAAGACCAAAATAACACAAACATTAACAACTATAGGACTTCGTTTCATCATCATAGTCTGATGTAAAATAAATTATGCTGAAGTAAGTGGTATAAGAACAGACAAACGTTTGTTCAAGGCAAAAACAATGGGTAGAAAACAAAAGCATCGAATCCTATATCTATGCCCCTGATTTCAGGATGAGAGCAAATTGAACATGTCATCAAATAGACGTCTTTAATATCCACACAATATTTGTAAGCGGAGAGTATGTGCACGTGAGTCATAGCGACCAAAATGATAGTCAAACATAAATACTATTTTTATTTTTTTATTTTTTTATTTTAGACATGGCAGATGCAACAACTACAAACTGTACTGTTTGTGAGGCACAGTCCGCTGTAAAAGCAGCTGTGAAGTGGTGTTCAGAATGTGAGGAAACCTTTTGTCTCGACTGCCTAAAGTACCATAGCAACGCCAAGTCAACAAAAAGTCATGCCGTCATTGATGTAAGTGATCAGAAAGAGCTGCCTGATTTCGTACTGAACATAAAGCAGCACTGTGGTGAACATGGAGCGCTATTCCAGAACTATTGTTTAAGTCATGAACAACCATGTTGTAGGAAATGTATCAACTCCACCCATAAGAACTGTATAGATATGCCACCTCTAGATGATTTCATCAAAGATGTCAGCAAGTCAGCAGCTGTAGAAGACATTCAAAAACGTCTACAAAACCTTAAAAGGTATTATGAGCGTCTCTGTCAAGAAAAAGAGGAAAATGCAAAAGAAATAAAGACCCAGTCGAAAGCTATCATTGCGCATGTCATGTTCACCCGACTTAAATTGAATCAGCATTTAGATTGTTTAGAGAGGGATGTCCTAAAGAAGGTATCTAAACAAGAAAATAATGCACTACAAAAGATGGGAACAATTTCGAGGGACTTAAAAGTGAAGGAGGATAGAATAGTCGATTTATACAAAGGCTTCATAAAAATGCAAAATCATGCGTCAGAACTTCAGATATTTCTCGGAACCAAGGAATTCGAATTAGAAGTAAGAAGGCGGGAGAATGAAATTGACGAATTGACAAAAGATGATTCGTTAGACATAAAATGCATTGTGTTCCAAGAAAATATAGAACTTGCCTCTTTTACTAGTGACGTTAGTTCTTTCGGTGATATTGGAATACAGGTTACTCCATCAAAAACCATTTACACAAAGCCAAAAGAGCAACAAGCACAGACTACAGTTGAGAAGAAAAAGATTGATGATATCAATCTGAAATTGTTAAAAGAAGTTAAATTCGCGGAAAGCTATATATCTGGATGTGCAATTTCGGAAGATGATACTTTATGTATTGCTGGTCCGAATACAAAAACATTTCTTTTGAAAAGTACAAATGAATCTTTGATGCACAAAATTACTCTACCTGATAAGCCGTATGACATTACCTATATAAACGAACACACCTTAGCAGTTACGACATCAAATTACAGCAGCACAATATTTATCGTCAACCTGGAGACAAAAAAGGTCGAGAAAACCATCAATACTGAATACAGATGCTATGGAATATCCTTTTCGGACGGGAACTTGATAGTCCATTCTTCTGATATAGGACTGATCTCACTAAATCTAGAGAGCGGTATAGTAACTGAACTTGGTATTGGAAATAAGGTGTGTGATACTTATGTCGCTGTGCATGATGGTAAAATATACTGTACTAATCCGGTATGTCATTCCATACAGTGCTACAATGTCGACCAATCACTTGCCTGGGAATTCAAGGACAAATCGTTGATCGCACCACGAGGTATAGCGGTTGACAAAAACGGAATGGTTTATGTCGGTGATCAGGGAGGCGGAAACGTGCTTATTATCTCCCCTGATGGAAGCAAACACAGAGTTATAAAGATCGATATGATTCCTAGGCCAAGGACACTCAGCTTTAATAAGGCAAGAACTCGTTTGCTTATATGCGGCGTAGACGGTCCAGTAGGCATATTTGTTATCACGTAAAAGAAACAAATAAATTGTGATCGATCACATGCCAAGTAGTAGGACACTTAGCTCTAACAAAGTAAACACTAGCTGGCTTATTTGCAATTGCAATTTTAAAGGGCAAGTGATGCCATATTATCGATTTTTGGAAAGAAGAACATATGCACCAATGCCAGTCACGTGGTATGTAATATATGGTTGAGTGAGTATTCAAGATTGATCGTGAGAGAAAATTGCAGCAGATAATAGACCGAAATTATAGAGAACGAAAAACAAAAATGTTAGTTTGTAATCACCTTATAAGTTGTATGGTATTTTTAAATGATTTTTGTATTGTTTGGTGATATCTGTTATAAATCGAGCTCACTCCTGATTTCGTCGAAATGTTTAACCTCGCCACATTCTGTATGTATGTGCCTGTCCAAAGTCAGGAGCCTGTGATTCAGTGGTTGTCGTTTGCTTATGTGTTACATATTTGTTTTTCATTCAATTTTTGTAAATAAATTAGGCCGTTAGTTTTCTTGTTTGAATTGTTTTACATGGTCATTTCGGGGCCTTGTATAGCTGACTATGCGGTATTGGCTTTGCTCATTGTTAAAGATAGTACGGTGAACTTTAGTTGATAATTTCTGTGTCATTTTGGTCTATTTTGGTGAGTTGTCTCATTGGCAATCATACCACATCTCCTTATTTTTGTAGTTGAGCGAAAATAGACTTCCTACTTAAAACCAAAACATATAAAATAAACTCAAATTAAAAAAACCGACAAGCTACTAGTAATCAAAGGCTACAGGTTCCTAATTTGGGACAGGCGCCAGGGTTCAAAGTGTTTTGTGAGATCTCATCCCTTTCTTATACCTCAAGCCAATGCATAATAAACAAATACGCAAAAAAACGGAGAACTCAAGTTCAAAAGAAGCCCGCGTCAGATGTTTGAAAAGGTCACAAAAGAAACAAGGCAAATGACAATAAAACAGGTAACTCAGATAAAAAAATAGTACTTTACAATAAATGAGTAAAAGTTAACAAGTCAATAACTTTGTAAAAGCGGTTTACTACTGTTACCTTTATTTGCTAAAATAATTATCAGAATAGAAAACAAATCATTTTTTATTTGTAACTTAGTATCAAATCCATACCTTCAAGCATAATAAAACATATATTTCCTGTCACGTGAGGGATTCAAATTCACAGCCTCTGTGTTTAAATGCTAGTGATACAGCAGTTAGCTATAACTGACAAATTAATACACCGGGGTTTTCGATATCTCGAAGTTTTATAAGTGGATCCACTGATTGCTGATATAATCAACTAAATGTTTGCCAGGACCCCTGCCCCACCCTAAATCCGCCTCTACCAAAAATCATTATCACAATGTATTTCCTTTTAAGTATAAATTATGTACAGGACGTACGATTTATAGATTAAGTTTCAAATATAATTATATAATATAATAATGTCTCAATATGTGGTTAAATTCAATTTTGAAAATTGATATCACTGCAGCTTTTCAACAGTCAAGAAAAGCACACAATTCGCTATGTGAAATTTAAGAAAAAAAACAACATTGAACGGTTAAATTATTTTATATTTCTTCATATGTAACGTTTATATTGTATGAGGTCAAACACGCGAAGCAATGCAGCAGAGGCGGATCAAGGAGGTGGTCCACCCGGTGCCGGTGACCACCCCCTGGGTTTGCAAAAATAGTGCACCATGTACCAAAAAATGGTGCACCTTGAACATTTTGAAAAATAAATTCGTCCATCAAATCAATTTGTCTATCGTAATCCCCAGTCATAAAGTTGTAATTACTTACCTTAAGGCTAAATTTTTTAGTAACTTATACCCTCTTTCCTTCTTGAAACGCCACAAATCAGCCCCCTCTGAAGTACCAACGACTTGTAATGGACCTAGCATTGATACGAATAAAAGTGATCAGATTAAAGGAACAACCCCGACTTACATATAAGAACAAACGACATTGGTTTCGTAAAACAATCAACACGTAAATTAACAAACGAAGAGAAATTTAATTTGATAAGAAATCATTTCCAACCTGGAATAAACTATAACTTTCCTATAAAAAAATATGCAGGAAAGAACAGACTGTTTCAGTTGAATTGGCTAAATCGCTATGATGGGCTAGTGTTATCACCTTCACAAGAAGGAGCTTACTGCATATACACTGTGCTCTGTTTGGGGTTGATAGTTTGGGAACATTATCATGCAAACCACTAACAGATATGCAAGTACAAGACTTAACGATCATTTCAGTCGTGATGAGAAATCATGTAAAAAAGTCATACTAAAGCTAGAGCAAAAGCTCAACTTTTTCTTGACAATATTGAGCAAAGGACTACTGATATTCAAACATTTGTTGATAAAGCAAAGGAAAGTAACATTACTAAAACAAAACTTTTGGATACATGTCAGACAAGTTTTATTGAAAG
The DNA here is from genome assembly GCF_036588685.1 of Mytilus trossulus. Classification (NCBI taxonomy): domain Eukaryota; kingdom Metazoa; phylum Mollusca; class Bivalvia; order Mytilida; family Mytilidae; genus Mytilus; species Mytilus trossulus. Next base: position 1,923,384 of record NW_026963296.1, read on the forward strand.
GCATGACGTATTTGGTGTATTTTGTGGGTTGTATGAGACAATTATACTGTCTCTTAATGACATGTCTCAACGAAAGGAATTCAACAGGGAAACAAGTTCAGAATCAAAAACACTTTTTGACCGACAAAATAGATTTGCACTGATGCACGTGCATTACAATTTAGAGTTGGAACTTGATGTTATAGTTGACATTATGTATGTGCCTGTCCCAAGTCTGGAGCCTGCAATTCAGTGGTTGTCGTTTGTTTATGTGTTACATATTTGTTTTTCGTTAATTTTTTTTACATAAATAAGGCCGTTAGTTTTCTCGTTTGAATTGTTTTACATTGTCTTATTGGGGCCTTTTATAAATGACTATATGCGGTATGGGCTTTGCTCATTGTTGAAGGCCGTACGGTGACCTATAATTGTTAATGTTTGTGTCATTTTGGTCTCTTGTGGATAGTTGTCTCATTGGCAATAATACCACATCTTCTTTTTTATATGTTTGCATGCAGGCATCCTAGAAAAATGAAATCGGAATCAATTTTATAAATAATGTTTAACTTTTGTCTTCTATAGTTGTAGCTATTTTCATGATACCAATAAAAATTGAATTTTAATTTAAGATTTCAAAAGGTGACCACCCCCTAATAAATTCCTGGCTCCGCCCCTGATTTTGCATGTGGTTTGTAAATTTGATTAATGCTTTTTGTGTTTTTTGTTAAATATTTGTTTGTTTTGAGATTGTGACACATTGATTACTGCTGTACCTATAATTTAACCTATATATGTCTGATTTGTTTGTTTTGTTGTTTTGTTGTCCATCCGTTTGCTGTGTTTTATCATTTAATTTTGCCATTTGATGAGGGCCCCCTTATGAAATTGAAAATGTTGCTGCAGCATTGCCGCAGCGTTGCGGCTTTATAGCTGCAACCTAATCAGGTTGCCAGAGGATTGTTGTCGGAGTAGTGCCGGATGATGCTGCTAGCGGCATTGTTCTGGCATCATTGCGACACTAATTTCTTTCAAAATTAATGAGCACCACAATATAGCCAGAAAATTTGATGATGTCATTTCCTGCGTTTTTAGCTATTCCCTGTACTAGTGTGTTAGAAATCCACCATGTTGCTTGTGATTATAACTGTATTGAAGAATTTTGTGTTCTAGCTGGGTTTTTTTTTGGGGAAGATTTGAAGACTTGTAAGTAAACACATATCAAGTAATTGCATGTATAGAAAAGATCAATCTTGCATTGTGTATTTCAATAACATGGCCTCATCTGAGTTCACTATACATGTATCGGTGAAGTTTGTGGTTTTTTTTTTTGCAGCAGTTCAATTGCATACTTGTAGTTTGGTAAATAACACAATATTATATGCTAAACTTAGGGCACATTAAAAATGTTCATTATTTTTTATGCAGATACCGATGACATTTATTTTATGTGCTTGTGCATAAACATTTATAATGCATGAATGCATGTCATATATATGCATTGCCAACTTGTTTTTGCTGGCACAATACATTTTATACAAAGAACGGCCTATTTGCATGTTTTGTCACTAAAATGATGCAAGAATATAGCCGTATTAGCGCCGCAACAGCGTCACAATCATAATGCCAGAAAACTAATTTGCATACGAAATACGCTATAGCCGCATCAGTGCCGCAACATGAGGCCAGAATATTGCCGCAACGGTGCCAGAATATAGCCGCAATTATGGTGCCAGAAAACTAATTTGCATACGAAATATGCTATCGCTGCATTGAAGCCTATGTGCCAGAGGGCTTATATTTCCATAAGGGGGACTTTCCATTTTTAATTTTCTCCGAGTTCGGTATTTTTGTGTTTTTATTTTTAAACTCATCAAAAGACAGTAATTGTACTTAATCAATATTATAAATCGGACCGCATACCCGGAATACAATATAAATAAGTAATTTGAATACACACTTTTGTCACAGTCTTATACACAAAATGTCATCTTTGTCACTATAATAACAGTACACACATGTGACAACACTAACGTAATTAAATTGTATAATGACAATAATATTCCACACTCCCCCTCAACAAAATGACGTATGATATCTATATCAAAGATGTATATACCATCCATATAAATAATATAAAACAACATACAATAAACAAGCCTTAAAAGCATGTACATATCACAAAGTGAAGTTGAATAGCAACACATTATATTGTATGTATGTTGATTTAGACAAGTAATATAATGATGAAATAGGTTTTTTACACTTGTAAAGGATTACTATTCAGGTAACATCTGCGAGGCATTGATTTTTAGTCATCTCTTTTACTGGCTTAATAATTTTCTTCGTTTTCTTGTAAATAAAGGATAATTTAACATTTCATTTAATTTAGGTAAGTTTTTATATTAACTGAGGTTATATAATTAAATAGTTGTAATCGTAATATAATTGATAAATTAAAAATACTATGTTTTCACTGAAATAAATATTTATATACTACCCAGGACTTTTTCATATGTGTTATAAATATCATCTCGGGCGTGGTGTAAAATAAATAGTTAACTTGTATGTGTTGTAATACAAATTTTGCTACATTATTTACGGAATCCTTTTTTCTTTGCTTGCTTTAAAAAAAATAAGTTCATTGTATTTTAATAATAAGTTATCAATTAAAACATTTTCATAGAATGATATCAATTGATATTTTAGAGGAATATAGGTATTGTTATTTCTAAAACACATATTCTTTCAATAATAAACACACATAAGACTAACAGACAAAAACAGTGCACAAAAACAACATCGAATATAAAGACTGAGCAACACGAAACTCATCAAAAGCTGCATGGGTTGGTTGCAGGTGGCACGTGTGATTTCCTAGTCCATAAGGATAAACTTGTTGATTTTTTGTTGTTGTTGTTGGTGGTGTTGGTGGTGTTGGTAGTGTTTTTTGTTGGTGTTGGTGGTGTTTTTGTTGTTGTTGTTGGTTTTTTTTCGTTTTTTCGTTGTTGTTTTTTTATTGGGGGGGGGGATGGTGGGGGTAGTATTAACACTGATTGAAGTTTGCTGACAGTTTTGTTCAACGGATTAAAAGTTTAACGAACTACTTAGGAATCCAGATTGGTTCTATTCTATAAACACTACACTGTATATGAATTCAGTAAGGTCAATACAGGTTATAACTGTATGACGCCATTAACAAGTCGACGGAAGCTTTCGTAATGATGGACTGTTTGTAGATTGTGTCTTCATGATCATGTATGCTGTTAAAAGGCTTAAAATTATCTGGATACCTATTATAACTTTCAAGGTTATAGCAAAAACGCATAAAACACATCATCTCTTGCTCATCATTTTTCCTAACTTTAGTTTCTCTGGTTTAGCTTACAAACTTAAAGGAAAATTTGACATTAAGGGGCAACAACTCCTATAAGAAAACGTATGACAGCTTTTGACCTAAATGAAGAAAAAAAAAGGTGAAATGTGTTCCATAAGGACAATAACTTTTATAACATTTTGTTTGAGAGTTAAAACGAAGATAAAAAAGGTAGACCTTTTTACATTCTGTATATGTCTGCCCCGTGTGATTTTCTGTATTTAATGTTGAAGTTTGGTTGAATTTGACTAAGTAGTTTCAAAGGAGAAGATTGTTGTAAACGTTAACGGACGACGACACCGACGAACACCGGACGTCAAGAGATGAGAAAAGCTCACTGAGCCTATTGGGCCAGGTGAGCTAAAATCTTAATTGTAATAAGTAAAATAAAAAATTTGACAAAGGCCTGAAATCATGCTGAAATGATGAAAAGTTAAGGTTAAGATCATGTAACAACTTGTATTACAAAGGACCCCAGGATGACAAAAAAGGGAAATATGAAATTAATTACTCGGTTAAAAGGTAAATTGTGCAGCAAATGTATTCTTCCTTGTATATGCCACAAATTTTTAATTTCACACTTTCACAAACGAGGACAATGTGGAGCAGGCGCGGATCCAGCCATTTTGAAAATTGTCGGGTTTCCAACCCCTGAAACCCTATAAAATGTTCGTGTATTTAAAAAGAAATCAACATAAAAAAAGTTTAAAATGAATAAAAAAAGAAAAAGGGCATGGTGTTCAAAACCTTAGTACGTCATGAAACGTTCGTGTAATTTAAAAGAAATAAACATAAAAAGGTTAAGAATAAATCGAAAAAAAGGGGGTTTCAACTCAAAGAACACTCCTACACCCCCATTCCCGGGATCCAACAAGGCCACAAAAACAAGAAAACATTAAACCTAGATGTGGTCACAAATTCATTTATGTATGGTGGGTATGGTTGAAGAGTATGCATCACAGGCTTTTAGAGGTATCATACAAATAACCATGCCAAAAGTCGGATAGATAAAACAGACAAGGTACAAGGGAAGTGCAAAACAAATATGGAAACAAAAGTCTATTATTATTGATAACGAATAAATTTTTCATTGCTATTTCACGATCACACCTTAATAGTGAAATTCAATAAGATTTTATCCATACATCGTGACTTCAAGGAGGTGAATATTAATTACTAAGCATCATAGGGAGTTCATTGAAATTAAGTTGGATAAAAAGTGATCAGGAATTTGATCTTTAATGATCATTGATGTGGTAGTATATATAAATATTGAAATAAGAAGATGTGGTATTATTGCCAATTAGAACACAATTTACCAAAAAAGACGTAGATGTTAGCAATGTTGTCACTGTACGTCCTTCAACAATCAGCAAAACCATGACTTTGGATAGGCACATAGAGAATGTGGCGTCCGGGTCAAATATGTTTGTTACCCCCTCCCCCCAAAAAAAACAACTCCACGAAATAGAGAAAAAAATATCCCCAAATTAACGGTCTAAGAGTACTATGAGTTATTTAAAGTGACTGTCTCAAGTCAGAGAGATATTTTACATGTAATCTTTATGGAGAAAGTATGCTATTTCTCCACTTGGAGCTACAAAAATGAAAGGGAAATAGACATATGGTTGCTTTAGATTTCGTAAGGCCCGCATTTAAACCATTACCAAAGTAGAGAAACTGTTTGCCTGCCGGTTTTCGGGTGTAAATACGTAACCACGCCCTGAAGGATATTAATGTCACCATTGAAAAAACACTAGGATTTTTTTTATTATTATTCTATTTTGGTAATCATATTCAATACGAATACTCAAATATAATTAACGGTTCTCGTCCTGAACATGCATGAAATATTTGCCACTGAACGTTAAGAAAACCAATCAATCGTTGCACACGGAATTATCAAAAGCGGTGCCACATTCACGTGAGACCAATCGTTTTGAATGCTTAAATAAAAATAATAAGAGCTTAAAAAGGACAAAGCACACTTTCATTTTTAATTTTAAAGTTGGCAGAAGATGTTCCGCAATTAGTAAATTCATCACGAAATAAGATTAGTTCAACAAAGACAGTAAATTATTTTTGAGAAGATGCATTTATTCGTTACTTTTGATTGATCTATTTTTTTCTCTTTTTTTTTCTTTTTTTTGCCTTTTTTGTAGTATTTATTCTATAAACCCCATACAGACTAACATAAATCCTTTCACAAAAAATATATCATGAAAGCAATTTGAATTTAAATTGATATTATTTATGCAATTGATTTGAAGAAAGATAACAATAGATTCATTTAACAACAGAGTATTCGTTTACATGTTTACGTGCATGTTTTGTTGTCTATAAATGTCATAACAACCAAACTTTAATAACAAAATAAAAATTTTCAAAACATGTCGACATTCATTTAAAATATTTTTATGAAAACTTTGCGACAGATGGCTGTAATTCGCTTGATAGAAATCAATATAAACATTATTATTGAGGGGGTGAAAGATTTCGTGCAACGTGTTTTGCCAATTTTATTTCACGTGCAGCCGTGAAAAGGTTCGTTATTCGCCGTGGTTCGTGAAATCGGTAAAATTTAAAGATTAACACGCACGAAATTTGTTATTGTTCGTTCGAAGTGAAATATCAATTTTATTTTAATTTAAGCGTTCTTCCGTGTAGATACCCCCCTTTAAGACCCTCATTATTGTTCAAAGTAACCACGTATTCATACGCCCCTTTGAAATCAATGAGAAATTATAAGATCCATTATAAACGTTGTTGGGTTACAATGTAAGAATTTCAATTTTTGTAACACCTCATCCGACTGTGACTTGTGATGAGTTTGTGCGTTACATGTATATGTATCAGCTTGTAGCTAAATGTCAATTACATGCATCGGATTTCATATTGATATGTGTAAATATATGTGTTAGTCTAGAATCGATTCGGCGATGACAAGAATTACAAAAACTTAATGATGAATATCATCATATCCCCCCCCCCCCCCCTGAAAAAAAATTCAAATAAATAAAATTATTATTCCTTTGGATAGTACAACATTACATTGTTAATTGTTCCAGTTTGACATATTAGACCATAATTCTCATAATACATTTATTTAACAGTTAAAGCATGTCTTCAATATGAATGAACTATTTGCCCCTGGACTAGTGAATCAACACCAAATGCGTTAACCAAGTAAGGAGTGATTGCATGTACCAAATAAAGAACATATTAAACTTTATTGGTTTACTTTTGCACATTATCATGCGGACTTGGATGGAGAGTTGTCTCATTGACACTCATACCACATCTTCTTACATCTATATATTTGATACTTGTCTTCGATCAACCCCGGACTCGGACCCCTCCTAAACTGAGTTTTACTATGTGTATTGCTGTGTGTTTCTTTATTCAAGATTGATTCGATGTATACAGGGGGAGGGTTGATATCGTACAAAACATGTTTACCCCCAACGATTTGTTGTGCCTGTCCCATACCAGGAGCCTCTGGTTTTTTAAAGTCTCTTATGCTTTATATTTTAATTCATTTATTCATTTTGGAGTTTAGTATGAAGTCCTTTTTTCACTGAACTAGTACACATTTTTATTTAAGGGCCAGGTGAGGCCCCTCCTCGGGTGCGGAATTTTCTCGCTGTGTTGAAGACCCATTGGTGGCATTCGGCTGTTGTCTTGTCTTTGGTCGGGTTATTGTCTCTTTGATATATTCCTCATTTGTATTCTTAATTTTAACCATTAAAGATCGCTAAATGGGAAACATGTACCAATATATCCTTTTATTCCTGAATTCAATTTAAATAGGCTCTGTTTCTTTCGATTTTCTTTATTTGGTTCCACATTGAATTCATCATCAAAATCATAATATGAAATTCTGAAGTTCCGAATTATTTTGTAGGTTTAGTTTCTGTGTGCTGTCTATTCTAGTTCCATAATGACTTTAGAGGAAGGTGGTCGGAGAACATGCATCAAAGTTACAATTATATTGGTCAACATACCAGTAGCGGTAAGTGAACAATTATCAGATCATCCCGGTCATTATACCTGTAGCGGTAAGTGAGCTATTATAACATATCATCCCGGTCACATACCAGTAGCGGTACGTGAACAATTATCGTATCATCCCGGTCAACATACCAGTAGTAGCGATAAGACACTATTATAATATCATACCGGTCAACATACCAGTTGTGGTCAGTGAACTATAGCTATTATAATACAATCCCGGTTAACATACCAGTAGCAATAATCAACTATCAAATCATGAGGGTCAACATACCAGTATGTTCAGTGAACAATGATAATATCACACTGGTCAATATTTATGTATTTTGTTAAAGCAATGACGTGTTCCAATCATATGACAATCTCTGACTATCGAGGATCCTGACTTTGAAGAGGCACATAACTATACTGCATATCTATTAAAACTATATAGTATTTGAAATGCTATTTGCGACCCCAACCCTCATGGATTTTACCAACCCTCTATGTAGTTGCAGATGTGGTATAACTGATAATGAGACAACTCTCCATCAGAGACCATACAAATGCATAACAGTTAACCACTTCATGATCAGTTCACTATTAGTCTAACTTATATTTGAAAAGTCAGTAGCAAACCATATAAAAGAGGGACGAAAGATACCAAAGGGACAGTCAAACTCATAAATCTAAAACAAACTGACAACGCCATGGCTAAATATGAAAAAGACAAACAGAAAAACAATAGTACACATGACACAACATAGAAAACTAAAGAATAAACAACACGAACCCCACCAAAAACTAGGGGTGATCTCAGGTGCTCCGGAAGGGTAAGCAGATCCTGCTCCACATAACTCCACGTAACTTATACTATCCAAATTTTGGTGATCATATGAAAGAATTTAGTTAGGCGAGAGTGGGGCGCTCCATTTTTTTCTAATCTGATTTGTTTTCCTGTATTGTTAGTCTGTCATCAAAACCTCTTTTTCAATAAAATACATTACAAGCATATTTGAAATATTTACGTTCAACATATTGTATTTTCTATGTACACTGAAATAAAAAAACATATTAACCTTGGATTACATATGTCTATTAATTTGTCCTCTAGTCATCTTTGTTATGGACGTCAGCCAAACAAATGCAGTTGTCAGAGTCATGATTTGTATCTACAGATTACATGTTATTATTCAAAATTTTAGATTTAAAAAAAAAATATAAATTAACTATATAAATACAAAACACCAGTATTGGATATTGTATTCAAGTTATTTTTTTAAAAGCCCCCCCCCCCTTTTTTAACGTGGAATTGTATTGATGGAGGATAAATGCGTGTTACTACTTAATTAATTCATCAAAACCAAGATCGTTATTTATTTAATTTTTTATTAAGTCTTACATTGCACGAATATTTACAATTTATGTTTCAGAAAGAAAGGATCGAAATTCAGTTGTTATTTTTACTGTCTTGATCCATGATGTGTCACGAAATTAATGTAGTAATAAAATCCTACGTTCGTATCTTCTGTATATTACTAATGACACTTCAAACTTACTAAAGCGAATTTTAGAAAGAAATTAAAAACTATATGTATTTTTTTTTTTAACTTTCGAAAACATTCAATCAGACCTTAGATGTATTGTGTTCCAAAGCTCTTGGTGTTAGTAAAAACATGAAACAATATAAAACTAAGCAGATGTGGTATGATTGCCAATGAAATTACTCTCCATCAGAGATCAAATGCATACTGTGGGTTCATTTTTTTTTGTGGGTACCAATTTTCATGGATTGAGGAACATTTTCCTTTTCGTGGATATTTGATTCCCCGGTTTTCCCAAAGTCTGCAACCATTTTTATATAGTGTTTGTAATTCGTTGGGCATTGAAATTCGTGGTTCCAAATTCCCCTTGAAATACGCGAAAATTAATATCCAACGAATAATAATGAATCCACAGTATAGAATGTAACTTCAGGTCACCGTAAGTCTAACTTGCATTTGAAAAGTCATATTTATAATGCAGCTTTTTTCCGTTTTCAGCTGTTTGGTCTTGTTGCAGCCGGACTTGGGATATGGATAGCTATGGATGACCCTAGCTTCATGCATTTTACACATCTGGATGAAATAGAACTGTTTGATACCTCCTATGTAAAGACTGGGTCATACATCATCGTTGCTGGTGGTTTTGGTGTAGCATTATTCGGTATACTGGGCATCGTAGCTGCAGCAACAGAGAGTATGATACTATTAGCTGCTGTACGTATTGTTAAATAAAGTAGGAAAATGTGGACTAATGTAAGGGACGACATAAAAAAAAAAAATTAAAGGATAGATAAAAACTCAATTGAAATAGTTTGGGTGGGGTGGAAGGGGTCAACACTGCTTCAAGTTTTGTTTAATTGATATCGATTGTATATATATATCCTTATTGGTCAATATTTTTTTTCCCAAATTAAGTTAAGAGGGGATAGAAGGGTCAGTGAAAAATTAAATGAATTAAGTCCTTTTTCATCCTACTTTGAACTTTTGATGTCGTACCTAATATGACTAATAAGGAACCCTAGAGACATTTGAATGTCTACGCTACAAATCCAGATTAATTTATTTCTTAGCCAAAGTCGCCTGGTACTAGTACTTTGAGGTAGCTTTATTCTTGAAATTTTGTTTTATTTATTTATCGATAAGTTCGAAACTTATTTTCCATAAAACAAACGTCCTTATTAAACCATTTTCAAAAATAGTCTTAAGTTTTAGGGATATTTTGTAATATCAAAATGGTGTTTCACTTTTTGTTTCAGTATACAATGTTAATTGCGTTAGCGATGGCTGTTGAAGTAGCGGCAACAGTATTGGGAGTTGTTTTCAAACATACGGTAATATTATTATGTTAAATTTGTTATGTAGTAATCGCTTTTTTCTATAAATTATTTCGATTTTATCATTCCATCACAAAACAGATTATTCGAATGCACCATACAATGCGTTTTTTTTTTTAAATTGTCCTGTTGTGTATCTAATTCACTATAATCCATAAAAGAAGTAATTGTGTTCAAACGTCTATTTGTGTGTTTGAAATATTTTTTTCTCACATTTTCATTGAGTAATGAAAACAATTAGATTATCTGATGCCATAATTATTTAAAGGAGCCCGGGGACGAAATATACCAGAGGGACAGTCAAACTCATTGAGTGAAAATAAACTGACAACGCCATGGCTGAAAACAAAAAGACAAACAGGCAAATAATAGTACACATGACACAACATAGAAAACATAACTAGAGACTAAGCACCACCAACAAAACTAAAAAGCGGGAGTGATTTCATGTGCTCCGGAAGGCTAAACAGAGCCTGCTTCACATGAGATATCCGGTGTAGACTTTGTTTGTAGTGATTTTTTTAATTTTTTACATCGGAATTTTTTTTTACATGAATTTCATAAAATTGAGAGTGGAAATGGGGAATATGTTAAAGAGACAACAACCCAACCATAAAGCTGATAACAGCCGATGGCCACAAATGGGTCTTCAGTGCAGATAGAAACTCCCGCACACGGAGGCGTCCTTCAGTGGCCCCATAACAAATTTTTATGTAGGTAATACATTTCTATTGCCCCTTTAATATCATCTCTCTTTGTTGTATGATTATATTGTTGGGTTCTTAAAACACGATCCCAATTGCTTTTTGTTCGTGAATAATTGATCTAATTGACGTGATTTTTTAGGTGGAAAATACTATGGAGAAGGCAATAGGGAGAAGTATAACAGAAGAATTTGAAGGGATAGCAGATAGCGAGAATGCATTTACCATACATTTTAATGCAGTACAGCAAAAAGTGAGTAATAAAAATAGGTAAAACATTTACAGCCGATTGCATTGAGTGTGTAGGTAATGGTGATATATTTGATCAGCTTGCTTGCTAGCTGAACCGTTAAGTCATTATCAGATAAGGTATACTACCCTCTTTTCGAAGTAGCCTAGTCCTCCACACAGAAAGATCAGTTATCTGTCGGACTACACAGCTACTTTTGCATAGGTACTATTTCTGTACTAAAAAATTGTAGTACTGGAAATCTACTTTTAATATTCAGTACTATTTTGTTACTCTAAAATTATTGTAATATTTAGGTACCTGTATTTTGCAATACTTTATTTGTACTTGAAATTTATGTACTACAGATGTTTGGTTACTACCTTTACATTTTCAGCATTTTGAAAGTTTTTCTATTTCAAATTTCTTAAAGTTATGATTTTCAAACATGGAATATTGTATTATTTCTGTACCAAAATATTTAGTACAAAACAAGTACTGTAAAATACAAGTACCTAAATATAACAATATTTTTACGGTAAAGAAATAGTACTAAATATTAAAAGTAAATTTCCAGTACTGCATTTTTTTTTAGTACAGAAATAGTACCTATGCAAAAGTAGCTTGTAGTCTATTCATATAGGAGGATAGTTTACATAACCTAACAATGACTTCACGGTTCAGCTAGCAAGCAAGCTAACCAAAGATATAACCTTTACCTACACACTCAATGCAATCGGCTGTAACGCAGTACAACACAAAGTAAGTTATATACTTGGTTACAGAAAACCTGAAACTTCAACCATGTTCATAAATATATTGAAAGGTTTTCCGCTACAGAGAATTTAAATTATGTTTCATATGAAAGAATAAAACTGCCGATTACAAACGTAATAATGATGTGGAGAGTTACATCCCGTGACCCAGGCTAAACCCTTTTAATTTAAATCAAAATGTTTCGATGTAGAACATTTGAAGCTCCTATAATATGTAGGCGGGTGCGAAACGAATAATAAACAATAATCAAAATCAAATTTCACGGGAAAAGTGTTCAATTACATAATTTTTGCTTGATAAATATTTCAGTTGGAGTGCTGTGGTTTTAATAATTCGGCCGATTTCTCTAAGGCTACTAAATGGAATACTACTGTCAACAACGTTACTCAACAGATCCCTCCGGCATGCTGTAAAAATATGACGTTATCGGACCAATGTGTGGCAAATCCCACACCCGTCAACTCGTACACAATGGTAAATATAAGTACCTCTTTTTTCAGAAAATTGTTTGTGTATAAATTATATAAACCTTTTCAAGAATTATTGAAAGAACTAGAAGAGGCTAACAACTTACATCTGTTATTTGTATTTCAGTTTGATTTTGGTAGATATATTGAATTAAAGGCGTTAAAAACTTAACAAAGATACCATAGGCTTTTAATTTTGTACTACATCCGCTCGAAAGACATACTAGAGACGCTGGAATAGAAAAAAGATGGTGGCTGTCTGTCATACTTTATTTATTCTTCATTTATTGTTTGAGGCCATTTTATAATGTTCTCATACATTTTCTACCTGACACAACACTATGTGTGTGTTTTTTTGTCGTACAGTGTTCTATGGTTATTTACATCCCTGATAGATAGCTCAGTGTCTCATTGGCATTCATTCAACATCTCATGTACATGTATATGTATATGTATAAAATTCATTTTAATGAATATTTCAAAAACGTTCAGATTTAATTATCATACTTAAATCATCGTTGAACAAGGTAAACTTTTTGATGTGTTACATATTTGTTTTCCGTTCATTTAATGTACATAAATTAGGCCACTAGTTTTCTCGTTTGAATTGTTTCACATTTGTTCTTTCGGTATGGACTTTGCTCATTGTTGAAGACCATACTGTGACCTATAGTTTTTTTTTATTTCTGTGTCATTGGGTCTCTTGTGGAGAGTTGTCTAATCAGCAAACATACCACATCTTCCATTTTTATATCTAGTCATTTCGGGACTTGTCTAGCTAGCTGACTCTACAGTCAATATATTGTTTGTTGTGCCCTATAATTGTTAACATATCCGAGGACGATAGATAGTTGTCTCATTGGCATTCGTTCGACGTCTCATATCTATCATGTCTATACATTGTAATTCTATTTTAATGAATATTTACGAAATGTTCAAGTTAACATGATATTTGAAGTATGATCGAGCAATGTAAACTTTTATTACTACAGGACTGTTTTAGCTGACTCTACAATATGTTTTTTTTTGGGTCAAAACATGCAGTGCTCTATTGTTTACATATATAGTGATCTCATTGGCATTCATGCAACATCTCATGTATAATTCTATTTTAATGAATGTTTTTTTAGAAATGTTTAATTTTAAATAATACTTGAAGTATGATCGAACAATGTAACATCATTTAGGGAAGTTTTATAATTTGCTCTGCGGTATGGATTTTGCTCATTGTTAAGGCTGTAGTGTGACCTATGGTTGATAATGTCTTCAGCCACTTTTGTCTTTGATATTTTTATTGGTTATTATTGTTGGGTTCTTTATATCTAATTGACGTATAACAGCTCTCTTTTTTATTGACACAGAAGGAAAAAGTACATTTATTATTAAAAGAAGTATTGATCTATTTCCCTTTGTTCTACGTATGTATCATACACCTGTGCATAATCACAACATTATTATAAGAGGATCTGGGTGGGGCCTAACAGAAAATAGAATATATTAATAGGCACGCAGAATAAAGAGTTAAAAGTCAGGAATAGAATTAAAAAGGTAAAAAAGATGGAGAATGTAAAATAATGGGGTAATCGGCGTATCCAGAACCTTTTGTAAGGAGGGACCGCTGACTGGCCTAAGGAGGGCCCGTTCCAGTCACGCTTCCATACCCGTAGCCAGGGGGGTTCGGACGAACCTCCCCTTTGAAACCAAATTAGCACTTTTAAAGTCAACTTTCTGTTCAAATTGTGACTGTTAAAGTCATGTTCATGAGTCCAAATACCCCCCCCCCTTTTGGAAATTCCTGGCTACGAGCCTGACTTCAGTGATTCCTTGTATAATCATCAACATGTTTCCCACCATGAAAGGTGGTCCGTCCCCTTTTCCCCTTGATCCGCCTATGTTATAAAATATGGAAAAGAGACTATCAAATACGCATCACAGATAAAGAATAGAGAAAATTGAGCTAAAGATTGGAAGGAAATAAAAATGAAGGACCCCTCAACCAGACCCCCTTAAATTATTGCACACGGTACAGCTTTTAATTAATAGATTAAAAGGTGCTTATTTCATCAAATTGATTTTTAATGACTCATTGCTCAAGACATATGTTTGTAAGAGGGTGAAATGCTAATGAATGCATTACTAGTAAATTGTTAAAAGAATTATACGAAAATAATAGGAACAAAGCAATTTTAAAAGCTATTGTTGAGTTCATTTAGATGTTTCAGGAATTATTTTAGAAATATAATTTTCCTTTTTTATTATAAATAGGGAATGGCTTTGAACTCTTTTATTTTGTCGTAATATTTATGATGATTTCTTCAAGAGGTACTGATAATGTCAGAGACATAACAAAAAAACATTCTTTAAACTTTTTTTATGTATTATTTCGCAATATGGGATATACATTTTATTTGGTCGGGTTGTTGTCTCTTTGACACATTCCCCATTTCCATTCTCAATTTTATTTGTATCAAGTGTTCTAAAAAGGTCACTACATGGGTTTACAAATTATAGGCTCATTGTGTACGTCTAGTCCAACGCATGTCGTATACATTTACCCATACAAATGTTTTAGTCCTGAACAATATACAAATACGGAGATGTGATGTGATTGCCATTGAGACAACTATCCTCTTCAGTTAAAATGAAATGAACAACAACAGTCATAGGGAACTGTACAGCTCTCGACAATGAGAAATATCGTATAGTCGGCAATAAAGGCCCTGACATGACAAATATAAAACAATTTCAATCGAGAAAACTACTACATTCATAACAAAACAATTCACAAAAGTCACATATGATAGACACGAACTAACGATAACCACTGACCTACAGGCTCCTGATTTTAGGCACGAACTAACGACAACCACTGACCTGCAGGCTCCTGATTTTAGACACGAACTAACAACCACTGACCTACAGGCTCCTGATTTTAGACACGAACTAACGACAACCACTGACCTACAGGCTCCTGATTTTAGACACGAACTAACGACAACCACTGACCTACAGGCTCCTGATTTTAGACACGAACTAACGACAACCACTGGCCTACAGGCTCCTGATTTTAGACACGAACTAACGACAACCACTGACCTACAGGCTCCTGATTGTAGACAGGCACATAGTTTGCAGCTGAATATTTAACACCAATCAATCCATCATTTAGTCGATCGGTCGTTCACAAATTGTATTAGTTCTTTGGGAAATCAAGTTAAATGTAAGGTGCACACTTCCATGCAACCATCAAAAAGCGAGCACTTCCAACAAGTAAAAAGCAGAGCGAACACGTCTAGCATGCAAGAGCTGGCATGTAAAATGCAAGGTCAACACTTTCAGCAAGTAAAACGCAGAGCGAACGCTTCTAGCATGTGAGAGGTGGCATGTAAAATCAAGATCAACACTTCATATATGATTGTCAAACAGCAGATGTGATGAATCACAATAGCTATAGTCTGCTTTTGTGTATTAGAGATTTACAGAAAAAAATCGACAAAAAAGGTACAAGATAAATTACACATATGATTTTATAAAAGCATAACAGTCTATTTCTCATTTAAAAAATTTAAGTAAAGTTAACTCTGATTTGTTCTTGTTTTAGGGATGTAAAGAGGCGTTAGCAGATTTGTTTGAAAGATATTTCTCTGTTATAATTGGAGTAGCTGCTACACTTGTTTTCTGTCAGGTAATGAAGTACAAATAAACTACAGTACTAATCAGCTACTTATATACTATTAACGATCTACTAATAAATAAAATATGTATTTGTTTATATCCAGTGTATCTACATGTGTAGCAGGATCTGCTCACCTGTCCCGAGCACATGATATCACTCATCTAAAAGACAGAATAAAGATATCAAAAAGATAGTCAAACTCATAAGTGGAAGAGATTTGCTGAAAAAGAACATACAATTTGCAATGAAAAAAAAAGACCAAACAACAGACTACACTAACATCTACTAGTACTAGTATATCATTTCTAGTTTGTATCTTGTAAAACAAGGAAACCGCTGTATAACAACTTAGGAGACCTAAATGACTTAACGATCAACTACACCTTTTCAACTCGACTTAAATTTAAATTCTGCTAGTTTGTCTATGTACAATTTCATCAAGTATTCTTTCATCCTATATATGTGTCAAATGTATCTGAATGTGCATGGAATATTTGTAAATTTTATTGAAAAATCTCTTTGAATGGACGTGAAATATTTGCTGCTGTACTTTAATAGATGCTGTGATTTTTAGGTGAACACAAAAACATAAGATTGGAATGTTTCAAAATAAGCATTTCTAATCTAAAGTTGTCTTGAGTAGTCCAGTGGCGGATCCAGGGGGAGGGTTCTGGGAGTTGGGACCCCCCTTTTTTTTTTACGATCAATGCATTTGAATGGGGACATATAGTTGGAACCCCCCCTTTTTAAAATGGCTGGATCCACCCCTGTAGTCATTTTCTAATATACTTTCATTCATTTTCTTGTTTTTAAAATCTTAATTATCCTGACCATGACATATTTGCTACTGAACATTAGACTAGCAACATTGAACAAGCAATCAACAATATAATGCTATTATAGCATGTCTGTGTTTATCTCTTGCAATACCATCTAATTATATCAAACTTATTTTTTTTACAGTTATAGGAATAAATACAGGTTCAATTGGCTTTCGCTGTGGTTATCAGTTCAATGTAGAACCCAAGGGGAAAACCCTAGATTACTCTTTTTGTTAGAAAACATCCAAACATAATATCCACACTGATCTGTGTCCACACTTATTTCATCATACTTTTTTATTTTTACAGTTAGTTATGATGATCTTGTCTTTCCTGATGATGTGTACAAAAGTGGAGAATTCTTACAATTTCAAAGAATAACACCAACACAGAATTATGCTGAACGTTGATATTATAAATTGCAATATACTCATAGTCATGCCTGTACATACATTTTTATTTAAAATATTTTGATAATTTCCATTCGTTAATACTGTTGTCAACATACTGCATGGAAATGGATTTTTGTTGAGATTTTCGTGTGTAACCTTGTGACACTGTAACGAAGGAAAACCTGATTGTTCGTAGGGTATCTTTCATACTATATATGCTAGCCATGCAATATACATGTATGACAAGGGTGGGATTTTACATCTTGCTTCATAGTTGTTGGAAAATTATCCATATAATTGTGTTTAAATGTGAATATATCAATAGACCTTGTGTGGTCTCATCATTACCCATGTGATTATTCAAATGAGATCTACATTACGTTGAACTGTTAGTTCTGATCAATACTCAGCGCCTCAGCTCAAAGATGGACTTGGAATATGACGATTGGTTGTTCAAAATCAACCAATCAGATTCTACATGGGTAGTCACATGATTAATAGATTTCATTGTTTGCAGTTAGAGGATTTACTTAAAATGTACATTGCAAACAAATATTTTTCTAAATTGAAACGATTGATAAGTCAAAGGTCATGACATGAGACTCTTTACATCAACTTAGATAGGAATATGCTCACTCAAATAATGTACAGACTAAAAAACAAATTAACGATTAGTTCTCAACCAATAGACAGCGAATCTTAACAATGGCATTCATTTTTTTCCAAAACGTTTAGTGACCATAACAATGATCTGCTAGCCAAGTTACACTGGAATTCATACATGCAGGGGGTAAAGTCACACATATGCAACAATGTTGTGTGGAGGTGCTCTTATTTTAGGTGCTATTAATATTTATTTGAAAGAAGATGAGATCCAGCAACCACATTATCTATTTGAGGATTTTAAAAACATTTTTTATTTAATAAAAAAAACATATTTTTGTTTGCTTTGAAGCCTTATGCTCTTAATATTACCCTGTATAAGTTTCTCAACTGATCATAAGTCATGAAGAATTTTGAATATAGAAGCTTCCATAAACCTGAATTTCTATAAATATAAGGCCTAGGAGATGTGATATTATTGCCAGTGAGACAACTATCCATCAAAGTTCACATGGAGAGGAAGTAAACAATTATGGGCAAATGTACAGCCTTCAACAATATGAGAAAACCCTATGCTGTCAGGTCGGCTATCCATGTCATTTGAACTCTCTGGTGAATACTTGACAAATTTCCAATTATACCATATCTTCATATTTTTATAGTATTATGGCATGTTTAGCAAAGAAATCTGTACCAGCAGGAGATACATGTAATTGTAGAATCTTGAATTAAAATATATAAGTGGCAATAAGGGCAATTATATATATGCAAAATAAGAATATGACAATGAGTAAATTTTATATAAAAATCACATTAAAACAAAATATATATAATCATAACAATATACAGTGAAACCTGTCCAAACCGAACACCCACGGGACTTTGTGTTTTGTTTGGTCTTCACAGGTGTTCGGATTAAAGAGGTAAATCAAACGCCACTCTGGGAGATGTCCGACGTGGAGCGATTTTGCTTTTTAAAATGATTTTGTCATCTGTTAATTCACTGACCAAATCAGATTCACAGTCACTGTCAAATGACAATTCCGAAGTTGAATCGGGAACGTCATTGTACATTGTGAGTTCTCGGACTAAACTGGTCACCCGCTGATTGATACTTCGGCACATGATAACAGTGAATCAACAGCAGAGGTCCAGTTTATTCTCGGTATTTATCGTTGCTAAAAAGCTACCGGATGTCTTCCGAAGCATTCGAATCATATATATAGGGCCTCTAAAGGGAATCCAGCAATCAAATTCTGACCTTGTTGTGTTGCACGACTTATTAATCAAGCGAAAGGCGTTAAAACTATTATCTAATTAAACAGTTTAGCCACAGAATGGCAGTTACGACTTTTTGGCCGTAATTATTTGAGTAAAGTGCATTTGATTGATCTGAGGGAAAGTTCCTTTCTTGTCATTATTGGCGATCGGGATAGCTGACCAGTTTAAAGTTTCTTTACCAAAAAATCCCTTTATACATGGACATAGACATGCTAATTAGTTTGTAATAACAACCCACAAGTTCATTTGACCTCAAATACCATTGGGGATACTCTGTCATCCTGTGTTTGTTTAATTAAATCATGCAAATCATTAATAATATTTTATTGTTTTGATTGGTATTGATCGATTTTGACAGGTAATTTTTAGATACAAATTTACTAACAAGCCTTCAAAAAGAGTTTGGAGTTCGGTGTTGACAGGATTCGTTTTTATCAGGTTAGATTAATGTTAATTGATAGTGAAATTTTATGGAACTTTGAAAATTGTTCGGTTTAAACTGAAATTCGGTTTTATCAGGGTTCGGTTTACCCAGGTTTCACTGTAATACAAAAGTAACACAAAAAAAATTTATCAAGGAAAAAAATTCAATTAACTGCATGGCTTAGTATATGACAATCATATAGATTAAATATAAGGAATGTGTAGGTTTGATTTTTAACATAAAATTATTTCACATTCCAAGTTCATTTTAAACAAGCATTTCAATTTCATCTCATTTAAGTTTATATTTAGTTAGGCCGATAAAAAACAATAAGCTTGTCGTGGCAATCTTTAGATTTATCAATTGATATGTTATACAGGATTTAAACTTCTGGCATTTCATCAACATTTTTATTGATTAACAGCATATTTATTTGTGTTATAATGATAGAAATTATAAATTTTGATCTGTGTTTTGTTGTGAATAGGAACATTTCACAGCTTTTCTTATAAATCGAATTTCAATTTATAGTTATCATTATCATCTACCAAAAACACAAGAATATAAATATCATGAAAAAGAATTGTGATATTTCTGGAATATACTTTCACAAGAATACATTTCCATGTGAACACACTTGAATTGGTGAGATATTCTTGTTTCCAAGCAAGACTTTTATATAGCAGACTATGCAGTATGGGCTTTGCTCATTATTGAAGGCCATATGGTTTCCTATAGTTGTTAATGTTTGTGTCATTTTGGTCCTCTGTGGATATTTGTCTCATTGGCAATAATACCACATCTTCTTTTTTATATTTTCTCTAGTTAATAACACAATTTTTATACCTCTAAAATTAAACAAAGATCATAAATTCTACAACCATGCTCATCAGTCCTATTACAAAAATAATAAATATTAAGTAAAAGAAATAGAAAAAAAACCAAAATGAGATCTCTATTAGACAACATGTAAGAAGGTAACTAAAACATTGGTTAACATATAAATAAGAAATAAATCCCTGAATATTCAATACCTCCAGTATAAATATACATATGCCCACATTTAATATACATATGCCCATATTTAATATACATATGCCCACATTTAATACACATATGCCCATATTTAATATACATATGCACATTTAATACACATATGCCCATATTTAATATACATATGCACATTTAATACACATATGCCCATATTTAATATACATATGCACATTTAATACACATATGCACATTTAATACACATATGCCCATATTTAATATACATATGCACATTTAATACACATATGCCCACATTTAATTACATATGCACATTTAATACACATATGCCCACATTTAATTTACATAACAAATTCTTAGTACAGTTGATGTCAGCTTTATGAAAAGAATTTTTGTCATGTTGATGTCATGTGACTATCAGCTGTATTTGTCTTCTTCATTTTTAGATTTGAACAGTTTTCTGTATTTACTTCTTCTGTTAAACGTTGGTTCTTTCTTTTCTTCTGGTGATTCCTCTCTGTTTATGTAGCCTGAAAGGAGAAAAGAAAAAGATAAATAATACTGCAGGAAGGATAAATTGTGATTTTTCAGATTGAGAACAGAAATATAGCTCTTATGCTATGCTTTTCGTTTTGAATTATAAAGTGTGATTGGATTTTAAATCAAGAACTGGAACACTATATAATGGGGCAATGAAACAACTTTCCATCAGCGACCAAATGGTGAAGATGTAAGCAAATACAGGTCACTGTACAACCTATTATTTTTTTTTCATAGATTTTTGGGATGCATAACACTCATCAGTCATAAGCCAAAAAAAACAGGAGACAAGGACTGAAACAGATTTTATAATACATGTTATAGTCATCCAAATCATGAGGACGTCTGTAAACTTTCAAACTTTATAATTTTCCTTGACAGGCATAATGTATTTTTTTAAATATTAAGATGAAATCACAAATAGCAGAGAAATTACCATGGCATATAAATGTTGCACTTGATTTTTAACAGGTAAACATTTTAGCCTTTTATTGCTTATGAAACACTAAGATGTGGTAAGATTGCAAATGAGATAACTCTACGACTGTCATACAAGTGAGAGGTTTAGCTAGCTATAAAACCAGGTTCAATCCACCATTGTCTACATTAGAAAATGCCTGCACCAAGTCAGGAATATGACAGTTGTTATCCATTCGTTTGATGTGTTTGGACTTTTGATTTTTGATTTTCCTTTTTGAAATTTCCTCGGAGTTCAGTATTTTTACTTTTTACACAGTTTTAAGGATATTTCTGTTAAGGGTTTTTGTAAGTACAGTCGACTCCCGTTATCTCGAAGTCAGCCGGACCGGAGAAATATTTCGAGATACACATAGTTCGACTCAAACGAAAACCGGAAGTTTGCCTGAACAAGGGACACAACTCTTGCTTAGCATGGTAAAGCTAAAATAAATCCGGGTGAATATGGGAAGGGGATCGATATTCTGGTATTAGATCAATGTATTTGTATGTCATGGTCTTTCGTTATTATAATAACATTGTTTTACTTATTCAATTGTTTCAGTTACAATGTTTCCTATGGCTTTTATCCGAGAGAGTAATTTCGAATCGATAGTTTCGTTATTCAGGTCGTTTAAAGTTGACAAATAGTTTATTCTCGGATACAAAAGACTTTAGAAAATTTAGATTCCTCTTCATTTTGTTTTATCTCACTCTTTCTTTTCATAAAAGAAAATACAACAAGATTAAAGACGCCGATTGAGTAGTTTTTAGGTGATCATCAACGGAAGTCATAATCCTTACTTTATACACACCCAAGCTCATTAGTGTAAATCACAATTAATTGTTTTGTAAACATTTTAAATACTTTTTCATGAACATTAACAATGTATCACTAATTATTTATAAAAATTCTATAAAAAATAATCTTAGGTAAACACTCGTGGAAATAGCATGTCATAAATCAATACAGTGGTCAGTGACTGGAAATTTAATTACACGTGTATTGTCAGATTAACTCTTCAATCCATTTAAATGCCGGAGGTCATGTTTTGACATATGTGTATTAGTTCGAGATAAATAATGAATTTTGAATGCTTTTGTTAACCTTGGGATCGTAAATTTAGTTTGACTCAACCGAAATTTCGACACATCCAATTTTGACTCATCAGGAGTCGAATTACATACATTTATATGGACCAAAGATCGGGACCACGTGAAAACTTCGACTCATCCGAAATTTCGAGTTAACCGAGTTCGAGACAACGAGAGTTAACTGTACTGTAAAAAATTGTGAAATTACTACATCATAAAGATGGATATTTTAATGTAATTTTCTATACCTCTCTCTTCACATTCTGGTGTGTCCATGAACCCAACAGACCAAAAATGTTCAGGGGTACTTGGAGGGGCATGTCTAGCTCTATGTCTGGAACATTCCTGCATCCTCTTCTGTATGGCCTCATCAGATTCACCGGTGTCTTTATAGAACTAAAAAGAAAGATAAATATATGTTTTTCATTTGCTAACCGAATGAAGTTTAAATAAGAGGCAGCCAATATTAAATAGACTGACATGAAGATCTTCAAATAGTGTATCCCCTAGAGGTTCAAAACAAATATATAGTTATTAGAAAAGGATTTTTTTGAGAGTTGTTATGCAATCTGAAACATTGCAACTGACTTTCATAAATTTCTACTGATTCTAACAGTACTGACATATACAAATAGAGAAGACACAGAGAGGATGATACATATTTTCATAAGTTTTCAATGTTAACTAATGTTGTGTCCCTGTGTTGGTGTCTCATTGGCGTGTACCCTAAATCTCCATGCTATCAATAACCAGGTTGGACATCATCCTCCTCCTCTGATAAATATATTGAAAAGTCTAATCACAAAAATATTGAATGCTGCGGAAAATTCAATCGTAACGTCACTAATCAAACTTCAAATTCAAATGACAAAACACATCAAATGAATGAACAACTGTCATATTTTTGACTTGGTACATGCATTTTCAAATGTAGAAAATGGTGGATTAAACCTGGTTTAATAGCGCTAAAATCGCTCAATTATATATCAAATTCCGTTATATTTACAATGATGTGTGAACAAAACAGACATAATAAATATGGGTACAGCAGGCATCACTGTGTTACAATCTAAAAAAAAACCAATCATTTACAAAAAAAGCACAAAAGCATCTATCAAATTAAAAATCACATTCATTGCTACGTGTTTCTGACAGTTCACAGCTTCATTTGCATTTTCATTTATATATTAAATTTTTGATACAATCCTTATAAAATGTCAAATTCTATCAAACATTTTATCAATATCCTTTAAATACAATTGAGTGTTATCATAATGATACTGATTTTTAAGAATTACATATAAAAATTGCCTGAAAATCTATAACACTGTAAATTCAGAAATCAATGTGAGGTTTTATTATTGCTAAAAATGCAACAGACTTGTAAATGCAATAATTTGAACTCGCATTTTGAAATATTTTATATGAATTGAACAGGATTTTTCAAAATCGTTAAAATTGAAATTGCATTTTGTCTAAAAAGACAAAATCGCAATAATAAATGCACACGATAATTTCTTAATTTACAGTAATACACAAAAGGTTACATACATCAGCACATTCTTGACACCAAAAAGCTTTCAGTTTCCTTCTGTCCTCTTTACCACGGACAACATCAACATAGGCATAGGCAGGCTCTGTAGTTATCTTTGGACGACTGTAACAATGAAAATAAACAAATACATTTTAAATCATTTCTCATAATGGAGATCAATCAAAAAAAGTAATCTTAGAGATACATTTAACATGCTTGTCATTCTTGTAAACAAACTATAAAAAAAGAAGCTTACATGTGAATCTTTACCCGAAATTCTCAAAAACCCTTCAATTTGTAAAAGATGGGCATGATGGGTGAACCAAGCTTTTCATGATGTGGCCTATAGTGAATATTAGGGATGTTTTTTTTTGTTTTTTTTGTCTCATTGTTGAAGCATTTTTGTGACCAGAATTGCTTACATCCACATCTTTTAAAATCCTTTCAATTGTTGTCACATTTGCAATCTTATTACATCTCTTTATTTTTATTTTGTATAAATTTTCTTCTACCAGTATGCAAGATTTGTAAGACTAATATTTCTTGCAGTTGCTAATTAGCTCTAATGTTTAATTCATACAATAACTGGAACAGACAAACAAACCAATAAATGAATATATTTTATTTCATATCTCCTCCATCATAAAACTGGAACATAGTACACGGATACCCCACTCACACTATCACTGAAATAGGGATAAAAACTCTTATTTGGCATTAGAATTAGAAAGATCATATAATAGGGAACATTTGTACTAAGTTTAAAGATGTTCTGACCTCAACTTCATCAATAATTACCTTGACCAAAGACTTTAACCTGAAGCTGGACAGAAGGAGGAACAAACAGATGGACAAACGAATGGACACACAGACCAAAAAACATAATGCACCTACAATAAAAAAAAAATCTTTATCTACTTCATTAGGTAAACTTTAAAAATATCCAATAAATTTCCAGAAAATAATACATACACATCAAAACTATCATCCATCTGTTTGTTTATCTGTGGTTCTTCTGTTTCCACGTCTTCTGTGTCTGTAAAGATAGAAAAATATCCAGTAAAACATTGTTTCTTAGATCATATATACAAATTAGTCTATTCACATAGCTATTTAAAAATGAAGTTCTAAAATTGTATAATTCATGGGTGGTCTCCCTTTCTTTAAAAACAAAATATGATCTGAACAAGTCAATTAATGTGAGAGGTGAAAAATACTTGACTGGTTGTCAATATCAACATGATAAAACTGGCCAACTCTTAAAATAATAAATGAGAGGATAAGATCTTTACTTACAGAATTCATGAAAATTCTACTCCCACTTACTTCTGTATGCACTGTCTTTAAAAAAATATGAACCATGATTTTCTGTAATGCAATAAAGCTTCAGTGTTCTCCCAAGGATTTTTGGATAGCACCACACTCATTCTCAATTTAGGGTCGCAATTCTATGTACCGCAGTGTAAAAGACATATTCAACCAGAGATTTGTATATTTTTATATATAGTTGGATAGGGAATACCGGTGCGGAGATAGAAATAATTGTTTTTCACATGTAACTCTCACAATTTAAACAAAATTCAGCTTTATGAACGTCAAAAACAGTATTTACGTTACTGTCCACGGCAAGGTATCAAATTATTAAAATCTCAGTCTCGTGTTATTTGAGTTATTTGTGCACAACAAACTCTGCAGTTATTTGAAGAATGATCATACTTTTCAACTGATACTTGTATAATGCATACATATAACACATTTTAAAAATTAGATTGAAACGAACTCTAAATTTCATGTGTCACCAAGACCAAACTATTTGAATATTGTGTTTCTTAAACGAAGTTAGCACTGCATTAAATGTAGTTATAGTAAACAAAACTTATTTGTTTTATTCCTTAGACATATTGTTTAAGCTGACAAATATCAAATATAACAAAATTGTTCAGTTCACTTTGATTTTGCATTTTTTTCCATACCAAGGATCATGGTTATAAAAACAGGAGATATTTACGTGTTGCACGACACAATAATAACACACATCCCAAATGTCAACAGCTCTTAGTTATTAGAAAGGTGGAAGTATATGTACAATTTTTACATCTGTACTGTCTTCTACATAAACAGTAAGTATTAACAACGAATGACTATCCAGCCAAAAATATTTACGTTACCGATATTTACGATACAAAATATACCTTTGGAACGGACCCAGGTACTGATCATCATTTTAGCACTTTTCAAAAACAGCGTCTATGACGTCATTGTTTAACACGTTGTTTACAAGATTTTATGGCGTTACATATCCATACATGACAGTAGAGAGATAAAAGCAAATAGAAGAGCAAGGTAACTATGACAATGTTTGATATTTATTTTTTCTTACGTTTTGATATAAACTGATGAAGTAGAAGTTTAATTGTGTTCCATGCTTAGTTCTTGTCATTTTCAAATACACTTTTTGTACTGATCATTTACACAAGTTAATTGAATGAGGAAAGTATTTACGTTACGATTGGGTAACGTAAATATTTTACAAATTATAACTGAATTATAAAGTGAATACAATAAAAAAACAAGTTGTCTTTGTGATTTTAAAGTTGGTTTATAGATATATGATGCTAGTTTCAGTAGTTAAACTTAATAGAAATGAATGTTTTTCTACTATAGCTTCATTAAAAAGATGCGTAGTAATGCTAGAATTGTCGTGGAATTTCACCATAAGTTAAGCAGTCAAATCAATAAAACGTGCTAAAAATGCATCTCAACATTTATAATATGCTATATCAAGATAACAAAATGAACAAAAAACATTACATACAAGTTTACCAATTACTACACCTAATCTGCTTTTGGGTCTAATTGTAACGTAAATATCAAAATTTGATTATTGCTTAAAGGTAAATTTTTTATTACATAATTATAACATACATTGTGTTTACCTAACTAGACCTTCTTATTATTCATATCTTCGTTCAAAACAAAGTGTTTGCTAATATTGTTCATATTTTGATTTCACTAAATTAACATAAAACTAGAACATTATAGTTCAATTTGATGCAACATGTACTCCTTTTTCAGGTATACATGGCCAAGTCACGAAGTCAAATCCAAAAAGAGTACAGAGAAAGAAAGAAATTGAAAGATGGAAAGAATTATTTAAAGAAAGAATCAGCCAGGGTGATTAAATACTATGTTCCAGCAGCTGAATTGCCAACTAAGGAAAGAAAAAAAAGAAACGCAAGAGCAAAGGTCCACAACCAAACACATAGACGCAAAAGAAATGCAGCAGCGTTGGTTTTGAATGAATCTGTTACAGAAAGCAGTGGTTATGAAAGTATAGGTAGTTCATTGGTGGTAAAGTTGCCACTTGTTGGAAGGAGGAAAGGAGGAAAAAAGAAAAATACAAGAGCTTTAGCTAGAGCCCATGGTGCAATGAAGCGTTTGAAAGTAGAAAAGGAAAAGCTTCTGAAAAAATTAAAAGCAAAGTCCAGACAACTGAAAAGGCTCAGCACTAAGATTAATACCGGAACTAGAAGGCCATCGGAACCTTGTACACCTAACAGCAAAACTGAATTAGAACTGAGAGAATTAAATTTGACACCCAAAAGAAGGGAGAGGGTAAAGCGAAAGTTAATGTTGAAGAATGTGGTGTTGCACGAAATTTCAGAAGCAAGAGCGTCAACTTCGTCCATGTATGAGAGACAGTCCATAGCTAGACTAGTTTCTGGAAAGTTGTCAAAGAAATACAGACTCAATCTTGCTATAAGTAAAGGAACTGGTATATGTAGAAAGACTTTGACAAAAGTTTCCACAAAGCGGGTTAGACCAGACAGACGTATTTGTGCAGTCAAACAGCTTGCTCTAGATGTCGAAGATTTCATGAGCAGAGAAGATAATAGTCGCATGCAACCAGGAAAAGGGGATGCAATTAAGATTTCGAAAGGAGAAAAGAAGCAAACAATTATTCTAACAAATTATCTTGCTGATCTACATAAGAAATTTTCTGCAGAAAACCCTCAAGTGAAAATTTCGTTGGCAACCTTTTGTCGTTTACGTCCACGCCATATCTTAACAGCAAAGTTCATATCCCGAACATCCTGTCTATGTATAAAACATCAGAATATGGCCCTCAAGTGTCAGACACTTAAGAAATACAACATTTTCGTAAGAGAAAATCCAGAACACTTAATTGGTCAAAGTCTTGAAATAGAGCGTTCTATGGACCAGCTGCTAGAAAATCGAGTGGCTTATCGAGTATGGAAACAAGTCGTTGTGGAAGATAAAAAGAAAATGAAGATTATAGAAAATACAGTAGAGAAAAATGAATTTATAGAGATGATGAAAGTTGAAATGAATCAGTTTGCAAGTCACGTTGACAGAGTACGGTGTCAATATAGAGAAATCAAAACACTTAAAGATAGCCTTAAAGAGAAAGAAGTTTTAGTCCAAATGGACTTTGCAGAGAACTATTCGTGTAAGTCCCTTGCAGAGGTACAGAGTGCCTATTGGAACCAGACCCCAGTCACCATACACCCAGTAGTTGTATATTTCCGAGGCCAATCAAAATTAGAACACAAAAGCATCGCAATAATTTCTGATGAACTTTCTCATTGTACCAGTACAGTGTGCACATTTCTTGATTCTTTAGTTCCAGTCTTGAAGGAAATCTGTCCAAATGTCGAGTTTGTTCACTACTGGACGGATAGTCCATCAAGCCAATACCGCAATAAAACCATTTTTGACCTCATAGCAAATCATTCATCAGTTTATGGAATTCAGGCCCGTTGGAATTATTTTGAGGCTGGGCATGGCAAGGGACCTTGCGACGGTCTTGGTGGAACAATTAAAAGAATGGCTGACGAAGCAGTGAAGAGAGGAGCAGTTGTTATTCAAGATCCAAAAGAATTTTTCGATTGGTCAACGACTTCAAACATGAAAGAAGTAAAATTTTTGTTTGTAAAGAAAGAAGAATGCAAAAAGAAGCTCGACCAACTGAATAAAATAAAGCTGAGGCCAATTAAAGGAACAATGAAGTTTCATGCTGTAGCCTATGACTTACAGACAGCCGAACTTTGCACGAGAGAAACTTCGTGCTATTGTGGCATATGCTTGAAGGGGAAATTTTGTGAATCATGGAGTCGACAGACATATGACAGTCACTCAAATGATACCAGTCACACAAAAGAAACAGTCAATCAAAACGAATTGCAAGAAAGTAATGAGATCCAAAATGAAGATTTTCATGAAATAATAATAGTAGAAGTGTCAGTGGATGACTTTATTGCATGTGTTTATGAAGGTCAGTGGTACATTGGGAAAATTTTAGATATGGACGACGAAGATGTACAGGTTACCTTTCTCGAAAGAGCGAAAGCTATGTTTAGGTGGCCAACTTCACCTGACACGATATGGTGCAAAAAATCAGACGTCTTCTATAAGCTTGATCATCTAGAGCCTTCGGGCAAGAGTAAACGCTTTTGGAAAATAAGCCCAGAGGACAGAACTAGAATTGAGAACAACTTTGAAGCTCATGAAATGAACACAAATAAATGAAACATATTTGTTGAATCGTTTAAAATGTTTGATGCATAATCTTTGCATTTTGATATTTACGTTACCAATTAAAAATTTGAAATTTTTGTCTCTTTTTTTATGGTAGACAAATGTCTGAGTTGATAAATTCGTTGTACATTCAATATAAAACACTTTCAATGTTTAAAGTCAGAATTTCGGTTTAAAATTTTATAAGTCAGATTATTGATATTTACGTTACATTTACACAGGTCTATGAAAAGTTTAAAATATCTACCATGTAAACATTTCTTTGGGGAAACCTTTATCATATTTCATTGCAATTATTCAAAAAAAGGTATCAGCCATAAATTGTTTACTTACAATGCATTGAACAGAAAAAAAAATAAATCAAAGAAATTGATTTTATAGAGTAAAAGGAACAGCTACAGTTTAAAAACGGACCCAGTTTTGATTAGGCTGATTCGGTCATATGAATTTCGGACCATGGTAACCAGAAGTGAATTTGAAAGTCAAAACTGTTGGTCTATTTAGATAACTCAATATTTTGAAGTATATTGATCAGCATTAGCTTTATTTAATATGTTTAAAACAGTCAGTTGCAGATCACGTAAATATTTTGTCAAAAATTGGACATAAAAGGCTTCAAAACTAAGAACTGGTAATTTTTTTATCCATGTTTGTGAGTAGAAAAGAATTGCAGTTTTGGTTAACAGGTTTATTTAGGTATAATGTATGAAAGGTTTTAATGTATTTTTGTAACCTTTATTACAATGTATTTAAGCATATGCCTTAGCCACCGTAACTTGAGAATGAGTGACCAGGGTAACGCGTGACAAAATGAATTTTACAGTATTTTGTGTTGCGTTGCGTCGCTTATTTTTTTCTTGTTACTTTTTGTCATTACCTGTTTGCCTTTGTTTTGTTTACTGTGGTACTGTGTTGTAGGACTTCTGGTCAGAAAATTATTGGTGGAAAAAGTAAATCAATAAACAGTTTGTATACTTTAATATCTTTGAAGAATAAATAAAAGAAAGCACAATTAGTCTTTAAGCTAAAGTCACTTCTTATATTTTGATCAAGCCATTTTGTCCCAATACTTGCAGTTACACTACACATTCCCCATGTTAGATTTCACCATAACAATGAACTTTGAACAAGATTTGATACAGAACCTTCAGTAAATTAAAAACTATTTTCCATAGTTTTAGACCTGATTCTTTTAGACCACAACAAATTTATTTTTTTGGTTAATATTTTGTATTACAGACATGAAGAGTACTTTATAAGAGTTATCTATTCACAATGTTCATCCCTAGCTACATTTCTGCATTGGAATATATTAGAGTTTTGGCAGCAGGCTGTTAAGTCCTGTTACAGTCAAATATTTTCAATCTAAAAAAATACCAATTTATTATAATATGTCTGTGCATCAATAATGGTATGATTCTCAAAAATAATTTGCAAAATGTTTTTGTTGGTGTGTTCTAAGAATGTTTTTATCCTTAATGTAACATTCTAATATAATTTTGCATTCAATTTGTACTTTATTTTAATTTGCAATGAGAAATTATATGTTAGGAGCATTTATTTGTAATTAGCAAAATCAGGGGAAGTAACTCCACAATTAATTCCTAAACGGCAAATTATTTCGACTTGAGACAGGCGTAATAGGGTTCATTAACAAATGTCTGCTTGTCCCTCACAAGTCTGTTATTAAAATTATGATCTCTTAATTAATTAAAACACAAAAGAATCATGTACATCGATTAAATCCAATCATCAATGTTATTAACCTCAACAGGTAAATCGATCATGTGGTGTAAACAATCCACTTGTCAATACTGGATTAAACTGGTTAGAACTGGTCAATTTTGATGTAAAGTTGAAGTCATCTGAAACTTTGAAACTTTACCGATTTTGATACGATTTTTTTACCGAAAACTTTACCACCACAGAGAAAAATTATACATCGCGGCAAGAACGATACCACCGCGGTAGAAAATTATACATCGCGGGCCCGTGGTCCTTTAAGGGCCTGGGGAGAACACTGAAGCTTAGTTGTCTCATCGTCCTTATCAAGGTTTTTAATAATGCAACAACAAACTCAAGAGTAAATTGCTGCATAGCATGTGTCACAAAAAATATTTGTATGTAAATTAGTATCACCTATTCAACAGCTAATGGTAATAGGGGTATTTCACAATTTTGAAACCAAATTGTTTGCAGTACTTGCATAAATGATCATATGAACTTTATTTTGATAAAGGAAATATTTTAAAGTCCACAGGTACTTTATATATAGTAAAAACAATTTGTTACCTCCAGTTTTCAGTTTTTTCTTTTGTCCCTTTAATCGTCCACCTCCGAATTTAACACTTGTAGAACTGCAAGGAATGGCTTGAGAATCTTCACCAAACTCTATACAAGTTGATGTTTTAGGGAAATCATCGTTTCCATGGAGATCTTCTAATCTGAAATCTTGTAAAGCGTCTATGCAGTCTGTATTTTCCTTCACCCTATTTTCTCTTTTTCCATTGTTGTGTCTGTTTGCCAAGGTCATTTCAAGTTCATCTCCTAGGTCCTGTGATTCAGCACAAAGTTGAGAAAGTTCAATAGCAGGGTCCAAACTGCCATTTATTCTAAATGGGTCAGGATTACCTCCCTTTGGTTTATCATTAATCCTAGATGGAGCCATTGTTTCTTCCATGTCTATGTCAGATAAATGTTTTTCTTCACCAGCAGGTGCAATAGTTTGATCAAGATCTGCTGATTTTCTCAGCTTACTTCTTTTAAATCTAGGTTTTGGCACTGCTGGTTTTTTAAATGGAGGACTATTTTCTTTGGACTCTAGCAATTCATTGTTAGATTGAAGTTTTTCACAAAGTTTTCCTGTAGATTCTTGTAAAGACTGTTCTATAGCCTGCTGTAGATCTGAATCTTGTTTTGTGCCGTTCATAAAAGCTTGACTCAATGAACTTTGTCGTAACTTATTTTTGAACTCCTCATCCATGTTGGAAGTGTCTTTTAATGGTGATTTTTCATGTACTTTTGATTTCCTTTCCCTCATTTTCCAAGAGCTGTTAATGTCAGGTGACTTTTCCTGTGACCTTGACTTTTTCCCTCTGACCTTCCGTGATAATTTTTCAACACTTCTGTCTTTCGATGAATTCAATATTTTGTACGATTGTGATGACTCTGAATCCTCGAACAGAACGTCCACTTCAGGATACCTTTGTTCATTTTCAGAAGTCAAAGGAGATTCGTTGTCAGATGGAATGTCTATTGGTTGTCGTGAAGATCTTGCTGAAATATTTCTGGCCATTCGACCATTACTGACCAATGAAGGTGATGAAAACTCAGGACTGGAATGAATATGAACAGTTTCTCCACTTATATCATCTGTTAAATTTGTACAATTGAGGTTTGATGTTTTCTTTACAATTTTACGATTTTTCAGTGGCACCAATTTGAGTGGGCTATCATGCTGAGATAATGTTTTAGCTTTAGTTTGTTCTCTTCCAGGATTGACTTGCTTTAACATGTGAGAAGGATCACTTTTATTTTTCTTCAAATTAATTTTTCTTCCTTCAAATTCCTCAGACTGTTCACCTTTATTCAACTTTGTCTGGTCCAAATCTGGACTGCTTAACATACTATGAAGCCATGACCTATTGACCTGCTTTTCCTTTTGACCTTGATCTTGAATTTTCAATCCATTGTCTTCATTTTCTGATGAAGAACTAGTATCCATAGCAATTGTCCATTTATTTTTCTTAATTCCTGTGAGATTTTTGGCGTTGTCAGCTTTTTCGTCACATACTGTTTCTTCTTCCTCTTCAAATAAATCAGCGTCAAATAAACAGGTCTCTGGGACAATAATATGGGGCCTCTTTTGCAAGTTATCTTTCCTTGATGATTTTCCCGTAATTCTTTCATTATCGATACCATCTGAATGCATCTCAATCATTGTTTCTTCCATTCTTGGTCTTTTCTGTTCGGGTGAAGGGTCCTACAAAATAACAGTTCAATGTTTAATTTCAGAAATTATTGTTATATTCTTATCATTGTGTAAATTGCAACAGGATATGCTTAGTTAAAATTAATCAATCTTAAAATTTGTGTCCATTGTTCAACCAATGGTTTTCATTAATGCATGTACACAAAAACTTCTGAATTAAAAGTACATAATATACGATAGGTTTTGAAGATTTTTGCTTTTTACTTGCCTACGGTGATAGGGGAAACAGAGTGGAATCACTATAGGAAATTCCCTTTAGTATATATCCTCTAATTTAAACTGAGGTTTCTCTTGGCTTATTTGATCATAATAAGCATAAGAATCAAACCTGCTATACATTGGCTCATCAGTACAAATTTTCTCCAATTAGTCAAATGTAAATGACACTAATGAGACAGCAATCCAGGAATATAAAACATCAAAAATCATGTAGGTAAAAAAATTACCCCAAACAATATATAAAACTAATGTCTAAAGATACAAAATGTAATACATTTATTTACATATTATTTTGATAAATAAAAAGTCCTTGGTACAGAAAATATAGTTTAAAAGTAAAAAAACACAATAAATCACATCATAAATCGAACATATGTATGCTGGTTTGCAAAAGAGGTGATCTTCTAATGGGACATCATCAGACATGAACGCATTTTTTCCGGACATCACAATAGAAAGTTCAGAAGAAAGCAAGAGAATTTGACGTCACAATCAAATTTTGACCAATGAAGAAAGGAGATGAAACGAACCACACATTGATTCAATAAAAATAATCAATACATTGCAATAGGTCAGAGAAAGGACAAATTGTTAAAGTATTGGAGAAATATATCTAGCTTTCGTTTTACTCTTTGGTTGTATTGACAAATTCCAAATTTCCATTCTCAATTTTATATATGCTGGTTTCACGATATTTGTACATGATCTAGGGAATACCTTCCGATGAACATGCAGTGAACCCATATTATTTTTTTTCTTTATACATTTCTACCAGTTTCAACCATATGAAAAGTATGAGGAACCGGATGTTCCACAGGGCGCATCTTGGTACGACCGCAGTCAGAGGTTGAACATGAACAGTTGGGGTAAGTATGGACACAACATTCAAGCTTAATACAGCTCTGAATTTGGATTGTGATAGTTGACACAGAATAGGTTTCTGATACAGAATAAATGTAATCTAAGAAATTAAAAAAAAATAATTGGACATTTACCTATTATTGTCCAATATCCAAAATGTAAGTATATGTTTAGATTCAGCATATCAAAGAACCCAAAGAATTCAATTTTTGTTAAAATCAAGTTAAGTTTAATTTTGGACCCTTTGTCCTTAGTGTAGACTAATTTGAAAACAGGACCAAAAATTAAAAATGTAAATACACTGTAAGATTTAGCATATCAAAGAACCCCAATACTTCAATTTTTGATGAAATCAAACAAAGTTTAATTTTGTCTCATTTTGACCCCAAATTCCTGAACTGTTGGGGAAAAAAATACCAAAATCAATCCCAACCTTCCTTTTGTGGTTATAAACCTTGTGTTAAAATTTTATTAATTTCTATTTACTTAAATACTAAAGTTATTATCCTGAAATTTACTGTTTTTGGACGACGATCTGACAATGCAGAAGTGTTTATACCAATATACGACCAAATTATTTTTTTAATTTTGCGGTCGTATAAAAATTAACTCTATTGGTCATCCCCCTTAAATAAAATACCTCTGAATATCTGCTTCTCTTTTTGTTCCTTGGTAGCCTCAGTTTCAAACTTTTATCTAGCCTATCAGGACTTGGATCCTCCTCTATTTTGTCATGTGACTTCCTATTGGATTCTACAGTTGCATGTCCATCGTCAGAACCAGGCTGTTGTTTAGTCTTGTGTGGTGTATATTTACTTGTAGAATCTGGGCTTGATAATGCAGTGTTCAAATTTCCATTTCTATGAGAGGAAAAAGTTGATGAAGTGATATTGTTAGTTACACAGGGTGCAATTGTCCTAGTATTTGGAATTAATAAGGTCAAGAAATTTGTATCTAGTGTGGCAATTTTAGCCTATAAATTCCCATATTAAAACAGTTGCACACTATGTAGCAAATTTATCCTGATTTTGTTATCACAACCCTTATTACATGTATTATAAAAAATTCAATTATAAGGACACCAAATTTATTTAGATATTAAATCTAAAACTCTAAAAAATGATAGGACTATGGAATAAGGGAGATAATTTGACTTGACTTTATAAAAAAACAATTGTGAAGGTTCCATGATTTGTTATTTATTAACTTTCCGCATGCACTATGGTATATCAATGTACAATATATATACATGATATATGCTTGACATAGTCTGATGTTTAGCCAGTATCTTTAGAAATCCCAAACAATAGGGTCTTAAACATGTCAAGGTAGTACATACCACTACAGGGAGATAACTCTGAAAAATTAAGCTTCTCAATGATCAAAAGTAGTGTTTCTAATTAAATTCTTCCGAAAAGTGTGTGGTTCTTTTTTTTTCTTCAAATTTTTATGTTTTTCAAAGGGTCAAAAGAAATATTTTGTAAAATTTTATTAATAAAAAATAATCCAAACTAATTTTAGACAAGGTGTTTGATACCACCTTAAATGTAGATGATTAGAATACCTGCTGAACAGCTGATCACAGGTGAAACAAATTAAACCAGATCAAGGACACAAGTGAAGCTTGTTAAATTAAATAGTGTACATTTCAAACTGAACTTTTTGTCAGATATATTTTGATTTACTAACATTTGTAGATTTTGTTTTCATCCATCTTCAAATTACTTACAAGTGTCCATCTGTATTACAATGTTTTCTTCTTTCTAGTTCTTTTATTCTATTTTCTGAAAGAAAAAATATTTCTTCATATAATTTTAATCATACTTTTCAAGCTATAAATTACTAATTCTGTTAACAAATGCTTAAAATAAATTTTACATCAAAGTGCTAACAAAACAAAACATTCCCCTGCTTTCTCATATGAAATGGTGATGTTTGTGGTACTCATAGAAGTTTTGCCATGCAAATAAACAGGACTTTTCAGATGAAATTAACAAACATTGAAGAAAAGAAACTTAATACTGAAGAACACCAATGCCTAAAACAGATCCTAAAAATAAGATGGCAAAGTAAAACATCAAACAAAACAGTAAACGAAATAGCTAACACCAGAAACATCAGTTGTGAAATCAGAAGGAGACGGTGGACATGGATAGGACATACATTAAGACGTGAGAGAGACAACAACAGCTATATAGCTCTACAATGGGCACCTGAAGGGAAAATAACTAGAGGAAGGCCAAAAACTTCATGGAGAAGAACAACAGAGAGAGAAAGGAACCAACAAGGATGGACAGTTGGAATGTAGCCAGAACAGCGGCAAAAGATAGAAAAGGGTGGAAAAACAGCGTGGAGGCCTTATGCGACTTCTGGCGCGGAGAGAATTAAGGTTAAGGTAAGGTTTCAGATGAAAATAAAATATCCCAGCATATTGGTGCTTTGCTTTGTGTGTTTTGTTTGCTGTGAATGTACTGTATTAACATACACATTTTATACATCATTTTACCTAAATAAGTTATATGGTTATCTTTCTGTGTTAGTGTATTCTCATACACATCTTTAAGTGTCTGTATGGTGTGCTGGAAACTACTACATGCTGTACATCTATCATTTCTCTGATCTCTGAAATAGAACAAGTTGAACTGTTATCTATAGCTCCAAAATAGTACAATATCCTAGTATCTACAAAGTTGATGAGCAATGACTGTCAATCACCATCACACAGTATAGCAATCTCACATCGTCACATGTGAATTTTATTTTTAATTTCTAAAAATCCCTGATTTTAGTTCCTAAAAAACTGGAAGGAAAATAACATACACAGCCATTATTTTAAGTATTCATTAAACAGGAAGTTGTTAAATCTGCATTACACAATATAGCATGCTCATGTACATGTGCATCTGGATACCAAATTGGTTTTGATTTGTAGTTCCTTACATGCCTGAAGAAAACAAAATTTTATGGGATAGACAAACACAACTAGTATACCTAATCCTCTTTTGAATCACTTTTGAGTGTACTGAAATAAAGTTTTTAGCACTACATTTTGTATGCATTATATAATGTTATACAGTACCATTTTCTTCTTTTGCTTTCATTTACCATGTTTACTTGAGTTTCTAATTTACTTTAATATTAATTATGTTTCACTATATATAGACAAATTTATGTAAATGTCTGTCAGTCCATGAAGAAGAATATAATAATAAAAACTTGAGAACTTATAAAACTAACTCATTTTGCTTTGTGTTTGGAATCTAGTAAAATTAGCTGAATCACTTTGTGTGACCCAGGAAACAATGTTGTGCAGTTAGTAAAACAATCACCTGTTGATAATCTGCCTTAAACTATCTACTTCTCCTTTTAATTTATTATTCTCTTGTGTATAGGTCTCAACTTCTCTTTTTATATTTCTGTATTCCTCCTGATACCTGGAAAATAAAAAAGTTTAAACTTTTAATATAATTAAAGAACCTTAGTGAGCACGCTAACATATCCCACGTCCCCACATTGTCATTGGAGAAATTAAATAAGTGTAAGAAAAAAAATTGTATAAGAAAAATTCATTTCCTGCCAATATGCACATCTAAATAGTATGTCCTTATTATCTACAAAATTTCATGAAATTCTGTTGACTGGTTTCAGAGGAGTTGAGATGACAAACTGTTGCAGAAGTACATTAAAGTAAATAAGTTCAAAGGGGCGTAACTCTTAGAAAAAAAATTGAATTGCAATTTCCCGTCGATATCCACAACAACATAGTTTGTCCTTATTATCTGAAAAGGTTTCTTGAAATTCTGTTGTGTGGTTTGAGAGGAGTTGCAATGACAAACTGTTGCAGTAGTACTTTAAAGCAAATAAGTTCAAAGGGGCGTAACTCCTAGAAAAAAAATTGAATCACAATTTCCCGTCGATATGCACATCTACATAGTATGTCCTTATTATCTGAAAAGGTTTTGTGAAATTCTGTTGAGTGGTTTGAGGGGAGTTGCGATGACAAGAAATAGGACTGACGGACAGACAGACGGACGGGTCAAAAACATTATACCCTTCGCAACTCGTTGCGTGGGGTATAAAAAAAGGTGATGCTATATAATGTATATAGATATAAGATGATGTGGTATGACTGCCAATGAGACAACTCTCCTTCCAAGTCACTATTTATCAAAGTAAACAATTAAAGCTCACAGTACGTCTTCAACACGGAACCTTAGCTAACAACGAACAGCAAGCTATAAAAGCCCTCCAAAAAATAACTAGTGTAAACTCATTCAAAATGGAAAACAAAAGGGAAATTTCTGTTTATTGTTAATTAGTTAATATTCATGTCTTTTTACTTTTATGGTTCTGTGGAAAGACCTATTGTATTTGTTTTGATTGGTCTTAACCACCAAAATAATGTCATTCTTGTGTGTAATTTGTTTCGTCACATGATGCTTTGAGATTTGAAATATATGTTATTGTATATTTTATGCACTTTTAATTTTGACCCTGCTTTTCAATCAGAACAGTTCTTTGTAAGAGTTATCTCCCAAAACACTGTTTGTCTGGCGTGCCCATTTCCTTCCCAACTCTAAAAGAAATCATCAAATTTTATTTTTCTATATGCATTGTTGAATCCTCAAGATGCTTCATTCTATATTAGAGAACCTTAGTGAGCATGCTCACATACCCCACATTGTAATTGGAGAAATTAAATAATTGTAAGAAAAAATAATTGTATAACAAAAAGTATTGAATAATAATTTCCTGTCAATATGCACATCTACATAGTATATATCTCCTTATTATATACAAAGTTTCATGAATTTTGTTGTGTGGTTTCAGAGAAGTTGAGATGACAAACTGTTGAAGTAGTACATTGAAGCAAGTAAGTTCAAAGAGATGTAACTCCTAGAAAAAAATTCAAATGTAAGGAGTAGGTTCAGTAAGACCCCTTTTTGGCCCCAAATATAGCAGTTTTAGAAAATTGTGAATATGTAATCGTTAAGATATTTTTTTAAAACAAAACTGCTTCTGCTACATAAATATGCGCTGTTTTTGACAATGCAATGCACATATATCGAGTACAAGCATCATTAAGTCGTGCTAAGTTACTGAAATCTTCACAATTTGATCATTTTAGTTAAATTTTAGACGTTTTCCTTCTTAAATGAAAGTGGCCGCATTCGTGTTCATCCATAATATTGGAATGTAAGTTGTATTTGGTGATAATACATAATATATATAAAGGTTGAGGATGAACACGGATGCGGCAACTTTCATTTTTGACAAAAACCATCTGAAAAGTGACGATTTTTGGCATATTTGATAGATTTTTCATATTTTAGCTTGAATCGGAGCGTTTTTAATGACGTAATCGCTCAAAATCTTTTCCATAAAGTAATTGAATCAATTGAAATAGAGACTTAAGTGTTTAAAAAGTGTCTTAAATCTTTCGTTAGTTGAACTTGAAAATTGAGGCCGAAATCAGGCCTTACCGGACCTACTCCTTTCCTGTCGATATGCACATCTTCATAGTATGTCCTTATTATCTAAAAAGGTTTCATGAAATTTTGTTGTGTGGTTTCAGAGGAGTTGCTATGACAAACTGTTGCAGTAGTACATTAAAGCAAATAAGTTCAAAGGGGCTTTACTCCTAGAAAAAAATTTGAAACGTAATTCATGAAATTCTGCTGTGTGGTTTGAGAGGAGTTGGGATGACAAGAAACAGGACTGACAGACGGACTGACAAACAGACAGGTCAAAAACATCATACCCTCTGCAACTTCGTTGCGTGGGGTATAATTAAGGGAAGTGATACTGTGATTTCATATGAGTTATTTCCCCTTTTGTATTTGACATAAGTGATATGCAAATGTTTCTCATAAAAGTTAAGTCGTAGAAACCTAGGGTATCTTGATTTCAGGTCCTTTGTCTATCAATAAGAAAATGGTGTCAAGGTCAAAGCACAAGATCATTTTTTTTAAATTTGCCCTTTGCTATACTATACTATAAAAGATAGACATAGAACTGATGCTTAATGTTTGGAATAAGTGCAAAGAAAGCTATGATTAAATGCCAATAAAACTTTCAGTAAACTAGAAGTTGTTTGTTATTAATTATACTTATTTCTAAAATGTAAAATAATTAATGACTTCTTGATACTAGCCTTTGCTTCTGCTTTTGTAACGTAGTAAATCTTTCTTTCCACTCAGCTATTTGTTCTATGTAATCTGTAATGAGAAGCATATCTTCTATCAGCTGGTATCATAATCAGGTACACACATGTTGTAATCAAGATTAAGTACATGTATATATTGCAAATCATGA
Source organism: Mytilus trossulus (assembly GCF_036588685.1). NCBI lineage: Eukaryota > Metazoa > Mollusca > Bivalvia > Mytilida > Mytilidae > Mytilus > Mytilus trossulus. The sequence continues at coordinate 1,964,556 of NW_026963296.1, forward strand.
TTCGCTCTTTGGATATTGTAATCATGCTTAGGTACATGTATATTGCAAATTGAGATTAGCGCTTTGGATATTGTTATTTTGATCAGATAAATCATGATTTAATAGATGTAGGTGTATTGTGAATCATGATTAGGAACACAAATGTACATGATTATTGTAAATCATGATAAGGTGTTTTATAAATCAATATAAGGTGCATGTATATTGAAAATATTGATTAAGTCCAACTACATGCAGTCTTCACACTTAACCACAGGCCCTGCAACCCAGGCTTGTAAAGTTGATCTTGGGCCTGTACAAAAATCATCTCTACCGGCCAACAGAATCTATCTAACTCAAATCTTCTAAAAGTTAAACCTCCAGCCTGTAAATTTATAGGTTTATTGTGAAAACTGCTCATGTTCATGTACAAATGTACTTTAAATTCAGAAATCCAATTACTTCGATTTTGTCATTTTAGATTACTGTGGATTCATTATTATTCGTGGTATGATAATTTCTGACAGTAAATCATGAAAAGGTACATGTATATGTATATCATGATCAAGAACATGTTTCTTATCAGAGTCATTGCATTAATAAATAGGTAAGCACAAACATAAGTTGGCTGATCATGCTTAAAACTTCAAACAATGCATTATCAGTCAATAGAACTTGGGCCTAAAATAAGTTATTGTTTGTTTCCCAATCCCCACCAACCCTGCAAAAACGGTCCTACTCATAAAATTTTATTGTCCAAACTTAGTCAAATATTATTTTATTCATTTCCGATTTTCATGCTAACCAGATCAACCGGCATTGTTTTAGCTTTTAGGAAAAAATATAATTATTTCCCTACCTACATACCCACACCTGGCTTGGCAGGGTCGGGATTAGGGAAACAAACAATATATTAATTTAGGCCTTGTATTAATCATGTGACATTTTGTTGATGTACGACTTAGTTATTCTGATTAAATGCAAATTCTATTTAATCTTAGTTTGCAAGAATCTGATAACACTTTGTTTACTTTTTGTTTTGGTAATTATTACATCAGCCTATGAAATTTCAATCTTCAAAATTTGAAAGTTGAGTATTGATCTGACAAAACCAGAGGACCATGAAAGGTTTTTAAAGCAGAAAGTTACGACAGGAGCATTGTCAGATCTTTGTGAGCAGATTGCATGCAAGTTAATGCATTTTGCACACGGTAGGGGTATTTCTCATTGTTGACAGCTGTATGGTTGCCTATAATTACTTACATGATCCACTTCATTTGATCTTCGGTGGATAGTTGTCTGATTGGCAATCATACTACATGTACTATGTGATGTCTCCTTATTTTCATTTTAGTTACCGAGAGAAATTACAAACAAGATAGAAAAGTGTCTAACTTGCAATCTCAAACCCTTAGAAGCGATGATATAGTAAGATACATGACATATATATCTATATTGCAGTAAAATAAGAAGAGTTAAAGACATGTGGTATAATTGAAAATGAGACAACAAACCATAAGAGACCAAATGACACAAAAATTAACAATTATAGGTCTGTACAGTCTTCAGCATAAGCAATAAAATTGAGAATGGAAATGGGGAATGTGTCAAAGAGACAACAACACGACCAAATAAAAAACAACAGCAGAAGGTCACCAACAGGTCTTCAATGTAGCATGAAATTCCCGCACCTGGAGGCGTCCTTCAGCTGGCCCCTAAACAAAAAACCTATACAGTACTGATACATTTCAGTTTAACATGTACTAGTCTTTATTTTTTTCAATTTATTAATTGAAAAGGTAATAGCCAAACCCTGGTATCAAACATATGCCCAGAAATACATCATTTGATACATGTAAATAAAATGAATAGTTTGGTTTGCTTTATCATGACTAAGGCCAAATGAAATAAAATGTGTGTTTCCTTTTTCATCTGAAAAAAAATAAGGTAGGTACAGTTTGTAGGAAGGGAATTTTTGTTAAAAAAACAATTTTTGTTTACATTGAGTCTATGAGAGAGAAATAAACAGTGTTTTTCGCAGGGCCTTTTAGCACCATGGAAATGTAATGCTAAAATTTTAAATTTGATGCTACAATGTATCTAATGTGGTTTTCTTATAGATTATGGTATGGACGTCATCTTATAACTTTTAGAAACAAGATGATATTTCAATTTCACCTGTTTACATGGATGCTAAATGAAATATTTGGGGAGAACACTGATTTAATTGAGCTTTAATCTTACCTCGACTTTTTCTGTTGTGGAAATTCAATGCCTCTATAATGATGCCCTTAAATGTCTTTTCTTCTGCTGCCATCCTATAAATAGAACTTAGATTTTTAAAAATTAGTCATAATTATTTTTTCCTACAAAAATTTATGTAGTGACTATCAAAATGTACCAAGATTCAAAACGATACATGTAGATCTTTCCCATGAGGGCACTGCATCGTTACGAAACTTGGTACATTTTGATAGCACTATATATATATATATATATACAAAAAAAATACAACTGAATTTATTATTATACTTTGACAATTTTTGAGACTAGTCTCTGTTATCAAATAATACTGCAATTGATTGAAAACAATGATCTTGTTATTCTACTTTGCAAATCAACATGATCAAAGGGAAACTAAGAAGAATAAGTTGTGGCAATATAAATAAAAGAATCATTCAATTTTTCAACAAACTTAAACATTTTCAGTTCAAATGATAAACATTATTCAACTATCATGACTATAGGGGGGAGGGGAGGGGGTTGGGGTTAGAACCTTTATCAGGACTCAGAGGTTTGGTGTTTTTAAGATCAGGATTTACCCTGCCAGGATGGTGGAATTCTTTTTACCAATTTCAGATGTCAGGATTTCAATTTATTTAAATTCGGGGCCTTGGGATTTTGTGTTTTTCAACCCAGGATTTCGGGATCAGGACCCCTCCTACCCCCTCACTATAGACAACAAATAGAAAAAGAATAAAAAAATCACGGCGAATGGACCCTGGGCAAACAGGTATTATTTCGTCAGGTACCATACTACGGTAAACGTGAATCAGGGCAAACAGACCCTGATTGGGAAAAGCCATGGTCAATTTTTTACTGTATGGCCTTCCTGCATGCTCTTATTTACCTGTACCAGCTTACTGACTTAAGATGCTAATCCAAATTTTTGAATTGAGATGTCAATGATGTGTGGGATTATATAGAAAAATTCTTCAGGACACAGAAAAAATATTGAACTCAAAAATAATTTGACTAAACTTTAGAAAATTTGTATGAAAAGTAAGCCCTTTGACGTGTTAAATGAAATTTTAGGTATTTTATGTAAACAAATTAAAGTGAAACAGTAACAGTTTTAATGATGCCCCAGTTACAATTGCTCATTGACCATTTATTTTACTTTTTTAGATTTTGGAAATGGCGCCGGAAACGCTTTATGTAAATATTTTACGACCATGCAAAAATATTATATTTGGCAAATTATTATCATATCGCACAAATAATTAAAACATATAATCTCGAAAGATCTGATATCTTAATTCTGAAAATTAAACGGATGTTTAGGGCAGCACTCAGATTTACGACAAACAGAAATTGTAAGATTGCCGGAAGTGAACGGGTTGCTAATGCTAATCAAATTTTGGAGTTTTTTCAGCTGCATTTTCTACTCGTAGCATCCTTTCTTACAATTGAAATTGATTAAATTAAATCTCCAGGTAAACAATAGTTTTGAAAAAGTCCAAACATACGTTTGACATTCACATTTCATAAAATTAAATCGGAATCTTATGCCAGGTGTCCCAATCATTTGACAAAAGACATTTAATCATGTCTTATATGCGACAGGTGCTAGTTGATGCGTCATCCTTTTTAGGCACTAGGTCACAGAATCAGAAGCAGATGATATGATGAGGTCCCAATTTGGCAAATTAACGCTCCTTCCTTTTGATAGAGTTTCCTGTCAGAGTGGGGACAGGACCTTTATCGGGACTCCAGGATAGGGTGTTTTTAAGGGTATCAGGGTATAAAAGTCTATTCCCGTCCAATACACTTTGGCACTCTTCACGTTTGCACCTGGCACATTCATACCCTACACGTTGGCACCCAATTTAGAGCAAATTCTATTTGAATAATTAAAAAATCAAGATTGTGGTTTAAATTTTTTAAAAGTTCAGGAATGATTCCAGGTGTTTTCAAATGGGTCCCTTGAACATCAAATTGGGAATTTTTATCCCTATTGGGAATTTTTTCATGCATAAAATGTAAGACGCAATCATATAATTTTCCTGTAAAAACGGAAAATGTATATTAAGTTTAACTTCTGCACTGATTTAAGAAGTTGTAACATTTTGAATAACTATGAATGGGCTACTGATTATGATATATATGGTTCTGATCTCATAAATAAGATCACCAGATTACTTGAAAGTTATTGGATTGAGACCAGGGAAGTTGTATTACATGAATATCATTGCACATGATGCACTAGTCCAAATAATTATGAAGTCTTGAAAGCCTATTATATATTTTTTTTCTTTGACGCCTTACTTCGAAGTAACCTAGGCATATTACATATACATAAACATATATACCAGCTAACATTAATCTATGGCAAGCCGTTTTACTATTTAATCAAATGTCAAGATATCTCATGTAATATATAAGATATCTCATTTAGTATATACATGTAAGATATCTTCTAAGTATAGATTATAACATGCCCTATAACATGCCCTTTTCCATATTGGCCCTGGTATCATCCCAAGACTCCCATATCGTCCTCGAGGCTTCGGCCAAGGGCTATATGGGTCGAGGGATGATACCAGGGACAATATGGAAAAGACATGTTATAATCTTTTTATCACATATTTAAGTTCTGCCAAAAAGAGAAAAATGAAACATAACAGGTAAAATCTTAAACATTTCATCACAAAAGTGTTATCAATTGTCGTTAAGGATGCAATGACGTGACGTCACTTGGAATGAGGGCACAATATGAATATACTGTTTTTTGCCCCGGCAATTTTGAGGTTATTGCATATGCAAAACCTAAGGTATTCATAACAAATATGTGATAATATCAGATTATTACATGGCATTTTTCATATCGCATGTATTATCAGCCCAAGGTTCAATATCAGCCCAAGAGCCACATGGCTCGAGGGCTGATATTGATCGAGGGCTGATAAAACATGCGATATGAAAAATGACATGTTATGATCTTTTTATCACATGCTTCAACAAAGGAGAAAAATAACAGTTTCATATATTGATCCTATTACGTGGTTCCCAAATAGAAGTTCAAAGCGTGACGTCGGACCCCAAATTTAGTACATTTGATATGAAATCTTTCTATCATATGCCTCAACAGAAAAGAAAAACATTTTAATAAGGACAGAACGACAAAAAAATAATTCATCAATATACATAATTAACAGTTTGGAAAAGTCAACTTTTTAACTTTCTAAATTATGTTTGAAACTTTGAAAAAATGAATTTATTTAATAATTTGATTGTTGTTTTTTATTTTTTTATTTTACAAAATATACTTTCCAGTATCCAAATAATTGTTCTGTACGCTACTTTGTAATGTTTTTCAGTGAAAACGTAGCATTGAGGTGTATTTTCCGGAATTTGCCGAGTATCACCGGAATGCCATGCAATAACGTTACGGAAAGGCATGTGATAACACTTGAAGCATGTGATAAACTTTTCATATCAGCCCGCTAAGCACCAATTCGAAAAATATGGAATTTACGTTAATTTAATGCTTTTATCATACAGTAAAAATCATATGTTATTTAGTCTAAGTATATGATAATTTCATTTACATAAGATGTCTTATATATCGAAAAAGTCAAAATATAGGACACTCCATAAATATCTATACTTTGCCTATATTTTTCAACCTAGAACGTATAAAATCCTAAACTTTTTTATCTTATTTTCATGAATTGGGAATTTATATTCAAATATTTTTTTGGGGCCGCTGTCTGATTTTAGGGCCGCCAAGCGGCCCTAAACTATATAGTGGAATCATCCCTGAAGTTTGATGAAAATATTGCATGTAATGATTAAGCTTGGTATGATTAAAAGATTGAAGATTTTAAATGAAATGGCTGGATATTAAACATGACATGCAAGAACTATCATTCAGATATTCATGTACATAATTGGCGGAAATCATATATGGTCTGTTTTGTTGTATCTTGTTATACATCTACTATTGTCTACATTGTTGAAATTTAAAGGATCTAAGATCCATCACACAAATTAGTCATTCAATACGGTGCTCATGTAAAAAATATTTTCATGTGCAATTAAAATCTCTGCTCTAACGTCATGAAGGTGGTTTAAATGAAACAAAAAGCAGGAAAGAAGTTTCATATGTATGGGCCATAATTTGTAAATCACCAATAATTCTACCATCTAGAAATGAGTTAGAATGACCCATGTTAAACTACAGAGTTTTAATTAAGGCAATTTAACATATATGCATGTTTAACATATATATATATATGGGCATGTTTTTTTTTTTTTTCATTTGAAACATGTTTCAACAAATTTAATCTTGTTGTCAGTCCAAAGTTTAGACAGTTAACATGGTTAAAAATGAAAACATGTGATGCTCCAGGTTACATTTGTTCTAAATTCCTCTAATTATTTATTTACCTGAATTCTACAGCTTCCAGTCTTCACGTTAAACTTTTGAGTCCACAAACCCAAAGCTCAAATTTTAGAAAATTTTAGTTCATTCTGTTGGATTGTAGAGAAGAATTTTACAAGCCTGAAAGCAATTTTACAAGCCATGGTCGTAGGACTTGTGGTTAATCGTGAAGACTGAGCTTCAATCCATTAATCTATTTTAAAATGACTTTACAATTGTTAATTACTTTTTCCATCATGTCCATGTTTCCATTGCCTTATTTTTTAATCGCTTTTTATAGTTGTGATTTAAACTGAAATATTTGTAAAAATTTTAATTTCTAGAAAAAATAGTATAAGATTTATTACCCCTATGTACAAAAATGATGTAAGTCATATTAGTACCTGTCCTTATTCATGTTCTGTACTACAACAATGTACAATGTAATTTCAATTTACTTGTTATTTTAAGGTTAAATGATGGAGGGTGCCAATACAGACGATGAAGGTTTTACAGATGGAGACAGTCCTGAGGATGTTCCTATGGAAAATGTTCCTGATACTGCAGAGGGTTAGTTTGATAAATAAATTCAAAATTATAAGAATTAGTTATACATTAGTGATTACAATGATGAGAAAAAAACATTTTATTTTGACATGTAAATGAAGTACACTATTGCTATTTACACTTTTTATATCATCTATGATGTACATATATAGTTGAACTTGTGTAAGTCAGATTATATATAGATATGAATATAAGAAGATGTGGTAAACATGTACATGATGTCTACATGTGCCACATACTTTAATTTTACAAAATATCATTTCAGACTTAGTAAACATGATAAAGTTGAAATGTTCTGTTCAGTGGATTGAGAAATGTTTAGTATTTTAACACTTATAGAATACTTTCTGAATTTGAATGAAAATTATTGAAATTTTAGATTTTTTATTTCCGTGCATGGGCCAGGTTTTATCTATTAAAAAAAGTGATTTCCCAGTTTTCTGACAATACCTTGAAATTGCTGTAGCATGTTTTCATGAAACTTGGGTGAATTAATTATATCTATTGATGTTTTCCCCCTTTCCATTTAAATTTTTTAGATTTTACGTTTCTGAGTTATGAAACTCTATTTCTTGAAAAAGTGATAGGTGCATCAAGGCACTCATGACCCAACTCTTAATTGTAAGAGTTGTCCTTCTTAGGTTGATACTTGTTATATTGGTATCCATTGTATAATCTATAATGGCAAAATTATCTTTTTTATTTTGTTTTAGATTGTGAGGATATGACATGTGATGATGCAGGGGAAGGATAAAAATAAAGCCAGCTTTACAAGTTGCATTCTAATTCATTTCTTGTAACAATGCATTGATTCATAAATAAATGTATATTTAATTGAATACTTAACGATTTTGAACTCGCTTATTTTTTTGTAAATTAGTATCTTTTTTCTTTTTTTTCAGATGATGTATTAAATGACAAAAGTGCTTCAGTATACTATACAGTACAGAATACTACTGAAGGAACAAATTATAGCAAACAGGAAGTGGAACAAATGATGAAAATTGACTCCTACCAGAGGAAGATAGATACTTGTCATTTGTAAGTATTTGATTTTATGTTTTATCGCTATTTTGTGCATTTTTCGTTTGATCTTTTTTTGTGATAATTTTCATATCATGCTACTCGCTTGAGATGGAATAATTATCACTAGAAACTAAGGAGGTCACGTGGCGTTGCTAACGAAATTGACATGAACATGATGAAATTGACAACGTCGTCATAGGTAAAATAGCGATTAATAGATTATCATTGGTCATCTCAACTCGATTGCTTTTCTCACTTTCGCTGTACCAGCTCAAGCGAGAAAATCAATCTCGTTGAGATGATCAACGATAATCTATAATTATAGCAGTTCTAAATTGTCAGTTATTAATTGAAAGCTAACATGGCTTACATGCAATTTTTATAGAACCATGGATTATTGAACATGTTGAAGTTGCCTAAATTTCTTTAACAGTATTTTACGTTTTTGACATGGCATCAGAAACTTTTGAAAGTTCAAGATGAGGATTTTTTTTTTTTTAAATAGTGGATCGTCATTAAAACAATGACCATCCACTATTTTTAAAATTTTGATGAGAAAAGGGTTTTCAATATATTGTCTGTATGTCTCTATTCTATTTTTCAGATGGTTTTGTACTGTAAACTTATAAATGACTAATTTAGATTTTATGTTTAAAGATACAGTCGATTTTATACTATAATTGTATTTTGAACTTTGAAATTCTTTAGACATGTTAGAAATGAGGTCAATAGGAAAAAGAAACAGAGAACATGAGTATTTGAGAAAATGCTTTGATAAAACTATGACTAATGTTCATGTACATGATGTAGATCATGTAGATTCATTTATATTTGTGGGAATCAATTTCAGTGAATACTTGATTTTTATGATTTTGCTAAAGTTTTCATTCAAGTCTACATGAAGTTTCTAACTTGTTGAACATTTAAATTTGTGGTTTGCCCATATCCTATAAATCCATGAAAATTTAAACCAAAATACTCTATACTTTATCATTGTTTATGTGTCTGTGAATGTCAAATGAATGTTAGGAATTATATTTGAATTATAACCTTTGACCTTTATATTTTTAGATGTGGGGAGTGTTGGTATGACACTAAATGTTCTGCAGCGTGTAGAGAATGTGAAGGCTTTCCTATGACTAGACCTTGTCCTGTATGTAATGGACAGTGCAATGAAACATGGACCAGAAATGTTAAATTAGTAAGTTGACAAACATTTACATGTAGAAAATAAAGAATATGATATGATTGCTAATGCTTACTCTTCACAAGAGACAAAATGACAAAGAAGTTAACTATAGCAATGTATAGGTCATGACTGTATGGCGTTTAACCATGAGCAACCTCATACCCCAAAGTCAGCTATAAAAGGCCCCAAAATGACAATTGTAAAACAATTCAAACAAGAAAACCGTATTTTACATTAAGTCTATGGGAGCAGCATTGTGAATTTAACAGTAATAATCAAAAGTGGTCCAAAAAACTTTAGGGTATACGTAGGCGACAAAAATATGGGAAGGTAACTACAGGGGTACAGTAAACACACATACTTTTTTGTTTGGCAAGAGTTGAAAAAAAATATTGTTAGACATATTAGAATTTGTTTTAAAATTAAATGAACAGAATAGTTGTGAATCATTGATTCAGACATATTTGAACAATGACATTATAAACAAAATTAAAAATGTCCAAAACACCTGACTTGGTATATTTATAAATTGTTTATGTACATGTATATCATACGTCTGAATAATTTTTGTTTATGACAATAATAATAATAATGAAGATGTGGTTTGATTGCCAACAAGATTACTTTCCACCAAATGATGTAGATGTAAGCAACTTAGGTCACTGTACAAGCTTCAACAATGAGCAAAATTCAAGCGACATAGAAAGCTACCATCAAAATGACACTGCAGGGTTATTGAAGTGGATAATCGTTTTTGCATTGCCTAACATTAGACCATATATTGTAAAAATAAAGCACACATTTAAAAAAAAACCTGCTGAGGTCATCTACAATGTACCAACCAATGACAACACATTAATTATTTGTTATCTTTTTGTTTTGCAAAATTAATTGTTATCTTTTTGTTTTGCAGAAATAATTGTTATCTTTTTGTTTTGCAGAATTAATTGTTATCTTTTTGTTTTGCCTAATTAATTTTTATCTTTTTGTTTTGCAGTCTCACTCATATCACGAGGCTCACTGGGAGGGAACATGTAAACTCCCCCCAGAGATGCAGCAGGCATTTATGATACGTAAATTTATGGACTCATCAGAAGAGACACTAACAGAAAGCATGCAAGATTTGTCAACTACATGATTATTATATATCATTATTTTGTTGTCCAAGGGCTTTCTATTCATCGATCGCTGAGATAATCAGTTTGTCAACCTTCATGGCCGCAGAAAACATATTGGGAATTTCATCGCCTCAGAAAACATATTGGGAATTTCATCGCTTCAAAAACTTTACCAGCATATATTGCAATGCTTGATTGTAAGCTTAGAAAAGGACTATTGATCGTCAAAGCTGATGCAAATGTATTTAAATTGAACATTTATCAATGACATATACCGTTTTTGTACATACATATACATGGGTATGAGTTTTTCAATCTTAAGATTTGTATTTATCAGCATTCACTATATTCATGGCTGAGATTAACATATTGCTAAGCTTACTTATTGCAGTATAGTTGTTGCAATTATTATATTTGTTATCATACATGAAATACAAATTTTAAGTGTTTAGGGTGAGATACTAGCTAGATGATCATTGTTTACCATAAAAAAAATAACTGGGGCATTCATCCCTACTAGGGCGTGTTAAATAACCATGACTACCCATGAGGGTCTCGGACCGTTGGAATTCATCTAAAAAAACATAATTCTGAAAACATTGTATAGGTTAACATGCATTTACTGACACAGTTGATCTGAATAAATGCATTAATATATTGTATGTGGTCAATCCTAAATTGTATGTCCTCTTTAAAAAAACAAATCATGTCTGTTTTTACACAGCACTCAAAAATACCATTGAAAGCTAATTCTGAATGCCAGGGTTCTAATAAATTTCATACAAAACTTTTTTAGAAATACCATTGCAATTTCAAATCAATGATCAACATAACTAGGTAATCTCAACATAGTCAGCATTGACCTGTAACCTTGGGGTCTATGACTTTGGGTAACATGCATATCTTTTTAATCATTTAATCACCATACAATATAGTGTTATTGTATTTGTTTAAAATATATGTTTAATAGTCACATGAAAATCATTACTAGATAATATGACATCAAATGCATTACCGTGCAGGAATTGAAATCATTTTATTTTCTTAGCTTTTTGCTCATTGGGTTCAGGTTTCTTTGTATCAGTTTGTGTTCAGAAGTATTATTTTTCACAGATCTCTTGAAATATAATATTGTACTAGATATATTCACTGTCGTGTTGATTTTTAAAATTGAAAACATTGGAAAAGTTAACGCTGTGTTTGAATTCATTAATATATTGTCTTTTGTAGTATTAATGTTTTGTTTGTGGATTCAAATTGTTATTTGGATGGAGAGTTGTCTCATTGGCACTCACACCACATCTTCCTATATCTATCAAACAACGCATTTATAACATTGTTTAAAAATACCATTGTGTGGTCATTCTTTTTTATGATAGATAAACTTGCATATATTATAATCTTTGTCATTCATCATGTTGATTTTCATTATAATTAGGAGATTCATTATAATTAGGATTTGGAAAAGTTGCAATGTCATGGATATCCAGTTTCATGGTTGTGGCAAAGTCTGTATACATAAACTTAGAAAAATTGTAATTTGTTGAACAGTTAAATTCATGGTTCTCCTGTATCCACAAAATTCACGAAAACTGGTATCCAACAAACTTAAATAAATCCACAGTATGCTGTGAATGATAATAATAAATTACGATTAATATATTGATTGATTGTTGGTTGCTTTACGCTCGATTATTATAATTGACAGTTGTCCTGTGAAGTCATTTAAGGGAAAATTCAATAAAATACATCTCAATCATATCACTATATCATGTTAAATGGGGAATTTCATGACCACACACATTTTTTAATCAGATAATGGACATTCAATGGTATTTTTAAATGCCTGGTAAATTCACAGTTTGAGAGAAAACACTATTAAACAAAGATATAAAAGTCAGCATGTTTCATTATAAGGGAAGCTCATGGTGTTTTGTTAACCATGACAAAACCAATTTATAATCTCATACAACTGAAATATTCCTGTATTATTATTGATTTGATATAAATGAGATTAATTGACAATTTTGTTGTTGTAAATGAATACATAATAATGAAATATCTATCACATCGATATATGTTACTACAAATGTATTTTTGTTTATAATATATAGGTAAACAATGATATGATCTTGTCATTTTAACTGTGCTATGAAAACTATTTATGCATACTTCATGAGTGAGGATACCTTACTTTCTGATATGTTTGCAAAATGTTTAATTTGCTAATTAATCACTCAAGGCAAAATACCTAATACATTCTGTATTACTACTAAGTACATTTTGTCAAAATATATAAAGGGGTTAAAAAAAGAAAAAAAAAAACTTCTTGACAAGCTTTGGCATTTGAAATGCAACATATAAAACTGTCACATATAAGGTTGAAAGGAGGTCATTTGCCGTGCATTCTAGATTGACTTATTCTATTAATTTCAAATTACTATTTTAATGGCCATTCTTGGAAAGTTCCTCTCTGAAATCAGCTAATATAATATTCTTTTTCACCTAAATAGGTTATACTTTTGTGGTAAATACTCTGATAGTTTCCTGCTATAAGTTTCTATCAATTCACTAATATGACCAACACAGATCACAATGTTAATGAATTATGATGATATTTTGTTTGTATATGAATGTATTGTTTTCTAAGTCATAATACCATGGTTTTGGAATAATTGTGTTGATATTTCTGTGTATATATTTGTTTATCTATAGCTTTATGAGGTGAATCTCTTTAAAATATTATTTTGAATTGGTAAAGTGCTGTATAAAAGTAAGTAAAAGAAAATTTAAAAAGAAATCAATGCTTCAGACAATCTTTACAAGAGAATTTAAAAAAAAAAAATGTCTTTCTACCAAATTGTGTAAGAATCTCAGAAGGTGATTGGAAAACAGAGCATTTGATTTAAACTGAGTAAGATTTAAACATGTTTTAGTCAAAATTGATTCAATCTAATAATAATTTTAATACAGTGAAACCTGTTTAAACTGAACCTCTTTGTAACTTAAGAATTTTGTTCGGTTTTGGACGATGTTCGGTTTTATCAGGTTCTTAATGCATACAGTTGGTATAACGGTGTCTTAGAACATTTTGGGTTTAGACAGGTTTTTGGTTTATGCAGGAATTGGTTTAATCAGGTTTCACTGTATAAGTTATTGTGCTCCTTTTCAAGATGTTTGATTTTTAAAAATGTTGCGAAAAGGCTGACTCAGATTTTTATGTTATATTTTGGAAGACAAAATTTTCTCAGAATGTTCTCATTGTACCAGGTCCCAAACTAAAATTTTCATTTCTCAAACTATTGTGTGAAATTTTAATTTGAAAATAGAAAAGTTTGATAAAATGAGCAAAAGAAAAGAAACCTTTACATGAAGTTGTTCAGAATTTTCTGCCATACAAGACATGAAAACAAGGTTTACCTATCTTAGTTTTTGGAGTTTTTGTTTTTCTTCTTTTTCTTTTTGGACTCACACAATGAGTAGATACTGGTGATTTATTTATTTTACACAATCATAAAAAACATAACATTTACCAGCCATTATCATTTATTGTGTTTATTTTTGTTTATTACTGTCTATTTCTAAGAGATGACTATGTGTTGTAAATTAAAAAAGAAAGACAACTTAAATATATATTGTGGATTTATTTGTTTTCATGGGTACCAATTTTATTGGATTGAGGAAAGTTTGTAATTTCGTTGACATTTAATTCATGAAATTGCTAAAGTCAGCATTCAAGCATATCTAAAAATGTATACTTATTTAAACATTTATATTTGTTTACACATGACAATTGGTACCCCTAAATATTAATTAACCCACAGTAAATAGCGTGTATATTACATGTTTTGATTTAGATATAAATGGTGAAAGTGCTTTATGGTTATTCCAATTGCTTGTTTTTCTAATATGTTAACATAATATACTGTATTATTGATGTCCTGTGCTGTGGTCGGAACAGATAATAACTACTGAAGAAATATTAATTTCCATGGGGTTAAAATTTCGAGGTTTTTTGTCTCAAATATTAGATTTCATGGGGATTTAGTTTCGTGGTTTCCATTAAATGGAAGTGATGTTATTTGAAAGCTAAATTTTCATTGGGATTTTATTTTTGTGGATACATTCTTTCCACAAAATAAACGATGTTAAATCCTCAACCAAAAAATTTTAAATACTGAGCCTTTTTTTCAGAAAATGTCTGTACCAAGTTAGGAAATGGGTAGTTTTGAAATAATACTCCAAATTAAAAAAGGTTGCATGAAATTTAAATTAACTCTTTGTCACTAACTTGATATTTTTTGGTATTTCCTCAAGTTTCATTTTTACCTAATAGAATTCAAACAATGTATTGCAGTCAGGTGAACATTCTTCAAATCAGATGATATTATGTAAGTTATGCACCTTTCTGATTAAAAAAAGGAAATTCAAGTTATTCTCACTTCGAAATATTGCCTCACAGCCATGGGTTAATTCGAAGTTCACGTTGTATATTATTAAGCTATATTTTCTCTATAGTGCTTGTGATCTTTGGTGCTCACAAGCACTTTAAAATTTTGAAATTGCATAGAATACATGAAAATATCACCTGTACTGAGAGTTTGAACAAATTATGCATATTGATGATAACTGGAAATTTATCTTTTGATGCGCAAGTTAGTCCCTGGACAAAATGAAATGCAGAATAATTTTAAAACAAAAATAACCGCCCATTTAAAAGAAGAAATTTTCTGTAGTAATAGGCCATGTACTCTAAAATGATATTTAAATGAAAAGTGAAGGATAACAGTTGTTGTAGACACTCTTTAGTATTTGATAGAATTGTTAAAAAGTACTTTTCTTACAAAACATTTGTCTGTTGATATAATTTTGTAACCTTTCTTTCTATTATCTGTTCCTGTAATGTTCTGTTTTGTTCATTTATTATGAGAAAATCAAAGAAAAACTAAAAGAAAATTAATAAATAAATAAATAAAAAATTATTGTCTTTTGTTGTCATGCCTGTGCAGAATGCTTGAAATGAGTTGTGTATTATGCCTTATATAAAATGAAGATGTGGTATCATTGGCAGTGAGAAAACTCTCCAACAGAAATAAAATGACACAGAAATTAACAATTACATGTTTCTGTACAGTCTTCAACAATGAACAATGCTCATATTTTCATACCTGTGCAGAACGCTGGAAATAAACTCATCATGTATTCCAGGATTAAAATTTTACATTAACTTCAGACGCATGTTTCTTCGACAAAAGACTCATCAGTGATGCTGGAATAAAAAATGTTAAAAGGTAGAATAAAGTACGAAGTTGAAGAGCATTGAGGACCAAAAATTACTAAAAGTTTTGCCAAATACAGCTAAGGTAATCTATTACTGATGTAGAAAATGAGTCGTGTATGATGCTATTCAATTGGATTTACATGTATAATCATCACATATAGATTTTTGCAAACGATATTTTATATAAGTTTGTGCTGTATTAGGGTTATATTTAATATTGCCATAAAGTGCAATGTTTGGTAAAGACAGGTTCAACCCACCATTTTTTTTTGTCAGTCTGAGACTTTTGTCGCAGAAAGCTGGACATAGGGAAAGACATCTCGTGCTGGTGGCTACAGAGGCATTAGCTAACTTCTTAAAAGATTTTTATTTCAGAAAGTGGAAGACCTGGATGCTTCATACTTTGTATATGGATGCCTCATGTTACGAAGTTTCTGTCAGTCACATGTCCAATGTCCTTGACCTCACTTTCATTGTTCAGTGACTACTTGAAAAAAAAGATTTTTCATAATGTTAAATTCTCTCTTAAACGTACTAAGATAACTATATTTGGTAAGTGCGTACCTTGCAAGGTCCTCATGCCTGTCAGACAGTTTTCACTTGACCTCAACCTCATTTCATGGATCATTGAACAAGGTTAAGTTTTGGTGGTCAAATTCATATCTCAGATACTATAAGCAATAGATCTAGTATTGTCAGTGTATGGAAGGACTGTAAGGTGTACATGTCCAACTGGCAGGTATCATCTGACCTTGACCTAATTTTCATGGTTCAGTGGTATAGTTAAGTGTTTGTGTTTTGGTCTGTTTTTCTTATACTCTATGCAATAGGTCTACTATATTTGGTGTATGGAATGATTGTAAGGTGTACATGTCTAGCAGACAGGTGTCATCTGACCTTGACCTCATTCATGGTTCAGTGGTCAAAGTTAAGTTTTTAAGTTTTGACTTTTTTTCTAATACTATATGCAATCGTTCAACTATATTTGGTGTATGGGTAATATTTTATGATCTATGTGTTAGTCACTCAGACTAAATTTGACCTTGACCTCATTTTCTTTGTTCATTGCTCAGTGTTAAGTTTTTGTGTTTTGGTATGTTTTTCCTAAACTATAAGTAATAGGTCAACTATATTTGTTGTGTGGAAGAATTGTGAGCTATATATGCTTGCCTAGCATGGTTCTTCTAACCTTGACCATATTTTCATGGTCCATTGGTCAAAGATTAGCTTTCTTGGTTAATGTTAAGTTTATGTGACAGTTGAAATAAAGCTTGATATTTAGGACTATCAACACAATATCAATGATTAGTAAAGAAGGCGAGACATGCATTTCAGCGTGTACACTCTTGTCTCAAAATGTCCTGTACCAAGTCAGGAATATGGCAGTTGTTATCTTATTGCTCGTTTCTATGAATGATGCATTGTTTTTCGTTGCACTTCTGTGTTCTGTAATTTCGTTTTGTTTTCCTATTATAGTTGATATAGTGTTTCCCTGGGGTTTAATTTGTAACCCTGGTTTGTTTTCTCTGAAACACTGAGGTGCAACAACAACAAAAAAAAGCCAACACACAGTTGTCTCACTGGCAATCATACCACATCTTCATGTTTTTATATAATAACTTTTTATTAGATTTAGATCTTTAATGTAAAGAAATATATTGAAACAATTGATAAAAATGTCAATGAGCAAAATGTATTATTTGTTTTTGTTTGAATATTCAACCCATCATCTTTATTCTTGATCTGAGAGAATCGCCATTATTTCGTGATCTTTCTCCATTCAACATGCTGACTATGGATGATATCGCTCCATTAAACGACAATTGTTTTCTCATACGCTTAAACGAACCATCATTACTTTTGTATGCAGCACGTACATTGTTGGTAGCAAACATCATACATCCTTGAATATCAGTCGTGAAAGTTTCACAAAGGTACTTCAATCCAACATCTCCATTCTCACATTTGCATGCCTCATCTTCAGCCTTGTCATTAACAAGTTCAGACGTTTCTGGAGATAACATCGAGGAGACTATAGCGAGGTATGAAAATAAAGATACTGACATCAACAGTATATGAGTGGAATAACTCAAAGAATTCATTGCTGACCTGAAAAAGATACCACAAAAAAAATATGTCATAAGAGTAAATTAACTCCTCATAGATACCAGGATTAAAAATTTACATTTACGCCAGACGTGTGTTTTGTCTACAAAAGACCCATCAGTGACGCTCAAATCAAAAATTGTTTAATTAAAAGGCCAAATAGAGTACGAAGTTAAAGAGCATTGAGGACCAAAAAAGAAAAAAAAATCAAAATAATTTTCGTAAAAGGTCATTTTGATAAATTGTGATATTTGTGTTTGGTTTATAGTTTTCTTTTTTATGAATTTTTCCTTTTTGGATTGATTTATAGTTCAGTATTTTTATATTAATACACAATTTTTAGTAACTTGTATCATCTTTTTAGTTGTTGTCCCCTTTTGTCTCCCAAACTAATTTATTAATTTACTACTTCCTTTTTAAGAAGGGTTAGCATAAGACAATTTTATGATATGCGTTGCACTCTACAAACCCTTCATTTTCATTTTAGGTTTAAAATTGGCGATAAATAAAGGTATTATAGGCTTTAGATCCTAGCAAAAATGAAATTAAGGGATGTACGCGCATCACTCATTTTATAGCTTGAATTGTTTGTCTCGGTTTGGCAATGCTTTTGGTCCTTCTCGACTTTTTCAGTTTTCAATGTGCCCATTGTAGTTCAGCATATTATAGATGTAATAGCACTAAATTATGGTACGTCACATCCGGTTGTATACGAAAATAGGCAAAAAAGAAACATTCCTATGAATTTGACATTTGTAGGTAATTACCGTAATCCTACATTTTATTGCAGTACAAGATTTTATGTGTCATAAACATATGTTTTGGTTATTTCAGAGCACCATAATTTTTTTATCTGGGGTTTCTATAGAATATTTTGGAAACTTGAGCTTACATGGTTATTAAATCTTGTACACAGGCTGAATAAGGGGGAAATTTTATTGGTTAACTTCAAGTGATGGTTTTTTTTCTAATATTCCATGAAACGCTTTGCGAAATTTGTCTATATATAGTACTGGACAGGATTAAACTTTACTCATGCCAAGTATTTCTTTATTTGAAACAAAGATAATTCCTGTTTTTAAAAAGTGTAAATTTAACAAAGACTAATAGGGAAATACACTGGTGGTGTTAAACCTATAGTGGTCTTCAGAATAACTTTGAATATTTTAAAAGTCGAAATTCTCATCCGGGCCAAAATAAGTAAACATTTTCCTTGAGATTCATGTATGAATTTAGGAATATGATTTTTACACAAAACTTTTTTTTAACCTAAAAGCGCTGGTCCACCGAAAATTTTACACTTAAGTAATTAAAAATGGGTTATTAGTGAAAAAAAAAAATATTCCCACCAGTTTGACGGCTAGAATTGTGATGATAGGGATATCATAGTTATTATTTGTCCTTTTCGATCTTTTGTTCTCGTTTATGACATCTATTCTAATACCACTGTTTTATTAGGACTGGTTTTTATAACTTTTTTTTTATCTCAAATATCAATAAAGAAAGTCGGAATATGCACTATCAATTGTCGAAATGCGCATCATTAATTGTCGAAATGCGCATCATTCATTGTCGAATTGCGCATAATAAATTGTCGAAAATAAGCAACATTAATTGTCGAATTGTGCATCATTAATTGTCGAAATAAGCAACATTAATTGTCGAAATAAGCAACATTAATTGTCGAAATAAGCAACATTAATTGTCGAAATAAGCAACATTAATTGTCGAAATAATCATTAACGATAAATGTCATACAGTTCGTTTTCATGTGTGTGTTGGATGTTAGTGTTTCTGTTGTGTCGTGGTTCTCCTCTTATATTTGATGGGTTTCCCTCAGCTTTAGTATGTAACGCGGATTTATTTTTTTAATCGATTTATGAATTTCGAACTGCGGAATACTACTGTTGCCTTTCTTTATAACATGGTGCAGTAAAATTGGTACCGTTTATTTTATTTAACTTTGAAAACTATAGTAACCCCTTATGGAATAGGAAAGTAATTACAAAATTACTATCAATGATCAGAAATAACCTTATTGACAATTGAAACTATTCAAAGTAACTGTTTGGGAATATGCATGAAAATGCATTTAACTCTTTTAATTAGGTGCATCTGCACGTGGAGCATATCTAAAATACGTGATCGGTTGATGAAGACAATCACAATCAAAACCCAGGAGTAAACAAAGACTCACAAAACCAAAGGACATTTAAATCAACAGTTATAAATAATAATTAAGAAACAACACGAACATGATGATGAGCACAACCATAAGATAAAGTTGCAGGTTTTATTTATGCGTTTTTAGCACGTTTTATTTTATTTCATCGATCCTATTGCAGATAAATTTAGAATTGGGCTTCGGACGCAGCAAAATTATAAATTGTTGATGTTTTTCTTCATAAAACAGCAAATTCCTTTTGTTACTTTTTTCAGAAAAAACCCCGGTGCAATGCTTCTACAGAAAACAACTCATTCCTTACCTTAGTGTTCTTCGAAAATATCCGATGTAACAATAGTTTATGAGAAAAGCCGTCCTTTTATAGATGATTTTAAATTTTCCATTGAATTCTACGGACACCAAGGAAGCGAACTTAATTACTATAAATGTAGTACTTGCCAATTGTTTTATAATCTTTTATGACAATTCAATGTAAATTCTTTCCACACTGGTCTTTAAAAAGAATATTTACTAGCTGAAAACAACAAACGATTCATTTGGGATTAAATCAACCGTTATTTTTAGCACATTAGAGAAAAGGATATTTTCATTGAAGTGATTATGAGATATATGCAAGTAATGGTTTAAATGGATAGGAATCATACGAAATTGTCAGATAAACTCCCATATGATATTAAAGACTAGACACAATTACTAGTATATTGTTTTTTTTTTTTTACATAATTAGAGAAATATTCAAATCATTGTGACTAACGAAATCAAGCAGAAGTAATGCATTTTTTTATTTAATGTTTACTTAATATGTCTTTTCAACATATACCAGCTTTGTGTTTTGTATGACTATAAATTTTCACCTCTGTTCTCTTAATATGTACTCCATGACTGTATACCTTACGACACAATTATTTTCATTTACCTGTGTACGCTACATTATTTTGCAGCATTTTTATGCCCCACCTACGATAGAAGGGGGGCATTATGTTTTCTGGTTTGTGCGTCCGTTCGTCCGTCTGTCTGTCTGTCTGTTCGTCCGTCTGCCCGCTTCAGGTTAAAGTTTTTGGTCAAGGTAGTTTTTGATGAAGTTGAAGTCCAATCAACTTGAAACTTAGTACACATATTCATTATGATATGATCTTTCTAATTTTTTAAGCCAATTAAACTCTTGACCCCAATTTCACGGTCCACTGAACATAGAAAATGGAAGTGCATGTTTCAGGTTAAAGTGTTTGGTCAAGGTAGTTTTTGATGAAGTTGAAGTCCAATCAACTTGAAACTTAGTACACATGTTCCCTATGATATTATCTTTCTAATTTGAATGCCCAATTATATTCTTTATCCAATTTCACGGTCCATTGAACATGGAAAATGAAAGTGCAAGTGGGGCATTCGTGTACTTTGGACACATTCTTGTTTACTAATGTTATTGTTGTCTTTCTGATATTTTTTAATATCTCACCCCTATCTTAGTCACAACCAACAGGTTGTTATTTTGACAATAGTTTCATTATCTGAAGCAAACCTTTTTTATGAAAGATCTGGAATATCTTACCAACTTGGAGATATATACTACATATACAACCGCTAGTGGATTGTTGCTACATAGAAATGGAAAGTTCACACCCAAATGTTGCAAAACACTTGTCCTGCTTCCATGACAAAAATGTTGTTGTCCCCGCAGATAAAGCCCCCAAAATATCGTTTTTATATGTAAATATCATTACATAAACTGCTTAATAAATGAATAGGTTATTGACAATTCACTTTGAAACTCAACATATACCCTCACGACACTTACCAAAGAGGAAACCCTGGATAATTATAGGTATGTTCTATGTTCCTTTGGAATTTCAACCAAATATAAAAAATTGGATCTTCCATCACTATATTGAATACCTAAACTTCATAAGTGTCCTTACAAACAACGGTATATTGCTAGCTCTTTGTAAATATATGATATAATATATTATTCCACTGCATGTTGATTTTGATAGTGAAATCAACATCTGATTGGTTGAAACTATCACACGTGACGTCGAACAAAACTTCATATTCCCCTCTCAGTATCATATTCCCCCTCTGAACATCATATTCCCCTCTGTAGATCGGGACCTCGTAATATGACGTTACGCGCGGTTAATGTGCAAACCGTTTTGAAAGTCGATTAATTAAAATAGCGTTAGATAAGTCATTACTGTGTTTAAATTTATTCAAGCGTTCAAATAAAAAGACTATTAATTTACTTTTGATCCGTACTGTTCATGCCGTTTTTAGCTATTCAAACAAGCAGGTAAGAAAACAAACGTATACAAATTAATATAGTATATTCAGTAAGTAAACGAAGCATAGGCAGTGGAATAAAACATTCATTTCCCTAAGCTTCGAGAGATATGAAGATTTGTTCACCCTCGAAAAATCACATTTCCCTCGGGCAAAGCCCTCGTGAAATATGAATATTCTTGGGTGAACAAATCTTCACATCTCCCTCAGGAACGGGAAATAAATGTATAATATTTACCGGATTTGTATTAACACAAGCAACACGACGGGTGCCACATGTGGATCAGGATCTGCTTACCCATGTTACCCTTCCGGAGCACCTGAGATCGACCCCAGTTTTTGGTGAGGTTCATGTTGCTTAGTCTTTAGTTGTCTATGTTGTGTCATCTAAACTATTATTTGTCTGTTTGTCTTTTTTTTTTAGCCATGGCGTTGTCAGTTTATTCACTATCTATGAGTTTGACTCTCTCTCTCTCTCTGGTATCTTTCGTCCCTCTTTTATAAAACTGAAATAAGTTTTTGTTCGTAAAGCTGTGTTTTCAACTGACCCTCATTATTCATGTGGTTATTATTTAGATGTAAGTCAAAATATGGTGCAGACTAAATCGTATCCTTTATTTCAAGTGCGATATATAGAAGGCGAGAAAAGGATCACCATATGTTCCATAGGGAATGTTGATTGCTTGTTGAAGAACACGTGACTATATAAACATCAATTGCGTATATTTATAGAGGTTATATACCTAAACCGTTATGCTAAGACTATACGAGACCAACAATTATCATCACGAGATTGAAAAACATGGGCTTTAAGAAAAACACATATTCTCTATCAACATAAATGTTGTACCGCGCGTCTGATTTCGACGATATGAGTTCTCATGATTATATATATATCAATGAAAATACGGATACTGTTATAGATTAAAGATTTGAGAAAGAAAACATGGGCTATTCAAACTCATAGGACAAACAATAAATAAATGAAAACGTCATGACAAAAAAACAACAACATAGATATCAAAAACTGAGCAACATGCACGAACGCCAAGCCACCACCAACTGGTTATATTCTTGTATTCTGGAAGGACAAAGAGAACCTGCGCCAAATGTGGCATCCGTCGTTTTGCCCCATGTTAGTACAAATCCGTGGTTATTCTTTTACTGTGAATACCACCAAATCATAGTGCGTCACATCCGGTTGGATGCGAAAAAAGGTCGATAAAAATATTCTTTTGGAGATGACAGTTGTAGATAATAAATCCTACATTTCATTGCAGTAAAACATTTCAGGGTCATAAACATATATATTGGGTAATTCAAAGCACCATCGTTTTGGGGTTGGTTTTTTTTGGGGGGGAGGGGAATTCTACAGAATATTTTGGAAACTTGAGGTTAAATGGTCACTACAGCTAGCACACCGGTAACAAAGAGGTGACCATTTTATCGGTTAACTTCCAGTCATGGTTATTTTCTTATATGCATTGAAATGAGATGCGAAATGTTATCTATAGTACTGGACCGAATAAGTTTTTACTCATGCCAAGTATTTCTTTATTTGCAACAAACCTAGTTTATGCACCTTTTTGTGAAATGTGCAAATTTAACAAAGAGTTATAGAAGGAAATTTATGTTGATATTACACATTAACATTTAATTGAAGATTGGATAAAGGATACAATCATTCGACTGGTTTAACCACTTAATATTGTACTTACTTTCTGGTATATATGTAAACTCTTTATGTCTTATCGATACCGTATAATTCATACTAATTACAGTTTTAATACTTCTTACTGAATCTTTTCACCACATATATCTTCGGTTTAATCTTTCTTAGCTAGAACATTATTTGTCAGTAGACAATGCTACATGTTTCTCCCGCCATTGCAATTTCTGATACATGTACTCACGCCGATGCAATGTTTAAGCAAATATAAACTTGTACTCCTTACCCAAAGAAGGAACCATCCCGAACTTTAATTACTCCGGAAATGCTACCAAGGAAGCAATATGACTGTACAGGACAAAAATACCCAACGTGAGGTGATAAAAAAGCCATGAAAAAACTCAAATAAGAAAACTGGTCCAGTGGGAAGTTCAACGTAATGAAGCTTTACTAGCCCTGGGTGCATTAGACGTCTAAAGATGAAATAAACAATTGTACAGTTTATTATCATTGATCACTTTATTATATCTGAGATTGATATTTTATTCTTTCACCTACTAAGTAATAAAAAAAAGTAATCTCTCACAATACGTTCTTCATCTGGTCCTCGGAAATCGATGTTGATGTTCCCAAAATCTTGAACTTCATCGTCAGGATCCGCCATGGGTTCTCTCATCTCAATTGCAAGATTATGCAAAACTGCACAGACATAATCAGTTTTCTTCAACCACAAAGTTATATTTATACAACACATTGTGCGTGTTTGAGCTGTACGGCTCTGTCGGTCTGATATAAGGCCTCATCAGTAATTATCTACATATGTAGCCGCTGTCACAATGTACCAAGCCAGCTTCTATGCATTTGCTCCAAATGTCCACATATCTGTGAAATCTTATCATGTGACTGTCAAGAACACTTCCCCGCCATACTGCTAGAATTTCTTTTTAATTGACCAACACAAATAAAAGGTGAACTGTAATATTAATCAAGAAGTACTGAAAAAAACCAAATCAACAGTAATTGAGAACTTACTTATTTTTTTGTGATTTTGTTAAACAATATCAATTTAATTCATAGCATTGACAATTTATAATACCGTTCAAATGCCTTTCTTTATAGATTGTCAATTTTGGAACGTACGGTCTACCCGTTTCATTATACATTCTTCGTTGTAAGCGCTTTTTTTGGATTTATCTTTATCAGGAACGCTCAAATAGATTGTGTAGCTGTTTATACTGGTTGTTTTATAAACATTCGTGGCATACTTAAATTTATGTTGAAGAATACGCACATGATCACAAAAGGCCTGCACATGTATGCTTTATAAGCCCTTTCTGTTAATGAAAGATTGTTCATCGCTGGAGGGTAATGCAATTCTTTCATGGGTGCCATCTACACAATCATATACTCTGGGAAAACCTCCATTGTATTAAAAACCTTGCTTTATTTCACGTTTCGTCTGTTCTGACGGCCATTTGATGTAATAGTCAGATTTAAAAGCAAGAGCGTTTGATACTTTGTTAACATATCTACTAACTGTTGATTTCAATTTTGTGTACATCAACAGTATGACCTGCATAAAACTCCCACATGCAAAGAACCTCAAAGCAATGAGTACTTATCAAAGCAACACATTTGAAAAAAAGTAACGTTTATACATATCATATACATAAAGGGATATATATATTATACGTCAAAAAGGCCAGAAAATTCATTTGCAAATCCCCTTTTGATCCCAGAACATAAAATGATCGTTATCTGGGTCGATAATGTGACATTATTACGAATGATATGTGATATTCTTTGGAAATATACCTGGATTAATCATTCAAGGTAATTATACTTTTCTTGACCTTTTCGCTTGCCTTGTATCATGTTTATTGTCATCAAGGTTGTAGAAAAGCAGCCTTTTCATATTTAATCAATATTTAATTATTTAAAACTACCCCTTTATCATTTTTGAATTTAAGAGACTTACCTTTTAATAATAAAACTTTGTGCAAGAGAAATAAGGACAACTTAGTTTTAATTAAGGTTTAGCGTATATCAAATTTACATCTTAATTTAAATGACGTTTGTGCGATCCAGTCCAAATTTATGTTTATATAAACCAAACTTTATCTCTAAACGAACATTGGTATGTATACATCCACCAGTCATTGACCCTTCATTAGCACTCTTTGTCGCAAAGCAGTACTGCTTTCTATAGGAAAATAACCTACTTAGGGAAATAACCTACTTAGGGACATAACCTTCTTTTTAATGAAAAAAATAAGGAAGGACATTCTGAAAATGGTTATATGGAAGAAATTCGATCAAATGAATTTTAAATTTAAAAAAAAGAAATCAAACATGTTGACATGCGGTATTCTTACCAAAGATGTCATTTCGTCCGGTTCAATGTTGAATGTTTCATTTTGTAGTAGAAAATAATGCTGAAGCCATCATCTACCGGGGATTACGCATAACTGTGCCTGTGTATTATAATTAAATCAAAGCAAAACCGGATAATGGCACTTTATCAAAAGAAGACAAATTCAAAAAATCATAAGACGAAAAATGACGGTTATGTACAAATATATCCGTGAAGTTAGTCGGTCCATCAAACTCTTAAAATGCGCCACGTTTTTGTATTTGTCTCTGCACACTTATATATTAATGTCTAATAGGTTGTTTTTTTCAAATGTTTGTCAACAGTGGCAGCCTTCATTACGTTTTCTGTATGTGTAATTTGTTATACTTTTGCCAAATTGTGTCAGTGCTAATCAAGAAAGGAGTAGGTTCGGTTAGACCCTTTTTTGGGTCCAAAATATAGCAGTTTTACAAAATTGTTAAATTGTTAACTTTTAGTTATTTATTGGACAGTAAAAGGCTTCTGCTACATAAATGTGGGCTGCTTTTGACAATACAATGCACATATATCGGGTACTAGCACCATTAAGTCATGCTAAATCACTGAAAACTTCACAATTCTAGCATTTTAGTTAAATTTAAGACGGTTTTCCTGTAAAACAAAAGTGGCCGCATTCGTGTTCATCCTTAATATTAATATGTAAGTTGTGTTTGATGATAATACATAACATATATAAAGGTTGAGGATGAACACAGATGCGGCCACTTTCATTTTTGACAAAAATATCTAAAAAGTTACATTTTTCGTTATTTTTGGTAGATCTTTCATATTTGAGCTTGAATCAGATCGTTTTTAATGACAAAATCAGTTAAAATCTTTCCCATAAACTAATAGAATCAAATAAAATAGACACTTGAGTGTTTAAAAAGTGGTCAAAATGTTTCGTCATATGAACCTGAAATTTGAGGCCAATGCGATCCTTACCGGACCTATTCCTTTTCATACGTGTACGGCTTTCAATGCACGAATAAGTCCTAATTGTTGTCCAATCTGTAAATTTAATCCTTTCAGAGAATATCCATTAGCACTTCCCTTGTCTCATTTTTTTCATAACAAAATAGTCTTAACTTTAAAAAAAAAAACCACCTTAATATCCTATTATTAATAAGAATTTCTGTTTTGTAAAATTGGAACGGAGATATTTCTCATGTTTCTTAATTTGGTAATTTTTTACGCTTCGAATTAACGAAAAGTGTGGGTGTAGTGATGTTTTAGAAAAAAAATATAGAATCTAAAAATAACGGATATTAAATTATTGCGAAGCTTTTGTTAACAAAATTATCCTATAGCATTATTACGAACGAGATATCACATATTTTGTGGATTTTTCGTTTGAGATTTTATTGGTCTGGATTGGATCAATGTAATTAGCTAGTTATGGATTCTTATAAATTCTATACATAACTTTTGGACTGTTTTAAATCTCGGTCTATTTCTGTAATTTATTCTTTCATACTTTTGATTTTTTAGACCTGTATGCTAACATTGCCTATGTGAAATTTTAAAATTGTTTGTATGTACATTTAACGACAAATATATGTGACGCATAAAATTTTCTGACGTCAGACACGCAATCAATGAATGTGCTTGTAGATAGAAGTTTTTGTTATCTGTTCAATTGTTCCTTTAAAATTGTTACATTATGATGACTGCTGTTCCCATATTTTGACTGTTTTATTTATTGTGTCTGCTTAGTAAACGCATCATTGTAAATAAAACGGAATTTGAAGAGACTGTCATCAAAGTGAGAGGGTTAGCGCTATAGAACCAGGTTTAATCCACCATTTTCTACATTTGAAAATGCCTGTACCAAGTCAGGAATATGACAGTTCTTGTCCATTCGTTTTTGATGCGTTCTGTATTTTAATTTTGCCATGTCATTATGGACTCTCCGAATTGTTTTTCCTTTAAGTTCAGTATTTTTGTGATTTTTCTTTTTACCTGTTTCATTAATTGTTTCAAAGGTTCGTCAAATAATTTCAAAATGTAAAAGGATAGTCAGTGTAACACAGATCTTGGTTATATTCTGCCTTGGTAATAACATTAATTTTGTTTTTAAAAGGTTAAATATTGTGTATTGCTATACAGGTATTAATTTGTGTGGGCATACACCCCGTAGATATACTATGTATTATTTGTGATTTACTTTAAACTAGCTTTCCATAACTGTGAGTACTAAAAAAACAGAACTGGGTTATCTTCGGTTTTCTTTGTTAATTTTTTGCGTTGAATGTCCATCAAATGAGTAAAATCCATTACACAAGAAAATGTCTGTACCAAATCAGGAAATGACAGTTGTTTTCCATTCGTGTGAAAACTTTTAGCTTTTTATTTTGCCATTTGATTAGGGTCTTTCCTTATTGAACTTCCTCCGACTGGTTGTTTCCTAATGTGTTGTTAAACCAATGTCTCATATTAGGGAAGGATTAAGGGTTCACAGACACGTGTTGCCTTGCCACTTTTTTGTGGGTATGACAAGTAGGAATCCATTTTTTTATGATTGTTGATGGTTGCTGTCTGCCATGTTTATTTGGGGTCGCTTAAGTATTTTGCAGTGCTGCACTACAAACAATTAATTCCAGCATGGGAAGTATTGGCACACATATGTTTAATTCGCACCCAACTATTCCTAATCTGTCTTGAAAAAAATTGACTCGAATCTGAACCATACTCGACTGTACTAATTTATACACGTCCTAAACATGGACCATACTTAAAAGTCTGAACAAATACTCGGCCAGTCTGAACAGTCTTAACCCATTTCGACATTCTCGATCTGTATTGAACATATTCTTAGCATTTTTTGCTCGAAAAAATATCTGAACTGTACGTCACCAATTGTGTATCACATATGATCATATTATCAATATTCTATCAATCGTGATTTGTGACTTACTATCATCAAAACTATACAAACATTTAACCTGTGTCTCTAATCAGTCATTTCAAACAATTATTCTAAAAGATTGACGAAAGATACCAAAGGGACAGTCAAACTCATCAATCGAAAATAAACTGACAACACCATGGCTAAAAAGGAAAAGGACAAACAGACAAACAATAGTACACATGACACAGCATAAAAAACTAAAGAATAAGCAACACTAACACTTGTATTAATTGTGTTGATGATGAATACAAACAATATGAACTATTACGTTTAGAAATTTAAAAAGAAGAATTAATATGAATTGTACATGATGTTTCTACATAAATAAAATACACTATAAGGCCATTAAAATGGCGTTTATATACAATTATGGTCCGTTGAAAAGGTGAATATCCAAAATTGTCAATACGAGAAGGTTATTTCAATGAGGTCGCCAATTGAAAGACACCTACGGGTGCAGGAGTTTCTCGCTACATTTAAGATCCATTGGTGACTTTCGGCTGTATGGTCGGGTTGTTGTTGCTTTGTACATTCCCCATTTTCTTTCTCAATTTTAGTGTTTGAAATTTCCCTTCTTTTGATCCCCTTCCAAAAAAGATGAGTTTGAACCTTTCCATATTCCACTTGCGGTCGTACTAACGCAACGTGTAGTCTTTTAAATGTACAATGATCTTTAAAGCTAAATATTCGGTTAATTAGCACAAGTTTACTATTGCCTTTATTTATTTTACTTGATAAATGCTGTGAAAATTTAAGATAATTAATTGATATCAATATTGTTCATGGTATAAACATTTTCAAGATTGTTATTCTTCCATTATATGGATTTGTTTACTTTTGTTCACATTAAATTGCATATCCAATAACTTGGACCATATAGAAGATAGCAGTGAAGAATAGATATCAACAACGTTCATTGCGACCCTATGGAATCAGTATTCCAAACCATGCCAAGAAACCCTCACTAAAAACTCACGTGGACCGCTTACGGCACTAATCAGAAGTTAACAATTTGATTTCATTCAACAAATTAATTGATAACCTGCATGTTCGTATCGCTTCGGTCTGGAAATGAATATCAATTATATGGTCATTTTCATAAATTTCATGTTTACAAAAGAATGATTTTCTTATCCCAGACATAGATTGCCTTTTTTGGCACAACGTTTTGGAACTTTGGGTCCTCAATGCACTACAACTATGTACTTTTTTTTTTTTAACTATTTTAATGTGAGCGTCACTGATGAGTCTTATGTAGACGAAACGCGCGTATGGCATATTAAATTATAAGTCTTGTACCTTTGAAAACTAATTAGAACACGGCTATTATATTAATCATCCGTGTTATTTGCTCTATAGAAAATTGGTTTAATTTCAACAGAGACAATTTTGCATGGTACCAATAGGCGTATTCAGTATTTTCTATAACCACGGGTAATATTCAAACCTGAATTTCGTCAGTTAACAGGGAATAAATGTGTACCTTATAATCAGCTTTACTTCACCAAAAAGACAATAAAACTTCTAAAACCAGGCTACAAAATAAGGCGTATGTTCTTTAATTCAGGCACGGATCCGCGATGTCGCGTATTTGGTCTAGTCTCGATAACGACTTCCATAATCTATCAATATTTTTAGATAATTTTGATTCCTTACTAATGCTCTTTCGACTTAAAGTAAAAAATATTTTTTTTATATTACACCTAGTAAGTACATCCTCAATTAGTTTTTCAAATGTTTGATTAGAAATAAGATGCACATTCTTCAAAATAACAGCATGAGGATACTTTTATTTCATGTGATGTCCAATTTGTTAAAAACACCCTTTTTGAATCATTTATTTCGTAGTTAAAAGTGATATGATACATTTTTTTTTCTACCTAAGAGTGATCTTAACCAGAGCCTGTGTTTCTTGATTTTAAACGAATTCTCCTTATTGAGAAATTTATATTGTAATTTAATTTAACCGCTTACAACTATTATCCTCTTTGTTTTTTTTAAACATTATTTTAAGTAAAAGTGACTGTTCATTTCATTTTTTATTGTTACGTTCGATTCGTACCACTTCTATTTCACACTTTACAGGTACCCAGCCCTCTCCTTACCCTATTTAGTTTTTATTTTTTGATGAAATTTTATTTTTTTTCCAAAATTTAGAATTTTTATATTTCAAAACTTAAATTACGAAAAATTGAAAATTGAAAACTGTTTTAAAATTTTGAATTGATAAGTAATGCACGGACCAACATTGCTTTACGTTGTATTTAAAAAAAAAAACAATTTCAGAGATTTTTCATAGAATACCTTGATATAATAAAAGACACGTTTAAAACTCTGGACTTGCCTTATTCCGTCATATTCAGTACAGAGTTACGACCATCACAATTTACATTACGACCATCCTGAACATTTTTGATGTTTTAGTTCGACCATCATGCTCGAATTTTTGAAGACTATTTTAAGAAAATTGGATGTTTTTTTGTACCAAATTTGGTTTTAATATCAACGCACTGTAGATTAGTAAGTATTAGACATCTTGTAATTGACTGAAAATAATACCAGACGTGCATATTAACTATTGAAATGGAAACACACCCGATGTTTCGATATATTTAAATATCATTGTATATTGCATGTAAACTATTTTGTTTATAGTTATAGAGATTTTAAAGGCAGATAAATATTTAACGCAGGTTTGGTTACGGATAATTGGTAAATGTCAGTGCTAATTATACAAAGAGATTTCTATCATACACAAAAACACTATATATATATAATGAATAAATATTATTTGAAACAACTAAGCATGCTAAGGTCAGGTTTTAAATTATTCGTATTTGAAGTTTACATTAGATAACTGTCCAAAACAAGGTAATGTATGAACATTCAATTTATACGACGTACGTGAGAAACTATTTATTTTGCTTAAAATTAGTTCCGTTTTTTTGTTTGATCGGCTCTTCGAAGTTTGGATTGTCAAAAAGGTTGGTCTGGGGCAACAGAAAATCACAATTAGGTATCGAAATGCTCGGTGATTGAAGCCGTATATGTATTTCTCCAACTGACTCGGCACATCTGCTGCTAGCCTGTTAGTCACCTGCTTAGTTGTGAATACTTCGGTACTAACATGACAACACGAATGCTCTTTTTGAACAAACCTAATTTTCGAAATCATTTTTAGATTGACGAACAATTTCGTGCAATATTCTAGTTTCTTGTCTTTAATTTGACTGTACTAAATGTCCTTTTTCGTTTGATTCCCTCTTTCATGTTTGTATACGATTTTGGATTTTTAAATATTGTGGCATTGAGCATCAATGAAGAAATATAAATTGTCATATGCACATCTGGCACATAAATGCTAGAGTTTATGTCCAGAGATTGACTGAAATATAATAAGAAATATTGATAAGTTCACATTAACTTTAGGAAAAAAAACCTTAATAACCTATTTCTTATTAGAATTCCTGTTTTGGAACGGAGATATTCCTCATGTTTCTTATTTTGGTATTTTTTTACTACTCGAATTAACGAAAATGCGTGTCTGTGGTGATGTTTTAGAATTTTTTTTTATAGAATTTAAAAATAACGGGTATTAAAGTATTGCGAAGCTTTTGTTAACAAAATGATCCTATATAATTATTACAAACGGGATATCACATATTTTGTGATTTTTTTTGTGATTTTATTTGTCTGGATTAGATCATTGTAAATTACCTGTTTCATTAATTGTTTGGAAGGTTCGTCAAATTATGTTTAATTTAAAAGGATAGTCAGTGTAACACAGATCTTGGTTATATTCTGCCTTGGTAATAACATTAATTTTGTTTTTAAAAAATAGAACACTCAAAGGTAAAATATTGTGTATTTCTATACAGGTATTATTTTGTGTGAGCATACAACCCGCAGATATACTGTGTATTATTTGTGATTTACTTTTAACTAGCTTTCCATAACTGTGAATACTACAAAAACAGAACTGGGGTATCTACTGTTTTCTTTGTTAATTTTTTGCGTTGAATGTCCATCAAATGAGTAAAATCCTTTACACAAGAAAATGCCTTTACCAAATCAGGAATATCACAGTTGTTATTCATTCGTTTGATAACTTTGCGCTTTTTATTTTACCATTTAATTAGGGACTTTCCTTATTGAACTTCCTCAGAGTTCAAAACTTTTGTGATTTTACTTTTTTTCCAACTGGTTGTTTGCAAATGTGTTAAACCAATGTCTCATATTAGGGAAGGATTAACGGTTCACAGACACGTGTTTCCTTGCCACTTTTTTTGTGGGTGTGACAAGTAAGATACCATTTATTTTATGATTGTTGACGGTTGCTGTCTGCCATGTTTATTTGGGGTATTTTGTATTGCTGCACTACAAACAATTAATTCCAGCATGGGAAGTATTGGTTCACATATGTATAATTCGCACCCGATTATTCTTAATCTGTCTTGAAATTAATTGACTGGAATCTGAACCATACTCGACTGTACTGATTTTTACACGTCCTAAATATACTTAAAAGTCTAAACAAATACTCGGCCAGTCTGAACAGTCTTTACCCATTCTCGACATTCTTGATCTGTATTGAACATATTCTTAGCATTTTTTGCTCGAACAAATATCTGAACTGTACGTTACCAATTGTGTATCACATATGATCATATTATCAATATTCTATCAATCGTGATTTGTGACTTACTATCATGAAAACTATACAAACATTTAACCTGTGTCTCTAATCAGTCATTTCAAACAATCCATCTAAAAGATTGACGAAAGATACCAAAGGGACAGTCAAACTCATCAATCGAAAATAAACTGACAACACCATGGCTAAAAAAGAAAAGGACAAACAGACAAACAATAGTACACATGACACAGCATAAAAAACTAAAGAATAAGCAACACTAACACTTGTATTAATTGTGTTGATGATGAATACAAACAATATGAACTATTACTTTTAGAAATTTAAAAAGAAGAATTAATATGAATTGTACATGATGTTTCTACATAAATAAAATACACTATAAGGCCATTAAAATGGCGTTTATATACAATTATGGTCCGTTGAAAAGGTGAATATCCAAAATTGTCAATACGAGAAGGTTATTTCAATGAGGTCGCCAATTGAAAGACACCTACGGGTACAGGAGTTTTTCGCTACATTTAAGACCCGTTGGTGACTTTCGGCTGTATGGTCGGGTTGTTGTTGCTTTGTACATTCCCCATTTCCTTTCTCAATTTTAGTGTTTGAAATTTCCCTTCTTTTGATCCCCTTCCAAAAAAGATGAGTTTGAACCTTTCCATATTCCACGTGCGGTCGTACCAACGCAACGTGTAGTCTTTTAAATGTACAATGATCTTTAAAGCTAAATATTCGGTTAATAAGCACAAGTTTACTATTGCCTTTATTTATTTTACTTGATAAATGCTGTGAAAATTTAAGATAATTAATTGATATCAATATTGTTCATGGTATAAACATTTTAAAGATTGTTATTCTTCCATAGTGGATTTGTTTACCTTTGTTCACATTAAATTGCATATCCAATAACTTGGACCATATAGAAGATAGCAGTGAAGAATAGATATCAACAACGTTAATTGCGACCCTATGGAATCAGTATTCCAAACCATGCCAAGAAACCCTCACTAAAAACTCACGTGGACCGCCTACGGCACTAATCAGAAGTTAACAATTTGATTTCATTCAACAAATTAATTGATGACCTGCATGTTCGTATCGCTTCGGTCTGGAAATGAATATAAATTATATGGTCATTTTCATAAATTTCCTGTTTACAATAGAATGATTTGTGTGAAAAACTAAAGATTTTCTTATCCCAGACATAGATTACCTTTTTTGACACAACGGTTTGGAACTTTGGGTCCTCAATGCACTACAACTATGTACTTTTTTTTTTTTTAACTATTTTGATTTGAGCGTCACTGATGAGTCCTATGTAGACGAAACGCGCGTATGGCATATTAAATTATAAGTCTTGTACCTTTGAAAACTAATTAGAACACGGCTATTATATTAATCATCCGTGTTATTTGCTCTATAGAATATTGGTTTAATTTCAACAGAGACAATTTTGCATGGTACCAATAGGCGTATTCAGTATTTTCTATAACCACGGGTAATATTCAAACCTGAATTGCGTCAGTTAACAGGGAATAAATGTGTACCTTATAATCAGCTTTACTTCACCAAAAAGACAATAAAACTTCTAAAACCAGGCTACAAAATAAGGCGTATGTTCTTTAATTCAGGCACGGATCCGCGATGTCGCGTATTTGGTCTAGTCTCGATAACGACTTCCATAATCTATCAATATTTTTAGATAACTTTGATTCTTTACTAATGCTCTTTCGACTTAAAGTAAAAAAAATTTTTTTTATATTACACCTAGTAAGTACATCCTCAATTAGTTTTTCAAATGTTTGTTTAGAAATAAGATGCAAATTCTTCAAAATAACAGCATGAGGATACTTTTATTTCATGTGATGTCCAATTTGTTAAAAACACCCTTTTTGAATCATTTATTTCGTAGTTAAAAATGAACTGATACATTTAAAAAAATAAAATTCTACCTAAAAGTGATCTTAACCAGAGCCTGTGTTTCTTGATTTTAAACGAATTCTCCTTTTTGAGAAATTTATATTGTAATTGAATTTAACCGCTTACAACTATTAGCCTCTTTGGGTTTTTTTAAACATTATTTTAAGTAAAAGTGACTGTTCATTTCATTTTTTATTGTTACGTTCGATTCATACCACTTCTGTTTCACACTTAACAGGTACCCAGCCCTTTCCTCACCCTATTTATTTTTTATTATTTGATGAAATTTTTTTTAATTTTTTCCAAAATTTAGAATTTTTGTATTTCAAAACTTTATCAAATTCCAAAAAATTTTGAATTGAAAACTGCTTTAAAATTTTGAATTGATAAGCAATGCACGGACCAACATTGCTTTACGTTGTATTTAAAAAAAAAACTTCTCAGATTTTTCATAGAATACCTTCATATAATAAAAGACACGTTTAAAACTCTGGACTTGCCTTATTCCGTCATATTCAGTACAGAGTTACGACCATCACAATTTACATTACGACCATCCTGAACATTTTTGATGTTTTAGTTCGACCATCATGCTCGAATTTTTGAAGACTATTTTAAGAAAATTGGATGTTTTTTTGTACCAAATTTGGTTTTAATATCAACGCACTGTAGATTAGTAAGTATTAGACATCTTGTAATTGACTGAAAATAATACCAGACGTGCATATTAACTATTGAAATGGAAACACACCCGATGTTTCGATACATTTAAATCTCATTGTATATTGCATGTAAACTATTTTGTTTATAGTTATAGAGATTTTAAAGGCAGATAAATATTTAACGCAGGTTTGGTTACGGATAATTGGTAAATGTCAGTGCTAATTATACATAGAGATTTCTATCATACACAAGAACACTATATCTTTATAATGAATAAATATTATTTGAAACAACTAAGCATGCTAAGGTCAGGTTTTAAATTATTCGTATTTGAAGTTTACATTAGATAGCTGTCCAAAACAAGGTAATGTATGAACATTCAATTTATATGACGTACATGAGAAACTATTTATTTTGCTTAAAATTAGTTCCGTTTTTTTGTTTGATCGGCTCTTCAATGTTTGGATTTTCAAAAAGGTTGGTCTGGGGCAACAGAAATTCACAATTAGGTATCGAAATGCTCGGTGATTGAAGCCGTATATGTATTTCTCTAACTGACTCGGCACATCTGCTGCTAGCCTGTTAGTCACCTGCTTAGTTGTGAATACTTCGGTACTAACATGACAACACGAATGCTCTTTTTAAACAAACATGATTTTCGAAATCATTTTTAGATTGACGAACAATTTCGTGCAATATTCTAGTTTCTTGTCTTTAATTTGACTGTACTAAATGTCCTCTCTCGTTTGATGCCCTCTTTCATGTTTGTATAAGATTTTGGATCTTTAAATATTGTGGCATTGAGCATCAATGAAGAGATATAAATTGTCATATGCACATCTGGCAGATAAATGCAAAAGTTAATGTCCAGAGATTGACTAAAATATAATTAGATATGTTAATAAGGTCACATTAACTTTAGAAAAAACACCCTTAATATCGTATTTCTTATTAGAACTTCTGTTTTGGAACGGAGATGTTCCTCATGTTTCTTAATTTGGTATTTTTTTACGATTCGAATTCACGAAAATGCGTGTCTGTGGTGATGTTTTTAGAAAAAAGAATAATAGAATTTAAAAATAATGGTTATTAAAGACTTGCGAAGCTTTTGTTAACAAATGATCCTATATAATTATTACAAACGGGATATCACATATTTTGTGATTTTTTTTTGGTGATTTTATTGGTCTGGATTAGATCATTGTAAATTACCTGTTTCATTAATTGTTTGACAGGTTCGTCAAATTATTTTTAATTTGAAAGGATTATCAGTGTAACACAGATCTTGGTTATATTCTGCTTTGTTAATAGCATTAATTTTGTTTTTAAAAAATAGAACACTCAAAGGTAAAATACTTTGTATTCCTATACAGGTACTTGTGTGGGCATACACCCCGTAGATAAACTGTGTATTATTTGTGATTTACTTTTAACTAGCTTACCATAATTGTGAGTACTAAAAAAACAGAACTGGGTTATCTTCTGTTTTCTTTGTTGATTTTTTGCGTTGAATGTCCATCAAATGAGTAAAATCCTTTACACAAGAAAATGTCTGTACAAGTCAGGAATATGACAGTTGTTTTCCATTCGTGTGATAACTTTAAGCTTTTTATATTGCTATTTGATTAGGGTCTTTCCTTATTGAACTTTCTCAGAGTTCAGAACTTTTGTGATTTTACTTTTTTCCAACTCGTCTGGTTGTTTGCAAATGTGTTAAACCAATGTCTCCTATTAGGGAAGGATAAAGGGTTCACAAAAAATGTGTTTCGTCGCCACTTTTTTATGTGGATATGACAAGTAAGAATTCATGATTATTGATGATTGCTGATTGCCATGTTTGATTTTTGTGTATTGTAGAGCAAACATTAGTCATTTTAATTGATTAACATTGTGTTATGCATTTTGTGTATTACCATGTAGTGCGGGTTTTGATAAAAACCGGAACCTGAAGTTGACAAAACCCAATTATTTGGGGTCGCTCAAGGATGTTGTAATGCTGCACTACAAACAATTAATTCCAGCATGGGAAGTATTGGTACACATATGTATAATTCACACCCGACTATTCTTAATCTGTCTTGAAATTAATTGACTTGAATCTGAACCATACTTGACTGTACTGATTTTAACACGTCATTAATATGAACCATACTTAAAGGTCTGAACAAATACTCGGCCAGTCTGAACAGTCTTAACCCATTCTCGACCTTCTCGGTCTGTATTGAACCTTTTTTTTAGCATTTTTTCAATGTCCGAACTTTGCTCGAACAAATATCTAAATGGACGTCACCAGTTGTGTATCACATATGATCATATTATTAATATTCTATCAATCGTGATTTGGGACATACTAATTATCATGAAAACTATAAAAAAAAATTCACCTGTTTCTGTAATCAGTCATTTCAAACAATCCATCTAACACGTGTATTATTTGTGTTGATGATGAATACAAACAATATGCACTTTTGCGTTTAAAAAATTAAAAAGAAGAATTAACATAAATTGTACATGATTTTTTTACATAAATAAAATGCAACATAAAGTCATTCAAATTGCGTTTATAGCAAATGTTTAAGTTACAGAAGCAATATATTTTCATCAGACTAAATAAGAGCCATAAAGGACCGGTCAAAATTTATCTTCACATAGAGGACCGGTGCAAAGTGCAGTAGCACAGATACTTTTTTCCGGAATCGCGTTTGTTGGGACATCACTTTTTTCAAAGATAATCTCCATAGGACACAATTTTTTTTTCAAACGATTACTTTGCAATAATTTTTATAAACATTTATAACAAAACTTGAAATAACCGGGTATAATATACAATATGTAAAAATAAAAATTATTATATAAAATTCAGATAGGCATCTTTATTTTTTTTATAACTTTTTCAAATCAACTTGGATTTTCATCGAACTATGCAGCTATTGTAGATATATATCAAGCTTACTGTATCCCATTTCATTTATTTTTTGTTTGTATTGCTGTTAAATTTAGGAATTAAAGTGATCTTGGTAAAAAAAGCTAGGATTTGAAATTCGGACAAAATAGAGATAGTACACTTTAATTTTTTTAATAACTTTTTCAAATCAACTTGGATTTTCATCAAACTATGCAGCTATCTTAGATATATATTAAGCTTACTAAAACCCAGGTCATTCTGTTTTTTTGTTGTACTGCTGTCAAATTCAAGAATTAAATTAATCTAGAATTTGCAGTTCGAACAAAATAGAGATAGTACACTTTTAATTTTTTTTATAACTTTTTAAATTTAACTTGGATTTTCATCAAACTATGCAGCTATCTTGGGTATATATCAAGCTTACTGAATCCAATGTCATTTAGTTTTTTGTTGTTTTGCTGTAAAATGTAATTTCACTTATATGGTGTAGTGCAACAAACATACAGCATGTACATCATGTACATTACATGAACCAACAAAGTAGCAAAAATCATTCAGGGTCACATCAGGTACATTTTCTGTAAATGGGAGAATGTTAAAGCAATTATTACCATTCCTAATAAAAAAAACACATTCCAAGGCAACCTGTGTATCTTCATGTTAAAATATATATATAATAAGAGTTAAATAAAATGCTATCAGGTTTCATGTTTCTCCTAGAGCTTGTTTTTATAATTGATATGTAACGGTATTGATAAAATTCTATATAAGATACATGCAGCTTCATTCATTTTTCAGTTTAACAAACATCTTTTTGTGGTTTGATTGCATCATGCAATGTCTTTGTTTTTTTTCAATGCTTTATTCATAGTATAATTTATGATAATGCCATGCCTGTTATTGTATGTGAATCAACAAAATAAAACATGAAACTGTTGCTTTTGATCATATTATAAAGACAACATATGTTAAATGCCTCTATTAAGTATACTTTTATTTACAATACATTGGAAAAGTAGGATAGGACACCAACTTTTTTATTACTAAGTTGGCATAGGACATCATTTTTTTTCAGTCAGAAAGCCATAGGGTTGTAACTTTTATTAAATGTTTTTATTTTTTGCACCGGTCCTATGTGACGATAAATGTTGACCGGTCCCTAACACTTCGTTCAAATTTGAAATAGAACAACATTTTCACTATAACAATAAATATAAAATGTGCCAATAAATTATTTCGAAACAGTAATCTCAACTATGCATACGCTTGACCGTATCGTCTGCTAAAACAATGCATTTTCAATAAACTGTTGAGTTGTCACACTTCTACAATTTCCAAATTCATGAATCATGTACCAACAGAATATATATATATATTAACACCATGTGTGCTAAATATATAGGTTCATAAAAAACTGTCTTATTTTTCTATTTAAGGAATGACTGTAATATTTTTTTTCTGTCTATGAAGAAATAACATAAAAAATGTGGTGCACACTGAATAACGCGCTGGTTATTTAACATTGTGCACCACACTTTTTTTTTATGTTATTTTGAATAGACAGAAAACATTTTACAGTCATAACGTATAATTGTATTCTTAATTCCATTTTAAACCGGAGTAAACCTTTAAAAAACGTGTATGACTTCACGGTCACATGACTAAATTATGTATATGGGCTGATAAACAAACGACGTCAGCCAATCAGAAGACGCCATACATCCAAAATTAAATGATATATATTTATAAATAAAAGAATCAGTTCATATTTACTGCATTTTATAAACCATGTATGCCGATATTGCTGTGGATGAAAAATAATGGTGCATGCAAGGATAATTAACAAGTGGTCACTTCAAATATAAACATTAAATGACCCCATATTCTGCGAATTAGATTCTGACTTCAAAGTTCAGAATTTTTACACAAATGATTTCAGAAAATGAAAATTATTTATAAATAAAAGTTAGAATTATTGCCAGATTCAGAATGAAAATACTTTTCACATTTGGGAAAAATAATAGACCAAGCAGTTAAGCAAATCTTGATAGAAAATAACTACCACCATTATATTCCCAGTTTAGTTTTCATCAATAAGATAATAGATTCTAAAACAAAACACATGTTAAATAAAAAAAATATTGATTAATATGGATATCAGATAGACATGTCATATCAACAAAGATACAAGTGTCTTGTCTGAGGAGGGGATAAATCCTACTATGTAAAGGATCACTCTGATTCAACCAAATTTTTCTCTGAAACTGACATTATCAAGATGCTCGATTTTTTTATTGATAACATATTTGTAACGTTCGGAGGACGTATTTTTCAACAGACTATCGGCATTCCAATGGGCAAGAATTGTGCCCCATTTCTTGCCGACTTGTTTCTTTATTACTATGAGCCTGGCGTCATACAGAAACTTCATAGGAAGAAAGATAAGATGTTTGCGATATCCTGTAACTCTGCTTTCCGCTATATAGATGATGTTCTTTCACTAAATAATTCAAAATGTGGTGGCATTGTCGAACGCATCTATCCCATTGAACTAGAGATAAAGGATATGGTTATATTATAAATTATATGTTTACAAAATTTAGAATTTTTGAAATACTAATACTTTTCTACTTCAGGCATAGATTACCTTAGCTGGATTTGGCAAAACCTTTAAGAATTTTGATCCTCAATGCTCTTTAACTTTGTACTTTATTTGGCCTTTTTAAATTTTTTGGATTCCAGCGTCACTGATGAGTCTTTTGTAGACGAAACGCGCGTCTAGGGTATATACAAAGTTTAGTCCTGGTATCTATGATGAGTTTATTTACTACCACTAGGTCGATGCCACTGCTGGTGGAGATTTATTTCCTCGAGGGTATCACCTGCCCAGTAGTCAGCACTTTGTGTGCTGACATGAATTGTCATTGATATGGTTATATCATAAATTATATGTTAAAAATAACTTTACAAAATTTAGAATTTTTGAAATACCAAGGCTTTTCTACCTCAGGCATAGATTACCTTAGCTGGATTTGGCCAAAATTTTAGGAATTTTGGTCATCAATGCTGTTCAACTTCGTACTCTATTTGGCTTTTTTAATATTTTTGGATTCGAGCGTCACTGATGAGTCTTTTGTAGACGAAACGCGCGACTGGCGTATATACAAAATTTAGTCCTGGTATCTATGATGAGTTTATTTACAGATACAGTTAAGTCGGCCCCATAATTTGACTTACATCTAGGAATTGACAAGGAGGGTCGAAAACAAAACTTTACGACAAAAATGATGATTTCAGCTTTCCAATTGTGAACTTTCCATTTCTAAGGAGCAACATTCCAACAGCACCTACATACGGTGTATATATCTCCTAATTGATACGATATTCCCGTACTTGCATTTCCTTTTTTTTATAGAGGGTTGTTGCTTACAAGTAAGCTTTTAAATCAAGAGTTCCAAATGTTGAAGTTGCAATCATCTCTTCGTAAATATTACGGACGCCATCACGAGTTGGTTGACCGTTATGAAATAACAGTTTCACAAACGATGTCAGATATTTTCCTTACATCGTAACTACAATCCCCTTCTCTTTTATAAATGTGACCTTCCGAATTAGATTATATACCTGATTTGTAACTCATAAGCAACACGACGGGTGCCACATGTGGAGCAGGATCTGCGTATCATTCCGGTGCACCTAAGATCACCCCTAGGTTTTGATGGGGTTCGTGTTGTTTATTCTTAGTTTTCTATGTTGTGTAATGTGTAATATTGTTTGTTTGTTTGTCCTTTACATTTTGAGCCATGGCGTTGTCAGTTTATTTTCGATTTATGAGTTTGGCTGTCCCTATGATATCTTTCGTCCCTCTTTTATATGCATGTATTTAGGTTTAAACATCATGCACACCCTATTCATTCACTGAAAGTAATAGTGCGTGTTGTATTCACAATCACAATATCTATTCGCTTTTTGAAAACAGGTAAGAAAACACGTTTATTTGAATGAAGTTAGAATAATAATAAATCACACAAAGTTAAAAGTAATGAGATAGAAACGGATGGTTGAATGTGGTTCAAAATTGTCGAATGAAGATTTTTTTTGTGGAATAGGATTCAGACAATTACAAAAGTCAATAATGGGCTAAGTACTGGTAACATAGGGGTGAAAATGCCGAGAATTTTCAAGAATTCATTCGAACTTTAATGTGCATGATCTAGTAATTGTTCATAGACAGCGTTTAATTTCATTACTGTAAATTCAGAAATTATTGCGTGCATTTATTATTGCGATTTTGTCATTTTACACTTGAATGCGATTTTAATTTTTACGATTTTGAGAAAAGTCATGCTTAATTCAGTTAAAATGTTACAAAATTCGAGTTTTAATTATTGCGTTTAAAACTCAGTCGCATTATTCGCAATAATTAAAACCTCGCAATAATTTCTGAATTTACAGTATATGTTTGTACGGGCAAATAGTTCGTATACCAGTTTAGATTTATTGAAAATAAGATTTTGTAAACATCCATCACTGTCGATTCAAAATTTGCTACCATAGATAGCAGAGTAAGCCGTTAAACGTATACAGGGAAGGTATTGTTTTTCTTAATAAAGGCAACAGTAGTATACCGCTTTTCAAAACTCATAAATCCACCCCTATCACCTGTTTGCTCCAATAACAAATAGTACTCGTAATTTTCTTATTTTGGCGTCGATATTTTAATAATCTAAATAATTGGGGAAATAAAATGGAAGTTTTGTCTGAAAATTAGTTTTTGTAAATCTCCCATTTTTATGGTTGAGAATTGAAAATTGTTTAATTTGTCATGAAAAAGAGACGTTTGGATGCGAAGTCATGGAAAAAACTTAAAGTATCAATACTTGAATTACACAAGTTACATCTATATTTGTGTTTTTCTTTGTTTTTCCCCCGTTTAAATCATGATAGAAGAGGATAAAGTATACTATGGAATAATTATGTTGAAAAGTAAACTTCCAACAATTTAAATTCTAGACATATTTTTCGTTTTTATGACAAAAAAAAACATTGATAAAAGCTTATAAAAATCATCTAAGACAAAATGCACACTAGACTGATTTTATTGTAGCGGATGCAAAGGCAAAATGCATTATTTACCTTAGCTGTAACGAAAATGAGATGTCTTCACAACGCTAGGATGAGACATGGGTTTTTAAATGTAAAATTGATAGGCATGGAAGATAAGTACAATTTATCTAAAGAAAAAGAACAGGAACCTGTATGTAGCGGACCAAAAAATGGTGTCCGAATATTTTTTTCTCTTTAGTTCTAACAAGGTTTTGTTATAAAAAAACTCTTTCTAAA
Source organism: Mytilus trossulus (assembly GCF_036588685.1). Classification (NCBI taxonomy): domain Eukaryota; kingdom Metazoa; phylum Mollusca; class Bivalvia; order Mytilida; family Mytilidae; genus Mytilus; species Mytilus trossulus. Next base: position 2,009,387 of record NW_026963296.1, read on the forward strand.
GTCTGTATCTAAAAAAATCGGCTATCATTGTCGCCTATGAGGAATTGTTTTTTTTATAACCTATTACTCATCTTCCGGGTCTGTATCGTATATTTTTCCTACCAAAGTTTTGCCTTACAACCAACGGCAGCTTATTCAGGATTATTGGAATGAGTGGTGCTCCATATAAATCTCCCGATCTCCCCAAGGACCTCAGATATGAGTTTCTAGTTTGTCGTAAGAAATTCTGAGGCTAGTAATAGCATAAGGTTTGCGACGCAGGTAATTGTAACAGTGCTTCCATTTGTGATTATGTGTGGCTGACCAAACAATCTGCCTAATAAGGGTCTGTGAGTGGTAAGCCTTCAATACATAGTAGAACTTTACTGCTAAATTTTTGAATGTCAGTTACTGTAGGTGTGACGTGTCAAAGGGATCCAAAAGGATTCGAACAAATGCAGAAGTACTGTATCTCCTGAAATGTAGGAAAAGTGAATTTCGAAAGTTGGTGATTTTGCATAACGTTTTGTGGTCATTTTCATAAATTTCCTGTTTACAAAACTTTTGATTTTTTAAAAAAAACTAAGGATTTTCTTATCCCAGGCATCGATTACCTTAGACATATTTGGCACAACTTTTTGGAATTTCGGATCCTCAATGCTCTTCAACTTCGTTCTTAATTAGCTTTATATATATTTTGATATAAGCATCACCGATGAGTCTTATGTAGACGAAACGCGCGTCTGGCGTACTAAATTATAACGAAACGTACAAAGTCAACTCTGCCTGAGGCCCGAAATACGTCTAAATGAAAATATACACTTATTACGGATAACATGATTGAATTGTGTCTTTCAATAATGCGTTTCGTCCACAAAAGACATATCAGTGACGCTAGAATTAAAAAGATAAAGAGGCTTAATATAGTACGAAGTTGACGTGACATGAAGGCTTTGTCAAATGTAGCTAAGGAAATCTATTCCTAGGGTTGAAAGTCCTATGTATTTCCAAAAATATCAGTTAAGTAAGGTGACCCATAGTTGTTGATGCATTTGTCATTTTGGTCTCTTGTGGACAGTTGTCTCATTGGCAATCGTACCACATCTTCTTTTTTATATCAGTAGACATGATTTTTCTTTTTGACCACATATATGATATTACATATATTATAAGGATGTTCTTATCCCAGGCATAAAACATAGCCGTATTTGACACAACCTTTTTCAACTTTTGATCTTCAGTGCTGTACAACTTTGTACTTTTTTCACTTTCGATCTTTTATTTCTGGGCGTCACTGGTGAGTCTTGTGTGGACGAGGCGCGTTTTTGGCGTTTTGAATTTTAAACCTGATGCTTTTTGTTATCTATTAATCATGTGTTTCATTGTCTAATATGTTCTCCTATTTATTTGTATTGCAGTCCTGTAATATTATGTTGTCATTTCAATGTTATATTTAAAATTGCCATTAGTGTGCGAGGTTTGGCATGCCACAAAACTAGGTTCAACCCACCATTTTTCCCTTTAAAAATGTCCTGTACCAAGTAAGGAAGATGGATATTGTTATATTGTTGTTCGTTTCTGTGTGTGTTACATTTTGGCGTTGCGTCGTTTGTTTTCTCTTACTTGTGAGTGTAGATTCCCATTGCGATAAGACGTGTCACGGTACTTGTCTATCCCAAATTCATTTGTTTAGTTTTGATGTTATGTTTGTTGTTCTCGTGGGATTTTCTCTGATGCTTAGTCCGTTTCTGTGTGTGTGTGTGTTACATTTCAGTGTTGTGTCGTTGTTCTCCTCTTATGTTTAATGCGTTTCCCTCGGTTTTAGTTTGTTACCCCGATTTTGTTTTTTGTCCATGGATACTAGTATATGAGTTTTGAACAGCGGTATACTACTGTTGCCTTAATATATGACAATTAATGTCAGCATAGAAATTCTGCATACTAGGCTGCTGTTAATTTTGACCAGCAATGGCATCGATCCAGTGCTTCTAAACAAACTCATCATAGATACCAGGTTACAGTAACATTGTGTACACCGTACACGCTCTTTGTCTACAATCAGTTCCATCGAAATGTCAGTGTTACCTACCTGAAAAATACCTATTGTAAACATGTCACACGTCTTTTTAAAACTTATTTATGATCTCATTTTGATTTTTCATTACAGATAAACTACCAATGAGTGTAATTTCCTTATTAGTTGCAAACTGGTACGGAAATGGCGAACCGTGTAATGGAAATGGTTGGAGCCCTGCCAATTTGAGACGTGCACTTATTGAAAAGATTGTGAGAATATTAATACCAGACATTATTCTTGTTCAAGAAGGGATACCTAAAGTTTATAAGCTCGTATGTGATGTTTTGAACATAGAACCAATGCTGTTTGCATTTGAAAATAATAGAGAAGCTGGGATTGTTTATAATTGTACAAAATTCACAGCAATCAATCCTATATCCGATTTTTTTTCCTTCAATCAAATTCTGATGACAAATAATATAATATCGGCCGATAGTCAATTATATGGAAGATTCAAAGCCCTTGTGCTGAAACCGAAAGGTCCAGAACCGCCATTTCTTGTACTTTCGTATCACGGGCGTTACAATGGTGTTGCAGAAAATATGAGATTGATATTTTTAAGTGATCTTCTTCGTTTGGTAGTAGAGTACATCCGTGCCAAAGGAATGCCGGCTATTATCGCTGGAGACTTCAATGTTTTCGTAGATCAGAAAATGGTGGACGATATGACGCGGACCTTTTTAGATGGACCAAACACCAATTTCCGTGTTGTTCCGTATGAAACAACAGGAAATCGAAACAACGCTATTGACCATATTATAATGTCAAGTACATTTGAGCTGGAAAAAGCATATCCTATTGATATAATCAAAAGAATTTCTGCGACGTTTCCATACGTCAACGAAGGGCAGAGTGGTATCATACTTGACCATGATCATATTTATGCATCAATCTATTTGCCAAGTAAATAACCATTAGATTGACACAAACACAAATGTGTACCGCAATATCCAATACTATATAGGATTTCTTATTTTTATGGAACATATATAGTAATATTGATATTAATTGATCCTTCGCAAAGAATAATTTTTGTACCCCTAGAAAATAAAAACAACCCAAATCCAAGAATATATCTCAAATAAAAAAATATCTTCTAACTTTTTCGTGTATAATTAACTCGTCTACTCTTTTATTTGGCAATACACTATTTTACAAAACTTTGAAATAAACTAAGGATTTTCTTATCCCAGAAGTAGATTACCTTAACCGTATTAGGCACAACTGTTTGGAATATTAGGTCCTCAATGCTCTTCAACTTTGTACTTGTTCGGATTTTTAAATGTTTTGATTTGAGCGTCACTGATAAAGACGAAACACGCGTCTGGAGTATTAAATTATAATCCTGGTACCTTTGATATAAACGTGAAAAGGAAGACGTAGACACTCTATCCGAATGGATTAAGGCAGTGAGGTCGTTAATACAAATCAGAATCAAGAAACTGAATGGGTCCATCAATGCCCATGCTACGTCAATCTTTAAAGACCCAAATGGTGCTTAACACTTATCCGACCTCCATGATAAATATGTTGTTATCCCCGCAGACAAAGCCCCAAATAACATCGTTTTTGTCTGTAAAATTCACTACATTAGTTGCTTGATAAACGAATTAGGTATAGACAATTCACTTGGAAACTCAACATATACCCTCACGACACTTACCAAAGAGGAAATCCTGGATAATCATAGGTCTGTTCTTTGTTCCTTTGGTATTTCAACCAAAGATGAAGAACTGGATCTTCCATCACTATATTGGATACCTAAACTACATAAGTGTCCTTACAAACAAAGGTATATTTCTGGGTCTGCCAAGTGCTCCACGAAACCTCTTTCTAAATTATAACATCTATTTTATCAGCAATCAAAGACGGGCTTCAAAGTTATTGTAAAACTGCCTATTCTAGAGGTGGCGTGAATCAGATGGGGATACTTAAAAATTCCAAAGATCTTTTAGAGTACATACAATCTAACTCTCTTTCATCTTGTAACAGTATTAAAACATTTGACTTTTCTACTCTTTACACAAGTATTCCACATTCCAAATTAAAAGACAAATTGAAAGAGTTGGTATCAATTTGCTTCATAAAAAAGAATGGCCAATGTAGATACAAATATCTGGTCCTAGGGAGGGATAAATCATACTTTAGTAAAGAATCACTCTGATTCAAACAAAAAATTATCTGAAACCGATATTATCAAGATGCTTGATTTCTTGATTGACAACATATTTGTAACGTTCGGAGGACGTGTTTTTCAACAGACTGTCGGCATCCCAATGGGAACAAACTGTGCCCCTCTACTTACCGACTTGTTTCTTTATTATTATGAGGCTGACTTCATGCAGGAACTTCTTAGGAAGAAAGATAAGAAGTTAGCAATATCCTTTAACTCTACTTTCCGCTATATAGATGACGTTCTTTCACAAAACAATTCAAAATTTGGTGACTATGTGGAACGCATCTATCCCATCGAATTGGAGATAAAAGATACTACAGATACAGTTAATTCGGCTTCATATCTTGACTTACATCTAGAAATTGACAATGAGGGTCGGTCGAAAACAAAACTTTACGACAAAAGAGATGATTTCAGCTTTCCAATTGTGAACTTTCCATTTCTAAGTAGCAACATTCCAGCAGCACCTGCATACGGGGAATATATCTCCCAATTGATATTCCCGTGCTTGCATTTCCTATCATGATTTTCTTGATAAAGGGTTACTGCTCACAAGGAAGCTGTTAAACCAAGAGTTCCAAATGGTGAAGTTGAAATCATCCCTTCGTAAATTTTACGGACGCCATCACGAGTTTGTTGATCGTTATTGAATAACCGTTTCACAAATGATATCGGATATGTTCCTTACGTCGTAACTACAATCCCCTTCCCTTTCATGAATGTGACCTACCGAATTAGACTATTTACCGGATTTGTAATCACATAAGCAACACGACGGGTGCCACATGTGGTGTAGGATCTGCTTACCCTTCCGGAGCACCTGAGATCACCCCTAGTTTTTGGTGGGGTTCGTGTTGTTTATTCTTTAGTTTTCTATGTTGTGTCATGTGTACTATTGTTTTTCTGTTTGTCGTTTTCATTTTTAGGCATGGCGTTGTCAGTTTGTTTTAGATTTATGAGTTTGACTGTCCCTTTGGTATCTTTCGTCCCTCTTTTGATAACTATTTTTCAGTAATTTAAAATTATAATAGGACGTCATTTCGTATCGTTTATAGCAGAAGATTACGTCTTACTTATTCATTCATTCATTCATTCATTCATTCATTTATTCATTCATTCATTCATTCATTTGTTTTATCGTAAATTATCAGAAGCAAATTTGATTTCTTCGTCCTGAACTCATCGGTTTTAAATGTGTTTACTTTACTTTTTCTGAACTGAGTCATTGTGAGTCTCACTGATGAGTCTTTATGTAGACAAAATATGCGTCTGGTGTGAGTTTTAGCAAGCCACAAAACCAGGTTCAACCCACCATTTTTCTCAAAATGTCCTGTACTAAATCACGAAAATGGATATTGTTATTTTATAGTTCGTTTCTATGTGTGTTGCATTATCGTTTATTTTTTTGTTGCACTTTACTGTTTGTGTTGTTTTGTTGATTTTCTCTTATATTTGATGTGTTTCTGGCGTATAAAATTATAATCCTGGTACTTTTGATAACTATTTCCCTCTATTTAAGTTTATTACCCGGATTTGTCTTCTCTCAATCGAAGTATGACTTTCGAACAGCGGTATACTACTGTTGCCTTTATTTACTTTTCAGAGGGGAATTGCATATTTCAAATACAATGATTAAGGTGAACAATATGTTATTGTAACTTTGACGTTTATTGTTTATTATATAATGTCTTAAAAACCATGTACCTATAAATTTTAGAGTGTGGATATGATATATAAAACATTTAAATATAAGCTTTTATATATCATATATTGCAATTATTTGTATGCTCCTGTCCATCAATACATCTGTCCGTTCTTCCTTTTTCCGGTCTTTTCGTCCGTTTGTCCCTTTTAAATAGATTTATAGTTATTCAAGATCACCATGCTCACTCCGCCTACAGTGTGAATGTTAGTAAGTTTTCACTTTGATGGTCGTTTGTACATATATTGAAGGTGTGTATGTGGTCAGGGTTTTGATTTTTATTAATTCAGGAGATAGTTGATCTTTGTCATGGTGAGTATTTACTTTATAAGTTGGTCATTTTTTTAGTCTGCGTTTTGAAATAACTCCTCCTACAGTGAACTGTATACCTTAACTTTGAAATAACTCTTTGCATGCAGCGGTATCATTTATGTCTCAAATACACAATACTAGCAATATCTAAAATAAAGTCCTAATTGACTTTGTCATAAGTTGCTTCAGAGTTGAGTGAGCGGAATCAATTTGTCTAGTTTTTAATGTCATCATCAGGTTATGAATGAATAAGATAAGCTTAAGATTAAAAAGAATCAAAAAGGGAAAACAAAATTTATTCAGTTTTCTAACCGCACTGTGCAGAAAAGGTTAAATCACAAAAATACGGAACTCCGAGGAAAATTCAAAACGACAGGTCCTTAATCAAATGTTAACCTCAAAAGCTAAAACAAACCAACAACTGTCATATTCCCGACTTGGTACCTGCTGCATTTTCTTCAGTAGAAAATGGTGGATTAAACCTGGTTTTATAGCTAGTTTAACTTTTTACTTTGCATAACATTCCACCCTATAGGTGACGATTTGTGAACAAAACAAACAGACACAATAGGTTAAAATGTCAAAAAAGGGACACAGCAGTCTAACACTGTGTTATTAAGATAATCAATATAAAAACATACAAATACTTAAACTAACATTTACCATGACACAATAACACAACGATGGAATGAATTAGTACAGAGTCACGTCATATTAGGTCTTAGACCACAATTGTCGTCCATTGATTTTTCGTTGTTTCACGAATATAGTCCCTAGTGTTGATAGTGGGTTACTTGCCAATATTTTTCATACCCCTTCCAAATGTATTTCTCCATGTTTTATGCCTCAAATTGGAAGAAGGGGGTGAAATTACACTGTAAAATAACTTGGGTCCAGAATTTAAAAGGAATGCAGTGATTTGGTCCAGCTGAAAATGGTTCAAAATTAGCACTTCGGAAGCTGTCAAAAGATTTCAAGACGCCCTAAACATAAAATTGTCCATATTTTGAGTTAGAGCCGATGAAGTTTCTATAATGTTGATAAAATTTGTCCCAAAAGTAGTACAACACACTGTAAAAATTTCATTGAGAAAGCGCAGGTGGAATTTTTTTAATTTTCATTTATGTTCTGAAAGAAATGCACTACGAATTTATTGTGGTCTGGGACCATATGTAACAAAAAACACACATTGGCATACAGACAAAGCATTCCAACAAAAAAGATATAACAATACCAAAACTTTCATAGCACAATAACACAATGATGGGATCTACAAGATACAAAGACACGTAATATGTAAAAAAAAAAAAAAAAAAAAAAAAAAGGCATATACTTAGCAAATAAGAAAGACAAAAACACAAAACCCGTCATAGAACAATAATTTAAAATTATAATAGGACGTCATTTCGTATCGTTTATAGCAGAAGATTACGTCTTACTTATTCATTCATTCATTCATTCATTCATTCATTCATTCATTCATTCATTCATTCATTCATTCATTCATTCATTCATTCATTCATTCATTCATTCATTCATTCATTCATTCATTTATTCATTCATTCATTCATTTGTTTTATCGTAAATTATCAGAAGCAAACTTGATTTCTTCGTCCTGAACTCATCGGTTTTAAATGTGTTTACTTTACTTTTTCTGAACTGAGTCCTTGTGAGTCTCACTGATGAGTCTTTATGTAGACAAAATATGCGTCTGTGTGAGTTTTAGCAAGCCACAAAACCAGGTTCAACCCACCATTTTTCTCAAAATGTCCTGTACTAAATCACGAAAATGGATATTGTTATTTTATAGTTCGTTTCTATGTGTGTTGCATTATCGTTTATTTTTTTGTTGCACTTTACTGTTTGTGTTGTTTTGCTGATTTTCTCTTATATTTGATGTGTTTCTGGCGTATAAAATTATAATCCTGGTACTTTTGATAACTATTTCCCTCTATTTAAGTTTATTACCCGGATTTGTCTTCTCTCAATCGAAGTATGACTTTCGAACAGCGGTATACTACTGTTGCCTTTATTTACTTTTCAGAGGGGAATTGCATATTTCAAATACAATGATTAAGGTGAACAATATGTTATTGTAACTTTGACGTTTATTGTTTATTATATAATGTCTTAAAAACCATGTACCTATAAATTTTAGAGTGTGGATATGATATATAAAACATTTAAATATAAGCTTTTATATATCATATATTGCAATTATTTGTATGCTCCTGTCCATCAATACATCTGTCCGTTCTTCCTTTTTCCGGTCTTGTCGTCCGTTTGTCCCTTTTAAATAGATTTATAGTTATTCAAGATCACCATGCTCACTCCGCCTACAGTGTGAATGTTAGTAAGTTTTCACTTTGATGGTCGTTTGTACATATATTGAAGGTGTGTATGTGGTCAGGGTTTTGATTTTTATTAATTCAGGAGATAGTTGATCTTTGTCATGGTGAGTATTTACTTTATAAGTTGGTCATTTTTTTAGTCTGCGTTTTGAAATAACTCCTCCTACAGTGAACTGTATACCTTAACTTTGAAATAACTCTTTGCATGCAGCGGTATCATTTATGTCTCAAATACACAATACTAGCAATATCTAAAATAAAGTCCTAATTGACTTTGTCATAAGTTGCTTCAGAGTTGAGTGAGCGGAATCAATTTGTCTAGTTTTTAATGTCATCATCAGGTTATGAATGAATAAGATAAGCTTAAGATTAAAAAGAATCAAAAAGGGAAAACAAAATTTATTCAGTTTTCTAACCGCACTGTGCAGAAAAGGTTAAATCACAAAAATACGGAACTCCGAGGAAAATTCAAAACGACAGGTCCTTAATCAAATGTCAACCTCAAAAGCTAAAACAAACCAACAACTGTCATATTCCCGACTTGGTACCTGCTGCATTTTCTTCAGTAGAAAATGGTGGATTAAACCTGGTTTTATAGCTAGTTTAACTTTTTACTTTGCATAACATTCCACCCTATAGGTGACGATTTGTGAACAAAACAAACAGACACAATATGTTAAAATGTCAAAAAAGGGACACAGCAGTCTAACACTGTGTTATTAAGATAATCAATATAAAAACATACAAATACTTAAACTAACATTTACCATGACACAATAACACAACGATGGAATGAATTAGTACAGAGTCACGTCATATTAGGTCTTAGACCACAATTGTCGTCCATTGATTTTTCGTTGTTCACGAATATAGTCCCTAGTGTTGATAGTGGGTTACTTGCCAATATTTTTCATACCCCTTCCAAATTTATTTCTCCATGTTTTATGCCTCACATTGGGAGAAGGGGGTGAAATTACACTGTAAAATAACTTGGGTCCAGAATTTAAAAGGAATGCAGTGATTTGGTCCAGCTGAAAATGGTTCAAAATTAGCACTTCGGAAGCTGTCAAAAGATTTCAAGACGCCCTAAACATAAAATTTTCCATATTTTGAGTTAGAGCCGATGAAGTTTCTATAATGTTGATAAAATTTGTCCCAAAAGTAGTACAACACACTGTAAAAATTTCATTGAGAAAGCGCAGGTGGAATTTTTTTAATTTTCATTTATGTTCTGAAAGAAATGCACTACGAATTTATTGTGGTCTGGGACCATATGTAACAAAAAAACACAAATTGGCATACAGACAAAGCATTCCAACAAAAAAGATATAACAATACCAAAACTTTCATAGCACAATAACACAATGATGGGATCTACAAGATACAAAGACACGTAAAATGTATAAAAAAAAAAAAAAAAAAAAAAAAAAAAAAAAAAAAAAAAGGCATATACTTAGCAAATAAGAAAGACAAAAACACAAAACCCGTCATAGAACAATAACAGAATGACGGGTTGCATAATACCAGAGTCACGTCAAACGGAATCAAGCAAAAAACCTACAAACAGCAAAAACAACACTCATACAGACAAACAAAAGAATACTACAACACGTTATATAGATATTAAACTAGATCAATACCCATAATAAATAATTAATTGAAAAGATGATACGAGAAAACATCATGAAGATCTTGCTACCCCGGCTTCACCAACGTTTGCTCAGACACTTATGACGTTTTACAAATTCTGAGAAGTTGCTCCATGCTCTTGAATACCAAATAAGTTGACAATGTATGTATATCTCATTTGCAACAATATAACATGGATAATGTGAAACTTAAATTTTGAATTAAGAACTTTGTAGTTGAAAATACAAGCTCTAAATAACAAAAAAAAAATTCTTCCTTACATTTTGAATTTGTGATTGTATCTTTTTTAATATTGAAATATTCACCTTATCGGGTAATAAACGAGTATGAAAATTTTGTTTTTGTGTACGGTGTACAGAAACTTAATATGCACCGTACAGAAGGATTTATGTGGTCAGCTAAACACCGTACACAACGATTCTTTTCGGAATAAAATATCGAAAAAAACATATGCATGAAAGATTGCAATGCCAAGTATTTATCCAACTATACTTATTACACACGCACAGTGGCCTTCTATCAGACAAAGAGTTGCAATGAATATAGAGTTATATCAGATGAGACGAGTGCTACCTTCTTTGACAAGTATTTGCTCATGTTTTTAGTCATTGTTCTTGTTTTGGGGAAATAATGAGACATCTCCAATCATTAACCTACGATCAAATCATTACTTAAACAAAGATGTTCGTTACCGTGTGAGGTCAAAATTGACCACGCCTGCTTGGTTAGTACTTACATCCGCTGTACTGATGATACACGGTGGTATGTATATATTAATATTTTTTATTTATATCTTCCCTTTCCGGAGCATCTAAGATCATCCCCATTTTTTATGGGTTTTGTGTTGTTTAGTCTTTAGTTTTCTAAGGTGTGTCCTATTATTTGTCTGTTTGTCTTTTTCTTTTTAGAAACCTTGTCGTTATCAATATATTTTCGAGTTATTAGTTTGTATGTATGTTCCTCTGGTATATTTTGGGCCTCTTTTCAAATATTTTACGGTCACCATCAGGAGTTGGTTGAACGTTATGGAATATATGTTTAACACATGACTACAGATATAGATATGTTCTAATCAAACCAAAATCCTGTCCTCCATTTATTTGAAATTGACTTATCGAATTACTTTTCAGCGGGTTTGAATAAATATGAGCAACACGACGGCTGCAAACTGAGAATACGTCCTTCTTACCCTTCCGGAACACTTGAGACTTAAGTTGAGTTTTTACTGCTTATTCTTATACGTGGTGTTGTGTCTACTCTTATAAGGTTTTTGACTTATCAGTTTAACTGTCCTTGTAGTATCATTCGCTTGTCTTAATTAATTACATTTGTAAACTACGACCATGAAATTATTCAAGCTACCCGATGGTTGTTTTATGCATTCTTTTAACATTGTTACGGATAGCACACAAAGTCATAGTCATGGTATGTCATATGGAAATCAAATCTTAGTAATAACGACTGAGGTATAATACATTTGTATTTGATAAATAAAACGAATTACAACAGTACATCCTTTCATCTGAATGTTTATTGCTGTTCCTGTTGTTTCTTTTGATTTTACATGTTTTATTCTCTCTCGCACTTTGTTTAGACTACCATTGGTGTTCCCTTGGATTCATTTTTTCTATGGGGTTGAGTATATTTCTTAACCTGAAGGCTGAAGTTGCCTCTTGGTATCAAACTGATCTTTGTTTTATCAAATTTATCAACTCTTACCAAATAGTAATCAGTAAATTCTGTATGCTAATATTAGATAACTTCTCAATTATGATTTTTCACGCTTGATTTTAATGTTTACATCTTCAAATAAGTATCACAATTGTGCAATCAACTATAGATGAAGCTGATAAACAAACTGGCAGAAATAAACGATAGTAGGTCATTTACTTGTGACAAGAATGCAACAAATCAACAGATTTATTACTCCTGTATCATATTTATATCTGTCCATATGAAAAGCTAATATTCAGGGAAAAAAATTAAAAACAAATAGACAATAAATGTATAGTGTCTTTGAATACCTACTATATGTGTACGAGGTTACGAAACAGATATTATGCGAGCTATTACTCATATTTCGAAGCGAGTAAAGTTACAGCTGATATTTAAAGAAACTAAACAGTTATTAATTTTACCCTGCAAATAATTTTGTATATTGAGTTTGCTTTGAAAGACAGAAAACTCACATAATTGCATTTATTTTCGATTTAAAATACTTTGACGCCCGGGTAGTAATATTAAAATCACATATTCAGCTGAGGACGAGTTCGCTGAGAAAAATGTCGAATGATCAACAATAAAACATCGCTAAAAATTGATAATTATTTATTATAACATAACAACTGATTTCAACAGTAAAAATGAATAACAAAACAATATTGTCCAATTTCTAAAAAAGTGTTTGATTTGCCCTATGCTTCAGAATTTTGATCTGAACTTGACATTTACTAAACATGCAGAAATTGGCATTGCTGAATTGTTTGTTTTGTATGTTACACATGAACATATTAAAGTTTTGAATTCGATGATTGGAGATGTAGAAAATGGAGTTAAACATGCTGTTAACCTGGAACCTAATGTTCAGTGTGTTGAGGTCCTTTATAGCTTGCTATTCGGAATTAGTCAAGGCTCTGTATTGAAGACTGTACTTTGACCTATAATGATTTATTTTTACAAATTTTGACTTGGATGGAGAATTGTCTTCAGAATCAATTCTATTTGCAGTTTGTTCATGTTCTCCTTGATGATACTGCCTTTTTTTCTTTTTTTTCTTTTTTTTTAGATAATCGTCATTTGTCAGGGAACATTTTCACTCGTTCATCTTCATCTGCGTCCATTTTTACTGTAACGAAAAAAGTAAAATCACAAAAATACTGAAATCCGAGGACAATTACTTGTTTGGCTTTATAAATATTTTGATATGAGCGTCACTGATGAGTCTTATGTAGACGAAACGCGCGTCTGGCGTACTTAATTATGATCCTGGTACCTTTGATTACTATTTACACCACTGGGTCGATGCCACTGCTGGTAGACGTTTCGTCCCCGAGGGTATCACCAGCCCAGTAGTCAACATTTCGGTGTTGACATGAATATTAATAATGTGGTTATTTTTATAAATTTACTGTTTACAAAACTTTGAATTTTTCGAAAAACTAAGGATTTTTTTATCCCATGCATAGATTACCTTAGCCGTATTTGGCACATTTGTTTTGGAATTTTGGATATATAATAAATATTGATCAGTTTACCAGATGATGATTGAAAACGTTTAGTCTCGTCAGTGTTTATGAACAGTAAAAAAGAGGATGTGGAATGATTGCCAAAGAGACAACTTTTTACACAGAAATGAACAACAATAAGTAACAATACAGTCTTCAACAATGAGCAAATTTCATACCACATAGCATTTGTATTCTTCTGAATTTCAATTTGAGTGCGGTATTTTAACGTTGTACATTTTATGTATATGACCGCACATGAAATGAACATGAATATCGATGTAAATTGAGAAAAATCAGTTAACACTTCCGGAGTACCTGATGCCACTGCGGTTTTTCTTATGTTCGTGTTGCTCCTTCTTTAATTGTTTACTATTTGGCGGAAATATTTTCGTTTTTCTTTATGTTTGTCAGGCTTCTTTTTGTTATTCTTCGACATACGAGTTTAGTGCCGCATTTGATTCTTCAGTCTTTATGAAAAGTTGTTGTTTTCCCACAAAACTAAACGGACCTCACTTGTGCTATTAAAATCAATTTTGACAAAATGAGCCAGCTGACGTTGAAATAGAAATAATCAGAATGATAATGTAACAATCTAGAAACAATGTTTTGATTAACTATCGGTAGTGCAAGAGTCGACGAGAAGACAAACACTAGTGAACAAGTCTGCAATCGTACTTTCAATTGAATGTAACGACAGCGCTAGTGGCTTTTATCAACGCATGTAAAATAACGTCGTGAAGAGTCACATGATATTAATTGATAAACTATAGATTAAACAATTAGGGTTACAAACTTAATATATGATAGAAAAAGACATCAATAATTCTAAGAGAAATAAACTATATTATTATACTTCATGTTAAAATGCCATGTTAATACGAGGGTGTTAATTTACTCTATCATATGGCTGAGCGGGTGACATTTTTTTGAATGTCACCCTCTTGGCTAGACCAATCAAAAATCGTTTATTTAAACGACAATGCATTGAATTTACATCATCAAGTCATTAAAGACAAAACTTAAAGTTCTAATTTCCTATACAACGAAGCGTGGAACGACTCAAACTTATTTCTTTTACAATTGTTGGAAAAACATTTTTAACTTGTTAATATTGTTTCTTTAAAACCTACAAATCACTATGTGTTATGCTAATTGTTGATATTTTATTCCACTTTTAAACACAGCCGTTCACCATCGATTGGTTTCAACAGGTGATGTACATTTCATCATTTTCATTGTGATGTATATTTCTCCGCCAGATATGAGGCCTTTTGAAAGGTTTTACTCCCCAAAATTTAAATCAAATAGATAACAATAACAAAATAACAACAATTGAATTTATTCTTCTAGATAGCAGAGCTTTTTCCCCGTTTCGTGCCGAATCCTTATGTCTTTGAAATGTCAAGTCGATGCACTATTATAATATTTTCTATTTACTTCACCTCTGTTGATTTTTCTAATACCCGTAACGTTGTTAAGTACGTGACTACATAGAAAATACTTTTCAATAAAATTCATCTGTAAAAGACAATAATGATAGGACATGCATTATAATAAATTAAGTAACACATTAATTGGCTTCGCCGCAGTTGACAATATTTTCTCGAGTACCAATCTGCTCTATCACCCTCTCAGCTATGTGTTATTTATATACTGAATCCCCTATCTGGGGATGGAATTCCTTTATCTTTATCCTAAAACCAAAACTGATTTTTTAGTGACTCATCTTCAATAATATACCGAACGGAATTGATTTTGTGAAATTATTAACAAGGAAAACACAATATTTACAAAGTACGTGCGTATTAAGTTGTTTTAAACAGTCAAAGTCGCTTATCGTGTCAACATTGCATGAAAATCTGTTTTACTGTCGTCTTCCAATATACAAGCATTCGATAAAATTGAAAGAAAAGATGAACTAGATCATTGTTTCGTGTAATAAATAGATAAAACTTGACACAATAATGACGGAAAATAGGATGGATGAGAAGTATCTTTCAACTGCTGTCTTTTTCGAGATCAAAAAACTATTATATTATTTGTGATTATGATAGATATTCCGTTAACCAGAATATGAGATTGAAATACATTTTATGTCTTTTATTCTATTAAGTGTGCAATGTCTTATAATTGCTGTGCATTGCTGTTTTCCCAGATAGGTCATACAATTTTAAGAATGTAAACTTTAAATTTGAACTTGATTGTTTCGCAAATACAGAATTTTGTTATTGTTGTTTGTTTACATCGCAGATTATATTATTTCAGATCATATTTACGAAAAAACCTGTAAAACAAACTGTTCGATTATATTTACCTAAATTTTAGTAGCAGTGAAATATTTTCATCATTTTCATTCCAGTTTCTTTCGACATTTCTTGTGTATTTTTAGATTTGGTACCGGGATATGTTTTAGATTTCTTCTCTATGATCAAATGACTTAGGTTATCATTTGGAATGTCCTTCACCACAATCCATCTTACTTGAAAGCAATCTTTCAATTTATCTGTATTATGTTTTCCATTAGACTTGACTGCATCGAAATCAGCGGTTCTCGACATTTCAGCACATCCAAAAAAATTCTTACTTTTAACAGCACTGACAAACAAATATATAGGCCCAACTCCTTTCTGATCGTTGCATGCGGCATTTAAAATCTTATTGCATTCTTTAGTACTGCTCCATAAATTACACTGTGTTGACTTCAAAATCTTTTCTTTATCTCGTGTTTTTATGACAAAATAAATAGCCTTTTCATCATTCAAAAGAACGTTTAAACTGGCCGATTCACTAGAGTTTTCCTACGAATAAACCCTGCTCTTGATTGGTTGGAGAAGTTTACCCGAAACTACAGCTGCAACCTTTTTCTGTCACAGAATACACAATGTTATCGGAAATTGATTTTACTAGCTTATCCGATATAACACTAACTAGCTTATTCGAGTCCGATTCTGAACACTTACATGACATATCCTCTATCACCCTGTCTTTTATTGTATTAACTAGCGTATCTGAAACTGTTTCTTTTATCTTTCTTGGTTTTGTATTTTCCTGTGTTTTCATCTTTTCCTCGACTTTATTTTTGTTTTCTATATTATTTGCTAAAACACTGTTTCTCCGATCCAACGATGGTTTATCTTCTCTAGCTGTGATTCTTCTATTTTCAATTATTGTAGAGTTGAACCTAAAACTTGGTGCACTGCATGGTCGGTAATTGCATTCAAAGTCATCAATCAACCCATCTAGATCTCTTAGGAATCCTACATCAGATTCCTAATAACATAAAAGCTATAGATCAATAAAAGAGGGACGAAAGATACCAGAGGGACAGTCAAACTCATAAATCGAAAATAAACTGACAACGCCATGGCCAAAAATGAAAAAGACAAACAGACAAACAATATTACACATGACATAACATAGAAAACTAAAGAATAAACAACACGAACCACACCAAAAACCAGGGGGTGATCTCAGTTGCTCCGGAAGGGTAAGTAGATCCTGCTCTACATGTGGCACCCGTCGTGTTGCTTATGTGATTAAAAATCCGGTAAATAGTCTAATACGGTAGTTGTCATTCATTAAAGGGAAGGGGTTGTTGGTACGACGTAAGGAACATATCCGATATCATTTGTGAAACAGATATTCTATAACGGTCAACCAACTCGTGATTGCGTCCATCAAATTTATGAAGTGATGATTTTAACTTCACCATTTGGAACTCTTGGATTAAAAGCCAAGGAAATCATGATAGGAAATGCAAGCACGGAAATATCGGATCAATTAGAAATATATACACCGTATGCAGGTGCTGCTGGAATGTTGCTACTTAGAAATGGAAAGTTAACAATTGGAAAGCTGAAATCATTTCTTTTGTCGTAAAGTTTTGTTTCAACCGACCTTCATTGTCAATTTTTAGATGTAAGTCAAGATTTGCCGACTTAACAAATAAGGCAACTACACATTCATATTACTATAGGCAAGTCAAGAGGTGAACCAAAAAGTGTAAATATTACATTTTTGCACCTGGCCTTATCAGTCTTTCCTTATCAACATCAGTTAAGATAAAACATCCAAAAGTTTATTTCAGCTTTCTTCTTTCATTTCCACCCCATAAAAACTAAAGAATGTATGAGAAAAGGGAAGACAAAAATAAAGAAAAAATACACTATAATTGAAGGGAACTATATTCGCGGACAACGAAAAGAGGGATCATTAAATGTGGTCTTGGGCCATCTCTATATTTTATCTGGACGAGACAAGGCTTGTATCAATACAATCGAAGAGTGGCAATTTTGAACCATGAGAAAGATCCAAAGTTAAGGGATAGTATAGAAGTTTAGTATAGTTTTAAACTCTTACACGTTTGGTGAATTTAAAAGTATAAAATATGCCACACAGCTCTATATTGTGACCTTGATACAAATAGCAGTGCACATCCTTTCCATCCTTAAATGTAACTTTTCTCTAATTGCATAGTACAAATAGTACAGTTTCAGCCGTAAAAGAAATTGCAGTCTATATTAACAATAGTTCAACCTTAACTCGCATCATCAGATTGCTTTAAAAGGAAAGATGTTTCAACATCAAATATTCTTGAAGTAACAATATGTTCACATTTAATTACCTTGTTATATTTCATGCAACAATAGCCAAAC
This sequence comes from Mytilus trossulus, assembly GCF_036588685.1. Lineage (NCBI taxonomy): Eukaryota > Metazoa > Mollusca > Bivalvia > Mytilida > Mytilidae > Mytilus > Mytilus trossulus. Next base: position 2,027,516 of record NW_026963296.1, read on the forward strand.
TTACCCTCGGTAACGAATTAAAAAGTGTTCCGTCATTAAGATCTGTAATAAATTAATTAGATTTATTAAAACATAAACATAGATTATGTATACTCCTTGTCTAGATGTTTATATTCAACACGCATATGTTACCTTTACAAATCTATTACTTACAGGTTTTTTTTATTTCTCACTCGCCATTCTCCTTTGAATCGACTTCACCATCTGATTTAAACAGATCTTTGTCTAAGAAAATGGGAATCTTAGTAAAAGTTTTTATCCCAATTTAGAGGTCCATTGAACATAGAAAATGATTATGTGAAGGGGCTCTATGGACACATTATTGTTTTGTTCATGTTATATTTGAAAACAAACCCATTAAAATCATGAAAAAAATGACACGAAATAGTTAACATGTATTATTAAGTTCATGAGAAATGAAATGGTACATGCATTTGGCTCATAGGGTACGAAATGAATAATATCGTGGGTACGAAATGGTAAGATTGGTTACTAAATGGCAGAGGTACGAAATGTTCAAGGTACGAAATGACTTGCATCCAGATATATAAAAGAGGGACGAAAGACACCAAAGGGACAGTCAAACTCGTAAATCTAAAACAAACTGACAACGCCATGGCTAAAAATGAAAAAGACAAACAGAAAAACAATAGTACACATGACACAACATAGAAAACTAAAGAATAAACAACACGAACCCCACCAAAAACTAGGGGTGATCTCAGGTGCTCCGGAAGGGTAAGCAGATCCTGCTCCACATGCGGCACCGTCGTGTTGCTTATGTGATTACAAATCCGGTAAATAGTCTAATTCGGTAGGTCAAATTCATGAAAGGGAAGGGGATTGTAGTTACGACGTAAGGAACATATCCGATATCATTTGTGAAACGGTTATTCCATAACGGTCAACCAACTCGTGATGGCGTCCGTAAAATTTACGAAGGGATGATTTCAACTTCACCATTTGGAACTCTTGGTTTAATAGCTTCCTTGTGAGCAGTAACCCTCTATCAAGAAAATCATGATAGGAAATGCAAGCACGGGAATATCGTATCAATTGGGAGATATATACCCCGTATGCAGGTGCTGCTGGAATGTTGCTACTTAGAAATGGAAAGTTCACAATTGGAAAGCTGAAATCATCTCTTTTGTCGTAAAGTTTTGTCTTCAACCGACCCTCATTGTCAATTTCTATATGTAAGTCAAGATATGAAGCCGACTTAACTGTATCTGTAGTATCCTTTATCTCCAATTCGATGGGATAGATGCGATCCACATAGTCACCAAATTTTGAATTGTTTAGTGAAAGAACGTCATCTATATAGCGGAAAGTAGAGTTAAAGGATATTGCTAACTTCTTATCTTTCTTCCTAAGAAGTTCCTGCATGAAGTCAGCCTCATAATAATAAAGAAACAAGTCAGCAAGTAGAGGGGCACAGTTTGTTCCCATTGGGATGCCGACAGTCTGTTGAAAAACACGTCCTCCGAACGTAACAAATATGTTGTCAATCAAGAAATCAAGCATCTTGACAATATCGGTTTCAGAGAATTTTTTGTTTGAATCAGAATGGTTCTTTACAAAGTATGATTTATCCCTCCCTAAGACAAGATACTTGTATCTACGTTGGCCATTCTTTTTTATGAAGCAAAGTAATACCAACTCTTTTAATTTGTCTTTTAGTTTGGAATGTGGAATACTTGTGTAAAGAGTAGAAAAGTCAAATGTTTTAATACTGTTACAAGATGAAAGAGAGTTAGATTGTATGTACTCTAAAAGATCTTTGGAATTTTTAAGTATCCACATCTGATTCACGCCACCTCTAGAATAGGCAGTTTCACAATAACTTTGAAGCCCGTCTTTGATTGCTGATAAAATGGATGTTAATAATTTAGAAAGGGGTTTCGTGGAGCACTTGGAAGACCCAGCAATATACCGTTGTTTGTAAGGACACTTATGTAGTTTAGGTATCCAATACAGTGATGGAAGATCCAGTTCTTCATCTTTGGTTGAAATACCAAAGGAACAAAGAACAGACCTATGATTATCCAGGATTTCCTCTTTGGTAAGTGTCGTGAGGGTATATGTTGGGTTTCCAAGTGAATATTAATAATAATATAGCTATTATCTTTATTACATTCCTTAGTATAATTAAGACAAATCATGAACTCAGATTTGGTTGCTTGCTGTGTTTTGTGCCTTTAATTACATAATTATCTAATACATGTATCTTTTTTATTACAATATCAGTATTGACATGTTCTTACAACAAAGTGTCAAACATTTCATTATATGTAAATGGACGTAAACTACATATGCTATGATCAATATTATAATTGATATTGATATAAATGGCAAACTGAATGTAATAAAGAAATATTTTAACTAAAGGCAACAGTTGTATACCGGTGTTCAAATGTCGATTGAGAGAAATCAATCAGGGTTACAAACTTAAACCGAGGGTAACATGTCACCTATAAGAGGAAAACAAACGAACAACAGGAACACCAAAGTGACTACGTACAGGATATTTTAAGAAAAATGGTGGGTTGAACCTGGTTTAATGGCTAGCAAAAGTTTCCGTTTTATGACAATGGTAAAAACTATCACTAAAGCGACAATAATACGTGACAGAAATACAACACAAACACACGCAAGAACATTCATCACAGAAACAAACATATAAACAACTAACATATTTCATCACCATAGGACATGCAGCGACGTGCTCACGTTAAGGACATACAAAAACAACTTTTTTATACAATTATTTTCACAATACTCGTCCAAAGAATTTTACTTAAAATGATGTTATTGTAATGTAATTTAACAAGTATTTTGACTACAAACAATACGACATAACATGTTATCAAACCGAAACGATACCAGAAACAACCAAAATTATTAAATGAATGATGGATGTTCGTCGAATAGTAATGCAAATTCCCATACAGCTAGACAGTCATATAAGGGAATATTGCGTATGGTGTAACATTCTCCTGTTTTCATTGGCTATTACGATCAAGATTTCCAAAGGATAATTTGCGTATTCAAAGCCTTGTTTCTATTTTTACATTATATTGACACTATGTTTCTATGTATACATATAATGTTGGTTATAAAAAAACAAATCTTGCTAAATCTAGATTTATATATATATATATATATACTATAACGTCATGACGTCATGATGTCACACATGACAACCAGTAAGGAAGCGCCGCAGCAGACGAAAAGAAAATTTGCAAGTTTATCAGAATGAGATATGAACTAAATGTTGAATACAAACGCTAAAAATACATAAAAGCTAACGCAACAAGCTGTGATAAAGTTGTTCTAAGCAAATTGATATTTTTAATAGAGTGTTACAATTGTTGCAAAATACAATTTTATAATACACAGAAAAGATATTTCTAACGTCGTTTTGCAAAAAAACATAATTTACATATGTAAGGTCTTTCACTCAGTCAATACTTGATATATGGATCTGTTAGAATTTATTGACACTCAGACTTCGTCCTCGGTTAATAAAATCTGTAAAGCTCTATATATAATGTATTGACCTCGTCATTATTCCATAATTAATAAATAGGTCACATTCGGTACTAAGCAGACAGATGACATAGATGTTAAACTACACTTTATCATATTTTTGCTCTTGATTGTGCCATTGCTTTATTAAGACATGCTTCTTTAAAATTGAGAAAGGAAATGGGGAATGCGTCAAAGCGACAACAACCCGACCATAGAGCAGACAACAGCCGAAGGCCACCAATGGGTCTTCAATGTAGCGAGAAACTTCCGCACCCGTAGACGTCCTTTCGCTGATCCCTTAAAAATATGTATACTAGTACAGTGATAATGGACGTCCGAAACTCCGAATTATACACATGAAACTAAAATTAAAAATCATACAAGACTAACAGAGTCTCCTGACTTGGGACAGGCGCAAAATTGCGGCGGGGTTAAACATGTTTATGAGATCTCAACCCTCTCCCTATACCTCTAGCCAATGCAGAAAAGTAAACGCATAACAATACGCACATTAAAATTCAGTTCAAGAGAAGTCCGAGTCCGATGTCAGAAGACGTTCTTTGCATTATGTTGATATATAAAAATCCAATGTATTTTCGAATTGTTTGTCTGTGTTGTTATAAACGACCTACTTCCTCTATTACAGGATACCAGTGTTTTTTGCTATTGAAAGGAAATGATCCGTTCAGCGATTTTAAACATCTCGTTAAAAATTAAATACAATTAGATATCGTCTGTACATAAAGATACATATTAAAATGAACACTTCCGATAAATACTCAACGAGAACAAATTTATATGTACATCAGATTTCAGTCAGGAATCTGATGTACTGTAGTTGTCGTTTCTTAAATAGATAAGACCGTTGGTTTTTCCAGTTGAACGGTTTTATATTAGTAATTTTTGGGGCCCTTTATATTTTACTGTTCGATGTGAGCCAAGGCTCCGTGTTGAATGCCGTACCCTGACTTCTAATGGTTTACTTTTATAGATTGTTATTTGGATGGAGAGTTGTCTCATAGGCACTCATACCACATCTTCCTATATCTATTTCTAAAAATTGTGCGAATAAGTACACTCACCTTTTCAACAAATACAAAGAAGATATCAACTAAATTGTATCTTTTTTCACCAAAATGATGCTAAATAAAATGTCGCACTGTTAATAGCCACAAAAAAATACCGAATGTTCGGTGCATTTATTGTAATTCTTGATATTGATCATAATATTAAACCTAACGAATTATTTATAGATGTTGGTAATTTGTACATTTAAAATACACTTGGAAATTCCTAAAATAATAAGGTTATTAAAGGCAACATGGCTGTCATATTTATTGTATTTGGTATTTCAATGTGTACCAAAGGCATTGATATTATAAGTTATCTACGTTCATATCCGTAGATATGGATATTTTAACACCCTGAAATACCCCAGTACACCGTGAGGCGTAGCCGAAGGGTGTACAGGGTACTGAATTGTGTTAAAATATTCATATCTACGGATATGAAGGTAGATAACAAATTTATCCCCGGTCTTAGTCCAAATTGAACGAGTTTTATGGAAATTCGGGTACAAAGTGTAACGGGAAAACAACGTTTTTTAATTATCTAAAAAAGTTTTATTGAAATTTGAAAATTTTACATTTTTTTTATGGGGTGTAGGGTACTTTGGTGTGTGGTACTACCTTTGGTAAAACCCTACAGGTAATCAAATATAAGACGTTTTTAATACGGTGACAGAGAAACTGGATTGTGTCAAATTTGGCGCTCAATGTTGTGAGACTGTTACGTCATAGTTGGTTGGACGTCAACGTGGGTCATTTGCATAGCTATGTTAGTAGTCCCATTCCTTAAAAATGTGTCAGTAAAGTGATGCTTTTAATGAAATGGGTGTAAATGATCGGCACAATAGGACAAAATCGTTAATGAATTAAATATTTAATTACAAACATCATGGATAATCTACAAAATTCAATATTTCACAAGGAGCAATCATGGAACTAAGGAAAACATGCGTGAAGTTTCCCGGTATAATGGTTAGCAACGTACGGGGATATGGGTTAGCAACACCCAGGGGCTATGGGTTTTGTAACGACGTGCGTTAACCAATCAAAATCCAAGATATATACTAAGTCGAGGATAAATTGTTTTTTGGTCTTCTAATTTAGGTCATATCCAACTATATCGGTCATCACGTGACTTTTACAATTAAGTTGTATATCCTTATTGACCGATTGATTATCAATGAAAGTGAACGGGGTACATAGATAAGACGGTCATAACTTTTTTGTTATAATGTATCATTTCCCTCCCAACCCCGCGTTTTACAGTTAATAAATTTTTACAATTAAATATGTTTTAAAAGAGGGACGAAAGATACCAAAGGGACAGTCAAACTAATAAATCTAAAGCAAACTGACAACGCCATGGCTAAAAATGAAAAAGACAAACAGAAAAACAATAGTACACATGACACAACATAGAAAACTAAAAAATAAACAACACGAACCCCACCAAAAACTAGGGGTGATCTCAGGTGCTCCGGAAGCAGATCCTACTCCACATGTGGCACCCGTCGTGTTGCTTATGTGATTACAAATCCGGTAAATAGTCTAATTCGGTAGGTCACATTCATGAAAGGGAAGGGGATTGTAGTTACGACGTAAGGAACATATCCGATATCATTTGTGAAACAGTTATTCCATAACGGTCAACCAACTCGTGATGGCGTCCGTAAAATTTACGAAGGGATGATTTCAACTTAAAATTTTTTATAAGTTTCAGTTCAGAAATTTGATTTCGTGCTTCGAAATAAGTTTGAAAATTGAGGTGACATAGCCACACAGCCTCCGTTGACCTTTTCGTTAAAACTCGATAAAATTACAATAGAACCTTTTTGTAAAATCAATTTTCTTAACTAATTTATTGTTACTTATATCCTCCCAACCCCTAAAAAGAGTGACAACATATTCATTTAAATGAAATTGCAAACCATATCAGTTCAGGTATTAAACTTTTTGCTTCAAAATTTGGTTGAAAGTTCATATTTTTGCAGTCTACAACAATATTTTCAAAATTGCGGCCACTGTTGGAGGTTCACAACGACACGACATGCCGGTATTCATTTAGTTATTAATCAAAAAGTAATATTTCAAATATTTATCAAAGTGTGTCTTTTTGTACTTAAGAAATTTCTTTTTTCACATGTTCTTCAATATATTTATTAGAAACAGTCTCTCACACTAAATAAAAGATTTACATGCACCGACCATGCAGTTTACATGTACATTGATAGCTTGGGGCGACATGGGAATATATATTTTTGAAGATTTGTACAATGAAAATCGTAAAATTGTTAGATGCATGTCTTTTTAATAATTGTCTAACTTTAATGCAGCATAGAATTAAACATTGTTTCCCTATGTTAAAGTGGATACATGCTTTTTGTTTTGATAAAATTTCGAAGTAACATATAACAAAATGGCGACCAAATAATTTTCAAACGTAGACGATGTTCGACACTTATTTTGCACATGCAAATTACTCAATTAGATTTAACTTTTTGTATTGCAATTAAATATGACACATTATTGTAATTCGTATGATAATTAAGGATAAAGCTAGATGGTGGGGATATTAATTAAGTCATTAACGTGATCAAAGAAAACAAACATGGCATTGTGGCCTAATCACGATGTAAGTTTCGACAAGACCTAATATATATATATATATTAGTATTATACGATTGTTTATGAAATCATTTTATGATAATATTTTTTATTAAAAATAGGAAACCACGGATGGATGGTAACAAAATTGAAAGATGAAATAACTATATTATATATATTTTTTGAAATCATTACACGGGTAACCAGTACATTTTATATAATACAGTCACATACAGAGTTATCGAACCTAATTATGACTAGAATAGTTGCATATGTTTAAAACCAGTACAACACATTTATTTTGAATGATTTGCTATTTTATTGTCTCTATTTGGTATTTACAAATTGACCGATCTTAATATTTTACTTTTTAAAATTGAGATTTGAGTAAATTGATAGAGCATATGATAGGGTGAGATTCAAAGTAATATTACAAAGATATGGTTAGCTTTCTTGGTGTAATCATGCGTATGGGTGTTAAAAATTCATTGCAAGTTCAACACATCCCAAATTGCACCAAAAAACAAAGGTATTTCTTCAGCGTTTTTTGTTTTAATTTCTTAGTTCTTATCTTTCATTTATGCTAATGAGATATGTTTGTATGTACTTTTGTACTTCTTGTTAGCATATTTGTTTGTTTTCCTAGCGATTAAAATCTTGACACAAGGGTTACTGCTCTACAAATATTTTGTTTTTCTATTTTCATTTCGTTTATTTGTTTTGTGCACACATCGATGTCAATATATTGGAATTGTATGCCATACATGTGAGTGGTTTTGTTAGCTATAAAACCAAAATTAATCCACTTTTTTTTAATTCTAATTTTTCTTTAAAAATGTCCTGTACCAAGTCAGGAATATGGCCATTGGTATATTGTAGTTCGTTTCTTTATGTGTTACATCTGCTTACCCTTCCGGAGCACCTGAGATCACCCCTAGTTTTTGGTGGGGTTCGTGTTGTTTATTCTTTAGTTTTCTATGTTGTGTCATGTGTACTATTGTTTTTCTGTTTGTCTTTTTCATTTTTAGCCATGGCGTTGTCAGTTTGTTTTAGATTTACGAGTTTGACTGTCCCTTTGGTATCTTTCGTCCCTCTTTTAAACGTTGCATCGTTTGTTTTCTCTTATTTTTTAGTGTAAATTCACATTGCGATAAGACGTGTCACGGTACTTGTCTATCCCAAGTTCATGTATTTGGTTTTGATGTTATATTTGTTATTCTCGTGGGATTTTGTCTGTTGCTTGGTCCGTTTCTGTGTGTGTTACATTGTAGTGTTGTGTCGTTTTTCTCCTTTTATATTTAATGCGTTTCCCTCAGTTTTGGTTTGTAACCCCGCTTTTGTTTTTTGTCCATGGATTTATGAGTTTGAACATCGGTATATTACTGTTGCCTTTATTTTCTACATTAGAAAATGCATTTAACAAGTCAGGAATATGACAGTTGTTATCCATTCGTTTGGTGTGTTGTAGCTTTAGATTGTGCAATTTGATTAAGAACTTTCCGTCTTTCCTCATCGTACATAAATTGTGTGATTATACTGTCACATAGTTTTAGTTATATTTGTCAACATTGACAATAAGCGAAATCAATATAAATACATTTATAGCCACCATATTTTGTATGAGCTTATCATAAGTCAGGAGCTTATAACTATGTGATTTTCATTTGATGCTGTATATCATATTTTTATATATATATAAATCAAGCCGTTAGTTTTCTCATTTATATTGTTTTACCTTAAGTTTGTAATTGCTAACTCTAATATAACATGTATAACCTAATTGGGTACAATAAACACTCATCAATTTAAAAGATAAACAACGCTTAATAATAATACGTATGGATACATAGACAAATAAACTGAAATAAAGAAATATTGAAACTATCTAGTAAAATCGTGAGAAAAATTTATTCAAATTAATAACTGTAAAACTGACAAAATATATTTAAAAATAGAACTAAAATTATAAGTTATAGGGGAGAACAATTAAAAGAAATTGTGGTACTATTAATGCTATTCTAGTTTTAATCTGTCCACAACAGTTTTGGAATAAAAGGTCTAAAATAATAGGTGTCTAGATTCTTGTCATATAAGTTGAACAGGAAAGAAAATAGGTGCCATACTTGTTTATTTTGATCACGTTATTGACTTCATATCTCCTTAATTCTGTTCTGTGCATTTTTAGAATAAATATACCGTGTCATCATATCTGATTGAATTATTTGCATGGGTAAATTTAGTGGCGAACTCCGTCTACATTTGAAAAGTATTTGGACGCAATGTTTTACGGTCATTTTTGAAATTTTATGAAGGCAATGGCATGTTTCTCTATCAAAAAGAAACAATGTGTAATACAATGCTGCTTAAAGGTAAGACCATTACTGAAAACGCATGCATCTATGCAACATTTGTTTGATTTTTTAATTGTATAAATGTAAGCAGCAATGAACAATGTTTATATTGAGTAAAGGAAACTGTTTCTAATTGATATATTTAGGTAAAAGTGAAACAAGAAATTTTTTGTTTACTTCTGACAGCGGCTGCGATTTTCAAAAACTTTTCAACCAAATGTGAAGGAGAAAGTTTGTTACCTAAACTGATTTGGTTTTCGATTTCATTTCAAAGAATGTGTTGTCGATCTTTTCAGGTGTTGGGATGATATAATGAAAAGTAGATAAGTTGAGAAAATGCACAATATAAGTAAGTCCCGTTGCAATTTTATCGAGTTTTAACAAAGAAGTCATTGGAGTCCATGTGGTTATATCATCTCAATTTTCAAGCTTATTTTGAAGCATGAAATCATATTTCTGAACTAATACTTATAACATTTTTAATTCTTAAAAATGAAATAACTGTAAATTCACAATGTAGTTAAAACATGTTTTGATCATTTTATCTATGTAGCTTGTTCATTTCCATTGATAATCAATCGTCCATGAATGATATACTATTAAAAATTTATTATAAGTCACGTATTGACAATGATAGTTGGATATGTTCTTTTTCTTAACCAGACTTATGATATTTAAATATCCATTGTTATCTTCTGTCGTTTTTTATAAGAAATATTATATCTTAGGAACATAGGCATATTTGTTTGGCAAATAATCAATGTAAGTATTGCGTAGTGTGTGCATATAATTCATCATCTTTATTTTGAATTACAATTTTGAAAATTTAATGAGAAAACAAAAAGGGAATGCGAATATTTAGTACATCCATGAATGTGTGTTAAATATAATATACAAATATAATTTTTAAATGATTGTCCTGTCCCAAGTTTATTGTTTTGTTTTATTGACGTGTACTTTTCTATGTGAATGTCGATTAATGGCTGTTAATGAACGCTTACCAAAGATCTTCTTTTTTTTCATAAAATTGAGAAAGGAAATGGAGAATGTGTCAAAGCGACAGCAACCCGACCATTGTGCAGACAACATAGATTTTTTTAGTAGCTGTATCAACATTTATAATTAAATTCTTCACACAATTTTGATTTAAATTGTAAAGGTACGATTTACCTTCCTATATGTAATTTAAAGGTACACATACATGTTTAAGAAATAGTTCTGCTACATATTGTATGTTTCACTTATTTGTCAAATTCGGAATTAAAAAAAATCTCATAAGGTAAGTGCAACCATGTGTTAAAAAGTCTGTTTGACATCAAGGAATAAATACATGCTGTAAACATGTAAACATTATTGGTATACAGGATAATACGATTGAGTAAACACGACCTATGTTGTACGTTATCTATATGAATGGTTGCCATGTGAAGACAAAGTAAAAAATCGCCTTGATGGCAATAGTAAAATAAGTTTTAAAAAAGTAAATCTTTCTTTGGCTGATTTGTTTTAGGTGGCTATCTTAACTTCATTAATGACATCATTGTATTTCTAGTAGTTCAATGAAATTCAAAGAACCGACCAATTCACACAAATTATTAAACAATTTCATAAACCATATAACACCACAAGGTACACAGTTTTGAAATTGCTGACACAACCAATGACCAACTGATGAACCAATATCATTTTCATTATACTGTAAAACAAACCATGCAAATACATGGTTTCTATCTTTATTCTATTTATTTCTTTATACTTTCCAAAATACAAATTCATTAATCATTCATTTTACAAAGTAAACAATGTATGTAGAATTTTCCTTGCCTTTATTTACCATCGTGAGGTCCAACGATGTTTTGAGAATATTATAATGCACGATAGGGTTTTCTTATAAAATATGGATTGAAAAGAGATAATAATCAATAAAAATACATGATGAAAGTCGATTAGGTTAGATGCCTCCGTCAATTATAATTCCAGATTAAAGCAATTTTCGGAGGAATAAACATGTGTATATTTTCAAAAAGACAAATATTTTTAGATATCGGTATTTTGTAAACTTTAAATACATTTGGAAATTCTGTCTATTGTTTTCTTGTCATACCAGTAGATCAATTGTGTTTAAAGGTCAATATACACATGAAGGTAAGACTTTACTTAAACAACAGCTGCCGTCGATTTATTGTTTTTTTCTTTGACATCAACTATTAATTTATAATTGATTACTGCTTCAAAATCTTCAACTTATCATTTAGATTTTTACATATTGATTATGATAATGTTATAAATAAATAAATTTGGTTAAAATATATATACATACACACAGTGACTTGAATATGATGCATTACGCTTTACTCCCATTCCTAAACCATTTTTCTATCAACCAGAGGTATCTTTAGATTTTTATATAAAGTTACAAGCCCAATATTGATAATAAAAACTTTTTTTTTGTTTGCAATATATATTTCAAATATGGATTTTACTGTTTGTCAGGGCTAATAATACATTTTATAAACGCTCCAATTATTACACCCGTAAAGATATATTTAAAAAAAACTAGATAAACAAATTAATATGTTTACGTATCGGTTTTTTGTAAACTTGTAATACCTTTGGAATTCCGTAGATTATTTGCAAAATAAGGTTCAATAATTGTGTTTAAAGACCTACATAGATTGTTTAATATTAGAAAGTCAAGGTAGGATTTTCTTTTAAAGAAACATTCTTTCAGAAATTCGTTAATTGAATAATGGTGAATTGAATGAATTATGTCTGCTGCGTTAGTTGGTTACTAACTATTCGAGCTGTCGGTATTTTTAACATTAAAAAATAAAATCCGGAAGGACCTTTGATCGTAGATTATGATAGTTGTTTTAAGGGTAGCATTCGTTAAAATGAGCAACACGTCATGACGTACATTTAAATTATACCCAATTCATGTGTCCGACAAAAACATTTTACAATATTCAAAAAGCAGGAACTTAATTAAACAGGACTCTAGTATTTCATACTTATGATGTTCTCCGACACAATGTAAGTATGAGCATACAATCTTCAATATGTAGGCAACAGTAAAATTCAGTTTAACAATATAAAAAAAGATGTGGTATGATTGCCAAGGAACAACTCTCTACAAGAGACCAACATGACACAGAAATTAACAGCGGTGACTATAGGTCACCGTACGGCCTTCAACAATGAGCAAAGCCCATACCAAAGAGTCAGCTATATAAGGCCTAAAAACAATTCAAACGAGAAAATTAACGGCCGTATTTATATAAACAAATGAACGAAAAACAAATATGTAACACATAAACAAACGACAAGCTCCTGTATGTTTATTTCTCACAAATCAATTATGAAGAAAAATCAATTTAACAAACACAAACAAGTGGAATCTCACGAACTCCAAAAGAAGCGATATTAATTGTGTCAACAGGGTAAGATTCTCATGATAAATTGCATCATTCGTCCAAAATTAATAGACTCTTCTCAGGTCAATATATCCATGTATCGACCTCGTGCAAATGTTATATTTTTACAAATGTTGTATTATATTAACTAAAGATCGCAGTAAATGTAACGTATGTTCTACGTTTAAAATAAATTTGTACAAGAGAGCCTATTCCAGAAAGAAAGTATTTTTCTGTTTTTGATTTTTGAGGTTTTGAAAGTCAATATGTAAGTAATAAAATGATAATCACATTACCAAAAAAAATACACTTAACGGTTACACACCAACATATAGTTGTGATTGTATGTGCAAGTGTTCTACAGAATACATTAGTATTATAATTCTGGTACCTTTGAAAACTATTAGTATCATTTCTCGATGCAGTCCAAAGCTTCATCACACATAGCAATACTATTTTAAATCGCAATCGAACAACCAAAAATAATCATAACAAATTAACAAGAAATATACAGTAAGTGTTATTTTTAATGATTTAATGTAAAAAAATAAATGAACGAAAATATCATGGCATAGATGAAGACGTTCTTTTAAAGGACAATTTATGTACTCCTTTCCCTCTAAACGCAAGTTTTTTCATCTATCGGTTTGATCAAATACACTTATAATGCTTTTTTTTGCATTTAAGGGTGCTCGCGGGTATTAATCAAATTTTATTTTAAATATAGGATTTGACTTTTTTTTCTATAAATAGACTTTATCCTATACTTAAAGGAAAAATTGAATAAAATTATGTGGTCACCGTTCATTTAAGCTAATAATCTGCATTCGTAAGAAACATGCCCTTTTGTTAAGGTCCCTTTTTCTGTTGAAGTAATAGGAGAAAAAAATGTAGTATTAAAATAAAAAAAAAAGCGCTAGATTACAGAAACCGCTTACATTTTTCAATAGTTTAGTTTAAGTACAGTTTATTAGAAAAGCGTAATAAAGAATATAGGTCACCGATGAGTTTAAGGAGTTATTTTAATTTTACTGCATAAAATGGCATTTTATCATCAAAGGGAGATAATTTGGATTCAAAAAATTCAAAGGTGACGTCACTTTTTGCGTAACACTGGTTATGGCTGACACGGCTGAATATTTTTGTAATTCATCCGTTTTTATTCAGTAGCTAGTCACCACTTCAGTTTACTGTTTGCAAAAGTGTGAAAAATTCTTAATAATAAGGATGTTCTTGTCCCAGGCGGATGACCCTGGCTGTATTTGTCACAACTTTTTGGAACTTCTGGTCCTTAGTGTTTTTCAACTTTGTACTTGTTTTGGTTTTCAAACTTTTTTCATCTGGGCGTCGCTGGTTAGTCTTGTGTGGACGTAACGCATGTCTGGCGTATTAAAATTATTAACCAAGTACCTTTTGTTAACTATTATTCGTTTGTTTCTCTGTCCTATATTTTCTCCATTTTTTTGGTATTGTAGCCCTGTCATGTAATGTTGTCATTTCAATGTTATAATTAACATTTCCATTAAAGCGGGAGGTTTGGCATGCCACGAAACCAGGTTCAACTCACCATTTTGATCTTAAAATTTCCTGTACCAAGTCAAAGAAATGGCCATGGTTATATTATAGTTCGTTTCTGTGTATGTTGCATTGTAATGTTGTGTGTCTGTTGTGTCGTAGTTCTCTTAAATTTGATGCGTTTTCCTCAGTTTTAGTTTGCAACCCGGATTTGTTCTCTATATGATTTATGAACTTTGAACAGCGGTATACTACTTTCACCTTTATTTGGAGCTTTTTCAAATATATAAACGAATTTATTTTTGTTCGATGATTGTTTTCACCATATTATTAATAGTAACAATCAATAGTGTTATAAATAAAATTTGAAATAAAAAACAAAATTTTTCAATGTACGTTCATTTTTTGTACTCTCGAGCCTCCTTAGGTTAATAATCGAAACAGTTTATTAGTATATTGCGAACAAATTTTTGTATAGTTTTTTAAGAAAACACACAATTGTGCGTCAATTGAAGAACACTAAACGATATAATTTAAAGATAAAATATCAAAACAAAGGTAAACCAAAAATACCAAGTTGCAAGGCAAATTTTAAATATTAGAGTAGTATAAAAACTGTCAAAATAAAAATCCACCAATGAACGGAACAATTTAGAATATTTACAATATTTTTTGCTTGATAAAGGCGTACTTAAAACTTGGTTTTACAGCTAGCTAAACATCCCTCTTGTGTGATTGTTGTTTATATACTCATTTTATTAACCATTTTTGGTATGAAACCCGAACAGACATAATTACTTTACGTGACAATAATTGAGATCTAGCAGCAAAAACAGTGTAGTCGTATATCTCTGACATTCAACACAACTGACTAAAAATTCATACAAACATACAAATAAATCTTAAAACGAGGCCATAAAAAGGTGTAATGTAGTGTTTTTAATTCATCATAGAGATAACAGGATTAACATTACGCCAGACGCATATTTTGTTTACAAAAACACGTCATTGAGGTAAATTTAATAAAACATAACGTATATAAAATACATTTTCAGTATAACATAAATGTTTAGTAAATATGTATACAAGTTTAAGCTAAACAAAACAAAACAGTTAAAACCTAAGCTTGGAAACATATTCTTTGAATTGATATCAGATAGCAATGAGGGTCGTTTTCTTGCTACAAATCACAACATCGAGATCACAACAAATGAATCATATTGTTTTTTCACACTTTGCACATTTCATTAAAGACCTAGGCCGTTTGATTTTTTCTCTTTTATAATCCCAGAAGGCGTGAGATAACTGACTTACCTTAACATATATGTTATAGCATCATTATTGACATATTCCAGAATGGACAGAGAGGACAAAAGACGATTCTTGGTCATAGGATCCGTCACAATGGAGATAGTGGCTCCATTGTTCCAAAAACGAGTTAAAGATGATTACTTTCGAAAAGGCATGAATGACTTACAGTCCTATTTGGATTCAACACCGGTGAAACATATATTGTTCCACTTGTGTTTTAGAAATGCATATTGCTGTACAGACAGATTGAACTGCTTTACTCAACATTGCTTTCCTTTGAAATTGACCACCTTTAACTCCCTTTATCAAAGAGGAAGAACGTCAGGACATTCATGTCACTGTAATTTCTTTGCGAATCCTGTTCAACTTGATGATCTGTCCGTAGCGCTTTCGAGTTTTATTTTACTGAATTGCTGCAATGTCAGTCTAGCAGATAAAGATGCAATTAAAAACTTACGAAAAATGAAAAATGAGTTCTTAACCCATAACAAAAATGGTGGAATTACACAGAAAGAATACAACACATTATGGCCAGATATTACCAACTGGTTGTTACAGCTCGACCCATCCAAACAAGATGACCTGATAAGATTAAAAAATAGACCATTGGATGAGGGTCTATACACTAAGTACAGCACAGAGCTTTTTGATATTCATTCAAAATTGGAAGAGGTAAATATATAACCGTCATTTGTAAAGCACAATCTTACATTAGTACTTTTCTTCTGTACGATAATATTTTGGTTAAGTACATTATAAAAAACAAACAAACACATGGGCGTGACCTATAGTTGTATGTGTCATGCTGGGTTTCTTGTGAAGAGTTGGCTCATTAGCATCTCCTTTTTAGATACACACACAAATAGATAACTTGAAGGGACTAGTAAAAATTATCGTATGAACTTTATATTGAAATCTAAATGCACACGTCTGAATGATGTTATCTTATTAGAATATATACCAAATAAGGATATTGAGGAATAGTGGCCAGTAGTTATAGTTTATCCTGTTTGGTTAATACATGTAACTTTTAAGAAATATGACAAAGTTAAGAAACAGTTTAATGAATCATGATATCTCTTCTGTCAAATTTTTCTAAACTTTGTTATACAAGTGGAAAATATCCATGATTTTGAATCAAAATGAACTATGTGAGAATACAAATTGTGTACAAACAAAAAGCAGTTTTCGAGATTTCAATTTTTCAATCTTAATAAGCAATCTAGTCAGTGTAATTAGCCAAAAGTTTAGAAAATGTGTAAAGTGACCAAGGAAATGATTTTACTCGGATTTTTTTTTAAATATATTTATTCATATATGTCTTCTTCGTCTTCATTCAATTATGAATGAAGAACAAATTAACTGTGAAACTTTTATTTTTTTCATGATAATAGCCCAAACACGGGTTAACATTTCTGGATGTACTTTCAAATGCCCAAAGGGAAAAAAAGAAGTGCACCACCGTATCATGTTTCTTCATCAAATACTTTTTTACAATAAAAAAAAAAAAGTGCGAGCATTAAGGCAAACAGATAACCTTAAGTTTAATAACATTTTTCATAGAAAAATGTAAAGAACATGGTAGTATGCAACTCTTTTTGTAATAACTAAGCATTTTTAGTTTTTTTTTTATTGTCGATAGTAAGTGGTATGTCACTATCACCATAGTGTTCGATATTTTGGATTTACATGATGTACATGTTTGTAATGTACAAAAGCTATCGTGTATAACTTTAAAGAATACACAGTCTATTAATTGCTATCATTGCTTTTTTCTTAAAAATTTGAGTCGGAGTATTTCATGATATTTCTCAAAAAAATTTGGGGTCACCGACTTCATATCGTCATTATAGCATTATTGTCAAATGTTTTTGATGCTGGAGTCCAAATTATTAGCTACTTCAAAAAATTATTAAAAGGCATAAATCTCGTATATGTTCAGAAATGGAACATTTTAAAATTTAATTTTTATAGTTGTTATCGTATATTCTTATTATTTTGTTTTAGATACATTCTGAATTCAACGAGATAAAGGTAAGCAAGCTAGTATCATTCAGATTAAGATCTCTCTCGCCGGAAATTTATAACGTGTTGTTTCATTTTTTAAGACGAAAATTAATTAATAACGATTGCAATTCATTATTGTTTTGTTCTTTTCAATCATCATATGGTATTATTAACATTCAATAACATTATATATGCTGACAAAGGATTCAATATAACATTTTCAGTAAATTTCTATAACACTATAAATGATATGAACATACAAAATAAAAATAAGGTTCTAACAGAATTCATTTATTATTTGCTATCTATCAAGGCGGAGAATATCCACGACAAAAACAGTAACAAAATAACCTCGAATCAACACCATGTGCATACATGGCATTTATTTTTCAACATTAAAACTATTTAGCTTTCAATTCCATTGTTGAAGTCAAGTACTGTTTTATACATAAGTCAGTTGTATTCATTTTTTTTTATTAATATTCAATGAAACAAAACAAAATGATAACAAGTACGTGTCACTTGCGCAAATACAGTCCTTAGCGTTTCAAGTTACACCAACACATGTCTATAAGTTTCAATTCCAACTAAAACATAATTATTCAAAAAACAATCCAAATTGAAATGCCTTCTGCCGAGGACAACGCTATTAACATTTTCATAAGGACACAGACGTTATCTCGGGGACTTTGAGAAAGGAATATTTATTGTAGCAACTGACTCGTTGAAAATAAACTAGGACAAAACAAAATGCTGTTACGAGAATCTTTAATGCGAAACATAAATTTAAAAAGGTCGCACATTTGTAATTCAAAAAAAGTATCATAGAATAAGTGCACAGCAAAACATTAAATAGTTGACACAGACAAAAACTCCTGAAGTGAACAACCAGTGAACTCAATTAAAATTTATTTATCATAAAGCAAGCTGTTTGTCAAATGATACCTCAAAACTCATTTGTTGCCTTACTCAGTGTCATATTACCTCTAACAAACTCAATATCTTCATATTTTACAAAACACATTTGTTTAATTCATAATCAAATATTAACAAAACGTCTTCACACGCAAATTTCAGTCACATACATTTCACGTATCTCAATTGAAGTTCACGTGAATTTCAACTATAATGAGCAGACACATGAAACTCACGTGAAATCAGTTCATGTAAAACTCACTCGAATTCCACATGAATTACGTGAATTTCATGAATAGACTATTTTCAGGTGAATCTCACGTGAAATTTTGCGCATGAATTTTCTGTGAGATTCGTGTGAAATTCGTTTGACCAAATTTTTCCTGTGTAGATTGTTTTTCGCAAACCTTAATCATCAAGGTTGATTTTTGAAACATTGAAAACTCAGGTAATATATCGCTCACAAAAGTTATATGAACAAATATCTTTCATAGAAAGTTATACAAAAGTTTAAGAACAATACAGATACAACACAAGATGTGCCAGTTGTTGTCAAATGTTAACAAAGTCGCCCCTTAATATGTGTTTTATCATTTTTGTGATTTTTATTTTTTATACTAGTAATGATTAAAATGAGCTGCCCTGATATAAAGTCTAAGCTGCAGTAATGCAAAATCTTAACAAGAAGAAAATCTGTATTATTATTTGTGAATTAATTGGAATAAATGACATGGCTCTTCTTATTTTTTTTAATTCATATAATGATATATATTAAGCGATATCTTCTTTCATGATCTCATTGGAAATAAGCCGTACCGCTTTCATGGGTTATTCTTTGAGAATATCAATTTCATCATTATAATGTTTTGATTACGCATTTTTATTCTTAATTGTACAGGTATACAGTGGATATCGATTCCTAATTGATTATTATCGATTACCCTGTACCTGAATATTCCAAAACCAATTATATGAATTTAATATGTAATGTATCAACATAAATGAACCAAATCTTTTAAAACTAGGACTTTACAATAAAAGGCAGAGAAGATTCGAGAAAAATGTTGGATAGAATGGAAGAATCAAATAATTTGTTCTTGGCAAATATGGAAGTTTTTCAGAGCACTATAACTGAAATAAAAAACACAGCACCATCACAACGGAGCGAAACTGGTAATTTACACTGTTTGTCAATTCCTTATATCAAATTTTCGTTTTTATGTGAACTATTGAGGAGATCAACTATAGATATTTTCCGTTTAAGAATGTTCTCAAAGGTGCAAATTAGAACAGAAAACATGAAACACAAAAAGCGACAACACACAATTCATGTACACTAATGTAATCTTACTCAAATGTACCCAAATTATGTTGATCTTGTTTGTTTCTAGACCGAATATTTTAAACTTAAATCACATTACCAATGTACACATTCACCATATCATTATGGGATGAATTTGCATCGTTCAAGGAATGTGTCTACATAACTTCTGCTGAAACTGCCGTGTAAAAAAACTGAGATTCATAGATAGTCGATGTATACTTGTGCAACTCATTGTTCGAAACCAATGTTTTATACCCCATACAAACAAATACGGTTTAATTAACACGGATTGGTTTTCTTTCAATCGATTTAGGGCTTTTCAACACCGGTTTACTACTACAACTATCATCTAGGATATTGTCAGAATGTTAACGTGTTTTGTGAATGGTCTTCCAAGTCAGGAATATGACAGTTTTTGTCCATTCGTTTTTGATGCGTTTTGTTATTTGATTTTGCCATGTGATTGTGGATTTTCCCAATTGATCTTCCTCTAAGTTCAGTATTTTTGTGATTTTACTTTTTTCTTGTAAGTGCTTCATTGAATATCTTCCGAATTTATCAACATATGGTGTGTCCGCTATCAAGGCCAAGCATCAATGTTATTGTGATAAACTATTTCTCTAGGGGTGGCGTAGATCAGATGATGATACTGAGACATTCCAAGGATCTGTAAGAAACATTCAATCTAAGTTGTTTTCATTTCTCAATAGTATTTGAACATTTGAATTTTCTATCTTTTACACAAGTTTTCCTCTTTCCAAACTATAAGATAAATGAAATGAATTAGCTTTGTTTTTGTTTCATACAAGTAAATGCCAACGTGGATAAATAAGCTTCCAAATAGGGTTGCTACTTACAAAGAAGCTTTTAAACAAAGTGTTGAAAGTGTTGAATTAATCACTTCGCACATTTTACGTATTTGACAAAACTTTTAGGAATTTTGGTCCTCAATGCTTTTCAACTTCGTATTTTATTTGGCTTTTTACAATGTTTGTATTCGAGCGTCATTGTTGAGACTTTTAAAGACGAAACTAGCGTTTGGTGCAAATGTAAGGTTTCAATCCTTCAATCCTGGTATCTATGATAATTTTATTTAGTTAAAGCTTATAAATATTCTAATAAAGTTGTTCATGGCATGAATTATTCCGTAAATGACGAGTAGGAAATGTGTGTCTAATTCTTTTATTTCCCAAACCGAAGATTTTCCACTTTTAATAAACATTTTTTCTTATAAGCTACCGTCAATTTCGAAGTTGACATTTCGTAACTAAGAAGCCGTCATTTTGACTTGCTTAAATCAGCAAATCAGTAAATCAGTAAATATGCAAATAATGCATTATAATAGAAAATCAAACATTCCGTACCTCAAAAATCCATTTATAATGAAATATCATAATAATGTATATGGTCGCGTAACGGAAACACTTTTAATTTACGCTTTTACATTTGTATGGTGTCATGTTTTGAAATGAGGTAAATGAGCCAAAAGCATTAATGTAATCTCGCAGAATTTTATCATATTTATATTTTGTAGATTACTCCGAGTTCTTATTCGTTTTTTCTTTTTATTATGCATCCGAATAAGAATAATAAATAGTATATTGTATTATCCATTATGATGAGTCTTTTGTAGACGAAACGCGCGTCTGGCGCAAGAACAAAGTTTAATCCTGGTATCTATGATGACTTTATTTAGTAGTCTGTTTCAATGCATTTTTTAAAACAATAAAATCGGCATAGCATTTTCCAATAGGATTCGATACATGTGGATTTACTTGGGAGGCAGATTGTATCATTCATTAGTATGTACATCTCTGAATATGCGCTAATTATAGATGTATCGAGAATTTTATTACGGTGTTGTTTACAAAGCGAGAAAGCACGTCATATAAACATAGTCTTTTTAGCCTCAATGTTTTTATTTCCATGATATTGTCATTTTGTGTTTTACTTAGGAATTTCAATAACATTTTGGTATCTTTGTCCCTCTTTTTTGGGTAACAACATTATATTTGGTCTATTCGGTGCATTGCTTAACTCTTCTGATGTTATGCAATTTATACGTTTTCTAAAGATGTTGACACATACAGAATTTGATGCATTGACCTTTTTTTCTTTAGTTGAAACACAAGACGAGAAAAATATCATCCAGTACAGAGGTTCCAGTGACGTGGACGTACCAAACCTTACAAATGTTCGGAAAATAAGCAAACTTCGTATGGTTGTAGATCAGACACAAAATGCTTCCTTTACCATGTTCTCTGAAGGATCGCATGTTCAAGTAGGAACCATTGTTGTTGGAGACCAAAATATAACAATGACAGACGTGGATGGGATGTCGCAAACTACAACCAATACCCAAAATATAGACTCTACACCGACACAAAATAATACATTATCATTAAACACCAATTCCTTATTTCTTTTAATGTTATTATTACCTTGTGTTATAGTTATATTTGTTCAGAATTTTCTTGCTTAGTTTTTGTATTTTTCTCTAGTTATATGTTTTCATTATCATTTGTTTTAAATTACGTTCGCTGGTTAAGAAGGCAATGGTAAAAAAAAATTATGTCACAGGTTTTGTTTAAATAAAATATTTAAATATAAAAATGCACTTATTCTCATAAGCATGATAAAATTTGTTGTCCCCGAAAAAATTGAAACTTAAGGCGAGTAGTATACCTTATGCCTTCTACAAAGAGGACAGATATCATACATGTATTTCAATAGATATAGGAAGATGTGGTATGAGTGCAAATGAGACAACTCTCCATCCATGTCACAATTTATAAAGTAAAACATTATAGTTCAAGGTACATGTACGGTCACCAACATGGAGCTTTAAAAAAAACCTAAAAATACTAGTGTGAATCAATTCAAACGGGAAAACCAACGCTGAAATCTATATAAAAACGAGAAGCGAGAAACAATTATTAACCACATTTACAAACGACAACTACTGAATATCAGAATCCGGACTTGGGACAGGTGAAAACAGGTGAAAACAAAAGCAACGTAAGTTTATAAGAACTATAGACTAGGGAGTGAGTCTTCCTGATAACAGGGGATTGTATTGTTATGATATTTGTTGTATTTGAATATGTTTACATATAATTTTTTAAATGTGATTTTATATTTTCTATGTATGTGGTACTAAGGCCGTGTTCACACCAAACGCCGTGTAGAGTAAACATGTGTACAATTAGTTTAGTGTAGTGTACACTGGTTTCACATTACATGTGTTCACATCTATACACCTTGTTTAGATACCTGTACATAAGATTTGTTCCCACTTGTAAACTATATGTCATTTAAATGTTCATTACGTAGAACTGAATTCAAAATTTTTGGAAAATTTTTCTAGCGGCAAGGGAACAACCATTTGACTTCAAAAGGGGGTGGGGGATGGAAATGGATATATTCCGATCCCCAATTTGATAAAAAAAAAATGGTCATACAAATGATAAAAAAATTTATTCTGAATCAAGAGCTTCCCCATACATTATAGTGTTAAATATTGAAAAAAAAAGTATTTGATCACCAGCATCGAAAAAAAAAGGAATAAAAACGTACGTGCGAAAAAATCTGACTCAGATAAAAAAAAATAACCCTTCCCCCTTTTTTTTAAGTTAAGTGGTTGCTACTTTATGAAAGCCATTTTTATAATTTGCATCAGTTTGAATATACTAGAGATGTCTCGATAACGCATTAGAAAACGTTAGCTGCAACAGCGTGCTTACAGCCGAAAAAAAAGGATTGAGATATAAGGGATCACTACATTTTTATCTTTTCTGTTCGTTTCAAATGGTATGTCTTCTCCAAGGAGTATTTGGTAAAGGAATAGGGTAACGTTTTTTTTAATTTATTTTACGTGTTATTAACGGATCTGAGATACTAGACAAGCATATCATTTACCTCACACTTTTTTTAGTCTGCATTTATGCGTGAATCGTTTTTTGAGTAAAGACCAGTGGCGAATATTTTTGTGTACGTCAAGTCGATTCGGGAAGACCTTTTCAAATGAATTAGGCAGCAACTATTTACTTCATTTTTTGTGGAGGGGGAGGGGGCGTGAGCTATTAATTTTTTTCAGGACAAATTTTGGTGACATGTCAAAATCAATTTTAGCATTATATATAGTGGCAGCTGAGGGTGAAACAAACAATTTTTTTTTCAGGGCCAAAAACTGGAAACATTTTTTGTTTCCAAAACAAAATCCATAGCTCACCACCCCCACCCCCTTGCCTTTATGTTTTATACTCAACTATAATAGTCCCCCCCCCGAAAATCAATTAGTTGCTGCCTTATGGGTTCGGCAATGATGCTGCTTTGAGTCTTGATTAGGGGTTAATTAAGTACGTTAATTTTTTTAACAAAAAAAAATCTGTAAAATTTATACAACTTATAATTATCAAAAATATCAATTTTACTCAAAAATAGTTTCCTCCTTAAATATATACACGATAAAACTTATGTCCTAAATGCCTAGTGTTGTGTACACTTAACTACACAACCCACATCGACTATCGACTGTGTGTAGGTAAAACATGATCTAAACTACATGTAAACATTGAGTTTTATCAATGGGAACGCAATTGTGTTTAGTTTACGTGTGAGTTACACTAACACAACACCGAATTTAGGTCAATGTGAACACGGCCTAAGAGTTGCTTATGTATACATTTTCATTTTGTTTCATTTGTTTCTTTTGTAAACAACTCTGACACCGGACTCGGACTTCTTTAAAATCAAATTTTACCTTGCGTATTGCTGTATTTTTCTTTATTCTACATGTACTAGAGGTAAATGGGAGGGTTGAGATCTAAGAAAAACATGTTTAACCCCGCCGCATGTTTGCGCCTGTCCCAAATCAGGAGCCTCTGGACTCTTGTTAGTCTTGTATGCTTATAACTTGTAGTTCATTTATATGTTTCGGAGTTCAGTATGACATCTATTTTCGCCGAACTTATACATTTTTATTTAAAGATCAGCTGTCACCTGGTTGCACTGAAGACCCATTGGTAGCCTTAAGCTGTTACATGCTCTTTTTTGTTGGGTTGTTGTCTCTTTGATAAGCGCTGGCGCTACATTCAAAAATACATAGATTTTCACACACACCTTGGAATGCAATGATTCACGAAACAATACTTCGCTATGGACGGTCTTTCATTTGAGCAATATTGATAAACCTAGGCCTGAGAAACAAACCACTTTGAAATGTAGCTCATATAAGTGTGTCATATGTATTATAGGACAATCACAACACAGTATAAGGGAGGAGAGGGAATTCAATAAAGCTATATCAGACATTACACATGACGAAGAATTGCAGCTTTGGATACTAAACTTCCCCTAAACAAAAAAGAAATAACGTGAATTCAGCTGTATCAAGACTTGGATCTACTGGAAAATCACTACTTTGTTTTTTATTATAATATGCAATTTCCTACGATAAACATATTATTGATATGGCAAAGCAACACATTGACGAAGGAGTAAATGGAGAAACATATTAGTCATGTACATTACATACCACACCACGACCTGTTGAAACCTGATTCAAAGTCAACATTATATAGGAAACACTCTTAATGACTATTAGGCCAAAGGGTCAAATGAGATCAATGATTTGTAAGCTGTTCTTTTTCGATCCAGACAAGAATGCACAGGTTTGGCTAGTGACATTTCAAAAATGTACGATACGATAGGACGTTCACCGTTGGATCAGCACACACACGTCTTTTGTGTGAAATTTAGAAACACACCGGTCATTATGCATTGTTAACAGTTTCTAAAGGCGACAGACCAAATACATCGATTTCAACGTTTGCATTACATCAAACAGCAAAAAGTATCGAAACATCTACCTAGATGCATAAAAATTGTGATAAAAAGTAAAATAACACAAATACTGAACTCAAAACGGAAAGTCTCTAATCAAATAGAAAAATCAAATGATAAAACTTATCAAACGAGTGGACAACAACTGTCTTATTCCTAACTTGGAACAGGCATTTTCAAATGTAGAAAATGATGGATTGAACCTGGTGTTATAGCGCTAAAACTCTAACTTATATGACAGTTGCATCAAATTCAGTTATATTTACAACGATGCATGAATAAAACAGACATAATAGGTACAAAAATCAAAATATGGGTACAGCAGTCATCACTGTGTCACAATCTAAAAATAAACAAATATTTAAAAATAATTTCAGAAACAGACCGCGATTTAAAATTATCCAGAAGTTCTTTAGAATATATATAAGAAATCGTTATGTAGATGAAATATTGCAGTCAGTTGAAAGTATAGCACAGTTACCTGAAAACATCAGGATATTGATATTTTGTCAAATTAAACACGAATTGGTGATAATTTTTAAATTTCTAAAATGGATTTTAATGAAAACAAACTCGGAATGTTAAAGATTTTAATAAATATATATTTGGGTAAGTTGATGCAAGCATACGAGGTCATGTTGTGTTTTATACTTATCATTAGAGATATAAAATGTTTCACAACCATATTATTTCACTGTGTAAACATGTTGATTATGAACTATAAAAATCAAGAAAATCGTGCATTTTTCATAGTAGTTTTTTTTTAAATTTCAAACAAATATATGTCACTGTGGGTTAGCATTCATTAGCTGTTACTATCCTGTAAATTTTCAACTGTTGGTTAAAATGATAATTAAGAATCGTCATTGAAAGTGGAGCACACATTCGTGTTAATTATTTTTTTTGATTCGTCATTTGTATGCTAGAGTTGATTGTCTACCTTGAACAGGGTCATAATTTATCTTTGCGTCGAGATATTTTATTGAGTTTTAAATCGTTACAAAATTTATAAATATACTAGATCTTAGTATCTTAATTGATTTATTAAATTTATATATATGTAGCTTTAATTTCATCTGTTTCATTTGGAATGTTTATTATAAGGTGTTTTTCCTCCATTGATTTTCCCCTATTAGTCTTTGTTAAATTTGCACTTTTCCAAAAAATGTGCAGAATTTATCTTTGTTTAAAAAAACGAAATACTTGGCATCAGTAAAGTTTTATCCTGTCCAGTACTATAGAAAAAAATTCACAAAACATTTCATTGCATATAAAAAATAATCAACACTGGAAGTTAACCAATCAAATTTCTCCCCTTATTTAACATTATTTTACTTATAACTATATATTTATTAAAGCATTTCCTTGGAAAAATGTTCAATCATAGCAGAATATAAGAAATAAGGAGAAAAAGCTCCCCAAAACACTGAGTATGGCTTGTTCTGTCAAACTGAATATTCATGGTAGAGTCCTATTTCAAGGAAATATTCTCATAACATGTGCTTTGGAGACTCAATCCACTCAAAATATTTATTGTTTTGTAATATTCTACTGAAATAGTAATAATTTTAACACACAAGAGTACTTACAAGGAAAAAGGTACATGCACAACTTAAAGAAAACATTATTGTTTAATAAACTGAATGTGATTTTTTCCCCCTGTGTAATACTGGTTATTTGAAGCATTTCTGTCAAGTTTTATCATAATCAGTTCAATAGTTTGAGAAAAATCTTATATAATAGTATATTTATTGATGTGAGCTGGTCCTTTTTAACGTTAACTATCGCTTATTTCAGTGAGGAGTACCTCGAGCGATACCAAATTACAAAATCACTTGAAGTTGCACCAAGTTACATTCCTTTTATTTCCAAGCCAGGGGCCAGTTCTCCTGTTGTTTATGCTGGCTGCCGTCTGTCATCTTTGATTTTCATTTTGCTATGTAGTATCATTGATGTTGTTTTTTGTTTGTTTTTTATCAGTTGTTTAAAACTTAAGCTTGCCCTTTAAAACTTACTATACGTATGTTTCACTCATTGTTAAATATTGATAGGGCACTTATAGTTGATAAAGATGGAAATTTGATGAATTTTCAATTACAAAAATGTCCTAGTTTTTAAAAATACGATATTCTCATATGTCCACTTGCAATATATGTAACAGGACATATTTTAACAATGTCGAACGAACTCATTAAGGTACAGTTTTCGACAATTGATTGATTCGACAAGAGTTGATTTTTCTTTCAGTGTAAAATTCAATTCAATTAAAAAGAATGAGTTGAATAGACACATTAACGATCGATTTATTCAACAACTTTTTAACGAAAGATACAACTGCAATATAAAGAAACATTTGACAGAATTGATTATAATAATAGCACAGTTGACTGAGTTGATATATCCTTATATGAATGAAGTATGTTACTTTGGTACAACAATTGATTGAATCGACAAACTGATACGATAGAAACTGGGAAATGGCGAGGTGTTGAAGTTTTTCAGTGTTGTGCCGATTACAAAATATAATTACAATATGATGGATTGTGATGCGACTGCTATACAAGTGAGAGGTTTAGCTAGCTATAAAGACAGGTTTAATCAGCCATTTTCTACATAAAAATGCATGTACGAAGTCAAGAATATCATCTAATGATTTTGAAAGTATTTGTTTAAACTATTTTCCTGACAATGCTAAAATTGCAGACTAATATGACTATAACTGTATATATAATGTAACTATTAATTTTAAGGAGGTGAAATTTATTTCATTTAAACAGGTATGACATGATATAAACTGAAGATCACTTATTGCTTATGCATATTTTTTAAAAACCCAAAAGGCGTAATAATCGATACCAGCATTCCGATCAATAGATATGTCATGACTTTTGTATGTACACATTCACTGTATTCATGTAAAAAGAAATTAACGGATAAACATCAGATAATTTTTCTTATGCAAAACACATAAAACATAACATTCAAAACTTATCAACTTATCAAAATAAATTCGTAATCATTTATTTAAAGCCCGTTAGTAATGTTAAGAAATTGCCCTATTTTGACTTCATATCTTAACAGATCCTAACATGAATATCTAAATATTTTAAAAGTCACTATGTAATGTATATGAACGAAGTTTACATGTGTACAAAATGAATTAAAACGCATTTCAACGTGTATATTAAAGGGTGGATTTCAAGGAACTGGTTCGTCTATTGCCAAACACTTACTGATTCGTCAGTTGCAATTACTATGGATGATACATTGCGCTCTTCACCTCTGGATTTGAGTGATTGCAGCAGCACTCCAACAGACTCTTTAACCTTACAACACAGCGTTCGCTTTTTAATGTCGACAGTGATATTACTACAAGGACAAATTGATGATGTTGGTGACGTTTTTACAGCGAAGATAGAAAAGGACGTCAATATTCTTAACAAAGAAAGCTTTTCTGATCACCTTACAAGGGATAACAAGAAACGTTTGAAGCACCTCGAAAACGTATTGCAAAACGCAGTTATTTCATCAACAGAAAGCCTTGCAAAAATGAGAACAGCATTAAAAGAAATACAAATAATATATAGCAACATAACTGAACCAATGATGATGAAAACCCAACACAAAGGTAATTAGAATGTTTTCATTTGAAAAAAAACCAATACTCTTGTATGAAGGCGCACTTTGTTTTAAGTATTCATGATGCATGGCATATGCAAATTAATTTCTTAAACCATGGAAAGTATAAGCTCATGTTTAAAAAGAAATCATTTGATTACTAGTTATCTATTCATGAGAAAGCATAAAATATAACAAATATAACAGTCAAATCACATCAAGTGGTTAATGAACGCTTATCTAAATATATACATGTTACTATTCTTACATTATTAATAATTCCTATGGTAAATTCAATCGAAAGAAGATACTAAATTATCAAATTTCGTAAAACGATGCAGAAATGACAGATAAAGGTAATAAATAAAAACACATGAAATTCAGATAGCGGACTGCTATCGTGACACGCAGGCGACAGCTATCTTCTCAAAGGACGATAATTGCATAAGCCCGTCTATATATAAACAATGTATCATCTTCAAGAATTCAAAAAAAATATTAGTAGAAAATAAGTATTTAAAAAGACGATATTACTCATGAAACTGCCAAAAACATTGTACCACTCCGTCTCATATCGTTTTGTTAAAATCATTCATTAGTATTGTCACATCAACCTACTATGTATGTTTGAGTTGCTAACCAATATGTTTCAATATAACAAAACTATAAACAAATGCCATACGCATGTGATGTTTAGCTAGTTACAATACTATTTTAACTCACCATGATCTTTTAGAAAATGCCTATATCTTGTCAGGAACGTGAAAATTGTTTTATATTCATTCATTTGGTTAATTACGTCAATCGTTCGATTACATCATTATTTAGGGACATGCTCCTTTTTGAATTTATCTTGGAGATAGGTATTTCTATGTGCTATTTGATCAGTAAAATTGCATTGACGGTATACTCATATGTGATATGCAGTCACTGACCGTATATCGCCTTGTTCATGACGTTGACAAATTGCGTTTCCGTAGAGATTTATTTATGACGTCAATAAAACATACAGGTTCGCGGAGATTTGACGTCTTCCGCTCAAAATTAAGAAATGATGTTTGTTTACCCTAACTACTTCATTCAGAACAGTTATAAGAGTTGCAGTAGATAAAGAATAACCATACATTGTCTCGAAATATAAAAGTTATTTGTACTCGGCTCGAAACAGCTAGAAATGCTCGGCACAGCCTCGCGTTTTACCTGTTTCTAAGCCTTGTACAAATAACATTGATATTTCGAAACAATGAATGGTTATTCTATATCTATACTGTTCTTATGCTTTGGGACGAATTAAAAAGAATAAAAGGTACTTATTGTAAAGCATCAGATACACATTTTGAATTTTAATGTCTTTGCATCAATTGATGATTAGGTCCAAAATATTTAAAAAAAATCCAAATGAATTATTGAAGTATAGAAAATGTTAAGGATTTTTTGTACTAAGACAACAAGCTCAGTGCCACCATTCTTTCTTGCTATTTTCCAAATAATTATTATGAACACAATATTATATTTTATAATCGGATAGCTAGATTTATCCACGCTTTTTTTCTATTTTATACAGTCATGGTGGATCTAAATTTTCACAAAATAAAAGAAAAATCTGTGTTTGGAAACGTTTGTGTTATTGATAACATGGGTAAAATGTAACACAAAAGGGTTATAATTTGTGTATCAATACAACTTCATGTTTTATTTCCATGTTAAATTGTTGAAATATGCGTTTGCTTCTTATACACAAATAATTCAAAATTTATACAATTGTAAACGAATAATATGATTAATTTTTATATATTGCAGAGTTAAAGGTTCAAGATAAACAAAAGGTATAACGAGTTACAAATTTTATCAAAAGCTAAGATTATATATTGTTAAGTGCAACCTGATATAAGATAATAATACAAATATGAAATTATATGTCTTTAGTTAATATAATTGGAATCGCTTGAATACACTTACATTGTAAGTTCATTCCTCCGTTTTTTTTTCATAATTTAAATTATGTATTGATCTCATGTAAACAGAAACCGTACGCAGATCTTGATCTACAAATGATACCTATTTTGATAGTAATTATACCTCTAATGATAAGTCTAATCGGTTATGTCTTATTCTACAAAAAGAGAACGGGACTGTTATTGAGGTAATTGGAACATACATGTTGATAGCTGTGAGAGATATCTAATAAGTTTAACAAACTCGTGATTGCTACGTAAATTTTTCAACGATATCAATTCAATTTCACCTATTGAAACCTGTATACATTCCTTGTAAGCATACCTCATATGTTTATACATGTTTTACTTATATATTGTATTACTTTCAACGTTAAGTATAATTATACCTTTGCAAAGTATCCGTTGTAATGTTGTAATCCAGAATTGATCTATGGACGCATATAAATTCGTAAATGTTTATTTTTTGTTTTATATTTCAATGATTTTACTTATGTATCTTACTTCATCCGGATTCAAACAGTTGACAGCCCTAAATTATGACAAAGTTTATGATCATTAAAAACGAAAACAAATTAAACCAACATTTGAACGTTGAACTATATCTGTTAATGCCCAGAAAATTAAAATATTGTTTTACCTTTCCATCAACAGAAAATATGGTTTCATAGCGACAAAGACATTTTAAGTTCATAATATGATGCAAACAATACAAAGAGGTCTTTCGAACATCACTGAGTAATCGAACCTTGACAGCACCATGACAATCATCGAATGATATAGAAACACGAACTCCACCAAAAAAGTTGCTTAGCAAAAGTATATGTTTAAAGTATAATGCAACACAAATCATTTAGCTGATTTGAATATAGAATGTTTAAGTATATGCTACATATCTTGATTTAAATTGAAATGTATATTACAGATAAAAATACCAGTTTCTCCAACAAGCGAAAGAGGCCAACAAAAGAAATGCTGTTCCAACTCAGCCGATCTTTTACAGCGTCATAAAAATACACACAAACAACACCAGACGCCGAACCACAGTTCTTCCGATAAGTTAGTTCATTATTCAAATCTGAATGCTCCGGATATCACCACTAAAGCTGCAAGATTTTTCGTTATGATTACCCGAATAGAAGATAGTATTAACGAATCGGTCCACACGAGCTTATGGAGTAGTACGCCAAATGAAAACAGAAGGCTAGATAAAGCATTCAAGGAAAGAGATGGCAAAGGATCCATTTTTTTGTTCTTTAGGGTGATTGGCAGTGATCAATTTTGTGGAATGGCTCGTATGCTCACGTCTATTAACCACGACATTGACATTAATGGCTGGAAGAATGATCGATGCAGGGGACATTTTCATGTGGAATGGATATATTTGAAAAATATCCCAAATAGATATTTTGAGCATATACACTTAGAAAATAACAGAAATATGCCATTAACATATTCCTTAGAAACCCAAGAGATCCCATATATCAAAGGAAATCTTGCATTTAAAATAATGCAAAATTTTCGACTATATGAACCTTCTTAGAATGTTTTGGAACGACATGAAATTACTCATAGAAATTAAAGTGTTCGGTTAACTCCACATCCTACCGGAATTCACATTTAGTAATTTCATTATATAATTACGTTCAGGAAAACAAGTGTTATAATTTAGCTAATACATGTGACTAATCCAGCACACGAAGAATCAACAATTGTAAATATTCTAGACTATTTATTTATGACTATCTTTTACTTTTGTTTGGTACTAGTTTGTTAAAGTATTAATAAAAGTGTGTAAAATTGCATAACATTAAACAGTTTTTAGATGGTGTTTTGCAAACGCATTTATATCCCACACAGTTGTTATGTCTATATTCCATATATTCCGAGTCTGTTTTCAAATGGCAAATGGCTAGTAAGCATTGTTATAATGCCATAACTGTGTTCATTTATTGTGTTTTAATAACATTAGAATTTGGTTTCGTTTGAATTAAGTTACAATCTGCCATCATTAAGCTAGCGCTTGCATTGGTAAATAGTGATGTAAACAAAAAAAGGTTCACAACAACAAAGCTAAAATACTGTAAACCAACTTATTTTTCGCGAGCGATTCTTTTGAACAACTCTCATTATTGAAACGAAAATTGAGAGTGTTGCAGCATGTATAATTTTGATCTTTATTTGAAAATGTTGAAATAAAATCATCGCGATGCGTGCTATGAAGGACTGCTTGCAACATGTACAAAGTGCAGGCAGTTTGTTAACTGTAATTTCTGTACTAGAAAATGTTTTATCTCAAACAACTCTCATTGTCAATTTCTATATAAAAGCTTTGATATGAGGCGTAATTAGCTGATCATCGTGTTTCCTTAATGTATTCTTAATTCTATGGAAAAGGTGAATTAGTGAATGAAAAAAAACATACTCTTTATCGCGAATTAAGTATTCAAAGTACTATGCTTCTGTCTATTCGTTCGTCAAAGGAAGCTCCCTGGTCTAAAAATTAAGGTAGGCAGAAGTCATATCCTTTGGAATACAGATTATTTATTGCGATATATTCACATTAGAAAATGCCTGTACCAATCCAGGAACGCGACAGTTGTTTTCGTTTTTTTCTTTTTTACTTTTTGCATATAAACGTGCAAAGTATGTTGATAATCAAGATATCAAATATCTTTAGTTGATGAAAGGAAATATATTATGTTAGCCTAGCTTCAGGAAAAAATAAAGAAGACTGTTCGATAAAAAGAAAATAAAAACTTAGGATGGACTCGACACAATGTATGATACATCAGCCAATAATATGATGGTGGTATAGTGTAAATCATACAGTCGTTCTTAAGTATATTTGTTTTGTTCTTTATTCAAGTATTTGTGCTTCACAATGTTATATACTAAACAATCATAGCATTACTATTATGGCCTCATCACAACTCAATCTGCACTAAGTATTATCTAAATTGATTAAACTACACAAGATTAAAGAAAATATCGTGTTATCGTGGCCTTTATTTAGTAAGTGTTCTACTTTATAGTGCTTTCAAAATAATCATTAACTTTCAGTTTTAGGTTGGGTTCATGTTGCTATGTTTTTAGTTTTTATTGTTATGAGTTTTGTACTATTTTAAATGTCCTTCTGGTATTGTTTGCTCCTCCTTGTGAACAGCTATCAACGAAATCGTTATAAATAAACTCATCATAGTTGTAGGACTAAATTTAGTATATATGCCAGACGAGCGTTTCGTCTACAAAAGAATCATATAAGTGACGCTCGAATCCAACAAAGTGAAATAGGCAAAATAAAGTACGAATGTGGAGAGCATTGAGGACCAAAATAATAAAAGCAACAGTAGTATACCGATGTTCAAAACTCGATAAAAAAAAAGCAAATCCGGGTCACAAACAAGAACGCATCAAATGTAAGAGAATGACGACACATCAATAAACTTTTGTTAAGAAAAGTATATGAAAATATGCGGAAATAACTATGTTTGAAGTTGAAAAAGGTGTGATGAGGTGATTGGAGTTGTTGAATGTATCGACAGGTGGTAGGCATTCCCACGGGTACCAATTGCACTGTTTTGTTGAAAATTACAATTCATTATCGAAATCAGAAAAATCTCATCTTAAAATAAATTCAACAAAACCTACAGTTGTCTTGAAGATATGTATCGCTTAACGCTAAATATTCAAAATATTCTAAATCTACTACCGAAATGAAATCATTAAAATAAACAAAAAAAATTTTTTTTAGAAACAGGAAATATAGAAATACTTATAATTTATCAAGAGCATATTATTGTATTGGAAGAATAAGTAAAGAACAGATAATTTCCAAATGAAGTGGGATATACATTTTGTAAGCATACCATTTCGTCGGCGGTACACGGCTATAAACGGCCCTGGAAAAAAAATATCAATCGGTTCAAGTAAGAAAATTAACAACCTGAATTCAATAAATGATAACTATTGAAAATAAATTTGACAGACGACCACTGAACTAAAAATTCCTGACTTGGCCGTATTTAGCACAACTTTTTGGAATTTTGGATCCCAAATGCTCTTCAACTTTGTACCTAATTGGCTGTAAAGATATTTTGATATGAGCGTCACTGATGAATATTTTGTAGACGAAACGCGCGTCTGGCGTACTAAATTATAGTCTTGGTAGCTTTGATAACTATTTACACAACTGGGTCGATGCCATTGCTGGTGGAAGTTTTGTCCCCGAGGATATCACCAGCCAAGTAGTCATCACTTCGGTGTTGGCATGAATATCAATACTGTTGTCATTTTTTTCTTATAAATTAACTGTTTACTAAAGTTTAAATTTTTCGAAAAACTAAGGCATTTCGTATCCCAGGCATAGATTACCTAAGCCGTATTTGGCACAACTTTTTGGAATTTTGAATCACCAATGATCTTCAACTTTGTACTTGTTTGGCTTTATAAATATTTTGATATGAGCGTCACTGTTGTGTCTTATGTAGACGAAACGCGCATCTTGCGTACTAAATTATAATCCTGGTGCCTTTGATAACTATTTACACCACTGCTGGTGGTCATTTCGTTCCCGAGGGTATCACCAGCCCAGTAGTCAACACTTTGGTGTTGACATAAACATCAATAATCTTGTAATTTTTTTCTGTTTACTAAAGTTTTAATTTTTCGAAAAACTAAGGAATTTCTTATTCCAGGCATGGATTACATTAGTCGTATTTGGCACAACTTGTACGCTTTGAAAAATATTAGGACACACTCAAACACTATGTTATTGGGTTAAACATGTAATTCATCACATATTCCTCCCCTAGGCTTATACAGGGAAGTGTGTTGACCGAACAACATCAGAAAAAAATAAAAAAATCAGTTGATTTGTTAAACACAGAGAAACTATTTTTCTGTGCCTAATTCCATCTTCTAACTTTTAAGAATTAGAACCAGATTAAATTTGTTTGTGGACATATACGATGCTGTTTGATCACACTTAATATTTTTTTCATGGTTTTACGTTAAACTGGGTGCTAAATATTTTAGACAATGTATAGTTCATAGAATTGCAATTTATTATGTAATAATATGAACGGTACCAATTTTTTCTACACTATATGCGTATTTCGAAAAATAATATCACTTCAATGATGCTCAAGGCCAAAATAATTTAAAATCCATCGATTTTTTTTTCAAAGATGAACAGCTTTAAACCAAAAAGGACCAACATAATTAGGTGAAGTATGATATGTATTTGTTAGCAATAAACTTATTATAGATGCCAGAATTTAACTTTTGTATTTTCGCCAGACTCGCGTTCCGTCTACCAACGGCGCATCAGTGACGCTGGAATAAAAAAGAATAACAAATGTTAATGGCAAATATACATGATAAAGTATAATATGTTCTTAGAACATTTTAGTTATATTGAAATCGACTGTTATTGGTACATTGTTAAAAAGGGGGACGAAACAGACCAGAGTGACAGTCAAACTCATAAATCGAAAAATAAGCTGACAACGCCTGGCTACGAACGAATGAAAGAAAACAAACAGACAAATATTAGAAACATGAAACAACATAGAAAACTAAAGACTAAGCAATACGAACCCAACCAAAAACTAGGGGTGATCTCATATGCTCCGGAAGGGTTAGCAGATTCTGCTCCACATGTGGCACCCGTCTTGATGGTCATGTTATAACAAATCCGGTCAAATTAGGTAGGTCACATTCAAATATTTGGCATGATTCAATCGCTTTTTCGAAGGTAATATTTTCACTTATGATATGAAAAAGACAAAAGTATTTTCATCTATTTCCAATCATCACACATATAACAAAAAAAATCCAATACTTTAGAAACTCAAACAAAGATATTTCTGTTGTTTTCTATATTGGGTTTAATTTATACTACAAAGTTATCTTTTTGCCGATGAAACTCGCAGCTGTTGTTCGAAGTATACACCCTGTATCTTCGATGATTGTTTTTGAAAATTATACATAAAAGAGGGACGAAGATACCAAAGGGACAGTCAAACTCGTAAATCTAAAACAAACTGACAACGCCATGGTTAAAAAGGAAAAAGACAAACAGAAACCTATTAATTTCATTTCAAAATGTTTATTCAAAATAGATGTCATGAATCAGGGCGGACGTAAAAATTGCTGCAGAGACCATCCTTCAACATCATTGAAATTATTTTGTCAAATTAAATTCATGGATAAATATAAATATTCTTACATGATATATTCTATGAATTGGATTATATTTTTGTTGTTGAGAAAGGTTTCTGCAGCTTTTTTCAGGTTTGTTTGAGACATGTAGTCAGATGGGATCCATTAATAGTTTCCATGTAGGATCTATTTATTGTCTGCGAGTTTCAGCTGTTCCCATAATTGATCGGTAGCTTCATACCGAGATCCTTTATCATAGGATGTTTGGCTTTCCTCTACCAGGAATACAGCTGGGCATTTAGCAGTATCTATTTGGATTCAAAGTATGTCCTCTCCGGTTTCCCATTCGTTGTCTAGGCATTTGTGCGGCATCCGGTGTGACATTATCCTCTATTTTGTATATAATGTTTTCTGTATTATGCATTAGAGGATGAACGAGTCAGGTGAGTGTGTGTGTTCGTATGGTTTATTATATTGTACTTTTTAGGGGGAGGTTAACTTTCTGGTAGTAAGACCCGTCGCGACCAGACTTGGAAACTGGATAGTCAAATGCTCACATTAAATCTGTATCGATACAGTGTGTTAACTGTCTTCTTTTTTACACCATAACCCATGCTGGTGCTCCTAGTAAAGGAGGAAGATACGGAACATACACACATACAAGCTGAAAATAACAAAATAGTGCTGATTCCGCAGGCTGATAAGCGCAACACATCAAAAGATCTTAATGTGTCAAGCTAAATCGTATACCTATATCAGTGAAATGATAAGTCTATTGCCCGTTGAATTGACTATTTACGCAGGTACGTTTTACTATATATGAGCAAAATAATTCACAAACAGGAACCTAACGCTTATTAACTACTAAGGTTTTTCTACCTCAGGCATCGATCACCTTAGATAAATTTGGCAAAACTTTTAGGATTTTCCGTTCTCAATGCTCTTCAATTTCGTACTTTATTTAGCCTCGTTAGCTTTTTTTTAGATTCGAGCGTCACTGATGAGTCTTTTGTACACGAAACGCGCGTCTGGCGTATATACAAATTTTAGTCCTGGTATCTATGATGAGTTTATTTAGAATAGAGCACCCTTAATTTCTTCATAATAAGTTTATATTTTTTTCCAAAATTGATTACCTTTCCTTTTTTTGCAAAATATTTCAAAATCAACTAATGGTACACACCAAACGATAATATTACAAATTTTACAACGGTTCTTGTGCAAATTCCTGAACATCTTACAATGGTTTAGATAAGTTCATCACTCTGCTGTAAGTTATCAGGTGTCTTCATGTAAAATCACAAAACTAATGAACTCCGAGGAAAATTTTTAATGATTGTATTCATCTGGCGGAAATGGATAAACAAAATTATCAAAGATATATTAATAAATTGATAAAACAACCAATACGTCTTCACTACCGCGTAAAAATATTCAGCTAGACCATAAACAAAAATGTGTAGTAAAAATGGACGCCATTCTAAACTCCAAAACATATAAATGAACTAGAATTAAGAGCACACAAGAGTAACAAAGGCCAGAGGGTCCTGACTAGGGATAGGCGCAGATGTCAAGATGCAATTGTTTGATACAATAGTCTTAATTCAAATGACACAGTTTTGTCGTCCGTTAAACAGAATTAACATTTTAAGCATCAATGTACATGTATATGTTACTAGTTATCAATGATGATATTTGTTTTTCTCTGGTTTGAAAATATCGAATAATGTGAGTATCTAACATTGTTTTCTATATACAATAATAGTTTATTTTCTTTTGTCTAATGGATTTTCTGAAATGTCGGAAATGAATTCAGATGGATTCTTTTTGACAAAGCCCTTAAATAACATTATTTCGTTTAATTAATATAGTTGTGTAAAACGATGCTCTAAAGATCAAAATATTGATGCTACGTATGTAATGATTGAAATTCTAGTCATATAACCCATTGACATATATTGTTGTACCTGACATATAAACACGATTGTGCAAATGTATATACTAACGTTATATTTTAAAGCTTTTCTAATATGTCAAGATGAAAAAGTAGATTCAAGCTTGATACATTGTACTTACAATTTTCTTAAGAAGATTTTGTATATATATAATACATACTGTAACCGTTTGGGATTATCATTGGTATTAGTATACAATGTATTCGAATAAAGGATTTG
Organism: Mytilus trossulus; assembly: GCF_036588685.1. Taxonomy (NCBI): domain Eukaryota; kingdom Metazoa; phylum Mollusca; class Bivalvia; order Mytilida; family Mytilidae; genus Mytilus; species Mytilus trossulus. Next base: position 2,067,310 of record NW_026963296.1, read on the forward strand.
TATGTATCTTTGTTATCTTTAGCCACTTTTTAAAATTGTATAATATTATTTGCGAATAAAACTGAAAAATAATACTAGTATATTTCAACTGAAAAAAAAAATAATTTTACCGTATGAAATGCCATGGTTTTATCTTTGGTTGTTTCGGTTTTTCGCAACTTTGGTGTCTTCCATTTAAATCTAGCAAATATCCGACAGAAGTTAAAAAAAAACGATTGGCCAAATAAATCAGGAAATTTTAGAATACTCATGTCTTGTTCACCTCTCACAGAATCTTTATTTTTAGTAAAAATAAAAGTGTCTGACTATCATTTGAAAATGTTATTCTACTATGAAGTAATCCAATCAAAGAAATGGTTTATGTTTTAACCAAAATATTCTCCCCCTTTTATGTTTTAATACAATTTTTCCTCATAGACTAATTCAGGTTATATGTTGTTTACTCTCATAGGAAGTTCCAGACTTAAATTTTGAAAAACATATATAACTTACATAGACCTGAAGCTAGAGCTAATAATTTAGAACATTTCGACGAAAGTTTGTTTATGATAAAAACAAATGAATCTGGAAAGAAGTTATTGTTCAGTCGTTCACTGAAACACAAATTTTGTTTTGAGGTTAAAGACACTCTGAGTACAGTATTTTTGTGATTTTACTTTTTTTTGACAGCACATATTTAATATAAAGAAATACAATCGAGTGATCATTTGCAACGGATTGTTTCCCTCATTTAATCATGTTTTGCGAAAACAAAACTTAGTTTATTACAGTAAAAGCTTATTTACAGAGGAGGTTCAACATGTTGCTTATAACATGCATAAAACTTTAATATCTTTGTCACATATATTGATAAAGCACCCTTAGCCAAATGTACTGTATTTCTATTGATCATCTGTTTGTAAAAGATACGCAGATTTAGCTTTTTCAGATTGCATATACGATTATACACGTTTACATAAGCGGCAGCAGCTGCCAGAACACCTATATAGTAAGTATTATATGTCTTTTTCGATATAAGAACATAAGTGGTTTTTTTTTAATCCTGAGCAAAATTTTACAAGTCAATTTTCTGTTGTTCAACAAGTTAAATTAAAGTAGCTTCTACTTTTGAAAGATTTTATAAAATGATGAAATGTATTCAGCATTATTCCTCACTCTATACAATGTTAGGCTTGCTTTTATAAAAAAAAACCACTGATGTTGTCTCTACTTTCTAAGAACAATATGCAGATTGCTCATTTTAAAATATTAGAGACATTAATTTCGTGTCCAGCGTGTCTAAAAACATATTGTTTGCCCCTGTTTACTGTTTGTTTCAATTTTAATAATATGCGAAATAAGTGAAATAAAAGTATTTAATCTTATAACATTATTTGTTTTTCTTCTTAGGATTAATACATACATGACAAGAAAATATGTTAATATTCAAATAGGTATGTCAGGGTTATTGGTTTTTTTTTAAATTTATTTGATATAACCTATACCTATAGTAATCGATCTAGAATATCACATGTCATTATGTATATGTCAGACTTATTACGTTGAAGAGAAAATATATATCAATCATCGGATTCAGTATATTAAGTATTCTTTTAATCGTATGTGTTCTTATAGCCATTCATAAAATCTGTTTCCCAAGAAAAAATTTCAACACTAAATGTTATAATAGAGTAGTGTACATTTATCTTAGATTTTAGAGAATAAAGCATCTATCTATTTATCTGTCTCATATTTCATTTTCTTTGTTTAATTGTGTTCCTACATCGAGACGTATAGTCAGTGTCGTTCAAAGTGGCCATCAGATTTTTTATCCTCTTTTTTAAACGCCCAATCGACAGAAGGTTTACAAATTGGATCAGGTTGGTTTTTCTTTCTGTACACTTAATCTCGTCCTCGATTCCTATGTGATGTACGTATATCTCAATTTTTCGTATGTGTTATGTTGAATGGTGTTTATTTTAGTTTTTCCAGTTTAACTGTCTGTATTTATTTGTACGTTTTCACCGACAACCATCGACAATTTTGTTTACTCATCTGAACCAAATGATTAAAGCGATCTAATGCAATTAATCAGTATCTGTCGTCATCAATTAACTTTTAAAAGAATCTTACATGAAAATTGATACCAACTTGTTCACAATCAGTCTTGGTTACCTAAAATAAATCTCACAAACCAGTATTATCACTACTCGAGGGTTACGAACATGATGTTCCTTTAACTAATAATCTTAATCGATTTGACAAGAATAATCTTAATGCTAAGACTTGCTTATGTATGCTGCATTTCATCTCTAAGGCCACAAATTTTACCACAATTCAGTAGGTTGATCGATGTCAATGTAACGAATACTATGCAAAATAATCCAAATGTCCTGGTCGATAGGCGTCCGCTGCCGCACAATACAGATTCAAATATTTGTTCTTATTTTTCGTTTTTGAAAATAGTCATCAAAGGTACCAGGATTATAATTTAGTACGTCACACTCGCGAACGTGAAGAATGCGACAGTCTTTCTCTCACAAAGATGTTTTCAAATGGATATGTCGTTGTATTTATCATACGCCGAATTGCACGATGATATAACTTTCTTTCCGGTGTTGTTCAAATTATTGCTATGACAAATGTTTTCAATCATTATTTATAAGTAGTAACAAGGAGATATGGAGTATGCAGGTTTTCGATGTGTCCTGTCCAAAATATGTGTAACATTTTTGTTTTTGTTTATTATTTAGTACATAAACTAGACCGTTAATTATCTAGTTTCAATTATATTTTTGCTTTGGGGTCTTTGAAGCTAAATTTGCGGTATGGACTCTGCTCATTGTTCTAGACCATACGGTATTTCATAAATGTTATTTTTGTGTCGTTTGGACTCTTATGGCAATTAAACAAAACCCTTCTTTTTTTATAAAAACGTACGGTTTACTATAAGGCCATGTAATGAAAGTATAACATGTCTAGTTCGCAATATCATCCAGTGCTCCATTTTGTTAGCATTGCTTCACCCTTCTGCACATAATTTTTCATCAATAAAAAAAGGGGGAAGCCAACTATGCAGCAAGGCAACAGTCAATTAAGCTGTTAGTATTGTTAAGATTTCCTTCTTGCGATCACTAAGTGGGAGCTGTCTTTAGAACGAAAACATGTTTCTATCATATAACTATCAATTGCTCCATGTGTTGTACATTCTGTGCATTTAAATATTCGGCTTACAGTTTTGCTGGGTATGGAACATCAAATAAAGTGTTCCGGACGCGTATTTTTTTTTTAAATGTTAGTTTCGTATGTTGTTGTAAAGACATTATAAATGTATATGTAATGTTTCATTTTAAGAGTTACATTAAACCTTAAAATAATTCTATTAAATATTACCGGGTTATTATGATTGTGATACATTTTTGGAAACTAAAGATATATCTACATGAACACGAACTTTACATTTCCAACGCCTTGAAATACAAATATATCATTAAGGAATCTTGGCTGAATTAAAGGGGGCGACTCATGTCTTGACTCAAAACACACCGGAATTGTTTTGCCATTTGATTAGGGACTGTCCGTTTTGAATTTTCCACGGAGTTCAGTATTTTTGTAATTGTACTACTTAGAAGTTGACACGAGTTGCAATACTATTCAAGACTATATTTTTACCATTTGTAGTATTTCCAAAAATGCTTTGTTTAGAAATATGATTTTGCGGGAATTTTTCACTTTAATGTCATTTATAAAGAATTGTAATTTGGCCACAAGGTGTTCGATGATGCTCATATGCACTAATATTGAATATGCAAGTATCTTTATTCATACAAAATTTGCGTGTTGTACATATATCAAATATATACCTCTTTTGTGGGGAAAGAAGCGCAAACAATTGAAATTGTAAATTATAACATTATAACATTAAAAGAAGATTTATACAAAACAACAAAGTACAAGCCTTCTATTGGCTTGTATAACATTGTACTTGACATTTCGCAAAAGTACTCACAATAGTTTGTCTCGCATACGAACGCGCGAGTGCTGTAACAGTTGGTGTCGTACGGTACTCCTAAATACCCAAATATAGACGAAATTTGAGATTTTGCATGGTTTTATGGTAGACTGACTCTTAATAGCTCATTTGCATGACTTGATAGATCAAAATTAAGACGATATAAACCATTCATCGAACGAGTAGCTAACTGTATATTTATGCATTTCAAATCACACAAAAGACCGTTAATGTGATTTTCTAACGCGGTGTGCCTTGAAAATGACAAAACAATACATATGTATGAAACAGTGCGACAAAAAATACATATTTAATGTTATAGATAACATTTTGAAGTATACTACGTGAAACAAACTTCCAGCAATTGTGTTTCACAATTAATCAAAATATTTTGAAGTGATCATTTTGTAATTGTCGATTAATGTTTGGTTGTTTAACATTGCAAATTTGTTGTTATTAAGGTCTTTCTAAAACGTTTTCTCATGCATATTAAGTATGAAAACAAATGAACAAAGAATCCCATTCAAATGTTTCTGATTTATGAAATGAAATATTATCAATTTCAATTCGGAACTACCACAACTGCTCTGAACTCGGAATACAAAAAAAAATGTTGTTTTAGTATTTTCGGTCTCAACAGTTATGAACTATGTAACGAATTTAAGATTTGAACGTTAAATATGGTATTATTATATAGATTAAAATGACTAACTGTACATACTATCACGTCAAACTATTTGTATGAGATACAACATTACCGTGACATATGTCCAAAATAATATCAATTAATGGAAAATTGTGCATAAAAAATTATGGGCAATAAACAGGAAATAGGACATCACAAATAAACTACAGTTAATGTAAAACCGTATGCATAAAAGCTAGAACATATTAAAAAGTGAAAATAATATAATATTAAGAAAAGAACTTGTTTGTACATATATTTTGGCGTTAGTTTTCTCGTTTAAAATATTTAACATTTCATATGCGGTCTAGACTTTGCTCATTGTTGAAGGCTGTATGGAGACCTATAAATGTTAATTTCTGTGTCATTTGGTCTCTTGTTAGGAGGACAGAGGCTCCTGACTTGGTACAGGCACAAACATGGGACGGGGTTAAACACCTATATAAAAAATATAATGTGTTCTTCATATAAAACAGGACTGCACATACAGAAATGTCAATAATGAGTGAAAGTATCAAGTATCAAGTGTAAAACAATTGCATCATAGCGTGTTCATATAAAAGTCGGTAAAATGAGGCATATAACCTCTAATGCCGGCTCCATGAGAAGAAATACACATGCATGCAGTACATATTTTTCGGAAAACTTTGTGTGGCTGTAACTTGTAAAACATTAATACATTACGGGTTATGGTCTTCTCATGTATGCTTTGATGGTATGATACTAAACCCCTAACGGGAGGGATTGTGCTTGATAATGTTGTGATGAAGACATACTCTTTCAATCAGTTTAATTGGAATCGGGAGCTGGCATGTCAGTTAACTGCTAGTAGTCTGGTGTTATTGATGTTTTATTGTCATTTTGTTTGTTTTCTTTTGTTTCATCTTCTGTCATCATACTCGGACTTCTCTTGAACTGAATTTTAATGTGTGTATTGTTATGCGTTTTCCTTTCTACATTGGGTAGAAGTATAGAGAGAGGGTCGGGATCTCACAAACATGTTTAATCCTGCCTCAAGTCTGCGCATGTTCTCAGCCAGAAGCCTCTGACCTTTGTTAGTCTTATATTATTTTTAATTTTAGTCTCTTGTTTATAATTTGGAGTTAAGTATAGCGTTCATAATCACTGAACTAGTATATATATATGTGTGTGTAGGGGTCAGATAAAGAATGCCTCCGGGTGCGGGAATTTCTCGACATTCCCATGGGAACCAACTGTGCTCGTCTTCCTGCCGACTTGTATCTTTATGTTATTGAGAATGAGGGTGATACTGGAACGTGTAATGAAGAACGAAAAATGCTAGCAGTATCATTTCACTTTAATCAAAACAATCAAATTAAATCAAATCAAGTTTATTGTTCAAAACAGACCTCCAGCCCACAGAATTTATAAATTCACAATATAATATCAACTACAGTTAAAAAAAACATATATGAAACAATAAAACACACACATATTACCCACATATATATATATATATATATATATATTAATTTATAAAAGGTTTTTTTATAAACTTGTATTTGTACTTAATTTATTTATTTATTAAGTATATTCATTTTATCAAGTCATAGTGACAAGACTTCTTCTCTACAGCATTTAGCTTTTTTCAAAAATACAGCCAGATTTTTCAAAGTAATAAAATTTTCTGTTCTAAAAAGGCTAATTAATGTATCTCTGTTACTATTACTTTGACACCATAATGGTTAAAAATTGGACAAATTAGTAGAAAATGGAATTCATCTCTTATTTTATTTGTATTACAAATTTTACACATTTAACTTTAACATCCGCTATATAGGTTATGTTCTCTCACTGAATAATTTAAAATTTGATGACTATGTTGAACTCATCTGTTTAATCGAACGTATGATATGGAGTATAAGTTCAGTCTACCTCATATCTTAACTTTCATCTAAAATTTGACATTGAGGGTCGGTTAAAATACAAAACTTTTCCACGACGGAGATGATTTTAGCTACCAAATTGTGAACTTTCCATTTCTATAAAGCAATATTACAGCAGCGCTTGCATACATAGTATATATCTTCGAATTGACACGATATTCCAGGGTTTGTATTTCCTATTATAATTTGCTTGATAGAGAGTTGCAGTCAACAAGGAAGCTGTCAAACCAAGAGTTTCAACTGAAGAATTTGAAATCATCCCTTCGTACATTTTACGGACGACATCACGAATTTGGTTGACCACTATGAAATATCTTTTTCACAGTTGATAGCAGGTATGGTCCTTATATCGAAACTACAATCCCGTTCCCTTTTCACGAATGTGACCTACAGAGTCGGACTTGTTACGGGCTTTGTACAAACATGAGTAGTACGACGGATGCCACATGCGGCGCGGTATCTGCTCACCCGTCCAGAGCATCTGAGATCACCCCGGTCTTTTGTGAGATAGTGCTTAGTGTTTAGTTTTCTATGTTATGTTTTGTGTACTGTTGTTTGTCTGTCTGCCTTGAACAATAAATGTATCGCTTTAAATCATTTAAAAAAACATTTAATATTGAAACAAATTGTTTTTAATCAATAATTACAAAAGTTCCAAATAAGACCTCCTCATTTATTGACTACAATCATGGAATTGACAATAAGTGTCGGTTAAGAACAAAATTGAACTACAAAACCAGCTTCCCAATTGTGCAGTTTCTACTTATAGTGTTGTGAAGTGAATGCATGATTTCGTGATTAAATTGGTAGGAGATGTCAATACCAAGTAAAGTTGAACAAATGTAAATTCATCAAACATGTAAAACATTGTACCCTTTTAAAACATTCTTATTGTCAATAACTACACAATAAGTAATCATGTGGACAAAATAGTAACATGAAGACATTTTATCTTACATGTTGCTTTGTTAACCTACATTATTTGACGGGGTCATTGAAACTATATCAAAGGAGTAATTCAATATAGTTAAACTTAGATAAGTATATGCATCTTATACCCATGATGTGTTAGTAAAGTCAGTTGCTTATGATTTCTTTTCAATTTATATTCATCATGCATCAGTGTTATTGCTTTGACATCAATATAGCATAGAATATCGAAAAATGTTATATTGACTAAATAATGCCAGCAAGCTGAAAATTGCATTGATTTCTTCCTTCCGTTTGCATGAAAAATGAGATAAAAAAAATAGCATATAGAGAGAGGTCTTTAGTATGTTTTTTGTATTCTTGTTAATATTTTGGTATTATAGTTTATATGATCAAATGACAAATAAATCCAAATCAAAAGTAAAAGTAAAATAAAATGTCTAGACATCAATCCGAGCATACGTAAGGCCTTCCCCTTAGAGCCAGATTGGTGAATAATGCGCAATTATGTTGACGACCATATATATGATTTTATATGAAAAATAAAGTACACGGTGTGTTTTTACAGTCTCATTTGCATCGTAAAAATCTCGATATATTTGAGAGAGCTATCATATTTTTTTTTATCGCTTCCTATTTACAGACGACAAATAACTTTGTACATGAAGACATTATATGATTGTACTTTAATATTCCAAAACTATATATCCTTAATACTTCTTTTACAAGTATAAGTTACATCCAAAATTATTACAAAGGTTTTAAACAAATGAGCTGTTTTGATAAATGGTTTTTGCCGGATATGCTAAAAAAAGTAATAAAAGTTTCCGACCTCGGAGGTTTATGCAAAACAAAAATGTTCATAAATTGACGAAACTACTGCCATATTTAAAATGAGTACAACACTTTTGAATTTCGCAGCCAGAGTATCCTGTTTCCACAATAAATTAATCTAATCTAACTATTATTGAAAGGGCTCTAAAAGTCATGGGAAACAACAACAAACAAACGAATACACTTCTGCTTTCAATATCCAGTAGGAGTGTAGTTGTTTCTGTAAGAATCTATTTTTACAAAATTTCTAGGTAAGTAAAATGTATCTATAGTGTTGCATTCTGACTTTACTATTAATATATATCTTATATGATTTGTGTTTTGAAAGACCAAATATCAATTTCAGAATCCGACAATTATTAAAAACTGACTTTTCGTAAAAACAATTAAAAACATCAATTATGAAAGTTATCTTTAACAAAACAGATTTATATGATGGCCAAACATTTTTTGAGCAAACAATTACCTACGTGAAAATAAAATGATCATTGTTATTTAAACAATGCCAAAAGGTCTGACAAATCTGTTATGATTTAAGCATATGAATTGTATTAATCAATGAAATTAAGTCATAAACCTTTATTGAACAAAGATGAGTTTAGTGTCATCTGCATCCAATTGAAGTTCAGAATAACGTTTTTTCTTTCAAATACTCGTACAGTTTGAACTAGTTTGTGACATTTGATCTATGGATGTAACTGTTATATTTTGATTTCCCATAACAATGGTTCCGACACTGACGTTACATCCTGAGGAAAACAGGGTGAATGATGCTTCTTTCTTCTGCTCTACAGACACATTGACTTCTTTTACGTGCTGTACATTTTCCAAGTTTGGTATTTCCTCTTTACTAGATAAATTAGAAAGAGCCCTTTCCCTTTGAACTTTTTTAATGCTTGAACATTCTACAAAATTCAAATATTTTATGACATTTGTATTGGTCGGTATGCATCATTTTATTACCGTTTTCCATCAACATTACATTTATCACCTTCCCTGACTTTGATGTTCAGTTCAACTTTTCCTATAGCCTATAGATCATGTATTGCATTTGTTAGTATTTTCAATGTATCAATAAAAGTGGGTGTATGCAGTAAAATTCCCGTGCTTTATTCCTACTATTAACTCAAATAATTCAAGCAAAGTATGAAATTATGAAGCATCGATCAATATTCAATCATTTGGCATTGCTTAATGGTATAATGATGATATTATATTTATATATCACGGCAACATGATGGAAGTAAAGGATTTGTGGAAGTAAGCAATAATCATCATCCGTTCCTAGTAAATTGATATCAAAACCCTGATGATAGCGGGCCAACAATGCTTAAACCCATTCATGAATGTTATACATTTAGCATAAGCATATAATACAAAAAAACGCCGAAACACTAAACTTGTGTCGGATTCATGTAGAGCAATTACAAGTCTAGTAATAATAGCATCACGTGAACATTAGTTTGTAATATAATTGCAATAAAATACTAATAGAGTCTTCCGAATAAGATGTTTTGCTATTAAAATTCGGATTGATGTTGGAACGCTTGGATGTTAGGATTCAATTGTATACGAAGTTTATACCTATACAGAATTTTCTATCAAAAATAGCATTTATGTTCCCTATAGTGTCTCTTATATTCAAATTAGCCACTCCATAACAAATGAAAACCATGAAAAACCCGGTTTATATATCCCTCGCTAAAGAAGATATTAAAGCATACCCTTTATATCTTCGTATTCTGTTGCGGTTGTTTTTTTATTTTTTTGACGTCCATCTACATTGCTGGTAGTATGATCTATGCCCACATGTGGTTCTGTAGAATTCCGGACTTCAACCAGATTTTGACATTGTTCGTCACTGGAACGTGAATATATTATCTCATACTCTTTGTCCTTCCTTGCTTTGGAACATTCTTTAAGTGAAATGATAATGTAAATATTTTGTAATTTGTTTTTAAATTTTCGATTACAAAACTTTTTCTGTTGTGAAAGTCTACCTCCGTGATGAGTACAAAATAAGAAGATGTTGTATGATTACCAATGAGACAATAATTTAGCCAATGACTTAGATGGAAGCAACTACATCTCTCTGTATGGCATTTACAAACAGCTAACCCCCAACCGCATTCAAAGTTATGAAGGTCCTTACATGTACAAAGATAAAATTTGAACAATCAAACTAAGTGGCTGATATGTGAACAAAATTATAATACGGAACAGTTGTGTACCATTAATAAAATGAATAAGTATAAAACGCAGTGTTGAATGTTTAAAATTAAACTTAAAAAGTTAAAAACGAAAATAAAGGGACACAAAACAAAGATAAAACAGGTTTTGTTTTTTGACAATACCCATTTTACTTTCCATCGAAAGAAGGGTAGGCAGATTCAGAAATGAATATACTGGAGTTTTATACACTACACTATGAATGAAAACACATATACCGTCCCACAAAATGCATTATTAAACACTGTGATAATTGCAAACCGCGAAAATACTGAGGTATTTTTTTTACATAACCAATACAGAAAACCTATAATGAATTGTTAAGTCTGTTGAATACGTGTATATTGACGGATCATAGAGAAATACACAGGAAAAATAAATAAAGGAATGAAATATTTTTAATATTTTTATCGCCCAATCTAAGATCGACCCATATGTGTTGGAGTTTGTGTTGCTAAGTTTGTAGCTTTTTATGTGTTTTGTATGCTCTTGTTTGTTTGTTTTTTTTGTCTCTTCGTTTTTGACGTTTTAAATTTTTTTTTGCCTTATGAGTTTTAATGTTCCTTTAGGTAACTTTCACTTCTTTTTTATACATGATCCTCATAACTTTTCTAAACATGAACTGATCAATCTAAAAAAAACGGAAAGATCCTTTCAATCTCGTGTAAAAAATATGTTTCGTCTTGAACTTGCATGAAATATTTGTCACTGGACGTAAGGCACGTCGTGTAAAGAAAGAAAAAGCATCATATATGAGCAATTGTTGTGTTAAAAGCTTATAAATAAGAGAAAGAGCACTTTGAGTAAATGAAAATAAACTAGAATATTGAGGAATGGTCAATAAAATAGAAATACGAAAAATCTGGAAAAGTACAGAAAAGGGATTTCACAACACGTGTCCTCCTTGAAATGCCTTTGTGTCCTCCCCATACCTGAATATGATCCTCCTTGTGACGAATTATTCATATGTTTGTCTTCTTTCTCATTGTTTAGAGTTTGTTCATTTGACTCATCTCTCTCTCTTGAATTCATTCTCATTGATTCATCTAGTTTTTTTGAATTCTCAATAAGCAACAGCTGAAGTTTAATAATAAAACGATATAACAAACATATTGATGTATCTCTATCACATATTCACTGTTTATAAATTCGTGAACCAAGCGTTAGACAGAAACTTTCCTATTGTACATTTTAATAAATGCACAGAATGTACAGCTCATGTTGAGTTTTAAGTATATCTATTTTTCCACATTTCGATATTGTTAAAAAATAACATGACATTCAACATCCACGAAATCCCATCAATTAAATGTCATTAATATAATGATTATTTATTTATGCAAGAGTAAGAATACTCTATGGGCTATTCGCCCATATTCAAATAATAAAATCTAAAACTGCTTCAGCAATCCTTAATTAATTTAATGTTTCGGCGGCTAAGTATTTATAATTGTATTACTATATTGTTTAAAATAAAGTTTGATTCTATAATTTTTTCCCATATATTTATTGGCCCACCTCTTCAGGGATTTCCAATTAATGGGTTAATTTCTTATTTTAGTGGAAGTTAGCAGATCTGCTAAATTCTTTGGACTTTTATACGCTTATATTGGCTTGTTCTTAAAAATCTCTCTGCAATCCGTATTATGATTCAGAAGTTGCCAGTATTTGAGTATCGAATGTTTAATCCTTCTTATACAAGAATTATATTTTGTTGTTAAAACCAGTGGAATATCATTTGCATTTCCAGAATTGATTTATTTAATAAATCTTTTCTATTAATTTGTAATGCTTCATTTACATATTGCCTTATCTCAGCTTCTTGATAACCTCTCGCTATCAAGTTCAATTCGATCTGTGAGAGTGCATGTTGTAAATTGTCATCATTGTTAGTATTTCTAATATAACGAATGACCTCTCCTTTGATGAAACCTGAAAACACGTGTGGATTATGGCAGCTTCCTCTATGGAGATATAGGAATGTATTTGTAGGCTTAAAATAAATTTTCGTATCTAATATTTTATTTCACTAAAATCGTGAACCATTGTATATTTTAAGGTCAAGAAATCTTATTTCTTTTTCTGATATTTCGTGAGTGAATTTTAAATATTTATGGTGGCTATTTGCCTCCTCAAATAATTCTGTCAATTGACTATTAGTTCTATCAAAAGTTATAATGCCATCATCCATATATATTCCGATGTAGAATATTTGTTTTCTAAACTTAAATTTAGACAATATGTCGTGTAGAATTTGATACATTAATATGTTGCAAACTTGTGGGGAAGGAATAGCTCCAATAGCTGCACCTATCTGTTGTTTCCGTAAGATATTATTGACTTCAAAACATTGTTTCGCAGTATTGATTCAAGGAAGTAAATCAAATTGTCTGTAGGTAAAGATTTGATTTTGAATTGTGATTTGTCAAAGTTATCAAAGGCGTTTTTTACTGCAGGCATTATTTCATCAATAGGACAATTTGTAAACATTTGACTTATATCGAAACTACATAGTAGACATTCAGAGGGCGGTCTCAAATTTTCCAATTTTAGAATAAGGTCCGTAGTGTCCTTTAAATATGTAGAATGGGATTGCACAATAGATACATGCTGACTGTCAACTACTCTTCCAATAGATTCAGTGACCGTCCCAATTTATGAAATAATGGGTCTACCAGGGGGAGTAATTATTTCAATAGAATTAAACAAGTTATTAGTTATTTTATTTACAACCATTGGATCTTATTTGTGTATTTTAGGAAGGACATGCTTATGCCCTGGTCCGTAATTTTGTTGATTGCTCTTTAATAAATAATCAAATGTGGTTTTGTCTAGAGCACCCCGTCTATGCATACCTATAATATAATTATTAAGATTGTATCTAAGTTTTGCAAAGTCGAAGGATTGTAATTTTATACAGTGTGGCGAATCAAGTTGGCGATATGCTTCAGATAAATAATTCTTTTTATCGGTTATCACAACATTGTTGCTCTTGTCAGATTTTTTAATGATAATTGATTTATCATTGTATAAATGCACTAGTCCAGCGGTAGAATTCAAAAATATTTTTTTAATGCACCAACCGAACACACGGCTATATCATATATCATTGAAAAGATAAAATTGTTAACTTTTATATTAATGATGCCGTAAGCATGAGAAGTGGTCGGAATTTTGAATAATTGAGGTCAAAGGTCAACAATTAAATATGACAAAATTTTGTCTTTACTGTCTATTTTGGGCTAAACTGAGGAACATAAAACATATTAAACAATCAGGGGACAATATTTCATTCAACATATATGGAACCTGTTGTTATGTCTTGGTTAAGGCGGCACGATAGTATTTGCTTTCCAGAATTTGGGTTGCTCTTTTCTGAATAGGAAAATGAAAGTACTTCAGTTAACTGTGAAAGTAGAATTTTTTGCAGTGTTAGAAAGTGGTGAAAATTCTAAAAAGGCTATCATTATCCCTTATGGGCCAGGAAATACTACCGTGCCACCTGAACGGAGTGAGGATTAATCAAAAATATACGTCCCGGACGGTAATTCCGGAATTATATCATTGTGTAACATATTGATGTGTTCTATTCAAATTACAAAATTCTTGTAAATCGAATAAGAAATGTTTCAAACGAAAGTTGTTTTGTATAAAATAAATATCGAAGTGTGTATTTATGCCAAATAAACACAAATGAAGTGTTTTATAATTATCCTGTTATTAACGGAAACCGGTAAAAATCGTGTTTACCACAACTACTGAAGTCAAACGTTTTTTAAAATGGTGATGGTAAATATTTTAAAAACAATTATTGGCTAGTTTTATCGTCAGTTATATATTCTTACATTATCAAATTAAAAAATAGCCGTAATATTTTGATTCGTAATAATAATTAACATTTTAGTGTATCAGTGAATTTTTCTTTATACACTACATAACGGTCTTAAAAGCCATTTTTACGGAAATTCGACCATACGATTTTCTTACGGCATGTTTAAAATATAAATTTAACATGTATTCTTTCATTTACAAAAAATCCAGGTGTGTGTTCTTTGGGTGCATTAAACTCCTTAACTAAGCGTCTTTTCAGATTTCGCCGCTGCACTACACTACGGACCTTAGTCTAAAATTGGAAAATTTGAGACCGCCCTCTGAATATCTATTATGTAGTTTCGATATAAGTCAAACGTTTACAAATTGTCCTATTGATGAAATAATGCCTGCAGTAAAAAAACGCCTTTGATAACTTTGACAAATCACAATTCAAAATTAAATCTTTACCTACAAACGATTTGATTTACCTTCTTGAATCAAAACTGCGAAAAAATGTTTTTGAATTCAATAATATCTTATGGAAACAACAGATAGGTGCAGCTATTGGAGCTATCCCTTCCCCACAAGTTTGCAACATATTAATGTATCAAATTCTACACGACATATTGTCTAAATTTAAGTTTAGAAAACAAATATTCTACATCGGAAGATATATGGATGAGGGCATTATATTTTTTATGGAACTAAAAGTCAATTGACAGAATTATTTGATGTGGCAAATAGCCACGATAAATATTTAAAATTCACTCACGAAATATCAGAAAAAGAAATAAGATTTCTTGACCTAAAAATATACAAGGGTTCACGATTTCAGTGTAATAAAATATAAGATACGAAAATTTATTTTAAGCCTACAAATACATTCCTATATCTCCATAGGGGAAGCTGACATAATCCACACGTGCTTTCAGGTTTCATCAAAGGAGAGGTCAATCGTTATATTAGAAATTAGAAATACTAACAATAATGACGATTTACAACATGCACTCTCACAGTTTAAATTGAACTTTATGGCGAGAGGTTATCAAGAAGCTGAGATAAGGCAATCTGTAAATGAAGCATTACAAATTAATAGAAAAGATTTATTGAATAAATCAATTCTTGGAAATGCAAATGATATTCCACTGGTTTTAACATCAAAATATAATCCTTGTATAAGGAGGATTAAAAAGGCGATACTCAAACACTGGCAACTTTTGAATCATGATACGGATTAAAGACAGATTTTTAAGAACAAGCCAATATTAGCGTATAAAAAGACATAAGAATTTAGCAGATCTGCTTACTTCCATTAAAAAAAGAAATTAACCCATTTATTAGAAATCCCTGAAGAGGCGGGACAAAAAATATATGGGAAAAAATTATAGAATCAAACTTTATTCTAAACAATATAGTAATACAATTATAAATAATTAGCCGCCGAAACATTAAATTAATGTAGAATCAATTAATCAATTCTAAATTTTATTATATGAATAAGGGCGATTATCCCTTAGAGTATTCATACTATCGCGTAAATAAATAATCATTATAATAATGACATTTAATTGATGGGAACTCGTGGATGTTGAATGTCATGTTATTTTTTTAACAGTTTTCTAGTATTACACCATTAAAAGGGTCCATGTATCATACGCATTTTATGCTAAGGGTATATTGAATATGACCAGTTTTGGCAAACCCTTTACATAAACATGCGTATGCATATATTAACATTTGTTTGCACTTGTTATCATTACGTATTCCCATATTTAAATATGTAGAAGAATATATAACATGTATACGTCAATCAGAAAAGGTATAGTAATCGTTTTAGCCCGGATATGAAATTGTTTCAAATTAAAAGAAAATAAGTTCAAAATACTTACCGTCTCAGATATTATATTTATTTTTCCTAGTTTTCAAATAATATTTTTTATCGTTTAAACTTGCAAAACAATGCTGAAACCATCATTGCTTATAAATATTGGAAATCAAAAAAAATATTTTGATTTTGACTTGAAACGAGTTCACTCACGGTTGAAATATAATAAAATACTGTTTTGTACAGAATTAATCTTATTCGACAAAACCTTCTACATCCATTATAGTAATGTGCTTTAGACAAAACTGTATAGTCCAAATAATAACTGTTGTTACGTTTATAAGGAAAAATACTATCCAGTATCTGACGATTATCTAAAGGACAAATTATCATCATTAACACACATAACATTGGTTTTCTTCTCCAAGACAACAAACTGCAAATGTTTAGACAGTCTGTCACTATCTAAGAACTATATTTGTGTAAATTTAGAGTATCTGTGATATTCTGTAAGCATCAGCGTGTGCTGAGATGGATGTTCCGATCATATCAATTTATTATGTATCTTCTAGAATTAAGAAATAATTCATTGGGGCTTGAATATATCGTTATTTTACCACGGGTTGGCCCTTTATGACAAAAAATATTTTTCCCTGAGCGATAGCGAGGGGTAAAATATCGGCATAAAGGGACAACCCGTGGTAAAATCAAAATATATTCAAGCCCCATGCATTATTTCGATTCTAATAGGACAAATACGGCAATTTTTGTTTTGATCGAAGCGGTCTAGGTGGAGGCCATTATTTGCCGTTCACATAAATTAACGCACTTTTAGATTGACGTAAAAGAACGGAATAAACAGAATAAGTGACATGCTCAAACTATCCACAAAACTCATTTAGATAGATTTGGATTAATTTTAATGATAAACTACTTATATGTCTTCTATGTATATAAAAAAAATGGGCTATACCACATTTTAGCATCGTGTGTTTACGTTTCCTTGTTGTGATGATTTTCGGTATCAAAAGAGTGTATTTTCCCGTAAAATGCTTAAATTATAACGTTATCATTCAATGACGTCGGGTACATTTGTGTACTTTATTCATTAATAAACATACGACGTGGGAGTACGATCGGAACAGCCAATGCAATATATTCATATTTTACCACATGTGTGTACTTTACCACATGTGTGTACTCAAAGCGTTTGAAAGACGTCATGTTAGAATATAGCTGTTTGAATTTCAAGACTAAATATATACTGTTTAGTACAGTCTATCAATCAATGCTTATAATTTCCATATTCAATCAGTATTGCTTCGACTGATAATTTTCCCAAATCTCCAAGGTTTTATCTAAACATCACTTACGATATACCAAACTGCTATCTTACACATCAGTTGACTTTATTATCATATTTAATGAAAGATAACGAATTGAGTTATATTGTGTATTCTTTTAATATGAATGCATTGATAAGTGGGTGAAAATGCTTAAATGTGTCATATAGCATGTATAGATATTATAATAATATCCCATAACATCAACAGCAAACATTATTGTAATATAATTAAAAAGAAATTCAAAGGATTTGTCTTTCGAATAACGTGATTTTTGTCTCTTTTATTGCGGGATTTATTAATATATATCCTATAAATACTGAGCCAAAAAAGTTAAGCAACAAACGTATGAAATTTTATTTTATTACAAAATCATAACAACATAAAATTTTGATAATAAAAAAATGAAATTATGACATGTCAAAAGCAAGATGAATGTTTAACACTCATATTCTTTAGGATATGTTATGTATGGAGCGCTGGAGGGTCAAATGCGGAAATGAGTATAGTGTTATTCAAAATCAATTTCTCAGCCATGTTTTAAGTGCATCAAGGAAGGATTGGCAGGAACACATCAGCTATCCTTAGTCAATGCACTACTCTTGTGGCCAGAAAAAACTTGCCACATGTTGACGTAAAGCAAAAGGTAGCGCTCCTCGTTTGACGATGGTTGTGTTTGGTCTACGGCATATCGACCTATCCGATGCTGTTGCAATTTGTTGATTTCTGTTTGCTAGTCCCTAAACTGTTGACTTGCGCACATAAAAACGAACCACGACGTCAAAAATACTCATACCGGCATCAATCATTCCAAGAGCCATCTGAAGGTCATTTTCGGAGAGGCATGCTTGACGCCCCATGCAATTTTTTCAATCTTTTATGTGTTTTTCTTACCGATGGTGTGTTTCTAAACGTTAGTGCAAAAACAATTTAAATTTCGTTTTAAAAGTACAGGTACAAAAGGTAAAACATCAATTACAAGTGCAAAACTGAAAGGGCACGAAATCAATTACCTGGCAAAAAGAACGACTGTTTAAAATTACAGGTTAAACTAAGGATTATATCAATGATGTTTAATAATAAAAAATCAAGAAACAACAAAAATAAAATTGAAAAAATGTGTTGCTAAACTTGTATGTCTCAGTATATGACTATCATGATAATTTATTAAAATTGCTTACCTCCATTCTGTGGAATTTACAATCAATCTGTAATTAGGAATGGAATTAAATATACATTTTACCAGACCCTTTCTATCGAACGAGGTAGATTTAATGTAGTAGCTTCATTTCACTTAACTGAAAAAACAAACCAGATTTTTTTTCTCACAAAAGTGTTATGCATTCTTTAGTTTTGTATTCTGTGTTTATGATTTTTGTTATTCCTTTGTTATGAAATGGGATGATCTGTTTGTTTTCGAAATACGAGTTCGAATATTCATGTTGTACCTTTTGTCTTTTTCCCTTATGGAAATACTAAGTGGTCATCATGGTCATGTGACATCATATTTTCTTTGAAATTGATTATCGAAATCTTTAAAAAAAAAATCGTTAAGGGTAACTTTGTTATCATAAAACTTGAAACAAATTTCAAAGGTTGTGAGCTTAACTTGTGATATACTAGTATCAAAAAATCAGATATTGATTAGCTTTGTGTTAACAAAGTAAAAAGGTGCGTTGTATAAATAATGCCTGTTTTACATGTAATTAAAATTGATTAATCAATATATATACCTCCTCCAATTTTGTTTGGATGCCAGATATCTCGGTGCTGTATTTATAACAGAGAGTCTCATCCAATGGTCTCCTTTCTAGTCTTACGAGGTTGTCTTGTAATGATGGATCTATTATTAGAATCAAATTTGTAATATCAGACCATAAACACTTGAATATCCTCTGATTGATAGTTCCCCTGGAATTATGGCTTAAATAATTCCTTCTGTCCTCTCTTTCCATTCTGCAAAACAAATATATAAGATGTTATGTGACTGAAACACAAGTGCGAGGTTGGGCTATCTATAAAACCAGGTTTTATTCTTCCATTTTCTAGAGGGGAATATCTCTGTACCATGTAAGGAATATGACAGTTAATATCCATTAGTTTGATTTGTTGAACCTTTTAATTTTGCCATTTGATAAGAGACTATCGTTTTAAATTTACCTCAGAGTTCGATATATTTGTGACTTTTTATAATACTTAATGTATTTAATTTTATTTTGTAAAGTACAGGGTTGAGACATTATTTAAACATATAACTGTTTTGTCCGTAACAGGTTTTTGTATATGTATAAAATTACTCTCAGTCCTTTTTAGATTAAAGTCATAAGAAACCTCAAATAATAAAAAAATATGCATATGTTTTTTTATAACTAAATGGATAGTTTGCATTATACAACTTATGTACATATACTTTTTTCTCAGGGAAATTCTTTAATTTGTCCACATTTAGAAGAAGTTTTACTCATTTGTAATTGCTTGCTTCCAGGAAGCAATTCGCCGACATATTTTCCGTATGCATAGTGACCCGAGAGTAACCCACCTCGTAAAAATCCGGTGACCACAATACGCATGGATCTGTCATTGAAATAAACAAATATCTTATTATACATGTTAAACACGTGCTCAATACCCATGCTTTTTGTGATTTGTTTACTATAAGTTGACAATCGGTAAAACTCGGCTTCAAAACACGGCATTTAATGAGCAGCGATATGTGTTTAATCATAACAAACAGAGAGAAAAAAAATTGATAATTATATGATATATTTGCGAAAATAATGATAAATCGTGCACAGAGGACTAAGTTTATGATGTATACATGCATTGGTTCAAGAATTGGACAAACATTATTTTTCACCACTCACTCGTTTCATATGACTTTTAAATTTCTCCATAGCCTTTATTAATACTTTTGTTGAAAGGTTCGATGCGTTTTCATGGACAACGTAGATATTTCTATAAGTAAAGGTTATAAGAAAAATATGGTAAAGAAATCCCTAACTTAACAACATTGAATACGTTCGTTAGAATCACATAACTACACACACCGAGGCAAGGGAATATCGCCGTCTTAAAAAGAAATGAAACTCGTCTTTTTGTCGTAAATTTTAGTATGGAGTTTCCTCTTAGAAATTAAAATGTCTTAATTCTAAAAAAGGACAACTACTGCCGTTTTAAGTTAGAGTGTTTTTACTGAGTTGAGTCATAAACTGAGATGCAAAGCAAAACAGGAATAGATCTGCAATTAAAAAGGCACAATTAGTGTTCATATGTTTCCTTCTACTTGTCGGTACAATTTTTCGACGAAACGTAAATGTTGTCCAGGAGAAAAAAATTAAGCTTCAATCATATTTCGTACTTCCAGTTAGTGTAACTATCATACTTTCGTTTTTCGTTCAGAAAACGTCTTAATAAGAATAACAGTGAATTAATTTGCACTGAGATTTTTCACATTACCATATACAGATATAGTTAAATAAGAAAACAAATTATTTATAAGATTGTGGTTGAAGTGTAGTTGAGTAGGATAGAAAAATCATAACTGTCAATAGATTTTAAAGGACCATCAAAGGCATGTTTTTTTTTATATATCTACAACCTCTAAAGAATTGTTAACATTAAAAAAATAATCAATACCGTTATTTTCATAAGCCTTATTAAATAAGTTTTTAACAGATTCCTTTGTAATAGAAAGGGGGAAGTTAAAGCACTGAAAGGTTTGTAGTGGAACACCTTCTAGATGCGGAGATGAAACGGAATTCAAATGTTTTTGTGCAATTAAGGTAGCTATTATATAGTAGGGACTTTCAAATGTAAGGAAGATGCATTTAGCTACACAGTGGCAGTTATATGCTTGTTAACAATTTGACTCTCTGTGGATCGTACAGGCCTTATTAATTTCGTGTTGGAGAAATCCCGTGTAGTATATGTGTCAGACCACCACTACACTATTGGCTCATTAGTCTGTCGGTAAGAACAACAACAGCTTTGCAAGTACTTGAAGTTTATTTCTAATTCAAAAAATGGGAATATCATGCACCCTTTCAATAATTTCAAAAATGTTTTGAAAATGAGATATATGAATACGAACAGTATTCATAATACCAACAGAAGTTGTAATTTTCTTCAAATAACTGTCTAAATAAAGGCAACAGTAGTATATCGCTGTTCAAAACTCACAAATCCATGGACAAAAAAAAAAACAAAATCGGGGTAACAAACTAAAATCGAGGGAAACGCTTTAAATATAAGAGGAGAACAACTTTCTACCAGATTTTTTATGTTTTCACCTGTTAAAAAAAATATACTACAATCATTGACAATAGGCAAACAGTGTGTCTTTATGTTTCTAATCTATTATAGATTTATATTTGGCTACGGAAGGTAGAGTAATTAAATACACTAGATAAGTCAATAAAATCAATATCTCTATTCATATATTTAAATAATAGAAAATGTCGTTTGATATTTTCATGTTTATCGATACTAGGACATAGCATGTGATGACAAAAGGCTGTAATAATACGGGTGTATTCATACAACTGGAAAAAAGGGGAAATTGTACCACAATCAAGACAACAAAGATATATTTTACTTATTGGTATACGACCCATTTTGCATAAAACTTGATGTCTACCATTTTTTTTATTATGTGTCGATGATCATTTTAACTTTTTTTTAAAAAGTAACAGGTCACAATTGGGAAGCCGAAATCATCTCTTTTGTTGTAAAATTTTGTTTTCAACCTACCCTCATAGTCAATTTCTAAATATAAAACCTAATCAAATGGCAAAATTAAAAAAATAAAACAAACAGAGCAAACGAATGGATAACAACTCATATACCTTACTTGTTACGGGCATTTTTTACTATAGGAACTTGCGGATTGAACCTTGTTTTATATCGCTAAACCTCTCATTTGTATGACAGTCGAATCACATTCCAAATATAGTAACACCAACATATATGTGTGCTTGTATGTAGAATCATGAGCTGCAAAAGGGCTTACTAGTTTAGTCCTACTAGTATTTTTATCATCTAAGATTGATTAATGGTAAGCGTAACTTTCAATGGTACACCCTTTTTTTTGATAAAAACATATTTTTCGGTATAATTTATATTTATTTAGTAGACGACTTTTAAAATTACATACCATAACTTTCTAGATACAATAGAGGTGACTTGTTTTAATATGTACCATCTATTCTTGAAAAGTTAGCTTCTTCATATCTAATACATGTAGCATAAAATTCAGCAATCTTGGCATGATAATGTGACAACTATCCCGGGACCCTAGATTTCCGATGAAGTGTATGTAAGCAATTGTAGATATCGGTAAAGCCTTGCACAATAAGACAAACTAATACTATATAATCTGCTATAAAAGGATCGACGTGAAAAACTGCGAAACACTTCCAACGAGAAAACAAACAGCCGAATTTATCCCTAATGCTTTACAAAAAACAAACATGACACGTGTGACAGCTATGAACCAATGACTAATTTACTGAATAGTTATTGTATATGCATTATATACATATATTATATGGCGGTTTTTTTTCAAGTTTGTTAGAATTAAATCCACCTCTAAATTCGGACAGTAGCCTAACTGCACAGCATTAGCACTAACCATACAAATCAGTTAACTGTCTCAAATCAAAAGAACGGATAAGCAAATAAATTAACTAACATAAAACATTACACACAAATAGTCTATAAGGGATATAATGTTCTGATACGTCTCTCTCGATAATGAAAAAACACTGACCATGCTGACTACAAAGAAAAGTTGACGTTTATCTCGAAAAAAAATTCGTAGAATTTTAAAGTTATAATATATTCATCATTCTAAATAACTTTTTAACAGAAGAAATCTGTTTACGTATACAGTGCACGAGTTTTTAAATTGTACATCAACACAATATAAAAATTCTCATATATGTTGCTTACCTTTAGGTTCTTTGGTGTTCCTGTTCAAATTCAGGTCAATATTACTTCATTAATCGAAAGTAACAATTACTTCACAATATGTTTGCATTCGCAAGTAGGAGCAAAACACACATTTCCTATCTCAGCCACCATGTTTATCTTCATTTATTCTACTGAATGCACGTCTTATTTTTAGACAAGTTACATCGAACATAAAAATACAATTTACCTTGAGTTAAAAATAGATTAATGTGGGTTTTTTTTCTCTTAAATATAACTGTGCACACTTCGATGTTATAGAAAAACTTTAAATACCATACGCCATGATTCTTACGAGTTTAAATATTTTTCTAATAAATTCGAAGGATGAGTTTCTTTAAATATGTTAATGTGTAAGATACGTGGTATTCCTAATTTGTAATATGAATAAATTGATTAACAGCTTTAAGATCTTTCTTGACCGATCATGAACAAAAGTTGGAAATTGATAACGTAACCGTTTCATCCAATGACATTGAAGCTGGTGAAAGTCTTGTTTGCGCCTCATGTATAATCTTCTGTATATTTCATTTTTTAAAGCCTCAGTCAAGAAAGTGAAGAATATGTCGGATTTTTCCGATTTATTCATGTTATTAGATTTGGAAGAAAACAAACTTATTTAAATTGCAGCTGAAATGGAAGACGATATTCATTCATCTCAGAATAATTTATCATCACAAGTTGTGGTCGGATTTGATGAACATATTCATTTATCAATAGTTGCGACCGTAATCAAAGATGCATGATATCAAGCTGGCAGTCGCTTCTTCGGAGGTTGATTATTTTAACGATCTGGCTATTTCACATAAAACTTTATTCTAATGACGGTAAGTTTTGTTTTAATATTAATTATCAAGGTATCGTACAATTTAATTTAATATAAGTTATTTTGCATGTTGTTCATGTTGTTTATTTCATTAAAAATGCTTAAATTAAAACAAACTGCTTTAACTTGTTAGTATTCTATTTACCTGAAATTGTACCAAATTATTGAATTATTCATTAAAATATAATCTTACGGATTAGAACTAAACACTTAACAGTACAGTAGCAGATCAAGGGATGGTGAAAAGTGAACAATGATGATTCTTCTAAATTCTCGTCAAAAAGTCTTATATTTTTCTGGGGCTATTATTCTGACGTTAGTGTAATAGTCCCAGATATTGTTTTACGATTTATTAATATTTGAGAACATACTCGTCCACAAATATGTTCACAAGATTTGATTGTTGTTTGTTGAGCCATCTTAAATAGTGTACAGTTATATTTAAAAGGGGAAATTTTATAAATCTATTAATAAATAATTTACTTTATATTGATATTCGATATACATACCATGCATACCAATTTTAATGTTTATATGAAATTTAAGAAATTTGACGTCAAGTTAGCATTACCAATTATTTTATGTAAACCTATATAATCTTGATATACAATTATAGATATTATTCTGTTTTAAATTATTCATCAATGACACATTGAACTTGCATTTACAAAGTCAAGGTCAAATATATTCATTCAGGACAGGGACGGATAGAAGGGTTTAGCGAGGAAAGGAAGTCCATTTCTAACTGTTTATGTGCATATTGAAGCTTCATATACCAGACTTTGTATCACGTTTAAATGCAAGTACAATAATCTTATTTGTGTTAAATGTAAACATGGTAAATGATAGCCAAAGTGTTGTTATTTTTAGAATGGATATTACACAACAAAAGAAACATATTTACAAATTTTAATATATTTTAGAATTGTCTTGTGTATTTACTCATTATCTAACATGTCTTTAGGGTTATTATTAAATACACGGTGTGCGATGTCTTAATACGGGGATTTATTGTATCAATGAAATTTATATCTATATATAGCTCACCCTATATGAATTTCATTCTGAGATTTCATTGACCAGATAGACCCTGTATTAAGTACAATTGCACACTATGTAACAAATGTAAACAGATTTGATTTTTTTACACCATATATTCAAATGAAACCATCAGGACAATAAAAATCAAATATTTAAAGTTATCTAATCTGAAAATTGTTTTTTGATCGGGCAATGGTATAAGGGAGATAAAGTGGGATAATGTAGTGACAGAAAAAACACTTCAACCTATGATGGCATTCAAAACCAGTCAACAAGAAATTACTTTGAATAAGGACAATATATATATAAGGATTCGCATGAAGATGATCCCATTTTTTTCATAAAGTTAAAAGTATCTTTTCTAATGATTTAACCATTGTAAAAAACAAGTAAACCCTATCCTGGTAAAATGTTAAGAATAGTATTGCTTTGATTTGTCTTTCAATGTTTCGCTCTGGCAACCATCAGACATATTATTGTAAGCAGGTCATATACATAAGGCAGTCGAAATTCTGAATTAATTATTAACATATAGTCATCAAAGGTACCAGAATTATGATTTAGTACGCCAGACGCGCGTCTCGTCTACATAAGACTCATCAGTGACGCTCATATCAAAATATTTATAAAGTCAAAATAGTAGAAAGTTGAAGAGCATTGAGGATCCAAAATTCCAAAAAAATGTGCAAAATACGGCTAATGTAATCTTATATAGGCGACAATGGTAGTCTTTTTTTCTTTGGTCTTGCGTTTCCATTAAAATATGTCGAATTATCAACTCATTTGGGGTAATTGAAACAGCAAAAGATATATGGTGTCGCAGCTTTTATGATAGAAAAATTCAGGGTTGTCAACAGTTCCGAAATTTTAAAAATAGTATAAAGGAAGAACACCTCTTGCTAAATTTGGCACAGAAAATAACAAAGAATTTCTCGAATTTTCTCGCTATTTATACAACAATGACCAACACTCATTTCTCACTATTTCAATTTTGATTTATAATGACCTGACGACATTTGAAGAACGAGAACATTTTTAATTTTTCATTGGCACATATTTCTAAGTGTTTTCTTAGTGAAATTTGCTGTAAGTGTGGTTGGTGGATTTTTTAGCACCTTTTATTTGCGGTTTTCCATCTTTTCCGCAAACTTTTTGTTTTCTGTTTGGTATAAATTCAATGATGTCGAATCATTTTGCTACATCTGTGATAAGTTTGTTTGGCATTCGCAAATGACTGTCAACTGGGTTAAGGAACATTTGTTGTTTGACCTGTAAGTCAAATGCGTTTTGTTAAAATATACTTTTTTACTTTCTTTGGTCTTTTGAAAACTGGTTATGCTGTATGAAGACTTCTCCATGTTGTCTATCAAATTTGTTAAGCATGCACACGTATAAAAATTCCGGTTTTTATATCCAACGCAATCATAGGTTTGAACGGGTTTTTTTTTCATTTAATTGTTAATATTTCTTCGTTTGGGCTTGTATTATACATGTTATATGTGCTTGATGGTTTATATGATCCTTTGATCCTATTTCGAACTAAATTTTTACGGATAACTTAACTTGCAGGCATTTGGTACTGACGGATCATGAGTAGATTTGAACTTAGAGCAAAGGTCAAAATCTAAAACGTCAAATTTACTAATGACCTTGACCTCATTGTCATGGTCATTAAGCAAGGACCTCAACTCAAAAGACCCTAGGTCTTTAATATATATGGTTTATGATTTTTATCACTTTACGCATGTCCAATGTCTACACAACCTTTTAACAATAGTTTACGAGCTCCGACATATCGTAAATGACAATTTGATAAAAATATGTTGTCGATATTTGTACAGTTTATGAAAAGAAGTGAAACAGGAAATATTATTATATGTAGGCTGAAAGCATGTTAGTCCGAAGTGTACTAACATAGTTATGGTGCAAATGACAGGCATAGTTTTATAGTGTATTAATTCAATAATTTTTTAATATTTTGCCGTTTATTTGCACGTTTATGTCTGTTTTGGGTTTGTTTTTTTTAGATCGACAAAGAAAAATAGTACAAATGCAAACTTGTTTTATTAATCATTCTCATCAACAGTTCATGATATTTATTTCAGGATGGAAAGAGATGGATCCATTATGACAGATTTCATCCCTCAATCGCCTAAAAAACGTACAGAATGCGAATACTGTCAATTCTGTTTAAGAAGCTTACAGTGTTACTTCAATTGTCCTCTAGTGAAATATGTCTTACACAACTTAAAGCATGAACATATGTTGAGTTGCAATGATCAAGACAAATGCATTAATAAGACATGTTGTACTTTGTGCCAAATCTGCGCCGATTCTCTTTGTGATAAATTATACAAAAGTAAGGCTAATCGACATAAGTGTCAGCGCAAATTTAATACTGATTCCGCTAAGCTAAATGATTGGCAAACAGAGATTTCAAGTCAAATTTTGCATACATATTGTCATATAAATTTATTCGATCAGCAAGTGATACATAAATCCTGTACATTGGAGGGTGAATTATCATCAAGTACCAAACATGACGGAATTTCTCAGGACGAATATGGCATGTTATTACCAGATATTATCAAGTTGCCTCTAGATCAAGACCCATCGTTTCATGAGGACGAGAAGAGACTAAAGAGAGCTCGAATGGATGGTTGTATCAATAAAGATACAACTAAGTTGTGTGACATTTATACGAAATTGTCAGAGGTGAATATCTATCCGGCATATGCATATACGACTGCATACTTGCATATTTCTTTGACATTGTTTGATAGTACAGATATTGGAAGATAATTTTGAGAACTATAAACTCTGTTTGGTTCTGTTTGCGGGATCTCTTTTTATTTAACATAACACCATTCCTTAATATAGTCGAACGTCTCTATTCGTCTCTTTTTAACAAAATAAGCGTGAAACTGATCGAGTAATTTTGGGGATTTTTCTCATAGTCAATGAAACTCGTAGAAGTTTAAACATTTTCTTGAACAAATGCAAAATTCATTTTCACTTTGTATTTATTGTTTCAGAATGTTACAACGTCTTTGCGTTATTACCAGTGTTTATATTTTGCTTTCCTTTACAGATTGAATCAAAGTTAAGCTTAATAGAGGTAAGAAATCATTGTTCAATTAATGATTGATGTTTGTGTTTATATGATATCAAAAAATCTAATTCATACAGATAGATCATCTACTAAGAGAATATTCCTCGGATAAGTATTTTTTGTTATTTTGCTTTTTTATAGTTCCTCTTTTGACACAGTAGGTACAAAATATGACAATAATTAACCAAGCAGCAAAAACTGTGAAAACATTAGACCACAGACCACAACAACTGACTAACAAACATAAAAATATATCTAACAAAAATGAAAACTAAACATCTATTTAAATTGATTGTTGATTTGACAAAGAAGCAAACAAAAAAGTGTCATAAGATTTACCATTCATATTAAGGTACTAACATTATGAAACACTCGAGTAGAACAGACAATTAGTGGCAATATACATTCGATCCGAATAAAATTGATACATTTTCATATACAAAAAAAATACGTAGGAGTATCCTGCATTTTGAGTTGAATATTTCATTTAACTGAGACATCGTTCCATTATAATGTTTGCACATGAGAAAGAAAAGACGAATAGTTTAGGTACACGAAAATGTCGTTGCTGTATTAAAATATGTGCTCTTAACTTGTTTGAACATTTGCGTATTCTTTTATTATTTGACAAATTATCTCCGTTTGTGATTTATTCAAAATTAGGCATTGTTTTATTACACTACAATATTCAATAAAATGATAGAAATTTGTGATCTGATTTATTTACCATGTATCAGCCCTGCTACAATACCTACACTGTACTGTAAATATAGGTCAATTATTCATCCTAGGGAGTAACAAAACACGATAGAGCAGAAACAGAAAAGACTTTTCATGAAATACAGAAATCAAATGCGGACATAGGGAAAAGGGTGAACAATTTGATTGAGAATATTGCAATACTGAAGACGTCATATGAGAAGCTTAATGGTATGACAACTCACATGGACAAAGATACATCACGACAGAAAGAACGGGGTAATACATATGCAATTTTTCATTTTATGCTATTTTTATGTTTATTCTTTTTGGATTCTAACATTTCTGCATGAACATTACAATTGACACCAGAAAACTAGAACCGAACGTAAAATTCACTAGAATAGGATATGATTTCTTTACGTGAATTTAGAATGCACTCCACAAAAATAGAAATGTATAATGGTTTTAGTCAAATTTGAAAAAACTTAAATGTTATATAAAAACTTAATCTTGTAAATGCACGTGAACTAAATCATGTGATTTCCACGTGAGTGTAATTTTGATTCACCTGATACTCGTATTAAATAGTTTCCGTGATTTTCATGCATAGGATCAGTGGGAGATGAAGTTATGAAAAATATTTCATGAATCTGCAAATGTTTGAGTGAAATTTCCATGTGTAGTCAAAGACACTGTCGTGCTTATGTATCGTTTGCCTCTCTTTATGGACGTTTTTGAATTCACCTTGGAGTTGGTTAATACATTTCGTCATTCTATTTGAAGGTATGATACCATACTCAAAAAACCTTTTTCAGAGCAGTAAAGGATATAGATACTCTCAGATTATGTCCTTTATAGCTTGCAACAAGTTATGGCTTTTGCTTAATCTTGAAGGCCTTATGGTGACCTATAGTTGCTAACGTCCATGTCATTTTGTCTCCAAAGAAGAGTTTTTAATTTGTCAATCATATAAAAATCGAGTGTATACAATTATTTTTATACCTGTTACCTTTGGATGACTATTATTCGCTTGTTTCTCTGTCCTATATTTTCTCCCATTTATCTGTTTATTTATTGTAACCCTGTCGTGTAATGCTGTAATTTTATTGTTATAATTAACACTGCAATTACAGTGGGATGTATGGCATGCCACAAAACCTAGTTCAACCCACCATTTTATGATAAAATGCCCTGTACCAAGTCAGGAAAATGGCCATTGTTACATTATAGTTCGTTTCCCTGAGTTTTACGTTTCGGTGTAGTGTCTGTGTTGTGTGCACTAGTAACCCGAATTTAACTTGATCGGACAAAAACGTGTTAACGCTGTTTAAATGAAATTAATCGTCATTTGATAAAAATTGACAAAAATTAAAAATCATTTTTAATTTATTTCAATGCATATCAAATCATTTTAATGCCAGTCAAATAGCTTCGCTTGCGGTCGTTCAATTTAATTCAAGTTGGCGGTAAGTTACGTCAAACAAATAGGCCACGCCCCCGTTAAACTATTTCAAACTGGTATCAATTCGTTTTAAACCGTGTTGCGACCCGAGCTTTTAACAGGTAAATCACTCAAGCAAAACAACATCGATGTATCTATCTTTCGTTTATTTGTTTCAAACTTTATCGACTTATATATATAAATGCGTGTATTCTTATTAAAGTAATATACTTCACAATTTAAACAAATGAATGATCAATACACATTACATATAAGGAATTTAAATAAAAACAATAAAATATTGGTGCACGGTTTAAAAAATTCAAAACTTGTGAATCTGTTAAAAATAAAATAGTTAGATGTTTAACATATTTTTAATTTGCCCGAATGCAGTAGATCTTTATCTCACATATTCGTTTCAAAACTTGCTGAGTGCTATGAAAACTTGTGAATGTAAGTAACGTATGGTCCATTGCAATGACTTACAAACTTTAGGTATTCCTGTATATTTCCGTTTCTCTTTTTCTGTCTTACTATAGTGTACTCGTTAATTAAATACAGACACGGAAATTAAAGTATCTTACAAAAATTATTTATTTTTCACATAGTTTAAATCGATGTATCTTATAGTTTCGGTCAACAACAAATATTCCCTAGCTGTTTATTGATATATGAAATAGCTTGTAATAAAAACAATGTTGTGTTAAATAATAAAATGAATGAACATAATGTTAACATTTGTTGAATTTAATAAACAGTTAAGTCTTGCACAACATTGCAAATAAAGGAACAGCTCAAAAAACTTTTAAAACTGTGTCAAATTGTAATATCGGTCACTGACGCGAAACGGGCGTTAATTGCGGACAAGCAGCACATTACGGTAATTGTGAATTGTGGTTCCGATTCTGTAAAGGGATTATTGTGCTGTCATTCACCGTGACGTACAAAAAGTCTTGCTATAAATAAAAATATATTCGGTATATATGAGATAAATTTTAGTCTGCGATAACGATGGGTTGGTTGATTTAAGTTTTACGACCTTGACTTGCTCTAAGTCGACATTCTCTTACGTCTAATGCATTTTATTTACGTTTAGGGCATATTATATAAGTCTACCTACCAAATTGAAATCAACATAAACATTATTGAAATAAACAAGAATGGAAAAGAAACAATTATGCACTGTTGCTCTGATATAATTTTTATTAACTTTATTTTAGCAGTAATGTCCAAATTAAAAACTAATTGTCGTACAAAAAAATAATTTATCGAGGTGCTTTCGTTGAAGTTCGCGTTACATATCAAAATGAATGTCATTGGTCGGAACGTTTGCAAACTTTCAATCCAGGTGTTCTCATCGAGGTCCGCGTTCATTTTTCTATTCAATACACAATATTTCATCTAGGTGCTTTCGTTGAAGTTCGCGTTACATAGTAAAACGAATTTCATTGGTCAGGACATTTGCAAACTTTCAATCCAGGTGTTCTCATCGAGGTCCGCGTTCGTGTTTCAATTCACTACACAATAAGAAGTCCAATATGGTAAAAAAAAAGAATTTGAAACTAAAATTGAACAAAAAAGAGAAATAATAAAAAATATAGTCTATGATATGTAAATATTTATTTAAGAAAGCTAACAATAAGATGAAAGAAAAATATGTGATGCTTAAGAACATTGATCTGGGCCGTAACAGCCTTATGTTGGAAATTTTAAAACAAAGTTGAAACAAAGGCTTGTCTTCATATCAAATTGTTTTCACGGCCAATTTCTTGCAAGAAGCAAACTCCCATTACTTCAGTGTCGCCCCTGCATGTTTTTGCGTGATCCATGCATGTTTCTGATTTACTTGTCTTTTGTTCATTTACTGTCCTACTGTATGGCTATAGTCTAAGTGTTAATTGTCCTTTGAAATACTTTAAACTTGCTTATACTGGTTGGTTCCACGTGAATCTTATGATAATAGTTCATGCATAAATCACCGGAATTTGGTACACGTACAATGCACGTAATCTTTAAAAATTACATTGTTAAAATAATATCTTTTTTCTAAAATTTAATTGAAATCATTAAAAATACCTTCATATTTTTGCAAAGTTCAAGTGAAAATAACATGAAAAATTTCACGTGTGATTCATTTGAATTACTGAGTTTTTTACTCAATCATTTAAGGCAATGGTGGTGTCGTTTCTTCTTCCATTCAGAAATAGAGTACTTTAAAAATATGATTCAGTAAAAAGTTTTATAATTGCTCGGTTTTTGATGGTTGTTTTACGGAAGTACGTCTAAACACTGCTAAGGACTCCTTAGTGCACTAAGGACTATACAATGCCACTAAGGACTAGAAAGAGTACTGTTATACGTGTTATTATTACATATTATGTTAAAGATTGATATTTAATGCATAAATTTCAAATTCTATAGAAAAATAATTCGATTTAAAGGGCTTGACCGTTAAATCACGTTATCAGAGGAAGACAAGACTTGCTACAGTTCATGCACAGGTCAATGTAACGCGCATGTCTTAATGCAATTACACGGCATATCAATTTTACCAGCTAAAGCACTCCTCACAATATTTTGAATGCACGGTCTGCTAGGAAGTAACTATATATATCTAAGGTCAGATTGTTGAGTTTATTGTACGCATAATTAATGTAAATACTTATCTTAATAATTTTTCAATTTCAACTGATTATTGATTAATTAATTTCAAATCGGTCACATTCAATTTGATAATTTATAAATTATTGGACAATTTACTTAAAGCAAGGATTTATTTATAGTATACAAATCTTTGTCTAAAGTTATTATAATACGAGCGAATTTATTTTAATTTATTTTTATGATTGTATAATAAATTTTTGATTCGCATAATTTTTAATTCCAGTTATACTGATATTTTGTATCTTTTTATCGAGGTATTAAAATATGAAAACTAGGTTCCAGGTATTTCTATTCAATTTACATTTCGTAATGCAGATTAAAATGGTAATGTTCCATTATCAGGTATGTTTAACTATTATTTAATAATGGGGTTGTCTTGTGAGACATTAACACCATCAAATACAATAAATTAATTTATGGTACCATTTATTGTTCTTTAGCGTGTTTAGGACAGCAGTAAATCGTAAATTATATTTCAAGTTGAGCATCCGTTAAAAGAAACTAGTTGATAAGATTTGATACGACAGCTACAGTAATGTCTTTATAACTGATTGTTTTTCAGTCAGCCAAATTGCGTTGCACATATATATACAGCGACATATAATACAATATGACTCTGATATTTATATTTAATATTTATTTCAAATAATATTCATTCATATTTTGAAGTAATGTCTTTATAACCGATTGTTTTTTCGTTAATCCAAATTTCATTGCACACATTTGATATTTATTTAGTGTATAAAATCAAGGTTTTGTATAGTTGTATATTATTTTAATTATATTTGTTCATATTGACATTTATTGTAAGGTTTATGATGCCTGAGAAGTAAAGGCGTTAAAAGAGGTGTTATAATTGGGGTAAAGAAATCGGCTTTGGCCACCTGTGAGGTCAAAATAGCTACGCATCGGAAACAGAAACTGAAAATTTGTTATCTAGGATTATTTCATTCATCAGCAGGACCATTTTTATGTATGTCAGTCAGAGAAAAGGCAGTATGCCTTATCTATATACATCAATAAAAAAGGTACTTCTTTTATTCTTTAATTTTAATGTAACTAATTCAGTACATGACATTTTTAGTTTTAGCATTGATTTGAGTAGTAACATTTCGAGCATAATAAGAAAACGATTCTAAATGGCGGATACTATATTGATCCGGATTGCTTTTTACTATGAGAGACCATACCACGAATAAGAATAAGACTGATTTAGTTAATTGGTTTCTTATCTATATATCTCACCCCGATTAGAAAACATTTCAACATTGATTTATTTTATAATTACCTGAGAAGGTATAGTCCCGCAAGTAATTTTATATTCAGTGCATTATTTTAGTATGTGTATATATCACGAAGGAATTTTTACATTTTTCTCATTGTATCACTCTGACCACAAGTATACCTAAATTTGATTTATTTTCAACGCATCTTTATAAAAGAGAGAATCATTTCACTAATTTCAGAAACTAAATCTGCACTACTTGTGCGAAATATATATATATATATATAAATAAATGGTATCTCGCAGCTATATAAAAATTTATCAACAAAATATCAATGATATCGTAAGTTTACTGATGCATTTTATATCAGATATTTATTTGACAACCAATTTGAATTAGGCAAGAGAGCAAAGAAGACTTGGAGCTAGCAGGGTTCAGGTCATAAGTTGGAAACGAGCTGTTTCTGTTAAGGAAAGCAATTTCACAGTCTTGTAATTGGGGACCAGTTGATTTAGATCTATGGATATTATTCATGTACCATGATCACAACAAATCATTCATGCCCTGTCTGTATTATGTATAAATAATGTGATCAAAACTAAGGTCTTGCACAAGGGTAAACCGTCATTACTCACAAAGCTTTTTTGCGCACGTTTTAATAGTGCCCAGAAAAAATAAAATGCTACATGTAATGGACAAGATAATCAAATGTTGATTTTCAATTATTAACATAAGCTGAAAATAGTATTGCCATGTGTTTGCCGTTCAAGTCACAAATCTTTATTGTTTTTTCGGGGTTTGTTTAAACTAGCTTTATTGGATTTTTCATATGAGTGGAACTAGTAGCTATTAATCCGGGATCCACTTGCGCATTTTTAACTTTAAAGTTTCCATGAGCCTCAAATTTCAGAAAATTGATCAGCAAGGCAAGATATTTTTACTACTATACTTGGAAAAAGGCTTCGTTGGTTTATGTCTGTCATATTTGTTTTTCGTAAACTGCTTTGTTATAAATTAGGCCGTTAGTTTTCTCGATTGAAATGTTTTATATTTTCCATGTCGTGACCTCTAATAGCAGACTATACGGTATGGGTTTTTCTCATTGTTGAAAGCCGTAAGGTTGACTATATTTGCTTACATTTACTTCATTTGTACTTTCAAGTGGATAGTTGTCTCACTGGCAATTATAATCTTTTAATTAACACTAATGTCGAATAGAGCAGACATAGTATACACTTCTACAAGTTACGTTTACAAACTTTATTACCAGATGCGTAGATCTCTGATAAAATTATCGTCTGAAAATTGTTGATATAAATTTACAACTTAAGCGAGTTTTTGTCTGGGTTAATGGTTTTCTTTAATCTTATGTATATCATTACAGAGTTCAAGAAAAGTCCAATTAAGTGAAATTGACTAGTATGCATGTTGCGTGTTGCATGTTGCGTGTTGCGTGTTGCATGTTGCATGATGCGTGTTGCATGATCTTGAATCATTTATTTTACAGTTTTTGTAAAATTAGAAGAATTTTTAATTACAAATACTTTTGGTAATTTTTTATTATCAGTCATTGTATTTTCACCCTTATGTCTATGACATACATCATGCAGTCTGCACTTTTATTTAAAGTTAAAAATACTGTTCTTGAGCTTAAGTTTGTAAACTATATCTTATCTCTAATCAGTATTTAATTGCTTACAATAATTTAGTATTTTCAGTAGTTTTGAAATTACTAATTAATTGTTATCATGTAATTTTGCTGTATGACCCATTGACTGTTAAATTTAATGTATGGTGCAGCTGTCATGGTTGTATTTCTACTCTAATCATCTCTCATTACAACCTATTTTACGACTTTTTTATTTTTATATCCTGTTCCTCAAGTTGTGTGATCTGGAACTGAATGCGACTTTTAGATTGATGCATATCAAAAAGTATCATAGCCCTGGTTAATATAAACAATAAGTTTTAAATATTAAAATGTAAAGAAGTTGAGTATGTAAAGTTACGATGTTCCAAAAAAGGGAAAGGTGGCTGGGATATGCCCAATAAATTTTTTAACTGTATATTGGAAGTTGGCAGACTCAAATTTGACCCCAAAATCCTGATTTCAAACAATTTTTTAAGATGAAGACCCCCACATTTACAGATTAGAATAATGAAACAGTCCTGTATGGGCTTTGCTAATTGTTGAAGGCCGTACGGTGACCTATAGTTGTTAATTGTGTCATTTTGGTCTTTTGTGGATAGTCGTCTCATTAGCAATCATACCACATCTTCTTTTTTATACTGTCCTACTTTTGGAAAATTGGATCCACTTTTGACTAGATCATTCCCAATTGATACTCATATATGTAAATGAATGTGTCTCTTTTTAACTTAGTATTTGTAGATATGATAGAATTTCTATATCACAAATATGTGTATATGAAATTTGAATCAGTTCAATTGAATATTTTATTTAAGTCTCATCTCTTTCAACAAGTATACAGTTTTTAAAATTGACAATGCAGCATCAAATTGTGAGTATAATATTCATCATGACTCATCAAAACTATACATGTTTATTTAATGTTCACAGTGCTTCCTCAATTAATACCAGTTTTGAAAAAGAAATGGAATTTAAGATAAA
Organism: Mytilus trossulus; assembly: GCF_036588685.1. Classification (NCBI taxonomy): domain Eukaryota; kingdom Metazoa; phylum Mollusca; class Bivalvia; order Mytilida; family Mytilidae; genus Mytilus; species Mytilus trossulus. The sequence goes on from NW_026963296.1 coordinate 2,104,478, forward strand.
AACAAAAAATATAATGAAAAATACTGTAAATAGATGTAAACGTAAACATGTATTCCTTTTATGAAATTTTAAACATGAGTGGCATCTTATTGCTTTTTGAAGGATGAACTTAATGAAATAAATATTTCTATATAGTTTTCCATCAGTCAGACTAAAATCCTTAAAGTACAAATGTATGTAAGCAAATCTGAATTTCCAAAAATAACTATTAAACATTGCTTATCATTTATTAAAATATCTACCAAATAAGAAGGACAATGCAGGAGATACCCAAATGGACAAATAACTCATATAAAGTAGACTATTTCAAAAGTAAAGCATTCAATTTGGTTCAAACAAACATGAAATATATACAAGCTGTGTTTGAATCCAGACCGCATTTTTATTTTTTTATTTTTTTTTATTTTTGTATAAACGAATAATACTTCTGATATTGTATATGATCTGATATGTACCAATATTACAAAAATAAGAGACATTAAGGTTGATATTCTCATGATTAAACAACAGGTAAAACACAAGTTAAATCTGGGGTTAAAGAATTCGAGCAAACCTATAACCAGTTATCTTGCAAAAGTATTGCTTGTCATAATTCAAGTTCGTGCAAATGTACTAAAGGGTAGACTACTCATGATAATTACAGATGAAATAATACGAAATATTTACACGACATAAATGACACTTTGTTTACATAGTTTTCACCGGATTATGAATCCTGAGGAATGGAGTTTTTCTTTGTGGTCGTCTGAAAGCTGTAATTTTATTGAATGTGGTAAAACAACTAAATCTGGCATGAATTCGCTGTGAATTGTTTTCACACATTTGGCCTTTGCATGATAGAAGGCATTTGTTTGTTTTTTGTCTTTTGTAACGAACCATTCGTTCTTCTCTCTGTAATATCATGGCCTTATTTCCAGATGACGAATGACTATGTCATTAGGTGGATTTTTGTTTTCAGGTGAAAAAGTTTTTTCACAACCATAGCATTTGGAGATAAGCCCACTCAAAAATGTAATTTCATATGTATTGTCTTTTGTATAGTCAGCCATTGATAGTTTCAATTCTTTACTACTTTTAGCAGATTCATAATTAGAGTGATTTAAAGGATTTTTAGATTTACCCTTAGAAACTTCTGTGTGGTTTCTAAGTTTAGAAATGATCTGTCGTATTTCGTGTGACTTGTAAGAATACTGCAGTAAAACTGTATCATCACGAAGAAACCCAATTTCCAGAAGAACAAATAATCTATGTTTGCAAGGATATTTCTTTTGTTTTATTATTTCCTGCGATTTGGAGTATGGACAGGAACATGTTGTTGTTTGGTTGAACTTAACATTGTAGAAATCACCATCTTTTGTTTTGACCGTAACAAAAGCTTCAGTAGGTATTGCTCAACGTCAACAATTTTGAACTGACCTAATTCTGATGCTTTTTCGAGAGAATTATTAAAACTAGTACTTTTAATTATTCTTTTTCGGCCCTCAGGTCGTTTGTCATGATCTTTTCCCTTGTCTGCTCTATGTGAGGATGATTCATTTGGCTGAAATGATGCAGCTGTTACTCTACTCGGGCCTTGCTCTCCAGAGTTGTATTGTCCATCTAATTCTGTCATTAGTTCATCAATATTTTTTAAAGTCCTTTTCTCTATTTGAGATGTTTTGGATGCTTTGGATGGTCCGGTTCCAGATTTGACATACCCAAGGCAGTATCCTTCTATGCTCTTTTCAAACTTAAAGCATTCACCTATATCATATATGGCAGACTGGACAATATTCAAACCAACTCCACCAGATAGCTTCATTGAGGCATGGGATGCTTCAGCTAGATTTGTTGAAGGTGCAGATACAGGTTGAAATGCTTCCATAACATGATTTCGTCTGTTATCCCACCAAATACACAAATTTGTTCTGATGGTAATTAATTAAACATCCTTTAAAACCAAGCCATCATTCATCTATCATGTAATGAAGGGTTATATAATCTGAGTGACGCCATTGAAACAGCAATCAAACAACACCAACAAAAAGAAAGAAAATACTTCCCTAATGTACAAAACAAAATCATTTTAATTTGTCCTTTAAGTCCATATTCAACACGCAACACGCAACACGCAACCCGCAACATGCAACACGCAACACGCAACACGCAACATGCAAAATAGCAGTACCCCAATTAAGTTAGGTGATGAATTGATTTTATTGCTTTTGTAGTTTAGATATTAAAGTTGCGTATATCTCAGACTATAAAATTGCTAATTACTACGATTTTGATATCTGAAAGAGAAACAACGTAATTGGGTTAAATACTGTGAACAGTTATACATGGAATTTTATACGTTTATTAGAGAATACTAGTTTTTGTAAACAGTCATAAATGATTTGACATAATAATTGTTGTCGAACGCCATACTCATGATATGCAATAAAACAAAAACAAAAACAAAACAAAAACAAAACAAAAACAAAACAAAAAACAAAAACAAAATCAAACAAACAAAACAAAATATTACACGATACCAGTTTTAATGCCGTATTGACGAGCGCCCCTAAGACGGCTAATATTCCATCGGCTAATTTTAGAGTCAAATTTTGGGGGGTCTTAACTGCACCTCAGTTTTAAAAGTTTTTGTCTGGGCAACACGATTAATTAACTAGTTTGAATTGACTTTGAACATGCTTTCAGTAACTTCGAGTACTCTTAGGTGGGTACTTGATGTCTTTAGTCTATTTGTTAGTTGTGTATTGTGTTTTGTGTCTAGCTAATGAGTCAAACCTACCTCAACTTTGTTTTATTTTGTGTTGTTAACCGATGTCCCCGGTTACTGTAGGGATTAATTCTCACAAACTTGTTGTGTGTCGCAGTCTTTTATACTTGTTGTACGTTTAAATTGATTTATACTTAAATATGGCTTTGTTTTCTTGTTTGCCGGGACCCTTTGTTGCTATTATACTGTATGGACTATGTTTAATGGTGAAGGCTGTACGGTGGTATATAGCTGTTTACGACCACGCTTTTAAGTTTAAAAATAGTTCATGTCAGATCTTCTAGTTTATATATTTTCTGATAGTAAAAGTAGAATTCAGCCAATGGTAATATAAAAAGTATCAACCATATATCTGATTACAAACATACAAGTCAAATATTTTTATCTGTTATCATATCAATTTTATTTATTTTTCTTTATTGTAAATTACCAATCTAGAGCTGATTATTGATTGATTGTCAATTTAAGATATTTCATGTTTCCAAAAGCGTGCTTGGAAAGTGGGGTTTTCAATCACAAAAACTTCGTTGTTGCTCGGAAGTTTGTAGTTACTTATGGTTGTGTTCTCTTATACATTTTCGTATCACAATTTTTTAGCAAGGCTAAAGTGTTATGGGGCACTTTAAGTAAAGAGATAAACTAATCGTATGCTCATTTTTGAAGGGCCCTGCAATATTAAGTAATCCACTAAAATGAACATGACATCGGACAACCGTTCTATACGATAGGTCCTAACTTATAAGCGATATTGATTTTCTCCAAGATTTGTTACCTTAGTCAAATTTGCTCTGTTCAAATGTTACCACGATTGCAATACAAGCACAAGATTCAAATAAGTGATTGAACCAAACTACGGTGAGAAGGAATATGTTATTTGTCAGATTTGAAAGCTATCTAATTTTATACAAGTTACAAGTTACAATTTTAATTTATGCTATTATCTATTTTCATCTATTTATTGTCTATCAAACGGCGAAGTATGTTATTGGCTTCGGGAATCTGTTAGCTAGTAGTTACTGCGGTCAGATTCTTGTTTTAACACAATATAACAATCAGAGTTATCTGTTATATCGACTCTCAATGTATGGTACTGGTTGGCGGTAACAAGTTCCAAAACATTCTTTGTGAAATGAGTGTTTTTGAACTTGTTTAGTGGCGGACTTTATAGGCTGCACCAGTACCGATGAACTTGATTTATCACTGTATTATTATTTCATTTAGAACATTAATCCATGTTATCTTTATTTTCACCTCAAACGAAATTTCTCATGTTGATTTTGGACATCTGTTGCCAGGGTTCAATTCATCACCCCATTATTTCAAAATTTTCATTTCATTTTAGTTTTTATTTGAATTTTGAATTTTATTTATCTATTTTATTTGCATTTTATTTACGGTTGCCCAAAGACCCTTTGTTTGTGGGTTGGTAACCGACAGAAGCCATGATCTTACTTCGCCAATAAAATATATTTTGACTTTAATAACGTCTTCTCTCTTATAATCATAAATAAAAAAGATATTCAACATTTTCTAGGCACGTGCCCATTTTTCTTTGATATACCTAAAATCAATGAACCGATTGACACGTGCCAAATAATATAACAACTGATTAAACAATCATATATTCTTTAATCTAAGCAATTAACAATTGTATCGAAAAGATTATTAATACTTGATTATTTTAATAAAATGTGTTGTTCTTATTTAAAAGTTAAAATGATTAAAAGGACAAATAATTTTGCTTTTGTTTCATTTATTTCCCGACATAGTTATTTGCCATAGGTTTTAATGTTGATGTGGGCCTAACTAATAAGTAAGAGTGTGGTCAGCTTGGTAAAATGTTTATGTGAGAGACATTGTTTTTATTTTAATTCCGACAAAGATGCGTTACAAATGGCTTCACTAAAACATGAGTAAATTCCGAAAAAAAAAACACCCTATAAATCATGATTTTCATTTGTCCACTTTCTATTATGAATGTTCCACAGTGTTTAGTACATTATTTACGAATAATTTCCTGCATTTGTCAATTTAAAGTTAAAGATATACTGTTGACAGAAAAAGAGAGTGCTTTGTAAAAATTACTCACTGTTGAAGGCCGTATGGGTAACTTAAAGTTATTAATTTCTGTGTCATTTTGTCTCTTGTGAATAGTTGTCTCATCACCAACCCGGTTTTTGGACAATGAATAGAAGTTAAAAGCTACTACATACTTTAAATTTGGAAGTACCCATGCAGCAGCAGTAAGAAAAACATGCTACAATGCCGGACCCAAGTCCGAATAAAGGGGTAGGGAAGTAATTTTTCTTTTAACTGGCACAATCGTATGTTTTATTTTTGGCGCAAATCATACCATCTAATTTTAAAACATGTGGCACAAACGTAACATTTGAGAAAAAAAGTTGTGGCGCAAAAGGACGCATTTTTGGCGCAAACGGATACCTCCCACCAATCCTACCACATCATTTTTTATATTGGTTGCACATTTTTTTTATCGTATTGAAGTCGTATTTGTCCAGAAATATATTGCTCAAACGTGTTCTTCATATGATAATAAATTTTGAAAATGAACCATTATAGCATACGCACAAAAAAATAATTTCTGTTCAAATCCGTCTGTTTACTTGTAGCTGGCATTAAATAAGTTTGGTTACATGTAGTAATTTTTTTTTATCAGATGGTTTATTTTTGTCCTGAAATACATTGCTCAAACGTCTTCATATGTAAATTAAAAAAAACAGATAAAATTTTGAAAAAGTACCATAGCAAACGCACAAGGGTGGTTGCATGTAGTAAAAAGTTTATTATCTTATTGATTATGTGTTGTCCAGTAATACATTGTATAACGTCTCCATATAAGAAAATAAATTTTGAAAAGTGCACCACAAGAAACAAAATAATGTGTTTCGGCTCCATACCTGTGCGAACGCATGTCCGTCGTCGCCCGTATTCTGTCATTTATTAATATGAACATCAAACTAAAAAACCTTCATTAGATATAATATATTGTTCTGGAGACAAATTTATTAGTTTCAAGAAATAATTACAAAATACACTTGAGAAAATAATACTTCTTCATTCTGAAAAAAACACATAAATTTAATAGTATTTCAACAACAATTCATTTTTTAAAAGAATCCAACTTTACCAATCTTGTCCATTAAACACAACAAATAGCATGATTCCCGTGTTATCAGTAATGTAATTTGACACGTGTCAAACGGTTCATTGATTTTCGGCACATCAAAGAAATACGGGCACGTGTCTAAATAATGTTGAATATCTTATTCATCTAAGATTATTTTTCTACAAAAATTGAAATTTATACATTAAATATCATTCTCTACCATAATATGAAAAGAATTACATGTAACAGCACCCCATCTAGTCTAGTCCTTAGTGGCATTTAATAAGTCCTTATTGCACTAAGGACTCCTTAGCAGTGTTTAGACGCACCCGTGTTACGGTCAGTGGCAAATAGTGCATGCATGTTCGGGACGATACAATACAAGCTCAGCAAGTCGGACAAACATTGCAAATTGTATGCAAAATTTCACAAAGTTCAACCGTGTCATTTGTGGAAAATTATTTACGAAACAAATCATGAGATCATACATGCATTCTTTAAGTAAACCAAACTGCAAATTCGAAATGTAAAAGGTCCAGTTTAAAATTTCACATGTAGGAGTCTGCGTGCCTTTTATATTTTATCAAAACGTCTAATCCAGCAACCTGTCATGAACAAAAAATAAAGGAAATCAAGACGATATGCGCACCTTTAATATAAGTACACTTTAGTAACACCAGGTACATAATTTAAACGTGAAGCAAAAAGACAGTACTCATTCTTTTCAATAATAAGCCGTATAAACCCTATATGTATACACCAAGTGCGCGATTGACGTTAGAACGGACACGGGTGAAACAGTATGAAGATACGTGCTCTTTTAGGATATTGGTGACAAAACATATTTTTGAATATGCAGTTCATATAATGGAATGGTAGTTTTGAGATATAAAATGAAGTACCAATGTAAGCAAGCTAACATTTCCGTCATTTTGTATTTGGTAGAAAGTTGATTAATTGTCAATTTTACCGCACCTCCTTATTTCATTATGGTTGAAATTTTCTCCAGAAGAACAAAAGTATTAGGACTTAAACAAATATGTACTAGGAGACTGAAATGTTACTGTGATAATTATACTTTCCTTTTTAGGGAACCGTCGTTTAGTAAACTGACTACATGCAAATTAGAATTAAAAAGCTACTCGTCCGATTAGAATTAGTCACAATTTGCTTGGTGTATTTGGTTTTGATGTAGTTAAATGTCCAACAGTAGCTATCTTATAAATTGCATATCCCATATCTCTATTCATCATTCTAACAACAGACTGGTGTACAAATAACATGTTACATATATATATATATTTTATTTTATTAGTACTTCTACTTTTTATAAATAAAGTCTCATGTAACCCCATTTCCATAATTAGCAAGCGGTAACGTATATATTTCTTTTTGTCTAAACGTTCGTAAAATTTGTCGATTTCTTTGAAAAAATTAGAGGCAATGATTTAAATTTTAACAACTAAAGTTTCAAGTGACGGGTGTAAATTGTAGGATTGATTGTTGTTTGCTTAACGTCCAGTGGCAAATATTTCCTGCATGTTCAGGACGAGAACAAGTTAACACTAACTTGAATACAATACTAGGTAGGTTTTGTAAAAGAGCCGATCCGGGAAGATGTTTTAGAAAAATTTGGACTGACACTAGAAAATGAGGGTTTATTATGAGCAATATGCCCCTCATGGCCTAAAAAGGCAACTATGTTAATGCTCTCTCAGTCGTTTTGTCTCCGAACTTGTACATGTTCATCATTTCCAACTCAAATCGCACACAAAAAAACTACACTACCAGCGAGTTCCCATGCAAGCGGAAATTAACACGAATAGAAAATCTAAATGATTTCAAGATCTAGCTATTTCAGTCTCTTTCTGCTATTTGAATACTAATACGTCAATCGTTTGCTTGTAAATTTCCAGATTTTTTTTGTAACGGAACCAGTCTTACTTAGTGACTAAAGCCAGTCCCAACTATTAGCTTGCGTTTATAGACGCAAGTGGATACTTGGGACTGGCTTTAATCAGACTCTAACGGGACCTGATTTTTTTTATTATTTTTTTTCCGAATAAAGTTGCTTTGTATTTTCAGCCTACGGTAACCTTCTCAGGCCTGATTCCGATGTAACTGTATATGTCCTGTGTATAGACTTGGTCTAGCTAGCACTTTATTTTTAAAATGTTTCCGAAACTATAACGGATTTATGAGACTGTTTACATTTGGAACACATAGAATGTTATTCAGCAAAATAACCAAGTTAAACCACTTTTTTACATTGAATTTCCATACTAACAAACTATTTTCTGTTTGAGTTTCAAAGTCTGCTTGTATTGTACTTTTTCGCCATATTCTATCTGTATTCTAATCCAAATAAATTTCCTTTTTCCATTTTGCCCGAGCGGTGATTTTGACGACCATGTTAACACGAATTAATAGTTGTACGGATTCCCGTTTTTTTATGCATCATCCTAAGTTTCGATAGATACATATAAGATTTCTATTTTCAAAAAAAATAATTCATGGGGATACGGCATGCATCATGAAAAGTATTTATTGCAAAATAAACTAAGAATAAAATAAAGTGATAAAACTCAGTCTGTTTTGCATAAGAACATATAGATAATTCGTGCAGATGCTTAAATATTAAAAAAAAGCAGAATATAAATTAAAAGTATATAGTAATTCATTTTTAAAGGTTAAAAATTAGCAGAAGAATTGCTGAAACACGACAAAGCAACCTATGTCAAAAAGTTAACCGTTACGTATTGCATAAAAACTTTCGACACTCTGCATCTAGAAAAAGTTACCGTAAACATGTCAATTCAAATATGACGTCCTTATTACGCTTTGTTAACAAAGCCGTGTTCTAATGAGCACAAAAAATATGTTTGACACATGCGCACGTACTTTTTTATTAACATTATTTCCATCGATATCCTTTAAAATATTTACATTCAAGCAGGTAAAATAAACTTTTATGATATATTTTTATCAAACAACATATATTTACCTTGCTCGTAGTTTTTAAACTTTTCAAATATGAAATGCAATAAACAGACTCCTCTCGGAGGAAACGGGGACAGCAAAACAGTCTTACGGTATTTTCGTACGCTTTGACCTATAAATATATTGCATTTGTCATGTTAGAATCGAAATAATTCCTTCATGTCATGCTCTATGCTCATTTTAACATGGGTAGGCATTATATATTTCTATATTTTACACTGAGCGTAAGCGTAATATATTTATAGGTCAAAGCGTACGAAAATACCGTAAGACTGTTTTGCTGTTCCCGTTTCCTCCGAGAGGAGTCTGTTTATTGCATTTCATATTTGAAAAGTTTAAAAACTCTTCTTAAAAAGTTTCCAAAAATATTTTTGTTTATTATTTAATCACTTTGTGATTGCAGAACCTGCTGCATTGGCTTGTATGTGTGAACGTTATTCGATAACGCCAGGAACGATAACTCGTGGCGTAATGTCAACTTACTGTCAAGACAGACGCTTTTATAGAAAATAAAGGAATATGGAGTAAACGTATACGGAACCAGTAATCGCACACAAAGTTAATGCTTAACAAAAATACAAATAGTTAATGGTCAGCGTTTTCATTCCTGTTCATCTTTATATTCCCTAAAGGGTCTTCAACAATGAAAGATTCACTTGTTTAGTAATGACATCAAAAGATCGATGTAGGATAAAAAAAAAAAAAACTTAAATCAAATAGTTTGGGGGGGGGGATCAACTTTGCTGCAAGTTTTGTTAATCTAAAATCGATTTTACATATATCCCTATTGGTCAATCAATTTTTACCAAATTAAGTTAAGAGGGGTGTGTGTGGAGGTCAGTAAAAAACCTATGTGAATTCAGTTTTGTATCCTTCATTGAACTTTCGATGTCGTCCCTTACCAGAACAACAAAAAACACTAGCTAAGAGTACTTAAGTTACTGACAGCTATAGTTCACACTCTTACGTTTGAAGTCTTCCTGTCCATCATCCCGCAATCGTTATTTTTGAAGATCATATAAGTAAATGAATAATTCGATTTTCTGCCTCAGGACCTGCGCATATATGAAATACTTAACACTGAACATTGAACCTGGTTGTAATTTGCAATTTTTATTTGTAATTTTTCCTCACTAGGTAGGTGAAATTATGTATAACATCAAATGTATTGTAAATTGCGAAAATGCATTACGAGCATATTCTATAATTTTAAGTTTGAATTATAAAGAGTTTAATTTTTTTCAAATATTGAATACGCAACAAAATCTCTGTAATTTTACCCATGTATTATTTATGTTTATGTTAAAGGCGTTTGATTGGATATTAGTAAAAGGTAGGCGGGGTTTTCGGTAACTTTCCTCCAATCAACTGGCCTATTCGACAAACATGTGTGCGCTGATGCGTGCAAACTGGCTATTGTAACGGCACATGTCTTACATCAGAATCTATCGTGCGTGACCAATGTTTATTGTAAAATTTCTTGTCATGTGAGCAAATTATCAGACATACAAGTTCTAAAGGTTACAACTTGAATTTGCTTTTTGAAAGATTATTTTCGGCAGTGCCCCTGATATACGATGTAAAGTGTTTAAGAAAAACAAGACTTTAAATGAAGGATGCATATTACCAGAGAATATAATCTGGCACTATGCCAGATATAATACATGTATTTTATGGCTCGGATATTAACAATAAAATGTTCTGAAAAAATTAAGTGTCCGATAATTTGAATTATCTGATAAAATATCAATCCTTTTCGGACAGACTTGCTTTTTCCTTGTATTTGTAAAAAATATAAGACGTTTCATTTTATTTGAATACTTCAAAAATTGCTTAAAAATACTATAGGCCTGTATTGTTGCTATTTTTTTTAGGGTCAATGACCCCCCCCCCCAAAAAAAAAAAAAAGTAGTAAAATAATTGTATATTTGATTTTAATAATTGTTTTAAAACGTAATAGAAATAAAGGTCAGCCAAACCCAAATTCAGCAATAAGGAGTGTCATTCACCGGGTTTAATTTCTTTTACCGGTTTTGAACTTCTTGTTTTGTTCAATAAATAAAAGTAATCTTCTTATCTTGTTCAATAAAAAATAGTAAAATTTACTTTCCATACACATGTTTGACTTCCTAAATAACACTAGGAAATAAAATTTGTCACAATTTCGCTTTTGTCGTCTGCTCAAGTTAGTTTTATTTGGTATTGTAATATGCACATAAGATACTTGTCACTGAACGTTGAACAAACAGTAGCTATCCACCAATCCATCAGTGATTGCGATACTTCTGTTACATACCCGTCATTTTGTCACATGTTTGGTACTATTATTTGAACAAAGTTCGTGTTGTAAGCCGAATTTGTCCTACATTTTAATTGTTCTTGTCAAGTAATACATTCCTTGAACTGGTTTAAATGTTTAACTAAATCCTATAATATCAATTTTGTGCATTGGTTTTTTGAAACACAATTTTGTTAATTTGAGCGTGTCAACACCTAGTCTAGTAGTAATTTCGGTTTGTATGACCATACAACATATTTATATACTAGTATTAGTATTACAGTAAGTTATTGTTTCATTTTACATGTTTACCATTGATAACATCAAATAAAATGTGTTGCAGGTTGAACTAAACCATAAAGGAAGGATCTAAAATTTAAACTATGTATATTTAAATTATTATGAATGCGGAGTGGGGGTATTGCACGATAGCCTCAGTAGTAGTATGATACTTCGATATCAAATGGACTACAGTTAAAAAGTTGCATTTACTACCAATCCATGCACACTAGTAAGATGTATGTTCCTGAGCGTATTATGGACAAAGAAAAGGGTTGTGGTGTACTTTAAAATTTTGAACTATGGTATGGTAGAATGGTTGCCATACGCCTTCATATTACAGAAACCACCAGCGTACACTACAGCATAATTACGATTTCAGTTGTTGTAGTTCACACACAAATTAATTGGGCTAGTTTAATCTCCTGCATGGTTTATTCCATTGGCAATCATATTCAAGAAAATGCATATACTTTATGAAGCTTGATTGAGCCGTAGATTCACACAGATACCGATCATAGTTATCTTTTCTTCATTTACATAAATGAATGTCGGGAATTCGGAATATGGCAGTTATACATGTATCCTCAGTTTATATTTATTTTGAAGCATTATCGAACTAATACGACTTAAATTTCTCTTTAAAATTTACTTTGCACTAAATATCTAGTAAATGACTTTACATGAGAATAACTTGGGGTGTATTCATGTATACTAGTATGTAATGATAATTAAAAGAAACCAACAGCACTATTTGACGAAGACGAAATTAAGGATTGAACTTTAACGTCCAGTGACATATATTACAATGATGTCGAAACAGAACTTGAAATTGACAATAGGTATTCCGTCACTTTTCCAAAGAATTCACGTTTAGTTGCGATTTCACGTGCTATTTTGAAGAGACATGTTTTGTCGAAATGCACATCTGGTGCAAGAAAATTGGTACCGTTAATTTTATTACAACTTCTGGTTCGCATTATAGTTATATTTGTACAAAATAACTAACAATACAAAAATTGTGATGATTTCTTTAACTGTTCTTGAACGTTCTAGTTTTAATATAAATCTGTGATTTTTCTATATTCGTACTTTCGACGAAGCAAAGCAAGTTCGATCTAGACCTGGACAATTTGATGCATTTAGCAATATTCAATCGTTGTACAAATTTATTGTAGAACATGTAGAAAATCCGTCTTTTTCGGATAAAAAAAATCTACTTTGTTAACTCGGATCGAAAACTTACAATATAGTTTATCCTATTGAAACATGAACGCGGACTACATTGAGAACATCTTGGATTGAAAGATTGCAAATCTACTGACCAATGAAAAGCTTTAGATTTAGAACGCAGACCTCAACGAGAACACCTAGATGGATAACACACTGTAATCTTTAGACCGTCGAACAGATAGCGATAATTCCAGACTTCTTCTTCTTCTTTTTCTTTTAGTTCAAATAAGGTCACAATATAGAAGAATACAAAGTCATACTGCCAAGGAATTGTATATTAGGAATTGTATATTTACAATCCCTTGATGCTGCTGTACATGCCTGATTGACAAAGATTTAATAAAATTGATTTATTCATAAAAATGTGTATCACAATTTAAGTGTTTCTATATTAAGATTGTGATTAAAAATATGCATTTTATGTACTTGTTTTGGTTTGGATTTGTTTATTCAAAGCTCGCGAGAACAGCTGATCTCTTAAGGCCGTAACAGTGGTGGTAGATATTCACAGATTTTTTTCACATAAAAACACACTATTACATATTCATGTGACAATAATAATGTGTCTGTTTTTTAAACCAATTTAGAATTGGTGTATATATGTCTCCGCTGATAATAATTCTATGTTAGATAAACATAATTATTTGGAATTAAAAGTTGTATAGTTACAATAAGTACATTTTCAAAATCATTTATTTATTTAGGCTTGATGAAGATCTACATGATTTAACGAATAAATGTAAGAAGATGTGGTGTACTTGCCAATGAATTAGATCACCGTACAGCCTTCAACAACGAGCAAAAACCTAACCGCATACACGTTTATATCATTTCCCAAAATTACAAATATGAATTCAAACAATTCAAACAAGAAAACTATCGGCCTGATTGATGTACAACACTTATAGAAAAATATATACAAAAACGACAACCACTGGTCACTGGGGATTCAAACCATATGTCCCAATCGAAAAATAATTTCGTCAAACAAACGGGAGTTCTTATCTACAGAACAAAACCTGGATCCGCCATTGTACAGTCTCCTGGCTAGTATACCTGTAGGATAGTCAAAGATAATGGCGTTAAACAAATATTTTCTTTATTTATGTTTTTATTCCATTCAAATCTTCAATTTATCGATTGATTAATAAAAAAACGAAGCAAATATTTTAGTTAATCTACCAGTAATTAAATGTCAGTACGATCTTTCTGATAAGATTGTAAGACTATATATTGCTATTTGGCTGTGAAATTTGGAGATTTAGTTTTATTGATGCATTAGAAAGTTAAACTTGAAAACAATCAACCCTAGCTTTATGGTTTATGGAGAGCTAGGCGCTTATCCTATGTCAGTATATGTGGAACACCGTATGGTATATTTTTTGGTCTAACATTGTAAACAGTTCTGATAGTAAACTATATAGATATATTTATAAACTCAACGTAGATGGTGGATTTACTTAGCTATTGAAAGTGGAAGATTTTATGGTATAGCGAAGAAATAATAGAATACGTACTTTTTGTAAAAATGATATAGAGGATGAGTTTCATTTCATCCTCAAATGTCCACGTTTTCAAGGTTTTAGAACAATTTATATTAAGACATTTTATTGGAAAAAACCGTCGATGTACAAATTTATTAAACTGATGAGTACTAATAATGTAAAAGAATTGTGTAATTTAGGTAAATTTACATTTAGATCTTTTGAGCTTAGATCCGAAATGTTAAAATAATGTTTGTGTATTCTACAACACCTTCTGCTGTCACATGGTCTGTGTTTATGTATGTATTATATGTATTATTGCTGTTGATATAATTGTATATCTATAGTTTATATAGACTTTGGTAATAAAGATATATACTTTCGATTGGTTGATTTGTATAAAAAATATCTTGAAAAAATATGGATTTTAAGATATTTGGTTAAATCAGAGTAACTATAGTTTTAATCCAAACTATTAAACAGATTGTTTTATCATTTGCAGTAGACTTGGAAATCAGAAATGGAATATTCTCCAAAAGTATTATGTTTAAAACTGTTTAAAGAAAACTTTGAATTTGAAGAATATTTAGACGTATTACGTTATAAAGATAAGATAACGTTATGAAGGTTTAGAACTGAAAATCATCGGTTACCTATAGAAACCGGTAGCTGGCGTAGAATTATGAGACAGCAAAGGTACTATGTACTTTGTAACTCTCAAGAGATTGGTTGATATATTTCACTATATTCTAAACTGCACAGCTCCAACAGAAAGTAGAAGACCTTTTCTTAAACCTAACTATGTAAGCAGAGTAAATGTTTCGAAATTGGGCACTTTATTTATTTAAAAAAATATTGTGTTTTGAAAATTTTGTGTAAATTAATTTGAATCATATATAAATAAAAGTATGTTCTCAAGTCTGATCACCAATCGCTCATTCTTGTTGCTCGTTTCAAGTTGTGCAAATTGTCATACGCAAAATCAGTATGTTAATATTATATGTAAAAATATCTTTCTTTTTACCGTTAACTTGGTTTTATAAGAAATAAAGAATCTAAATTAAATAATACAATTAATTTTATTTAGTTTTTTGGATTAAATTACCTTAAATTAAAGGATGTGAAAAGGTATATAATTGTAACTTTTTCAAAGTTCAAGTTGATCAATTATTGATTTAAGTGAATAAATCAAATTTATTTTCTCGAGGAATAAATCAAATCAGGAACATATATATTTTAAGGTACACTGTTCCCAAATTGAATAGTATACAAATCATAGTAATAATTATTCATCAGCGAAAAGGATAGTATTAAATTTTGTATTGTGTTTGAAGAATCGTAAAAGTGTTTTATTTTCTAAATTCTATTTATTCACTCGGACATCGTAGAGTTTATTTTTTTTTTTACCATATCGGACTACTACTACTAAATAGAGTTTAATGGCGACTACCCTTGCGGGTATTGCGCCAGATTACCTTATATTAAAAAACATTTCGAGTACTGACTTGAGCATAATTTGTAGCAAGTATATCTGCTTTGTCTTGAGTACATTCATATTTAGTATTTTTATATAATAGGGTTGGTAAATTTAATTTTTTAAAAGTTTTACCCAACATTGATTTAACTTTTTTCCATACATCTGATAATTTAGTATCATTATTGAGAGAGTTACAGTAGCTCTCCCAATACATAGCTTGTGCAGTTTTGATAGTTTATCTGCACATTCTTTCTTTTTCTCTATATATAGTGAAATCAGTACCAAGACCTGAATGTTGGGCACGATTTTTACAGGTGTTCCTTTGTTTAACACATTTAGTGCATTCAGGTGTCCACCATGGTACCTGTGGTTTTTTAGGTTTATTATTTTTTAATTTGACTGGGATGCACTCCCCAGCTATTTTGAGTATTTTGTTTGTTAGTCTTGAACATGTTTCTTCTATATTGTCAGAAATCATGTCAGGACTCAAATGTTCATTACACTTGCTGGAGAATGCCTCCCAGTCTGCTTTCTTATAATTATATACAGATTCATTTTCATCAGTTTGCATTTGTTTATGAATAAAACTAATATTTACAGCATGATGGTCACTGCCATATGAACTAGTGAGGTCAACTGACCATGTTAATTTACTAGCTAGACTAGAATTACAAAAAGACAAATCAATAGGGGACAGTTCTAATGTACTGGGGTTACATCTTGTACCTGTACCATCATTAAGAAGTACTATATCTTTATACTCAAGGAAAGAGAACAGCTCTCTTCCCTTAGTATCTATATTTTTACCGCCCCACATAGTGTGGTGGGCATTAAAATCTCCACATAATATAAATTTTCCCTCTATTTGATCAAATATATTGTTATAATGGGGTAGTTTTGTATCTGATGCTGTGTCATAAACATTGACCAGTGTAATATTATTATTATCAAAACTAAATTCAATACATGATATTTCTAAAACACTGTTAATATTCTTTTTCAGATATGGAAGATTTTCTCTGACATATATGGCTGTACCTCCATGTGATTTAGTATTACGTACAGAAAAATCAGCTATTTTATAACCTATTACATGTGGATGATCTTGTTCAGTTTTACACCATGTTTCCTGGAAGCAAATTATATCAGGCTTCATTTGTGACATAGCTATATACTCTGCAGCATTGTTGTTAATGCCGCGACAGTTCCAATGTACAACACTGAACATTATGTTATATAATAATAAACATGATAAATAAATAGTATAATTGATAGCCATTATTAGTTGTATATTGTTAATACTTTATATTGGGCGATAAATAAATTATATCATTTCAGTTGTAACTCTACTAGCCATTTCCAAACCTAATGAGAGATCAAAATTTGACCCAAACATTTGTTTTACAACTATTCCTACAAAACCCATAATTGACTTTAAAGTAAAGTCTATGGGTTTAGTAGGTGTGCTCATAGTCTGGTGCATGACAACACTAATTACAGTTACCAAGTCTTGTATGGTACATTTATCTTTTTGGGGTGGTACTGAGCTCTGATCTTTTGGGGTTTTGCTAGTTGATTTAGAGATTTCTTTATGATGTTCATTGATTTTAAGCTGGTTGGTTGCTTGTTGTAGTGAAATATTTTTAGATTTCACCAGCTTTAGGGCCATTTTTTGTTGGGTCCTTTGTGGACACTCTTTGTCATTAGACATATGTTTACCTTTACAGTTTACACATTTTAAGTCTGTTGAGGTACATTGCTCGTTCTCATGTTCCTCTCCACATTTAATACATCTCTTTTTATTTCTACATTGGTTTGCCATATGCCCAAACCCCTGACATTTATAACATTGAATAGGTTTAGGTACAAATAATTTGGTATTATATGTTTTGTACCCAATATTGATTGTTGCTGGTAGCTGGGGTGTCTGAAAGAATAACTTTAGGGATCTAGAAGGTTTTCTTTCACCAACTTGTTTATCAAAGTAGGACATCCTTTGAATTTTACTAACTTTCTGGGCTTTAAGCACCGATACTATATCTTCGTCTTCAACGTTTATGTCTAGCGGCACGTTATAAATGACTCCTATTGATGAAGTTACAGATTTGGGCACACTTGTCCTAATCTGTAATTCACCAATGAGTGTGACGCGTTTTAGCTGTTTCCACTGCGTTTTGTCAATGCACTCTACTAGTATTTTCCCACTGTTAAGTGGTTTAATTCTTTTTGGGGTACCAACAGTCTCAAGGAGAATCTTTTGGATTTTTATCTGATTTTGGGTGCTTAGTTTTTTCTTTGGATCAACACTCTGTAGGACTAATAAATAGTCATTACCTTTTACTTGGGGTGTATGGGGGAGAGGGGAAGGTGTATTAAGGAGGGTATTGTCATATAGGGGAGATGTACTTGCCATTCTTTTTCGTCTTTTCCTCTGAGTGGACCAAACATGTTTATCATAGTCAGAGGATTCCATGTCTGTATTATCAGTTTCATTGAGGGACTTATAAAACTCTTCCTCATCAAACTGACCAGAACTTGTTTTGTCCATAATGTCGGACAACAAAGAATATTGGTGAACACTTTTCAGTAAACAAGAAAAGTTAAATATCTAACTATAATAATACTAAATAAATTATTTAGATAGCAGACTATATTATTAATATAATATTCTAAAATAAATATCTGAAATATAATACTAAATAAACACAAAATACAGTGATATATTCTAATTCAGTGCAGTGCTACAAAAACACGACCGTGATGATCCGGGACTCACAACCCGAATGACTTCATATTGTGTATTGAATTGAATCACGAACGCGGACCTCGATGAGAACACCTGGATTGAAAGTGTTCAAATGTTCCGACCAATGAAATTCATTTTACTATGTAACGCGAACCTCAACGAAAGCACCTAGATGAACTATTGTGTATTGAATTGAAAAATGAACGCGGACCTCGATGAGAACACCAGGATTGAAAGTTTGCAAAAGTTCCGACCAATGACATTCATTTTGATATGTAACGCGAACTTCAACGAAAGCACCTAGATGAAATATTTTATTTGTACGACAACTAGTTTTTTTTAGACATTACCCCTTAAATATAGTTAATAAAAAATATATCAAAGCAACAGTGCATGATTGTTTCTTTTCCATTCTTGTTTATTTTAATAATGTTGATGTTTATTTTAATAATGTTGATGTTGATTTTAATTTTGTAGGTAGACTTATATTATATGCCCTGAACGTAAATATACGGGGTTTTTTTTAAATGCATTAGACGTAAGAGAATGTCGACTTAGAGCAAGTCAAGGTCGTAAAACTTAAATCAACCAACCCATCGTTATCGCAGACTAAAAAACAGAATATATGTTCATTTATAGCAAGACTTGTTGTAAGTCACGGTGCATGACAGCACAATAATCCCTTTACAGATCGGAACCACAGTTCACAATTTTCGTAGTGTGTACTTTTCCACAATTAACGCCCGTTTCGCGTCAGTGACCGATATTACAATTTGACACAGTTTTAAAAGTTTATTGAGCTGTTCCTTCATTTACAATGTTGTGTGCAAGACTCAACAAATGTCAACATTATGTTCATTAATTTTATTATTTAACACATCATTGTTTTTATTACAAGCTATTTCATATATCAATATGCAGCTAGGGAATATTTGTTGTTGACCGAAACTATAAGATACATCGATTTAAACTATGTAAAAAATAAATAATTTTTGTAAGTTACTTTAATTTCCGTGTCTATATTTAATTAACGAGTACACTATAGTAAGACAGAAAATGAGAAAAGGAAATATACAGAAATACCTAAAGTTTCGTAAGACATTGCAATGGACCATACGTTACTTACATGTCACAAGTTTTCATAGCACTCAGCGAGTTTTGAAACGAACATGTGAGATAAAGATCTACTGCATTTGGGCAAATCAAAAATATGTTAAACATCTAACTATTTTATTTTTAACAGATTCATAAGTTTTGATTTTTTTAAACCGTGCATCAATATTTTATAAATTTTTTATTTACATTCCTTATATGTTACGTGTATTGATCATTCATTTGTTTAAATTGTTAAGTATATTACTTTAATAAGAATACACGCATTTATATTTATAATTTTAAGTCGATAAAGTTTGAAACAAATAAACGAAAGATACATCGATGTTGTTTTGCTTGAGTGATTTACCTGTTAAAAGCTCGGGTCGCAACACGGTTTAAAACGAATTGATACCAGTTTGAAATAGTTTAACGGGGGCGTGGCCTATTTGTTTGACATAACTTACCACCAACTTGATTTAAATTGAACGACTGCAAGCGAAGCTATTTGACTGGCATTACAATGATTTGATATACATTGAAATAAATTAAAAATGATTTTTAATTTTTGTCAATCTTTATCAAATGACGATTAATTTCATTTAAACAGCGTTAACACGTTTTTGTCCGATCAAGTTAAATTCGGGTTACTAGTGGTGGGAGTTCTCTTATATTTGATACGTTTCCCTCAGTTTTAGTTTGTAACCCGGATTTGTTTTTTTCTCTATCGATTTATGAATTTTGAACAGCGGCATACTGCTGTTGCCTTTATATACCATATCTTCCAATGTTTACATTTGTTGTAAAAGACATCATACGTTTTTGATGTGCAACTATGAGCAACACTACTTAGTTTTTATCACTTTTTTCCTCTCCGTAAGACTACATGTAGCTGGTAACGGACATTTGTTATGACTTAATTCTTTGGACGCAGTATTAATTTCTTCTTCTTCAAAGTTCTGTTTGTTATTTTACAAAACAGGATACAGGACAAGACGCCTAACATGCTATTAAGCTACATTGTTTCAGAAAATGGCAAATTAGTTCATGAAATATGATAAAACAAAAGATACATGCACAATACTGAATTTTGATTATAACAAAATATTTTAAAAATAATGAATTGGAAATTAATAGTAACATGTCACCAGAGTGAAATAGACCACAGTTGCTAATGAAATAAGTACAACGGACGATATGCTTTTTTTTATTCGTGCGAATCTTACAAATGTCCAAAGCCACAATTAATAATAATTAATTAGAATGCAAACGTTTGTTTTATTTTAGGGGCATTTTTAGATGATTTACCATGCAATGCAAATAGGTCACAGTATAGATGTAGATGGTCTAATGAAGAAGATACGCCAAACTTTGTAAATGTACAGAATATTCGAGAACTCCATATGACTGTTGAACAGAAAGGTAATGCTACCTTTACCGTGTTCTCTCCAGGAAGCAACGTTCAAGTAGGAACTATTGTTATGGGTAATCAAAATATAAAGTTAACGTCAGTTGATCAGGTGTCGCAAGTAACGTCCTACTCCAACACGATGCACTCGTATACTGGAACTTGAATAATTGAACAATTGAAACATGATATTAGAACATTTATATTGAATTGAAAGTTAAAAGTTACTTATTGGTCCACTGGGGCAGACGTATTATATATAAAGTAGTTATATTTTTTACAAATTTATATATTTATGCTGATTTACACAGGTCACAATAATAAACAATTTACTTACTTACTTACTTACTTACTTACTTACTTACTTACTTACTTGAACAATATAGACCTAATAGACTATAATTAGGTCTTACAACCTTTTCGGTTGAAGACCTATAGGTTTTGTTCTGATTATGATTATTTTCTTCTTCCGCCTAAATTTTTTTCTTGCGTAGTTTTGTTATTTCAAAAGATGTCGCTTCGATATTTGGAATATGATATCGTATAGTTTATACGCTTTCAATTTTGACAACCGCGTAACAAAATACTTTACGTTATAAGAGTTATCTCCCCAAACACTGTTTTTTTGTGGCCACTACTCCTTCGCAACCGTAAAAGATTACGACAAATTTATTTTACCAAATTGCTCGTTACATCTTCAGGATTAGGATTTTAATTTTAACCGAAGCTATCCGGAGACTCCATATCAGAGTTACCCCCCCCCCCTTTTGTATATGATATGCATTTCTAAATGGTAAACCATAAGTGATAGAGACCTAGAGTCTTTTGATTTAAGGTCCTTGGTCCAAAAAAATGAAAATTAGGTCAAGGTCAAAGGTCAAGGTCGTATTTAAATTTGGATTTTGGCCTATTTTTACTCATTTTCATTAACCTTAAAAGATATCGACAAATTATTTTTACTAAATTGTTAGTTTCAACATGTGGGAACTTATGAATTTTGGTTGAAAGGGTGCGTAGACAATAAATTGGAGTTTTCGCCCCTCTTATATGCTTACCCTTCCGGAGCACCTGAGATCACCCCTAGTTTTTGGTGGGGTTCGTGTTGTTTATTCTTTAGTTTTGTCATGTGTACTATTGTTTTTCTGTTTGTCTTTTTCATTTTTAGCCATGGCGTTGTCAGTTTGTTTTAGATTTACGAGTTTGACTGTCCCTTTGGTGTCTTTCGTCCATCTTTTATATGTAGAATTATGCGTAAAGTGATATTACTCATGAACCATACATATTACAGACCTAGGGTCTTTTGATTTGGGGTCCTTGGTTTATGACCTTGAAATTGAGGTCAAGGTCATAGGTTAATTGGATGTTCTAGATTTTGACCTTTGCTCGAAATTCATATTTATACAACATTAACATGATTAAGCCATTTAAACTGACATTTTCAACTGAATTTTAATATTTTCAAATCAAAATAGATCATTAATGGTTGTTTAATTATATATGATATTGTTTTCTTTTCTATTTAATATTATAATATTATAATCACAGGAATTTTTGTACTGAGGTTTTCTTATCTTGAGAAACCTGCTGTATTTTGTTTCATAATAGTGCCTTGTTTTTAATTTCGACTGTTTAACATTTCGTGCGAATAATACCATATTTGATAAATAGATTTGAAAATTATGAATTTTAAGAACACAGTAAATATTGAAACTGAATATATCTAAATCGCATCGATCAATTACTTAGACAAAAAATAAAGGTAACAAACACTTCTTGTATATATAAGTGTGGTGATGGTATAGGAAAAAGTCGAATATTAAAAGAGTATAACTTCATTTCATACTAAAAGGTTTAAGGTGGTATGGGTGTCTTTCGCCATCTTGGATTGTAAAATACAGAGAACCTAAGGTCCAGATTGTTTATCAAGTTAGCAAAATTTGATGCAGGAATGCAGATATCTAATATGAATTTTCATTTAAAAGAACCAATTTATAAGAATATAAATTATAATTATTAATACTTTTACAAGTGTAGATTATTTTGGAATGATTTTAAATGTTTTTAAAAATTGGCATTTTAAGGGGAGATAACTCTAAAACAGTGCATTTTCTAAAGGAATCTACATGGAATTTTCCTATTTTGTATTTTAGCCGGAAAAAACGTACGGTGACCCTACCTTCACTTTTGATATTCTCAAAGCATTGTCTGAAAGCTAACTTTTCCTTATTTATTTTACAATTCTATCATTTCGTTTAGTTTCTAATCACAAAATGGTGTTTTTTCCTGTATAATCCATACAAAATGTGTCATTGTGTCACAACCTGTAGCTTGAGAAATGCGCGGTGACCTATCTTTTTTATTATATTTTTTACCATATATCAATAGATACTGCGTTTTGGCAAAGTATGAACAAATTCTATCATTTTTATTTAAGACTCCCATACCACCTTAAAATGTACACAAACCTAGGAAAAATTATTTTAATCAAATTTAAGATTGGTTGTCCAAACAGATATGCTGCAGTGGTAGTTTTTTTTGTCATGTTTTGTATGCTTTTCTCTCGCAAGTTTTTCCTCAAACGCAAATCATTGACTAAGTAGTATGTAGTTTGACTTTTTTTGTTCAAAGACTGCCCTTAAATATCTTTTTGTATTTACTTATTCAAACATCACAAATAAAGCATTATTTATTAGGTCGAAAGTACGCCGCTGATTGTGGCCATAGTTTATTCTATTCGTTTCCAAATTGTTTAGTAGAAAGGTCGAGCATAATAAAACGGTGTTTACAATTGTGAATTGATGCTTTAAAAATTAATGACATTATCAAATCAACATGTATGATGTTACAAACGATGGTGCATTATAATTGTTGTTGTAACAAATACTTATATAACTGTTGACACTATATGAAAATGCATAAAATTTCATTAAAAACTTAATATATTTGAAGTCAAAATAATGTAATTTGACTGTTTGGTTTAATTGTTTGCTATCTGTCTAAAGTATTGAGACGATCTCTTATTCAGTCCTTGATATTTTCTCTTAGTTACAAATTCTGAATAGTATTGTAAACTTTTGTAGACCATATTGATTCATGAAAAATGGTGTACTTCGGCGACTTCAGCATCAGAATATAACATCAGTTAACCCTTGCTTCTGTAATGCATTAATGTTTATAATTTACATATTTGACCTCATATTTTTTGCTTAAATTCAATGTAATGAGAAGTTTTGTCGATATTTCTTCAACAAAGAAATTTATATAAGTTTATGCAAAGATATGTTTAACAGCGTCTAGTCATTAGGCGACATTAGTTTATCAAGATTTTAATCTCGTTAATCGATCAAAGTAGCATAATAAAGTGACGAAATTGCAAGAACACCATAAGGAACGAGACCGGTTTTGTCGACAGAACTAGCTTCACACATTCACCGCCTATCAAGCTAATTCACCCAACTCATTCAATATTTCAAATTCAAAATCAAAACACAATCGTTTAAATCAGATCTGACGATTTTACTTGTATATTAATATCTAAGACCGCGCAAAAATGTTGCAAATTGTTAAAATAAGAAGACGTTGTATGATTGCCAATGAAACAGCTCTCTACAATGACACCGAAATTAACAACTATTTGTTACCAAATGAGTTTAGATACCACTCATTGTATCGATTACAGCCCAATTCATGATGGTGAATGTAAAACTATGTTAGTTTCGATATCAGTCGTTCTTCTTCATTTTAAACGTATGCATTAGTTTTGAAAGAATCACACCTTTCTTAGTGAATTGTGCACAGTCTGAATATGCACGATCGACTCGTAACGTATAAGTATAGAACAGTTGGCATGTAACAGCTGATAAATAGGAGGTTTACAATTTAAAATTTGAAACCGTAACGTTTTTCATTTCTTTATTTTGAAGTCATCCATCTATGTCATCATCGGGCAGAGGTCATAGTTTGAAGCAGACCTACTTTCTCTGAAGTAAACTCTGATATATAAGATATAAGAACACATTGAAATGTAGGCTATTATGTAACAAACCATCATCAATGTAAGGTTAATTAACAAAGCTTTGCATATGGTTCTTTCGTTTTGTCTTCTAGATGATTCTGTATGACGTCTGATTCTAATAATTTCAAATATAAATAGGAGGACATATGGGGTGCATATTGATTACCGATGACATTTGTATATAAAAGGCCCCGATATGACAATGTTAAACAATTAAAAACGAGAAAACGAACGGCATTGCGCCTGTCCCAAGTCGGAGGCCTCTGGTCTTTGTTAGTCTTGTATTATTCTAATTTTAGTTTCTTGTGTACAATTTGGAAATTAGTACGGCGTTCATTATCACTCAACTAGTATATATTTGTTATATATGGGTTCAGCTGAAGGACGCCTCCGGGTGCGGGAATTTCTCGTTACATTGAAGACCTGTTGGTGACCTTCTGCTGTTGTTTTTTCTATGTTGGGTTGTTGTCTCTTTGATACATTCCCCATTTCCATTCTCAATTTTATTCACTTGAAACTCTCGATTTAACTTTACTTACTCGGGTTTTAACAATACCATTTTACTTGAACCAACCGAGTTAACACCTCGTACCCTGGGTCCAACCCTCAGCAAGCCAGAGTTACTCGAAAAACTCTTGAATGACGTCAAACCAATGAGAATGTCTTATATTTTTATGCTTGGTCAGGGCCTCACCGTAGACTTGTTTAGAGTTGTTCCCAATATCAACTATAGTGCGTTCACGTGAAAATCTATTAACTCTGAAGTTGATTGCAGGATTTCAAGTGAACTCGACCAATATGTATATATATACAAGTTCATTAAGATTATTGGAGTTGTCGTTCTTTGCATAGTTTATTCATGCACAAGCTTTTATTGGCGTTAATTTCATTTTAATAATTATATCGCGGCTATCAAATTCAAGTCAAAATGTAGTAAAAAGTTGCACACTTGTTTAGATTGTGTTGTTCTGTCTGGTGCATGATAACTTTTACAGCTCATCAGTGTTATTTGATTTTTACGAGTTACTGGCCTTTGTTAGTCTTGTATGATATTCAATTTTAGTTTCTTGTGTATAATTCAGAGTTTAGTATGACGTCCATGATCACTAAACTTGTATACATATCTGTTATGGGTCCAGCTGAAGGACGGTCCGGATGCGGGAGTTTTTCGCTGCATTGAAGACCCATTGGTGGCCTTCGGCTGTTTTCTGCTCTATGGTCGGGTCGCTTTGACACATTCTTCATTTCCATTCTATTTTAATATTCTTAATTCACAATCTCGTTTCAACCCTTCTTTTATATTGTTTTTACATTATGTTGCTTATACAAGTTATCATGTTATTTAATGATTATTTTGAGGTTCCGATATAGATTTGTAGGTGTATTATCTTGTACAAAGCAAGTTTTATATTCATGGCACATCAACATATTTTCGGCATAAATATTAAATATTTGCAAATAACATCACAGCCAAATATAAATATTTGAAGAAATAAAAGTTAACAAGGAAGCCAAGATTTCATTATGTGTATATTTAAATATGTTTTTGTTTCAAAATTACCCCGTGTACAGCGATTGCCCTACATGAATTAACAAACATAGAAAGAAAAAAATCTAATCAAATATACAATGTAGAACACTAAAATATATAGAAAACTTAATCAAATAGGAACAATTCCAAAGTGAGCAATGCATACATGTATCAATCTTCTACGAGTTTTAGAAGTGCAGAAGTTGTCCTTGAATCTGATTAATACCGTACCACAAGCGCAAGTCATCATTTAAAGTCAGTGACATAAAAGACAGAAATTTAGCACTATAGTTGACAGGTATATTGCATTAAGTATGAATAGTTTTGATAATTCTTCGCTATGGTCAAGGACTCGTGCCAACATTGGTTGAAAAGGTATATAACAAGTGACATACAAGTCCAATTTTTGCCAAAAGGTAAATAAGGATAGATACCTCAAATTTACGGGGAGATAACTCGATAAAGTAACTCTTATACTAGATGTGTTTTGAATTTACCTTTTTATGATGTTGCAAGAAATTAGTCCCATGACCCCATTATTTCATTTTGTCATCTAAAAGCATATCATAAGAGTTATATTTTCATATTTATCTTAAAACTCTACGGTGTAGCTTTTTTATAACCCAAATGTGGGTTTTCCATACATAATCTAGACAAAATCTGACAATTTTCCTCAACCCGTAGCGTCACAAAAAGCATGGTGACCCATAATTTTTATTTTATTTTTGAAAAAAAGCATGATATTAAATACACTTTGACAAACTGTCAAAAACATTCTATGGATTTACATTAAGATCTACCTTAAATAGGAATACGCTAAATAGATTAATTTAGTACAGTACATATATTAGAAGTGCAGAAATTGTCCTTGAACATGATTAATACCATACCGCCAGCGTATACCATCATTTAAAGTCAGTGACATAAAAGACAGAAATTTAACACTAGGTCTGACAGGTATATTGCATTAAGTATGAATAGTTTTGATAATTCTACGCTATGGTCAAGGACTCGTGCCAACATTGGTTGAAAAAGTATATAGTAAGTGACGTAAACGTCCACTTTTCTGCCAGAGGTAAATATAATATGTATATATAGAATGTATATAGAATGTATCATTAAGCGATAATGAGAGCTAGGGGATCCTTTAAGTACGTGGAGTGTTTACATTGAGATAGGTTCTTTATATAGACATACTATGGTGAGAATTTTTCACCTATCAGCTTTTCTCAATGAGATATTCCTGTATGTGTCTCGGTGCCGTTTAATGAAAGATCGATGTTTTTTCACAAACATGCTAACAAGGATAATTCAGATACCGTTTCTAAATGCAGTGATCGTAGTGAGTTGATGTAATGACTGGATTGTCAGGTTTACAAGCAGACATGAACAACAAACAATTACCATAGTAATGACTATAATCCAAATGTGTTCTACTTTTGCAATTTGTATGTGTAATGTATACTTAAGCAAGAAAAGAAAAAAAAATAACAAGATGACATCATCACATGAGCGCGATAAAGAGTTTACAAAAAAGTCCTTATTATACAAAATACTAGATCACTTTCACGTCAGACCCCTTGCAAACTGACATCGGACAACAATGATGCTTGCTCATTTCCCCTAAAACTATCATTTAAGCTTTTTCCATAGATTATCAGACGTGGCAGACGACAAACTAAATCTCAACCCTCAAAACTAACAATCAGGCTCTAATTTGTTCCCTTAACCATTATCTTCAATCCTTTATGTCATCTTCATTCTATATTATACATATTCATAACCTTCCCTTTTGCCCCACACGCTTACAAAACTAACCCTTAGCCATACTCAAACTTTGACTCGTAGACTTTATTAAACCCTTAATTTGAGATTTGCTGACTCAGGTTAACAAAAACTGTCATTATCATTTTAACATTACGTCAATTTTCTCTCAGAATGAAGTTAAACTTTATTATAGAAATATGAAATACATTTTGGTC
Organism: Mytilus trossulus; assembly: GCF_036588685.1. Classification (NCBI taxonomy): domain Eukaryota; kingdom Metazoa; phylum Mollusca; class Bivalvia; order Mytilida; family Mytilidae; genus Mytilus; species Mytilus trossulus. The sequence continues at coordinate 2,132,894 of NW_026963296.1, forward strand.
TTCCTAACATAAAGTAGAATCCTGTTAAAAAGGAATTTATATAAATCTAGAGACAATATGACAAATAAATCAAATCACAACTAAATTATCTGAATACAGAAAAGTAAAAACGTAATGACAATATTGATAAAAACCCAGGCCAGTGGCCGTTTAATCAAAATGTCTCAAACCAAAACTGTTCTTTAGTACGTCTGAAAAGGGTTGAAGACCTACGTGTACATGTTTTTTATACGATATTTTGATAAAAAAGTAACATCTTCGTAACCTTTTACCAGAATATTACTCTTTGACTTGTTCTTTTTCCTTGGTCAGCAGAAGTAGACGCGACGAACTGAATTAGACTAATAAAAGAGGGACGAAAGATACCAGAGGGACGAAAGATACCAGAGGGACAGTCAAACTCATAGATTGAAAATAACAAACTCCGGATGGCGTTCGTAAAATTTACGGAGGGATGATTTCAACTTCACCATTTGGAACTCTTGGTTTAATAGCTTCCTTGTGGTAAAGCTTCCTCCGGAACAAATTACGGAGATATGCAAAAGTTAGAAATAATCCTAAACCAAGGTCACTCTTAATTTACATGTAAATACCACAAGCCATATAAAGGTATATACCAAATGAAGAAATTAATGTAGGTATGCCAAACAAAAAGATAATAACATGCAGGAGGCCAGTATAACACTCTACATGTTTCTAAATCTTGATAAATCTGATACCCCCTTTGTTCAGTCAAACTTTGGTGTGAATTAACTTCACTTCAAACCATATAACACTGTATATAATCCGCATGTTACAATTAAATATTGACATAAAGATTAAATAATTCAGATAGTATTTAAATTATTATTTATACAAAATTTTGTCTTAATTTAGTAGCAGTTGAACTTTTTATTTATAAATCTGTTTAATTTTTGTTCAATAAATAATAAAGAGGTTTGATTGAGATTAAACATTCTATAAGTTTTGTGTTAAAAAACAACATTTATATAACATTGTAACGACAAAAGATGAAAATCACTTTGTGTATATATATATACATTTTGTAACACTAGCGACGTGACTTTACAAAAAAAAAACCAATAAGCGAGACTTCCGTAGATACGTTGAAGATGGATTAAAACAAAAATGACCTTCATGAATGTATAAAATGTTTAATTTGTAAATGAACTAATGTAGAAATAAGAAGATGTGGTTTGATTGCCAATGAGATAACCATCCACAAAATTTCAATTGAAGTGGGTGGAATCAATAATAGGCAACAGTATGGCCTTCAAAAACTAGAAAACTAGTAAACTGTAAACCAACTTATTTATTTACGTGGATTCTTTATTTCGCGTTTAGCCCTTTCTATTCCATTTCGCGGCGATTTAATTTCGCGATATTCTTAATTATTTTATGTAATTAAATAAGGAAAGATCACCGTTTTACAAATTCGCGACAATTTATATTCGCGTTATTTTTTTACTCGCAAAAGACAAGCAAATAAATATCTCGCGAAAATAAATATCTCGCGAACATTAGTTGGTTTACAGTAGTCGGATATATAAGGATCCTACTGAGAAAACTAAAAGAGGGACGAAAAATACCAGAGGGAAAGTAACTCAAAGATTGAAAATAACTTGATTGGCATCGCCATGGCTAAACATAAAACGACAAACAGACAAATAATAATACAGAAGACACAACACAGACAACTAAAGACTAAGCAACACGAACCCCACCAACAACTGGGAGTGATCTCAGATGTTGCTGAAGGGTAAGCAAATCCTACTTCTCATGTGGCACCCGTCGGGTTGCTTATCTTATTACAAATCCGGTAAATAGTTAACTTAGACGGTTAAAGCTACTGTGTATTCATTATTTTGATGGTTTCGATTGGAACCCCTCGAAAAAGCATTGGCTTTGCCGCGTTTGAAAATGTTTTCTCTGGGTAACAATCTGCTATATCGACCTCTCAGCTATGAGTTATTTTTATACATTCATATGTATATGAGACTTAAAACAATTCAAAATATTTCTTTAAATGATAGTAAAATGAGACACTTGTCTTCCTCGTTTAAATAAATATTGATAAAAACCAGTTTTGCACATGTGTGTGCATTTATCTTAATAAGTAAGATTTGACTATAAAGAGAAACGGTCCATATATTAGGAAGAGTACTAGAATTTGACTTATTTAAGGCTTTTAGTATTGACAGTAAGATAGCCCAAGAGTGATTTAAGGCCGTTGTAAGAAGGTAATTCTAGTACAAGTATGAGATATATAATGTGTGAAAACGTTTTCAATGGGTTTCTATTCAGATTGAGATGATAAATGAATTATAATTTATAAGTTCCAAGTTCGTGTAGTCCAATACTGTGTTTTTTATCTAATGATTTGTTCACTATTGTTTTCTTTCTTTTGTGTGTCTTTTCTTCTTTGTTTCTTAAAACTGTGAGGTTTTCTCTCATTCTTGGGATTATCTGTCTTGGCTTCTTTTTTCAATGAATGAAGGACAGAATTTATAAATTCAAAGTCATACATTTTACAAATTGTGAAATAGATAGAGAGATGTTACAGTGGCACTCGTGCCACATCTTCATATACAGTGAAACTTGCCTAAACCAATTACTGCATTCACCGAAAATCTGTAGAAACCAAACATGTTCTTAAGCACCGTCATATCAAATTGTATGCGTTGTGAACCGGATTTAACCGAAAATAGGCCAAAACCGAACACAATCTTAAGTCCCGATGATTCGGTTAAAACAGGTTTCACTGTATCTAGTATGTATTATCTTGATGATTTTAACCGCTGTATATTAAGAAGGTACACATCAATCTGTAATAAATTATTCTATCATAATTTCTATTGCAGCTTTGATTCTAAATCTTGGTTGAGTCGAAACCCTGATGGTGCATGCATCTTGTGGACCAGGCTGAAGCTAGCGAACAATAAGTCAGCGAACAATAAAGCGATATATCGAAAAATCAAATAATGAATAAGACAGCAATGATCGTTAAATAAAAAAATATTTAAAAAGGCAAAAAAATACAAGTAGAGGTATCCTGTATACAAAGATGCATTGATCAAAATTACAGGGACTTAATTTTCGGCTCTCCCTTGACACCATTGTGAGTATGGTCTCCAGAACCGATTACAGCCCATCAGAAGGGGACAATAAATGGCTTACCCGTGTTCAGAGAGAGCAATATCTCTTGCACGTAAAAGACATCCTTGTAAGATTTAGAAAAAGAGTAGTATATAGCTAATGCCCCTACCAGGCAGCACTCGCACCCGCAAAGTGGAAAGGGATTAATATGAGTTGTAAAACTTGTTTCCCAACCCACTATAAATAAATATGTAACTGTTTAAACTAAAGTTAAAGTTATCAAATGAAAGAAAACGGTTTTGTTTTAGTTGTATCTCTGTTTCTGAAAGTTACGCACAGGTTGGTCAACCAAAAGTAAGGTTTAATAACATTAAAAAAAAAACAGTATAAATTAACTATAGTTCGTTCTTATGTTGTAATACTGGTATACAACTGTCTCAGGTTAGGGGGAGGGTTGGGATCCAGCTAACATGTTTAATCTATCTGATGAGTTAAGCCATTTTCAACTGATTTTTATAGTTCGTTCTTATGTTGTACTGTTATACCACTGTCCCAGGTTAGGGGGAGGGTTGGGATCCCACTAACATGTTTAATCCCGCCACATTCTTTATGTATGTGCCTGTCCCAAGTCAGGAGCCTGTAATTCAGTGGTTGTCGTTTGTTTATTGCTACATATTTGTTTTTCGTTCATTTTTTTTACCTAAATAAGGCCGTTAGTTTTCTGTTTTTAATAGTTTTACATTGTCTTATCGGGGCCTTTTATAGCAGACTATGCGGTATGGGCTTTGCTCATTGTTGAAGGCCGTACGGTGACCTGTAGCTGTTAATGTTTGTGTCATTTTGGTCTTTTGTGGATAGTTGTCTCATTGGCAATCATACCACATCTTCTTTTTTATATTAACTCCGCCACATTATGTATGTTTGTGCCTGTCCCAAGTCAGGAGCCTGTAATTCAGGGGTAATTCAGGGGTTGTTGTTTGTTTGTGTATTTCGTTCATTTTTTATAGCTGAATAGGCTTGCTCATTGTCGAAGGCTGTACGGTGTTAATTTCTGTGTCATTTTTGTCTCTTGTGGAGAGTTGTCTCATTGGCAATCATACCACATCTTATTTTTTATATTAATCTAATGGAGCAGAAATGTAAACAGAGGGAAAATATTGCCGTGCGGATCGAAAACTTGACTATGAGTTTTTACGAACAAGAAACCGAAAAGATAAATAGTCCATGTTTTGATTACATGGACATAGTCGAATCTGGCCTTTCATATCACCTCTCATAGATCTATAGCGTATTCTACTTAAGGCATTCGCAGTGAACATTGTGCATCATTCGGCAATCATCGGTAGAATCCGCTACTCTCCTTTCTCTTTACGGAATCGGCCGAGTTGTGACGAATGCATAATACATTGTGCATATCCCAACGTCCTACTATTTGTAGCTGTGATGTACGTAAACTGTAAGTGCATGTATCTAGTTCAAGGTCTTCTGTTGATCACCTTGATGTTCTTGAATTATATAATTCTTAAAACGTTTTCAAAAGGATTAAATATTCTCTTAAGTCATTGTTTTACAAAGAAATCATGAATCATGTCTTCGCTTATAGACATGTATTATATAATCCATGATTAAGCACGTATTATAGAATGATTTAGCATAGGCGTACGTGCATATTGTAACTATAAAAGATGAAAATACCAAGATGGCAATTAAAAGTTATTAGTCGGAGAGGAAAAGAGACAAAATACATGGCTAAAAAAAGGACGAACACACAATCGTCTCTTCAAACTGAACTGAAGTCAGTATATTGCGAGTTATAGTTTGTCATTCAAAGATGATGCAAGATATTCGATGAAAGGAATAGATGGTGTTAACGTCCAGTGGCGAGTAACATGCAAATCTGCCTTTAAGCTGAAAAGTCTTTCTTATAACTTCTTTATGTCACGTGCTTTGCAGAGAAGCAGCAAATATCTATTGTAAAGGTCATAAACTCTTCATGTAGTGGGGTCTTTTACACCTTTGGCTTTCAAAGGATTGGGTATGAGCGTTCCTGATTAATATAAATCCAGAAAATCGCTTTGGACGCACTAAATAAGTGAAGTGTTATTTCTAAGTCTTTGGTTTGATCATACCTGCTCCAGAACAGTCACCATCAAGGCGCTGTTGGAAAAGAGATCGTTCTAATCCTTCACTTTATTCATATGTGCATCGGTAGTTAGCTTATATAACATGTCATGCTCGAAGTAAAATCTTTGGAAAATTCTTAGACCTTTTTTTTATCATAATTGCACACAGAATATATATTAGAATTAGAAATGTAAATCTCCAAATACTAGTACATGTTCATCCTCTGTAAACACACAGCGAGAAAATTGCATTATATTAATAAACCAGTTCGATAAACTCATATAGTTATTGAAAAAAAGATAAACAAAATCAAATGAAAGATAAGTTTCTGAAACAAGACATGCAAATATCAAATATAACAATATCCTGCAGTGACCTATTATAGAATTAAAAAAGGACACTTCCTCATATTTAACAAACCAATCGTGATCATATATTTACGTTGTTCAAAATGTCAACAAGCTTCTTGACTAAAATTGTCAATTGTATTGCACTCATTCCTGAAAGATAAAATATATACAACGAAACATTGCTAAAAATCATAGAATTGATCCATAGAATTTGAACCCGATACCATCGAATGACATTAGTGAGAAAATTGAATAGTGCGTAGATCTTAATATGCATTCTCTTTCTTAGTACATGTACATATATGCATGAAATATTAGCTGCTAGATGTCAAACAAGCATTGATATTTTATCGTATGTTTTTCTATGTTGTGATGTTATGCTATTGTTTCAGAAAAAGGGAGAAGGTTTGGATCCATTAAAACGTTTAATCCCGCTGCAAATGTTTGCACCTGTCCTTAGTCAGGAATCTGATGTACAGTACTTGTCGCAATATATACGTGTTTCTCGTTTCTCGTTTTGTTTATATAGATTAGACCGTTTGGTTTTTGGGCCCTTTATAGCTTGTTGTTCGGTGTGAGTCAAGGCTCCGTGTTGAAGGCCGTACTTTAACCTATAATGGTTTACTTTTTTAAATTGTTATTTGGATGGAGAGTTGTCTCATTGGCACTCACACCACATCTTCCTATATCTATTAGACGTGGCTGTGTACTTATACATCCCGTCATTGTGATTTCATGTCATGGTAAATGTTTGTATATTTGTTTGTCTGTTTTTATAATAATTGGGATAGTAACATAATGTTGACTGGTGTACCCCTATTTTTAACATGTTTACCTTTATGTCTGTTTCTTTTGTTCACATATCATTGGTAATGCAATGAAATTTAATGCGACTGTCATACAAGTGAGAGGTTTAGCTAGCTATAAACCAGGTTTAATCCACCATTTTCTACATACGAAAATGCCTGTACCAAGTCAGGAATATGACAGATTGATGTGTTTTAGCTTTTGATTTTATGGACTTTCCGTTTTGAATTTTCCTCGGAGTTTAGTATTTTTTTAAATTTTACTTTTTACACAATTTCAAATGCATTTCTTCAAAAGCAGACTATTCAAAAAATGAACGCGTTACACTCTATTATAATATATTGTCATGTCATAAAAAGAAAAGTGCATCTAAAATATCTTTGTTATTATTTACATAGATCAGTAACCTTTTTATTGATCCACTTATATCCACTTGTTAGGGTTTGACTAAATACCAACAACCCTCTAACCTGCACATTTGACATGTCATTTTAGTTATTTACGATCATACTGTATCTATTCTTCCTGGTACAGTTCGAAAAACAGTCTATCGGAGCAAAATCGGCACAGTTTAGTTAGCCTATACTTTTCCTTTTCAGAAGCAAGAGACAGGTCTTGAATTGGCTTGTTACGTTTATTTTTACAGTAAATACATGTATACGCTTAGGAAAAACTTGATCCTCCGAAACTTTGCAATTCTTGTTTCTAGCTTTCTTGAAAAAACAGTAGCCGTAAAAGGTTCATTTGACTCGAATTTTGGAGTAGCTATATTACAAAAATCCGATTATTTTATGTATCAAATTTTATTTCAATATCAGCACTCTGACGATTGGTATGTATGAGACAAGCGGTTTGGCTGAAATGAACCGCGATGATTTTTTTGCACGAAGTCGGAAAAGAAAAACTGACCTCTACAGTTGTCTCCTATTTTTGGCTAACCGTAACTTTACGTTACGACCATCCGCTTACCTTCAGTGATTATGAATAAAACAAAAATCTTAAACATATTAGATTTCCAGAAGCGTTGAAATAAAATGTCATTGGTATGTATCCATGATAACAATCTGGATTTATTTGACACCAAAACATGAATATATCAGTACTGGAATTTACCCTCGAATGGCTTAGCATTTTCTGGACATTGTGGTTGGACTTCTATTGACTTTTTGACAATGATTTCTTTTCACTGTACAGTACTGATGTCTTTGGAAGCATTTTGATTTGTAAATGGTTACGTGACATTTTCAAAAGACATCTGATCAAACAAAATAAATGCACTTTTGGAAACTAAAATGTAATTATGTAATTTGAGACAATATACGATGAAAATGCTTCAAGTAAAACTTTGTTATGTAACATGAGAAAATTGACGAAAGTTAATGGCTTTAATTATGAAGTTCATACAAATGTATAAAACTTTTAATTGGATTTTAGATTGGTATGTCTATTTGATATGAAAACCATAAATGATTATCAACATTTCACTAACAAATTATGCCTTACAATTAAAACGAAGCATTATGGTCGTTCAACTGTCGATAACTTAATTGCTTTACATCAATAGCCATTTTCTACATTTTATTCCAATTACATAATTCTAACGGGATATGACGCAAAACTAATTATAAAACCAATAAGCAAAAAAATTTAAATAATAATCTCCTCATTTTTTTTTTATGGCTGACACCTACCAACATTCAAAACTTACTTGCTGGCTTTGAATCTTTAGTATTTTTCATTTTTTGTTTGTCTTCAATTCTTTCAATTCAGAGGGCTTCAAATGAGTCGGCAGATGCGGATTTAGACACCCCCACCCTTCCTGGGAAAAATTTGGTTTGATTATATAGGGAATCACTGACCCATTACCGAAGCGGTCCCCCTCTTAGGTCCTCACTTTTTTCTGGATTCGCCACTGGTCGGTACATATATACAACAACTATATATATTGGCTTGTTAATTTTTTAAGGCTTATCTATGGAACCATGATATAGACTGGTTGTCTCCCTTATCCGAGTAACTATTGTCAAGATCTCTGTTAGAGTCAATAAACAAAGGACAGGAAACCAGTCCACCATGTTCTACATAAAAAATACCAGTACCAAGTCAGGAATATGTCAGTTTGAAGTGTTTGAGCTTTTGATTTTGCCATTTGATTAGGGACTTGACGTTTTGAATTTATCTCGGAGTACAGTAATTTTGTGAGCTTACATTTTTCTTAAAACAGAATATGTTAAAATCAATTGTCGTGCCCTCAGATGTCATATTATGTTTTTAATGTATATGTACTCTTGAAAAAGCTGTAAATAAAAAGAAAATTACGTAATAAGATAAAATTGACGAAGTTTATTTGCTCATTATTTTTTCTTTGGAAAATTGATACATTTAATATAACTAATCAAACTGCAGCAAACTAGCATTGGTATCCCAATAAATGTTTCAAAAACCTTCAAACATAACTATGTGTTAATTAGTTCTTCCAATGACTATTTCTGATCATTTCTATATCGCTGATTGATTTACAAAAAAAACATTTTCGAATCATTTTAAGTACCGGTATTGTTTTAAACGGAAATGACGCATGTTTACACTTTCTATGTAAAAGTAAGGCGATAGATAAAAGGGTAAATTCAAACTCATAAGAAGAGACTAAACTGACAACAACCTTGCCAAAAAAAAAAGGAAAAAGACATGGATAAACAACAGTGCTAGTATACAAACACGATACACAAAACTATAGACTGAGCCACACATACGCCACCGAAACCGAGAAAGTGGAAGTTTTGTCCATGGCAGTTCAACCTTATTGTTTCACGAATGTAACTTGACATTATGCAAATAACCATAATGATTACTATCTAGCATTGACTTTATAATTCCGTCCGCATACAACTCAAAGCTCATGCTGAGTTCACACGTAATTCGAATTCCATGCGCATTTACTAATTCGAATTAGTTTAATTCGCATTCGAAACGTTTTAGTACGTCCTAACGTCAATTCTAATTCGAATTGCAATGCGCGTCACATTCGCTTTACTGTCCAAACGACGTTAACTTTTAGTTCGTATTAACAAAAAACTTATTTCTAATGCAAATTGACTAAATCAAATCAATTCGAATTAAAAAAGAAAAGTGTGTGAACGCGATAAGCGAATTCGATTCGCATTCGATTCGAATTCAAATCGAATTAAATGTCCGTGTGTACGAGGCATAAGTCGCAAACATATCATTCAAACATATTGGAATTAAGGAAATTTTACAACTCATCCAAATGTCATTTCGAATAAATTACAAGATTGATAGATTGGTATGTGTTCAATATCCAGTCCAGTGGCAAATATTACATGTATATACAGAAATTAAAAGTGTCTAACAGGGAAAAGAATAGGTATGGTGTTTTTTCGAACTAATGATGAGAACTAAGAATTGTTGGATTACTAAGAAGTATAGCATCGAGTTTTATTTCACAATTTCTTTAATCCACGTATTTAAAAGATATAATCAGAGTAATCAAAGTACTGATAAGCAATAAAAAGGTTTTTGGCTTATGTTGTAATAGCACTTCAAAATCATAACCTTGAAGATTTTACCTTAGAATGGGTCTTTTTTTAGTTGAAATTGATCAGTTTAATAAACAAATCGGATATGCATACTTCTTTCAACAAAAACTGCAACTGTTAAACAAATAAAAATGTAGAGTTTGTTAACTGTGTATCGGAATTCCTACTATTGTATCGAGTGAATCATCCTATAATTTACTCCTGTTACTGGAGGTGGTCCTATATAGGACGAAACTACTACAAGACAAGACAAGACAAGTGGCGGATCCAGAAATTTCATAAGTGGGGGCCCACTAACTGCCATAGAGGGGCCCCGCTCCAGTCATGGTTCGGTGGTTCCCTATATAATTAACCAAATTTCCACGGAAAAGGGGGTCCATTTCAAAACCCTTTAAATTAAATCCGTCTTTGCAAAACTTTACACAAAACAAGCCGTGCTTTAAGATAACCCACATATACATGTATATACAACTGTCTGTGACCCTGTTTTACGCATATAAAGAGATGTATTGAAAGTACATGTGGATGAATAAAAAGATATTTTCCTTCTTTGGAGTTGAAAGACAGTGCTATCAGATACGTGACATATGCTAGTACATTTGTTCTTTTCTACCTGATTAGTAGAGTGTAAAGTCTGCTTGATTCGAAGGTTCACATCTATACAGATGTTATTCCGAAACGATACATAGGACCCATAATAACTTACTGTTTGGTGTGAGCAAAGGCTCTGTGTTGAAACCGTACTAGTTTTATTTATAATGGTTTAATTTTATAAATTGTGACTTGAATACCCAGTAAACACACGACGTACTCCCAACGTTGGTTAATGGTCGTCTGAACGTCATGTCTTGATTGTACGTCGTACCAACGTTGTGGGAACGTAAAAACCCAACGTTGGGTGCAGACGTAGAGACGACGTTATAAAATTACGTCGGCTTTACGTAAATTTAGTACCCTGTCAGGACGTAACATTTTATTACGTTGTGACAACGTGCTTATAACTGTCATAATCCGACGTAACATTTTGTTACCTTCTGTCAACATTATAATAACGTAGTGAACAGACCCTGTAAATACCAACTAACACATTAAAATCTGGTTTTATGAGAGAATTTTGTGGTTATGAGTCTTACTAGATACATCATTCACCTTCATTGAAATGTGCTAACGATTTTTTCGATTTTCAAAATATCCCCCCTTTTTTCCCGCACAGACATAATTAAAATTATTTGCACCAAAATATCCAAGAAAATATTACAAATTCAAATTAAATGTTCTCATATAAATATTTTAAATGAATATTTATTGTTTAATATATACCATTATCAAGTTTTGTCATTTATTATTTTTAATAATTTTATAATCGTTTTATAATAGTGCACGTTCAGCAGTCCTCGGGTTTTACCGCCGCATACTACGAAAACTCTGAGCCTGCGCACTTACCGCCTGAATTTTGAAAACAGTGATAAAAGTTGCAGTGAAATATTTATCTCGATTCAGATTCCAGAACAAAGAAAAAGGTAAAATATAAATTGCACATTACTTCAAAAAGGTTTTCCATGATAATAACAAGTATAATTCAAGAAAATATAACATCTGTTGCCGTGTAGGGCGCCTCGTTCAAATCTGTTGACTGGTTACCGAGTTGAAATATGATACTTCTTCTTTTAATGTCAATATATTATTGCACTGGTACATTGTACAGGATATTTAAGCCAACATATGTGTTATATGAATCCATTTTTCAAACTTCTCCATTAACTTGTGTTGTTTTTTAAGATATATTAAGTAATGGTCTACATAAAGTAAAAAAGGGGGAGGGCAATTGTTTTCTCTCCATGACACCTCCTATAATCCTTATATTTAAAAGCTGTAAGTGTTTTTTGCACTTATTTTTAAATAGTGTCGGAATCATAAAAGTCTGATCAATATCACAAATGGGAAGCTACATTTTTTTTATAGATATCTCTGTACATAACAAACTCGCCCCTTTACCTGATTGTAATCTCAGCACATTACAAACTTGCCACATTTAATACAATCTCGGCACATTACAAACTTGGCATATTACAAACCCGTCCTATTAATGATAATACTACATTGTACATGTATCACCAGTTGCAAGCGTGAAGACTGTATCACTGGTGGTCGTCCTAGACCTGCATGAAATATTTGCCACTGAACATAACGAAACCAACAAACAATCAATGTTTAACTGGGTCTGACCTAGGAATAGACAATTTTACGAATAAAAACTGTCATAGATAGGCGTCACAGAAACTTTTTTAAAAAAGCATTCCAAGATGTCATAATTATTTAGACTATTAAAGATCCACGTACCAGTTGGGAAAAGATGGGTAAAATTATCCTTTTATTAGGGTAAAACCCAGTTTACTGGGGTTCAAAAAAACAGTATATAGGGAAGTCTTATTTGCTTTTCAATTTATGGTATGGAATGCATGTACATTTTTCACTTACCTGGTTCTCCCAAAGATTTGTTGGACTGACACAGACTGATCAATATAGAAGATAATTGATTGTATTTATGATTTTTTTTCCAGAATCTTGTATAAAAATCCACAGATCCAATGTGTGATCATGTGTCTACAATGTAAGCATGTACATGTACCAGATCAAAAAGATGGACCAAGATATAAAAAGGTAAACATCATGATCAGTTGATCAGCTCTTTTTATGCCCTCCTTCACTGGGCCATATGGTTTTACTCTTGTCCTGTATGTACATACATGTACATGAACATTGAACTCAAAATTGGTTTCTGAACTCTAACCTTAGTTTGCCTGAACCAGTATGTCCTTCAATGATAACATAATTTGTGGCTCATGGACACTTTATTCTTTAATTAATTTTATATATTAAATTATAATTTGTTCATTTATAGATATTAATAATAAGATTGCGTTCATCTGCAATCTGCATATATGATATACACAACAGCCTGGGTGGATTTTGTTTTTTCCACCGGCCCACCGTGAACAGCCCACCTGTGCCCACTTCAGCTATAATTCTTTTTTTTTTGTAAGAAATATTGATTATAATTGCTTATCTGATTTTTTCAATTGATTGTAAGTTTGCAAGTCTTTTGATTTAACAAGCTAGAAATTTTACCCACCCGATGCCCACTCCCACTGGGGACAGGTAGACAAAGCAAAATCCACCTGAGCTGTAGTGTAAGGTCTTGCTGTTATGATGTGAATAATAAATTTATTATAATAAATAAATTTTGAGGTGAGACTCAAAGTATTTGTCTTTTCTTGTCTTGTCTTGTCAGATTAAGGTAAAATCCTAAGAATATCTTAAATTAATTGATTAAAGACAATTTTGAGAAACCATACCTCCTTTTAATACGCCTGTTTTAATACGGGGGTGGTTGTTTTTGAAATACCAAGATGCAAATTAAAGGGAGTGTTTTTCTTATATATTTTTTCTTCTGTCTGTGCTGGGGGTTAAAAAAAGGTTGTCCCTGGGGGTGGAAACAGTTTTATATGGAACAACCATAATTTCATTCACATATTTTCTTTTAAACAAGGACAAAGGTTAACCATGTTAACTAAAAGTTATAAATTATCATATTCTGCTGAAATTATGTTCAAATTTCTAACATACATTATCAAAATATGTATATAAAATTGGCAAAGATACAAACATCTCAGTAACAACACAACATGATTATGAATCTGCAAGATTTATTATACCACCGACCCCACATGAAAAATATTGATTGTGTTTAAACAAGGATATTTTTTAAGAACTGCTGTTATTCCTAAGTTGGGATAAAAAAAAAACTATTTTATAGTTTATGATTTTTTTTTTCAGATACCGAAAACCAACACAACACCAGCTGATGAGAGGGCAGAAAACCAAAACTTTGAATGCCATGTATACAACCAACACAAGACTAGAATTGGAATAAAATTTCAAAAAATCAGAAACATACTATTATTTTATTATTGGTTCATGTACATAAGAAAAAAGAAGTCCTAACTTTTGGATAGGTCTTTCTCTGGTTTGTCAATAGAAAAAAGCAATAGTTAATAGTTTGATTGAATTTCAGTTATTTTCTTCATTTTGGTATATTTTTAGAAGTGTGTATAAGTTGGTCGTGTGGTCTAGTGGGATGGCTGCTGTGCAGGCGATTTGGTGTCACGATATCATAGTAGCATGATTTTGAATCTTGGCGAGGGAAGAACAAAAAATTTGTGAAAGCAAATTTACAGACCTAACATAGTTAGGTTGATGTTTAGACGAGTTGTATAAGTTGTGTAGAAATATATATTTGTAAACTACAGACTTTGGGGACTTTTCCAAACATTTTTCGTAGCCTGTTCTTGTGTAGGGAATCCAGATGAATGATTCTACAGTAAATAGTAAGGTATATGTGGTAGTTTTTCGTACTCCTGAATTATTCATTAAAAAATGTTTCCATTGTCAAAATGAAATCTACATTCTAAAATTTCCGCCGTCATAAAGTGAAACTATTAGTCTAGGACACGGAAACCCTAAACATTTAGAAGCATGTACCAAAGTGTCATGTTGAAGGCTGTACATTTACCATAATTGCTAACATATTTCATATTTGATTTTAGGACAGAGGGTTGTCTCATTGGCCATCATACAAAATCTCGCCTTTTGTGTTTAAATGTGTTAAATTTTTGAAGGAAAGTTGCTCTTGTTAAATGGAAATGTGTAAATCTTGTACTTCAGTATTGCAAAAAAAAAAAAAATAAGACTTTAACCTTAAAACTGTGTGAATCATGAATTGGACAAAATACATTTGATATTTAAACCTGACTAAAAGGTAAAAAAACACAACACTTTTGTGACTATATTGGAAACTGCTGGCAGTTTGGAAGTAAAGCATTTATCAACATTGTTGTCGTTTGTTTATGTAATTTATAGGTGTTTCTTGTTTTTTTTATATATATATATAGATAAGGCTGTTGGTTTTCCTGTTTGAATGGTTTTACACAAGTTATTTTGGAGCCCTTTATATCTTGTTGTTTGGTGTGAGTCAAGACTCCGTGTTGAAGGCCGTACCTTGACCGTTAATGGTTTACTTTTATAAATTTTGATTTGGATGGAGAGTTGTCTTATTGGCACTCATACCACATCTTCCTATATCTATTGTGTCCATCTTTCCTACATTGAAAATTTTACAACTAAAAAAACAGGTGAAAAGAAGAAAATATAGACCCTGTTTACTTCTTCAATGAAATGTTATTGCTCTTATCAATCAAATGAGGACAAGGGTCATTTACAGTTAAGTTGCAACGTTGTCACAACGTTCTATGAAGGTCATAAATTACGTCACAAATTACGTTGTGCCAACGTTGTGTGGATGGTTGTCAGCACGTGCCTTGGAGTTCACAAAATTACGTTGTACCGACGTAATTTTACTACGTTGTCACAACGATAGTATTACGTTGTCACGACGTAATGCCAACGTTGGATTGTTTACTGGGTAGAGAGTTGTCTAATTGGCACTCATACCACATCTTCTTATATCTTTATAATTTGCACCTTGTGTACAGACCTAGGGCAATTATAGAATAATTTAAACTTAAGTTAAAGTCCAGACTTATTATGTGGCCGAGGAAGGTAAAGGTTCATATTAAAGGCAAGAAAGAGGTGAAGGTTCACAGTAAAGATATAGGGTTAGATTATACTGGATAAGTAAGATAAAGTTCTATTTAACAGGACAATAGAAAAGATTCTTAATTCTAATTTGACATTTAAGTAGAACATTTATACATAATTTTAAACTGGATCCATATTGTTCTTTGTATTGTTTTGCATTGTTTCGACAGCCTTCCATGTTTAGTTATACAAAAGAAAGTCATAATAAAGATCCTGTGTGTTAATACATAATTTATATTATCAAATATTGCATGGATTCTAATTAATTGAACTCTTAACCCAGGATATTTCAAATTGATAGATTAAAGTTAAAACCCCATTTGATGTTATATAATAGTTTAAACATTATGTTTGCTCTGTAATTGGATTGTCTATACCTCTAATTCTTTGACAGTTTGAACTGTTTTGGACCTATTGCTCAAAAGATAAAAGGGAGCTACCATTTGGGGCTAGGATGAAATTTGAAAAAATAGGCAGGACAGGAGTTTTGAGTAAAAAAAAAAGGCAGGATGAGACACTTGCAAAAAAAAAGTCAGGACGACCATTTAGGTAAAAAAAAGTCAGGATAAACAACAAAAAAGGCAGGACCGAACAGAGTGAAAAATAAAAAGGCAGGACAGAGATTACAGCTAAAAAAAAATGCAGAACAAAATTTTTCATCCCCCCCCCCCATAAAAATCAAATGGTAGCTCCCTAAACCAACTTGAGGAGGCTCGGTATTTACCTATCTCAATTGGACAAGTCCAATATTTTACATGTACCAATGTTGCATGGTAATGTACATTACATAGACAACACAAGCTTTGTTTATGTGTTACATCTTTGTTTTTCGTTCATTTTTGTACATGAATAAAGCCGTTAGTTTTCTCGTTTGAATTGTTTTACATTGTCTTATCGGGACCTTGTATAGCTGACTATGCGGTATGGGCTTTGCTCATTGTTGAAGGCCATACGGTTACCTATAGTTGTTAATGTCTGTGTCATTTTGGTCTTTTGTGGATAGTTGTCTCATTGGCAATCATACCACATCTTCTTTTTTATATTTTCTTAACCTTTAAGCGCGAAATGACGAACATGATATTTAACATTTGCCATTTAGGGGTATTGAATAGATTGATAAGCGGTATAGATTATGCTCATTGTTGAAGGTTTTACGATTATCTATAGTTGCTGATTTCAATGTCATTTGGTCATTTGTGGTCAGCTGAATCATTGGCATCTTATTTTTTATAGACATTGAGACGACATGCCATGACATAAACAAAAAAAGCATAATCAATGATGAAGGTATAGATATGCTGTATAGAATCCGGAATAATTCGCAAATGATACCTGTAAAATGAATTATTTAGCAGTGACATGTTCTGCCATTCTATTAGTTTACAAGGGTTTTTAATTCCATTTCCTGCTTAGATGTGCATAGTTGGTAATAAAATTGAGAATAAAAATGTAGAATATGTCAAAGAGACAACAATCCGACCAAAGAACAAACAACAACCAAAGGCCACCAATGGGTCTTCAACACAGCGAGAAACTCTCTTACCTGTAGATGGTCATCAGCTGGTTCCTAAACAAAATTGTGTACTAGTTCAGTGAAAATAGACGTTATACTGAACTCCAAAACATGTAAATGAACCCAACTTAAAAAAAATATACAAGACTGACAAGGGCCAGAGGCTCCTGACTTTGGACGGGCGCAAAAATGCAGCGGGGTTAAACATTTTTTATGAGATCTCAACCTACCCCTATACATCTAACCAATTTAAAATAAAGAAACATTTTTCAATACGCAGTGTAAAACACAATTTAAAATAAGTCCGATTTCAGAAAAGATGAGAAAAGAAACTAAGCAAAATGACAATGATACATAAATGAACCACGGACTACTACATTGTAGCAGCTAATGATCTGACATGCCAGCTTCAGACCTCAATTACACTGATCTAAAGATTATATGTCTTCATCATAAATTATGAAAATCAAGTTCAATCCCTCCAGTTATGGGTTTAGTATTATGCTATCATAAAAAATATGAGAAGAACATACATGCGTAGCAAGAGTCGACTAGCCGTTGAACGCACCGGAAGTGGCACCGGCGTCGCTCTTGGAGTTTGTTTGATTACTTTTTTGTGTTTTAACCTTGATAGAAATCGTTTTAACGGATTAATGAGATTAACAACTCTGTTGTATTTTAATTATAAATCTCTTTCAAAATTGGAGTGAAGGGGGACTTTTGTTGGTGAAATTTTAGTGCGTTAACTTTTAAGATGCATCTATGTAATACATTCAACTTGAGAAGACATTTATCGTGTTAAAAAATATGATTTTTCATTGACTACATGTAATGCATTTTGTTATACTATCAACAAGGCTACAATGTTCTCTTTTGTAGTACCAATAATTCTAAATAATGACATTAGATGTATGTTTCATTATAATACGTTATTCTGATTGGCTAACTGCACATCACGTGTTAGTCCGTAAGCAATTGCATTACACAATCAAACTTATCATTCATGATGACACGAGGTCCCATAATAAAGTGCACTGGTAAATTAAATAAAAACATGACGATAATCATGTTTTCATAATCTCAGCTAAAAAATGTAATTACAAGTATTGAATGCTTCTTTTTATAACTTCATAGGGATGTAAAAGCGTTGACCGTGCGCACATTTTTAGAATGAATCGCTTCATACAAAATGTACTTCGGTCAACGCATTTACAACCCTATGAAGTGACAAAAAGAAGCATTTAATTCTTAACAAAAATGCTGTCATTTTAAATTTAAAAGCTAATTAATACTTAAAATTTGACACATCCATCTCCATGTCATTAATTAAAAGTTTTAAAACATTGACCCACATACGACCCGCACTTTGGAATCATTTTTGAGTTTTACAATTTATCAAATAACTTTATTTATCAAATCTCACATATAAAATTCAAACCACATTGACAATTACATAATATAAAACATATCTTTTGTTGATGTCGTAATTGTAAGTAAAGAAAGACTGACACTTATTTGAACTTTAAAATTATTTTTTTTTTTTATTATTTTACGATTTTTGGAATGAATACAAAGTAATTTATTTATTTGCTTAATGTCTTCAAAAACATCTTATGAGATCAATCCTGTGGAGGTTATATGATTTTAATGTATCTGTTATTTACAACACATCTTTTACTTTTCTTTTCGCTTGATATGTTTTACATTAACCCAGGTCTGGTGATGATCGAATGTTTAACGACCTTGACTGTACATCCCTCGCACGGTCGGTCCCCAGGCTGGGCCTAGCTAGCGCGTCTTTTATATGGAAGGTAGCTGACTCTACGGTTGTTTTTTTTTTTTTATCGTGGTAAGAGGCCATGATGTGAACTCTAGTTGCAGAAAGCCATATCATTTGCCTCGTGGAAATCCTTTCCACCATATTTTATATTAATGTTTCCACAAGCTCGATAATGCTAGAATTGAGTGTTCGTTTTTAGCATATTAGTTTATTTTTTGCTGCATCACATTCTCGCAAAAAATGACGGTGGCAGAATGCTATGATGAAAAACAAAAACAATATGTTATTCCCTCAAGATACTACATGTATGACTTTTTGTATTTTTATTTAAATCAGCATAGGAAACAACTGTATCGGTTTACCATGCTGGAAGTCTTTAAAACATCTGAAAAAAGTAAAATCACAAAAATACTGAACTCAGAGGAAAATCAATTCGAAAATTCCATAATCACATGGCAAAATCAAATAACAAAACGCATCAAAAACGAATGGACAAAAACTGTCATATTCCTGACTTGGTACAGGCATTTTCAAATGTAGCTATAGAAAAAGCATACCTTTCTCGAAATAGTATCTTCAAACACAGCATAACAATTAGAGTAAATTTTAAGATAATATTGAAAGTATTGAAATAACGAGATATCCTTGTTCTTTCTCATTATGTTAAGTGACCTCAAAGCGACTTTTAACCGGATAATGACTTAAATTTAACATATATATGGTTCAATGATAATGGATATGTGGTCAGAGACCTTGGAAATTGTTACCACTGACCAAGGAAAAGTATACAAATTACTGTTTATATTACACGGTCTAAATGTATCTAGTGACTTATACAGGTACAGTAAAACCCATCATAAATGAACCAAATGTCACGTGCTTTTAGGAGGGAGCACATATTGTAATCTGCTAAAGTAGGAAAATTGAGAGTTTATGTTAATCTGTAATAGTTCTGTTTTAAAAGTTTTTTGGCGAAGCTTTAATGTAAAGACAACAAATGGAAGTTTTTAACGACCTTGACTGGCTATAAAGCCCTTGAACGGCCAGTTAATGTAAAGTACGTGCAAAACTTGTTTTTTATGTACATTTAATAGCAATTTAATATTAAAATGACCAATTAACATAACATATCCTAAACAAAACAGAAAAGTAGTACGTTACAATTGAGAATAGAAATGGGCTGTGTGTGTCAAAGCGACAACAACTCGGCAAAAGACCAGACAACATAGGGGTCAGCTGAACGACGCATCCGGGTTTAACCCCGACGCATTTTTGCGCCTGTCTCAAGTCAGGAGCCTCTGACTTTGTTAGTCTTGTATTATTTTAATTTTTTAGTTTCTTGTGTACAATTTGGAGTTTAGTATGGCGTTCATTATCACTGAACTAGTATATATTTGTTTAGGGGCCAGCTGAAGGACGCATCCGGGTGCGGGAATTTCTCGCTACATTGAAGACCTGTTGGTGACCTTCTGTTGTTGTTTTTTCTATGGTCGGGTTGTTGTCTCTTTGACACATTCCCCATTTCCATTCTCAATTTTATTAACGAACGTTCTGTAAATACATAGGTACTGTTTTACTGTAAACATGGCTTTAACTGATAGATATTCCACTGTACAAGTATTAAGTATTATTTCTATCGACGTCTCCTTTTAGCCTAGGATCTAATGATAACAAATTACAATATCTATTTACAAAACACAAATTTGCAAATAGAGGTGAATTGAAATATGTCAGTCTTATCCTAACTAATTATTTTCCTAAAATGGTGGCGGATAATCAAGGTCAATAGTTTAATGGGTAAATTAGTCCTTCATCGGTCTGGAGGCACCTGCTAAATATACGTATTAGAAATAAGTCCAAAATTAGATTGAGGGACTGAGTCATTAGGTATAAATATTTGTATGGGTTGAGTGTATTTCTGTTGCACAATTATCACGATAAAAATGTATTGTAAGTTGGAAAAAGGTGAACAAAAACGTTGCCTTTTCGTTTAGTTTAACTTGTTTGTGACCAAACTTTATTTTGAGGGAACGGAAACTCGGTGTGGATGAAATCAGTACGAAAAAGTCATCCGATAGCAGGAGCTTGTAATCGAACGTGCAATGCAAATTGTACATAACGATTCACGACACATAAGGTTTGCACGCGCCTGTAAATTTCAAATTACAAAGAACAACACTAAGTCCTGCAATTGCTGTCCTTCATCTCCAAATTCCCCAGAAGAGTGACTGGGAAATAGAAATATGGTCACTTCAGGTCTTATTCCGACCGGTAGTAAAACCCTTGTCAAAGTGTGGCGTCTTTTTGGCTTTGCGGGATGTATCAAGTACGCAGCCACGTTCGATAGGAATGGGGACATAAAATCCAATGCCCCATGTAGAGAAATTGCCACGCTCTCTGTACGTTAAAAAACCTTGCAATAACTCTTTGAAGGGTCCGTAGATGGCCTGTTTCAAGGCAAAATTTCTGTTCCTATGCAATTTTCTCTAATTGTTCAGTGGTAGTCCAACCAAATTTCATCGTTATCCGTACGTCCTCTATTACATAACCTACCTATTGTATTTATTATAAATTTGTTCTCGTCCTGGACATGGATGAAATATTTGCCACTGGACGCTAAACAATCAACAATATATCAATCATCATCAGATTACAATGATGTTTTCACACTGAGCAAAATGTAATACTCACAAAGTTCAAGACTCTATAGCTAGAACTAAATTGAAAGTTTTTTTTATTTTGCTAAAGCTGTTTTTGCTTTCGGAATCAAACTGTTTTTTCGACGATGTCAATCAAATTATGTGTTTTTTTTTTAATTCATCACTGTGAGGAAAATCTGGATTCAGAATATTTATTCATGCCTTATTTCCGGGAATTATGTTTTCTGGTCTGTGCGTCTGTTCGTTCGTTCGTCCGTCTGTTCCGCTTCTGGTTTGTCGATGTAATTTTTGATGAAATTGAAGTCCAATCAACTTGAAACTTAAACTTAAATGGTCGTTCCCGTACAAGCACACTTCTGTCGACAAATTTCATAAAATGTGAAACAATGCAAACAATTCGTAGTTTTTTACGTGTGGTTGGATCCTTGACATCTGAGTATGTGTGTATTAAATCTCAATCAGAACTACTCGGCCATTCTCGCTACGCAGTTATTCATTCGTGCAACCAGGAAGACCGAGTAGTTCCGACTGTACTAATATGCATTTGTGCTAAGAAAGTATTCAAAAGTCTATGTTCCTCGGAGTTTAGTATTTTTGTGTTTTTACTTTTTGTATCAAAAGACCTTGAACATTTCTAATTTAATTGCTACTTGTAAAATTGTATGTACATAATATTTTCGTTTAGTTAGTGCTCTTAGTCCGTTTCAATTATTCTATATTTACTAAGACGGCCCCTTATGTTCAAGACAACAACTATTAAAGAATATTAACAACCAAAATAGAATAATGTATGAAAAGTTAAATATGTTAAGATACTATAGAGTGTAAGGAACAAAATGTTTGAAAAGCTCTTGAAGTATTTTGCCCTATTTCAATAAGTTTTCAAATACATAAATATATTGACTTTTAACCTAATTCCTACTCTACTTTGTATACCTATAGATCGGAACCAGTGTTACTAAACAATAACACTTTTTTTTTAAAAGCACTTATAAAGGATCGTTGTGGTTCTATATTGTATATATTAATATATAGGTCTTTGCTTGTTTTTAGTACTTATACATCCTTGATTTTCAAATATTTGCTTTTGAGCGTTCCTGGTAAAGATAGATCCAAAAGAACTTCGGACGCATACAATTTATTAAGTGATATTTCCATACTTTTTGACATTTTTAGTTAAGTTACGTTGTTCTTTGACATTTTGTGAATACTTTGTAGTAGGACTAGGACGACGCTGGGAACAGTATATCTATACTCTATATATATAGTTAATATATATGTTCCTGGACGACGCAATGTGAGTACATTTTTTTTCTTTTTTTGATCCCTGGTTGACTTTGTCCTGTATTGAATTCAGAATATTTAATACGCTGATAGTATAACAAAAACCATAAGTGGTTAGACCAAACCCTCTTAACCCTCCAAGCCTATCACCCCAAAAGTGTGCTTATTTTTTTTTTCCACTTTTCCCTTGGTTTTCGGTGCCCCTCTGCTTCAACAATTTATAAAATATAGGATCCGCAACTAAATCTGCACGTATACAATTATGGTGCATACTTTTGATCATTTAAAATTGCAACAATGCAATACACATTGCATTACAACTGATAAGACACTTTAATGCATTACAACTGATAAGACACTTTAATGTATTGAAAGTGCAGATGTTTTACGGCGATAATGAACAAAAAGTGATAAAAATAGCTAAATACCAGGCCTAGAATAGAAACCGACTGAGCTATTAATGTGTTAAATTTCAGTTATAAATCTATTAGGCTTAATCTTTCTATTTTAAGTCCAGTATTATAATTCAATACATCTTTCCTGGGGTTCAGAAAAAGTTCCGAATAGGGAAGACCTTAGATACCGAAAATGTGTGTCATTTAATGAAGTCACTAGCTAGCTGTTTCTCTGCGGTAGTCAATATCACTTTGAGTGCAATACATTGGTCTACAAATTAATTGACAGAAAATTTCCGTATACACAACTAACTGTCTTAAATCAAAAACACTTTATAAGGGTATTGAAATATCATACACAGCTAACTAAAATCTTACAAAACTAGCTGAAATTTTACGCAATGTAGAAATTCGTCAGTTCAATAAATGTCGTGGAAACTATGAAAAATACTAGTTACAGGATATTGTAACAGCCGATTTCATTGAGTGTGTAGGTACAGGTAGAATCCTTGGTTCGCTTGCTTATAAGCTGAGCCGTGAATTCATTGTTACGTTAGGTAAATAACCCTCCTTTAAGAGTAGACTAGTCCGACAGATAACCAATCTATCTGTCTGTAAGACTAGACTACTTCGAAAAGCAGGTGTTATACTTTACCTAATAATGACTTCACAGTTCATCAAACAAGCAGGCAAACCCAGGATTATATTGTTCCCTACACACTCAATGAAATCGGCTGTAAGTGCATTTACAAACAATCACCCTGTCATTCAACTCATTAATAAGGAGATCAATGAAAGACATTAAATCGATCATCAAGACATCAAGCAAGATTATGTAATGAGATTGTTTATACACGTGCTTTATGTTCCCGGCAGCCAAGGAATGCTGGGAGAAAATCTATTCAGCAGTAAATGAAACCATAGTATTTGATTGATTAATTAACAAACTAAACAGAAGAAATCAATTAATGTCCCCATTAATATCTTTTAATGTGTAAAATCATTTCGGCTTTGATTTGCTGGTGGGAAATTCATTTGTGTTGAAATAAAGTTCTTATTAAAGTTTAACGTTGATGAGCAGGAAATTCTGCAAAATATATACCAAGCTTCCAATGTTTTTTGCACATACTGAATAAAAATTGAGCTGTGCGTTTTAGCAAAACATACAGAAACCTCTGATTCTAATGTACATGTATATACAAATTAGAGCATTATTATAGAACAACCGTTTTTTCTAAGTCTCTCTTTTTTATCGAGTTTAACCGTAACCTTATATAGTAAGCTCACTTTATAATAACTTATGAGTATTCATTCTTCAAGGGCAACCGCACAGTGGCATACAAATGCACTTTAACGTTATTGTAGATTGGGGGTTTTCACTCAAATTTTGACAAAATATATACCGTATATGTGTACATCTTCTTTTACTTGTCGTCTCTAAAATGCATGTGCATGAAATATTTGCCACTGGACGTTAAGCAACCAATAACTTGTCAAACTAGAATGCATGCCACATTTGCTAGTGGACAATCAAATAGTTAAAAACTTATAAAACATACAATCTGTTACTTTTGTCAAGCGTTTTAAAATAGTTTGAATGTTGTAATGACAAAAGCTACATTTTTAGGATTACTTGATGTTAGGCAAATCTGAAGGACGTAAACAGCAGGATATCGTAAACATCTCAAATTATAACGTTCAGGATTACAATGTATAACGTTCAGGATTACCATTCGTCTGTTTGGATATTTTATTCAAGTTCTGTTTCCTGGAAGGGAGATTAAGGCATTACCCCACGCGCTGAAAAAAATTTAACACATTATTTCCGCCTATCTAAGTTGTTAAGTCGTAGAAATTAAAATTGGACCGATTTGTAGAAGGTAAATACATCATAACACGTAATATATATTTATCTATGTCTTTTCATTTTAAACTACTGACAATGTCATATTTATAATGTCTAGTACCTACCTAGGAAAGTTTTAAAATATTACAAGTATGTGTATGTTTTGGTATGTGCATGTCCGTAGGTAATATTTGCATGTAATAAACAAATAGTAATTGTATGCGACGAACTGTCATATAATTGAGAAGTTAAACTGTTCAGCTAGCTATATAATTAGCATAAATCTACCATTGTCCACACACAAAAAGTGCCTGTACCAAGGATTGAATACGACAGCTGGTTGTGTTCCATTCGTTTGATTTGTTTCAGCTTTTGATTTTACCACTTTTTAATTCTTCTAGGAGTTCGTTTTTGTTGTTATTTTTTTCAGATTCAAAGTAACGTATCAATATGATCCTTTATGTTAGTCTCAAGCATCCATACTGACTGTTAACAGTGGGCCACTCCAGTCATGCTTCCGTGATTCCCTATATACTCAACCAAATATTTCCCACAAGAGGGGGTCTGTACCCACTAAATCAGCCTCTGTAGGTCTTATAGTGCTGTTTTAGCAAAACACAGTTGTTATAAGAGAAGAGGAAGATACCAAAGAGACAATTCAAAGTCGAATAGAAACTGACAAAACCTTGACAAAATTGAGAGAAACACTCCGAAGAGACATTAATCTTTGTTCTGTTTTTAATTATCATTATGGAATGCATGAAGAATTGATGGAATTGAGAATATGGCAAAGGGACAACAACCCGAACGAAGACCAGAAAACATATTACTAGTTACTGTAGCTCTTCAAAAGAGACCATACAATGTAATTACACAGATATTAAAAACTATAGATCACATACGGCCTTCAACAATGAATAAAACCAATACAGCATAAGCTATAAAAGGCCTCGCAATGACAATTCAAACAAGACACCTAACGGTCTGATGTATGTACAAAATAATAAGTCAAATCCAAATATGATATACAAATTACAACATCTGAATTACAGGCTGCTGACTTGGGATAGGCTAATACAGAATGTGGAGGGGTTAAACAAGTTTACAGACGCACCAATCTTCCCCCTAACTTGGGACAGGGGTGTATTTTGCATAAGAACTATAAAAATCAGTTGCAAAGGGCTTAACTCATCGCCTCGATACAAATCAGAAATACATTTAACAAAAACAATGATTAGACGTGGCAGCTAACCCCGCATGTGCAACCCGTCTTGCTCATATCGTTGTTCGAGCGACTCCTTTTGCTATCACTCTAGATTTAGGGATTGTGCGGATTATATATTTTTTTAAATTAAGAATCTTGATATTTCAAAACGTTGATAAAAATCTAAAATACTACAATTTAAAAACTTTTTAAAATTTTGAATTAAAAAGTGTTACACGAACCCTTCTGACACGTATTTATCCACTTTTTATGGATCGCACATGTACTTTTATATCTATATTTTATCTTGCTTAACAAGTGAAGAACTTTCTACAGTATCGCGTCATGTTCCTAATTTTATATACTAGAAGCAGATTATTAAGGTGCTTGAAATTTATAAAATTATATACTCAAGATACAAATTACCTACTTAATAATTCAAAATAAATGGTAACATGTATTTGCTTTGTGTCAAGTTTTATTTAAATAGTTTAATAAAATTACAAGTACTTCAGCTGCAACAAATAGTCCGTTTGGTGAGTAAATAAACCTGCGCAAAGTAAGTTGACTCAGGTGTCATAAACTGTCTCATGGAAGCTTTTTAATTATCTTACTGTATTTCAAGGTTATGTAATTTACGCATCAATTCTACAAAATTATACTATTTTATCATTTTATTAATCAAAATTTATTGATGAAATATTATCCCCACAAGAACATTGTTTCATGTCTGTCCTTTTTGTTTTTTCGAAATTTTTCTCGTTATATATTATACCGTTAGTTTTCTCATTTGAATTGTTTCAAATCAGGATCTTTTATACAGTATGGATTTTGTTCGTTGTTGAAGGCCATATGGTTTGCTTATAAATGCTGTAAATGATTGCTTTTCGGTATGAGCCAAGGCTCCGTACTTCGACTTACAATGGGTTACTTTTATAAACTGTGACTTGGATAGAGAGATGTCTCATTTGCACTCATACCACATCTTCTTATAACTTTATACATCTTCCTAATTTTAATTTGGATGAATATCTATCTTTTTGTCAATCCTACCACATCTCCGTATTTTCACAATGTTATAAGCTTTCAAAATAACAGGCTTTCTAAAATTGGGTGTCCACAAGAATAATTTGTTTAAACAACATGTAGATATGAGGTAAATAAAATACTGTGCATCAATTCGATCATATTAGTATATTGGAAAACAATTGTTTTTTTTTAAATGTTTTAATACGTCATGGAAATCATTATTTAAATACATATTTTTTGCTTTTGGTATAAACACTTATTGATGAATGCCCTTGACACCAAGTTTATGTTTCATAACTTTGTATTATTTGAGAAATTTTTATGACAATTTTTATAACTATATTTAAGTAATATTTCATTTATACAATTGGTTGTATACTATCATAATTGAAAATATAAACAGACGGTACTTGGTCAGGAATGCAAGTAAGATTAATGGTTAATTGATTATTATTTTTATTGCTGTTTGTATAAAGTCAAAGTGGCAATATTTCGTGAAATATAATTTTGTTATAATATAAGATGTTACCCAAAATCTTGATCAGAACTTTGGCAAAAAATTAACTTTAACAAAAATATATACATGTAAAGGACAAGGTATGATAAGGGCTATTTTTGGCCCCCTCTCCAAATAAGTTTAAATTGATATCAATGATGGTCTTAGTGTAGACACTTGAAAAAATAATGATTTTATTGTGTTCCGGTGAAAGGAAGGTTGCCTAGCAACGGGTTTTATGAAGAATGAAAATTATCTCATATTAATTGCTTTATCAGTAAAAAATTTAATATTTGCAAATGATATTGTTTGTCCAAGAAGAACTTGAAGTCACAAATGAAAATACCCTTTGATTTTGTTTATTATATGCTTAAAAACAACCTTGGCGACAGAAATGTTGCCTAGCAACGGTTAAAAAATTGGTGCTTGACTAGTGTCAACGGAGATTCCAGGGCGACGATTTCGTCAATTATGAAACAAAATACGTATATATGCACTTTTTGAGTATGAACCAGTTATTATATTCATTCACAATTACGTTCACAGTATTTCTCTGAAGTTTATCACAGTTCCGTTTATTTTTGGGTCAAATTTCGACGGTCTGCTAAAATGTCACTTTAAATTCAAGAATAATGAGTAAAGGAATATTCTGTTTTCCTGTCTCAAATATATGTTTATTTTTCGTCCTAAGGAAACTAGCTATTATTATAGCGTAGCAGGAATACTTTTCCGTCGTCAGATCAAGTAAATACCGGAAATCATCTCCGTTCCGCAGTTCGGTTAAAAATTTCGATGATTCAATGAAAACAACGACGATTTTTTGTCACTTTTTTGAATTTTTAACTATGAGCGTACTTACGACCCACTTAAATATTTGAACTGCATCATCATTTATGTTCAAGGAATGTCTGATGCAAATATGATCGTGGGTCGTAGGTACGCTCATAGTTTAAAATGCAGCTAAAAGTTTTGGAAACTGCCATTTTTCTGCCCTTTTTGCGAATCTTGAGGTCTTTACAGCAACAGAGGATGAATAATATCAACGGAAGTTGAAAAATCTATTGATGTTAACAAAAATATAGGTTTTAAACTTTAAGAATAATGTATTATAATTAATGGCAAGTCACTTTTAATTTGAACGAAATTAGGGGGCCGTTCTCTAATGCTTATCGTACCTTGTCCTTTCAAAAACCCGAATCACACAATTTGGCGGAAAAATTTCATTATAAATACAGCAATGTTCACAAACTCTTAGTAATTTTGATAATTGAGAAGCTTAATATTTCCTTTTTTCACAGAGTTATCTATCTGTAGTGTTATGTGCCACCTTAATCAAAACCTCAATCTGAATAAATCGAACCCAGATATTCTACAAACAGTTAACACAAGTGGTAAACGGGGATTAGATGTAGCCAGACTGTCGAAAAGAGTAAATGCATATAGCTACACTAGTCGTCGAATTTCGCTCTCATTTTTGATATAATATCCAGCACAGCAACTTCGTATACAACTTTTAAATATTGAAAAAATATTTTTTTATTTGTGTATCGTTTTATATCCGGTTTCGAAATTATAATTTTCTTTTGTTATTTTAGCGGATCAAATTTTGTATCATTTTTGATAATGAGAGAAACTCACTTAATAACCGAAGTGCATGCACTTTAATTGTACCATTTCTACAATAAAAAAAAATGGGTTTTAAATGACTGATAAAATGTTTTATAAACATCGTACTCATATGTTACTGAAGCTCTAAAATCACATATTTTCATTTTTTATCGTGTTCTTGAAAGTGATTGTTTGCTTCGCTTTATCACGAAATGATCGAGTTTTGTTTGAAAGTGTTTTATCAAACTTTTCAATAAATCATCATGTTACTTCTCCTGACTATATGTTTGTAACTCTGAAAGTATAAAGTCAGGAAATTAAAATAGTCTCATTCCTCAGCTAGGTCATTCATTTTCAAAGTCGATTTTAACTTTGACCCTTTACTAAATTGATACGATTTTTTTGTATTGAAAATATCAAAAGGTAATCGAAATCAAAACAGAGAAATTACAGGTGCTGCTAGTCATTAGATTAAGAACTAGTCTAGACTAGTATCCTAGTAAGTTTGACATCTTTCATTATATGGAAACAACAAAGTTGCCATGTGGATTAAGAATACTATGCCTTTGAATAATTGTTGGAAAAGTTCTATGCATTCACCAATCGCCAACCGAATCGACACTCATTCAAAAGATATCAGTTTATATAAAGCATAATATGAAATAAAATACAAACAATGTAAAAATTAAAATCACAAAAATACTAAACTCCGAGTTAAATTCAAAACGGAAACCTTAATCAAACGAATATATTCTAATCGTCGTAGCCACGATTGCATTAGCCTGGGGTCCTGGCTAATCTTGTCGACGCGCAGCTAGATTGGGCCGGATCCCAGGCTACGATTGCATTCCCAGGTCCTTGATTGTATCATCATTAACTGCGAAATATCAAAGAATGTGTGCAACCTATGAGCAATATACTAGAAGTCGCCAACACCATTTTACCAGAAATTGTTCAACCTTCCAGAACATGCGCATTTACTTTAAATATTTCAGATGAGGTACGTGTTACTTAAAATTGAATGTTTTGTATAGTCTGTTACGCACCTTTTTTTTCGTTTTTCTAATAGTCATGGTGTTTTTGTTAAACTTAAGTTAATTTTATTTAACCTTGATTTAATAGTACATCATGATTTTACATAAAATATAATCAATGAAACAATCAATAATATTTTAAACAAACAAATTTACAAAACAGTGTACTAAAATAATAATTTGTACACCATATAAAGATAACATAATAGAAATTTGAGAAGTTGTAACCATTAAACGCGACTATAAAGTAATACATACATGTATACTACCCCTCCATACATGAAAAGTACGTTTGAACTTTGCATAGGTCACATGCACTATACACATATAAATTCATTTTATTTTGTTGTTTAAATAAGTGGTAAAAAGTAAATGTTATCCTTCCACTGATGGAGCAACCATTTAAATTCAAGAGTCGTTCCTAAAGTTGATTTCGGATAATAAAAAAAAAGAAGACAAAAAAAGGGTATTGCAGGTGCAGCAGATAACATATAATATTAATAATACAAAACTTTAAGGCAAACTCAAAAAGGAAAGTCCATTACAACTATCAAAACTGCTTGCATTTAACGTAATACAAACTACGTGTACTGCCATATCCTAAACTTGGTAATCTGATGAGCACGACAGTTTAATCCGTATCATTACAATGGTAATCATGACGTCAGAAAACAACAATCAAAACGATAAATAGATCAATTGTCTGGAATGACAATCGGGAACATAGGTTCTACTGTATTTGCCGTTATGATGGGATGTGAAATTGTCAAAACGTTTGTCATAATACGGATGAAAAAAACTTTTATTAACATTTAAAGCAGTTTACTGTTTATAGAATCTTGAAACGTTTTAAGAAACATATTGGTTGTCAATCTAAAAGCTTAGATTGGCTTGGTAATGATCTAGACAACTTTTTAAAGTTAAGGTTTTGAATGTCTTTATTTCTCTGACCTTCCTATGGTTCCATCCGAAGGTCAATGGTGATCTGTGTTTAAGCAAAAGACATTTCTGACGTTTACTTTATAAGCCTGGTTTTATGAATTTTGAACAGCGGTGCACTACAGTTGCTTTTATTTCAATGCACGCCGATTTTTTTTTTACTGTGTTGTTTGTATCAATAGAGAAGTAAAGTCACAAACATACTGTACTTTGGGGGGAAATTCAAAACAAAAGTTCCCTAAAAAATGTCAAAATTAAAAGCTCAAACACATCAAACGAATGGATAAAAGCTGTCATTTTCTGACTTAGTACAGGCATTTTCTTATACATGTAGAACATGGTGGTTTGAACCTCGTTTTATAGCTAGTCAAACCTCTAACTTGTATGACAGTTGCAACAAATTCCATTAAAATGGCAACGATGTGTGAACAAAACAAACAGAAGTAATAGGTAAAAATGTCAAAAATAGGGGTACAGAAGTCCACATTGTGTTATAATTTTAATCACTATAAAAACAAAATATATGCAACAAGAAAGCACGAAAAGGCATATATCAAATTTAGCAATCTCCTTCGTTGCTTTTTTTTACGATTTTAAGTACTGTCAAACGATCAGCTATATGTTGTTCTTATTGAAGTTATTTCTAAATCGTGTATATAAAATTCAGATTTTCAACTGATATTTTTCTCTTTCGTGTAATTGTAATATTCTTGAAGTTCTGTCGATGATACGTTTTATATATTTATTAATTATAGATTATCGTTGATTATCACAACGAGATTGATTATCTCGCTTGAGCTGGTACAGCGAACGTGAGAAAAGCAATCGAGTTGAGATGACCAATGATAATCTGTTTATCGCTATTTTACCTATGACGACGATGTCAATTTCAATGTCAATTTCGTTAGCAACGCCACGTGGCCTCCTTAGTTTCTAGCGATAATTTTTCCATCTCAAGCGAGAA
Organism: Mytilus trossulus; assembly: GCF_036588685.1. Classification (NCBI taxonomy): domain Eukaryota; kingdom Metazoa; phylum Mollusca; class Bivalvia; order Mytilida; family Mytilidae; genus Mytilus; species Mytilus trossulus. The sequence continues at coordinate 2,165,238 of NW_026963296.1, forward strand.
GCATGATATGAAAATTATCACAAAAAAAGATCAAAGGAAAAATACACAAAATAGCGATAACTGTATTTATTTTATCAATATGATGCAACTGTCTTCAACACCTTATAATCACGCGGTATTCATGTGATTTAAAATCTTGAAGGCTGCAAATAAAATACTTGTTATGATCAATGAGTTAATTACTAACAAATTTGGCAGAAGTTTATTTGGATTACTTTATATAGAATATCTGTCTTTTATTCACACCTCAGAATAGGTCAATCCTCGGGTTTAATTGTAAGCTTATTATAAATGGTCTGACATAAAAACGTATGGTCTTATGGTATCTGCTCTAGTAACATGACAGTATATATAAAAAAGTTATATATTTGCTAAGTGCGGTAATGTCAATTTGCAATTAAGCATATCTGGTATGATTGCGAATGAGCCAAATATCAAATAAAGTTCAAATGAAGTGTATATGTAATTAATTATACGACATTCGAGGAAACAAACAAACTTGCAGTTGGCAATAAAAGGTCCTGAAATGAAAAATATGAAACTATTAAGTAGAAAACTAACGGCACAATTTATAACAAAACAGTTTACCACCGAAATCAAATATGACAGACACGAACTAACGACGACCACTGAACTAAAGGCCCCGGACTTCATAGTAAAATGTGTGCTGTATGATTTTGTTTTGAATGTTTACAATATCGAACAATTATGTCTAATACAAATGCTTCAAAAATAAATTCGATAAAAACACATTTTTACTGCACGTTCAAGAGATTTTCAATTAGTCTCAATTACGAATAAAGATATTTATTTCAATCAAAATTTCCGCCGTTTGAAATAATTTTCAAAATAAAAAATTAAAAAATAAATCATTGGTTTCAATGTTGTTGATATCATCCAATTTTCTAACATGTATTGATGAAATCGTTTATGAACAACAAATGAATGCAATGCCTAATTGATTTATCATTTTCCTTGACTCATTCAGACAATTTATTTGTATACGTTAAAGGTAAATACTAGACCCCAGTTTGTTTCACATACAATCACGCCTGATTCATCTTACTGATTTTATGCTGACATGGTAAAACGGCATTGAGTTTCGCTTAAGGTAATCAGCAACGTTCATTTTTCTACTTTTAGTTTAAACATATTTATTTATAGTGGATTTGGAAACAAGTTTTGCAACTTATATTAATCCCTCTCCACTTTGCGGGTGCGAGTGCTGCCTTGTAGCGGCATTAGCCTACTCTTTTTCGAAATCTACAAGGGTGTCTTTAACGTGCAAGAGATGTGGCTCTCTCTTAACACGGGTCAGCCATTTATCGTCCCTTTCCGACGGACTATCATCGTTTCCTCAAGACCATACTCGCAGATGGTGTCAAGGGAGAGCCGTAAATTGAGTTTCTGAAATTTTCATCCCAAACGGGAATCGAACCAGGAACCTTTGTGTTAGTAGTCCGATGCACTAACCACTACACCACGGCTCTTTTTCTACTTTTGTGTTTGAATATCGCACTGCCATCTTTCGCACTTCTTTTTCAATATTCTACTCATTTGTAGAGGACATGATAATTGAAATGCATGTAGTCAACCTACCAAATTTTCAGTTTGATTAATCATGTTATTTGAAACTAATCAAATTTTGAATGATTTTCTTCTTAAAATGGAATTTTCAAATAGCCTGATTGATCAAACTGAAATTTGAGTAAGCTGACTGCATATATCGATCAAACATGTCTTTTATAGAGGGGTAGAATTTTAAAAAAAAATTGAAAGATACCGGAGTGATATATATGCATACTCGATACCGGAGTGAAATTCATGCATGCTCGATACCGGAGTTATATTGATGCATACTCGATACCGGAGTGATATTAATGCATACTCGATACCGGAGTGATATTCATGCATACTCGATACCGGAGTGATATTCATGCATACTCGATACCGGAGTGATATTCATGCATACTCATAAGTCAAAAATTAACTGAAAAAAGACAAACAGTAGCACACATTACCCAATAGAAAACTCAAGACTAAACACAAACCCCATCAAAACCTAGGTTGATCTGAGATGCTCCGGAAGGGTAAGCTGATCCTTATACATATGGGACACCCATCGGGTATCTTTATCGCCTCTTTTGTATGATTTATTAATATTCTTTTTTCGATATTGCGAATTTTTAAATGTTTAAGTAGAATCTTATTTTGATGCACAGGTCTTATTTTCGGGTGTCATTTAAATTAAAGAAGTAAACGTTTAAACTGATCTTATTAATAAATTAAAAACAATAAAGTATAGTGTGTGAACTTTTAATTCTAACACCTTTCAATAACACCTTTGAATATGACTTATGATGTAGATATGAACTAAAAACAGCTTTTGTTGCGCTTTTCTTGGTCTTATTCTGGTGAACTAGTCATGGTCACATTTTGATGCACTGGTCATGGTCGAATATTAATGGCCATTCGGGTCCTATATTTTCAACTTAATATACTAATACTCAAGGTTGTTGTTTTTTTCAAATCCCATTGTTTTGATAAACTCTAGGTTAAAACCTTCAAAGCATTAATAAAATTTATAGTTCCTTTTTAATTAAAATAAGACACCGGTATATACTTGTACCATAGAGGTATATAACATTATTATAACCTTACTTGTCTAGTCAATAAAAATGACAATTTTGGGGCATTTAGTGAACAGACATAAATTCAAACCGAAGGACATAGACATTAAAACATCAATAAAATGAACATTTTATTTCATGTCGTGTCACTGACTTGTTAAGGCTAAGAGTTTATACTCCGGACATGAAACCTCAATAAAAATCAGATTTACTATATTTGTACAAACCAGGAAGATGATAGCCCAATAGAAATCTGATTGCAAGTTTGATATATGCATTGAAAAAACAATATTTTATTAAACGGATATCAACATGATAAAATATTTGCTTTTCTCTCTACGAAGGACGATATTAAGCCACAATTTAAATGGAGATGGTGATACGGCTCATAGTGAAGGTCGCAGAGTTTTTTTGTGTTTTTTTAAAGATCGAAAAATTCATCGGCTTTGTGAGACAAACTATAATATTTCTTGTTTTCCAAGATAATTTGACTCCTTTAAAAGTGATAAAGTCGATGTGTGACTGCTTTGAAATTGTGCACCCCTTCCCAATCCCCCCACCTACCCCCCCCCCCCCCCCCCAAAAAAAACAAAAAACAAACCCCAATATGACTGTCCATCCATTCCAAGATAAATGTAAAACAACATTTTATCAAACGTCTGCACAGATTTTTATGTAACCACACCAGTGATGGCAATTAGGTTGATGATATCCTCGAAAACAAAACGTGGTGGGTATTTAAAACAAATCAATGCATTTGGATTTTAAAAGTACTTACTCTCTATACTTTGACAACCTATTGCTTTTCGTATTTTACTTATTTGAAAATAAAGAAGAAACGTTTATCAGTTTTTGTCTTTTATCTTGCACTAAAGTGCCCTGTGTGCTAACAAGCAAGAGACAAACAATTACAATTGTTAACTATCATTCTATTAGATGAATGGTCGAATTACGTCAGTAAGTAGCCGATGAGGGCTTACCGATTTTTCTTTTATTATTTCAAACTTTTCCCACAATTTCTATTTGAGTGAAACAGGACAACAATAGGGATCATATCTTCGGAAGGTAATGCTACTTTTAAAATAGTCTATTTGGATATACCGCTAAATTAGATAAAGACAATTAACAAAATGACGGTCGGTAAAATTATTTTTGAAGTTTGGTTCCTTTTTGTGAATTTTTCTAAAAACATTGTTAAAAATAGTCTGAAGATACAAAGGGGACAATCACTTCACAAATCAAAGACACACAACGAAAAACAACAAAAAGAAGTCCCCAAAATATAACACAAATAAACTGTTATCACAGATATATATATCTCGAATTTCGATAATGCAAATGTTGAAATTAAAATAGCAACACTTTAACTTGTTACTTTTGCAAATATTTAAAGTTAATGAAACATGACTGAAGGCACATGGCTAAACAATCTCCATGGAAATGAGATGTGCCAATGCTAATACAACTGCATACCAAATACCTTTGAGTTATCATAAGTAGTTTCCTTTGAACAAACCATAACACAAACTAATACTTGTAATCTAAGTAAATTTTCAAGTTAATCAACCATTACTGAAGGGGTGGGGTCAAATAATCTCCATGGAAATGCTGACCAAACTGCATATCATTTATTCGTAACTTAACACTAGTGGTTCCCCATGAACTGACATAATCACAAATTAATACATGAAAACCAAGCAAAACATTCTGTCAACAGACCATATATAACTGAAGGGACAAGGCCAAATAATCTCCATGGAAATGAGATAGGCCAATGCTTAAACAACTGCATACCAGTTATCATTAACTTACCACTACTAGGCATTTTCAAATGTAGAAATTGGTGGATTGAACGTAGTATTATGAGGCTGACTTCATGCAGGAACTTCTTAGGAAGATAGATAAGAAGTTAGCAATATTCTTTAACTCTACTTTCCGCTATATAGATGACGTTCTTTCACTAAACAATTCAAAATTTGGTGACTATGTGGATCGCATCTATCCCATCGAATTGGAGATAAAGGATACTACAGATACAGTACATAAGCAACACGACGGGTACCGCATGTGGAGCAGGATCTGCTTACCCTTCCGAAGCACCTGAGATCACCCCTAGTTTTTGGTGGGGTTCGTGTTGTTTATTCTTTAGTTTTCTATGTTGTGTCATGTGTACTATTGTTTTTCTGTTTGTCTTTTTCATTTTTAGCCATGGCGTTGTCAGTTTGTTTTAGATTTATGAGTTTGAATGTCCCTTTGGTATCTTTCGTCCCTCTTTTAAGTCGGCTTCATATCTTGACTTACATCTAGAAATTGACAATGAGGGTCGGTTGAAGACAAAACTTTACGACAAAAGAGATGATTTCAGCTTTCCAATTGTGAACTTTCCATTTCTAAGTAGCAACATCCCAGCAGCACCTGCATACGGGGTATATATCTCCCAATTGATACGATATTCCCGTGCTTGCATTTCCTATCATGATTTTCTTGATAGAGGGTTACTGCTCACAATGAAGCTATTAAACCAAGAGTTCCAAATGGTGAAGTTGAAATCATCCTTCGTAAATTTTACGGACGCCACCACGAGATGGTTGACCGTTATGGAATAACCATTTCACAAATGATATCGGATATGTTCCTTACGTCGTAACTACAATCCCCTTCCCTTTCATGAATTTGACCTACCGAATTAGACTATTTACCGGATTTGTAATCACATAAGCAACACGACGGGTGCCGCATGTGGAGCAGGATCTGCTTACCCTTCCGGAGCACCTGCTATCACCCCTTGTTTTTTGGTGGGGTTCGTGTTGTTTATTCTTTAGTTTTCTATGTTGTGTCATGTGTACTACTAGTATTGTTTTTCTGTTTGTCTTTTTCATTTTTAGCCATGGCGTTGTCAGTTTGTTTTAGATTTACGAGTTTGACTGTCCCTTTGGTATCTTTCGTCCCTCTTTTATAGCGCCGAACCTCTCACTTGTATAAAAGGATAATTCTATATAACGTAGTCATATACAATAAAATACAGCATATCGCCTATAGACATTTTTTTCGTTTTGAATTTTTCTCAGAGTATATTTTGTGATTTTACTTAGTAAACTGTAATAGCAATATTCTAGTTAGTGACTAGGCATGAAATAAATTAAATACACATACAGTTCTTTAGATAGTCAGACAAAAGAAACACCGATCTACGGAAGCAGAAAATTAAAGAAAAGACAGAATTCGATTTAAATATTAATGAATGAATGTTCTTAACAATTTACCACGTTTATTAAAGTTACTTATTACGTCACTGTAGTGGCCATCTTTTGTTCCTGAATCTGTTACAGGAGTGTTTCCTGGTGCATGTTTATTAATTTACTGAATACATTTAAAGATAATTGTGTTCTCAGCCTACTATCAATCAATTGTTATGTAAGTAATCTATTCAGATGACACGTGTCTTGTTTAAAAAGTAACAAAACACAGAAAAAACAAAGGAAATCCGGTGTATACTGTCATTCCTCAAGAGCAGAATTATTGTAAATCCTAAAGTTAAAAAGTGAACTCTCAATATTTGCAACTAGCAGTTCGGAGCTTTTGACAACGGAACTTTAACAACTGGCATTCAACTTAGAGGCTTAGCTAGCTACATGTATATAAAAAGGGTTTAGACATGGTTTTCTCTGGATAAATAAAAACACAGTTATTATCCATTTTTCCGTTGATTGATATATAGTGCAGCGTATGAGCTTGTTCGTTTGTAACGATTTCCACCTTTTGAGTATACATTAGATGTCGGTATATATTTTGTTGTTAATAATTTTAAATATATGCACGAGATACATGTATGTACTAGTTATACATTTGTAAAGTGCATTTATTTTTCAATTATTCAAATAACAAAAATAACATGTTTCAGTAAAGTCTATATCTAATATTATAGGAGTTTTCTTTATCAGCTTTGTATGGGCATACTTGTATGGAAGAAACACATTTTTCCATATTTTTTCAAAGAAGTAAATTCAATATGTAATCAGTATTGTATTCAATTACAGTCTTTCAACTACTCAAATGTGTGATAAAATTACTGTTAAAACACATTCTGTTCTTCTATTTTTTTAATTTTTTTTTACATCTTTTATGACTCGAGTGTCACTGATGAGAAGACGAAACGAGCAAGTGGTGTGCACCATCTTAATCGTAAAATCGTTGATGAGCGTGTACATGATGGTGTCCTCTTCGCGGTCCGATAATAAAACAAACTATATTTATAGCAAACAAGCATAACATTTTTTTTTCTTCATCCTTGATTTAGTACATTATATATTTTCTTGCAAAGTCTAAATATTTACTCATGCAAGTATACATTTGGACAAAAAATGAACTTGCCAAGCTATAGAACAAATGAAAACGACCAGAAGACAAATAACAGTCTTAAAACACAACTCAGACAACTAAAGGCTGCATGCGCAACACCCAACTTCCTTTATATAAGGTACTCCAGAAAGGTTTATTATATAGTCAAGCAACTTTAATAATAAGATGTGATATGATTACAATGGGACAACTCTTCACAAGCAACGTTTGCATTTTTTTTCATTGCACGTATACATTTAAACAGATGATTAATGTATGATTTTGTATTTCATAATCAATTAGATCATTTATGTTTCACGTTCTGAACTCGTGGCAATTCTTTTATCAGCTGCAAACCGTATCAAAGTAATGTGATCGGAATTTTGTTGAAATCGATTTTGTCAATATTTGTTAATTCGATTTGATTCAAAGTAGCGATTTAGGTTCAAAGCTGAGCACCAACATGGCCTTCTTAATCAAATAACTACAGAAGACATATATCAGGTTATATAATGGAGAAACCTTAAAACCAGGCCACATTCAGGACATTTGTCATTCAGGTTATTTAAAGATATCTTTACTGTAAACTTTGTTCGCCACTTCTATCATTTAAGTAAAATGCTGTAAATATAATCTATACATTTAAATACTAGTTGTAGAGTATGAATTGGTAGCTAAGTGTTTTCTTATAGACAAAATAAAAAAGAAAATAAATAGAAAATTACAGTAATGTCTTCAAAACTAGACACAGATCCATTTCATTCTCAATTTTACAGATGCATGTTTCTTAATATTGTGGTGTTTTTTTATGAGTATCAGTTTGAAAACTGTGTCTTCCGTAATATCGTCAATTAAGAAAAAAACAATGTTTAATGCATTATGGAATAATACGCTGGTTGGTTATTCTAAATTCTACCACATATTTGTTTTGTGAATCAGTTTACGTATTAATTTTCTGCTTCATTTTCATGTAACTAGCATGGGCGTATGAAAGTAAAAGTAACAAACATACGGAAATCCAGGGAAATTCAAATCACGAAGTAAATTAAAAATTGACAATATCAAAAGCTCAAACACATCAAACGAATGTAAAAAACTGTCATGTGTCTGACTTTACGGGAATTTATTTACGTAGAAAATGGCGGATTAAACCTGGTTTTATAGCTAGCTAAACATCTCACTTGTATGACAGTCGTATACAAATTATTCTATCATATTGACAACAATGTGTGAACAAAGCAAACAGACATAATAGGTTAAAACTGAGGAAAATTAGGAAAGCAGTCAATATTATGTCAATGTTGTTTTGGACATATTTTATATTTGGTTGCTTGATAGCATATTGAAACTTTTAATCATAAAAACTACTAAAAGTAACAATTGTACAAGGCATCAAAACATTAATTGTTTAATCACTCGCGGCTAGCAACTGAAAAAGTCTGGTAAAGACTATAGCATTCTACATGTTTAATATTTGTAGACAGTGCATGGATCTTCCTTAAAATAACTTCAAGTTGTCGATCATTTACTATACACCTGTTAACTACCATCATATTTGTTGGTGTTAGTTAGCTGTAAAATTTCATGTATTTGCATGGACTTTTTAATGAATTAAGGATAAATAAAGGCAACCTGAACCCATTTCATGTCATAATAATGTATATCATTTTTGTAAGAAAAAAAGGACACAAAATAATGTTTCTTAATTGTTGGATTATGTCAATAGACATCAATCAATTATAAAAGTCCTGCGTTGATTTTCAATACCTTTTGTGACTAATGAGTATGATTTTGATATAAACTTTTGTCATTATTTCCTCATACTCATATTTAAAAGACCTACCTACCATGTGTAAATCTTTTAAATTTACATTTTAAATACATTACTATTCTTAATAGACTTGACAGGTATCAGTTAAAATTTTCCCTTTAAATTTCATATTCTATAAATAGAACGTGACCTACTCTACTGGAGTGGTCATTCAATGAACACGGTACAATCAAACTTTTAGCCAAATAAAGAATTTAAATTCTTCAGTCAGTTGATTTAAAGTAATACTTTAACACGTTATAATATCAATTAAAGTAAATACAACTCTTAATATTATGATAAAATATGATCCGACATTATGAATTGTCTTGTTGTTGGATACGATTTGTTTATTTTTGTAATGATAAAGTAAATGTACTGCTATGGATAAAATCAAATCAAATATAAATAGAATTCGTCATATTTCAAGAAACAGCTGTAATAGAGATTATCTTTAAAAAATTTGCAAATAAAGCAGATTTATGCAAGATTACCATTGTATGACACTTCACCTTGCACAAAAATGTACACATAAGAAAATACTTGTACCAAGTCAGAAATATAACATTTTTTTATCCGTTCGTTTGGTGTGTTTGCACTTTTGAATTTGCCATTTGATTAGGGACTTCCTGTTATGAATTTTTCTGTAGTTCGGTATTTTTGTGATTTTACACCTCCTACGGGTGCCATTTGAAACTCTTTCCCGTAGTTGTTTTTAACCCCTTGATCGGATATAACTGCTGGTATGGTAGTTTTAAGTTTTGTGTACTGTTGTCTGTTGGTTTTTCCTTTTTAGCCATGGCATTGTAATTTTATTTTCTACAAATGAGTTTGAATGTGTCCCTTTGATATTTTTCGTCTCTCTTTTAATGTTAAGAGTTGGAATATGACATAAGTCTATGTCGAATGTAATAATAAGTTTTAACCAAAGTTGAACTTTTTTAGCATGAAGAAATGAAGACGAATTAGAAATGATATTTGACTCGACACCTTAAATCCAGGCCTTGCGGTCATAAAACTTTCGAGCACGATTTTTGTACTCAGACTCAAGAATCAACTTATCAAAATACTGGATTTTATGTTTCGAGCACTTATTTTGTATTCGGAGTACTGAATAAAGTTTTATGACCGAGGGCACAGAACACTCACTTATGAGCAATATACTCCAAAAATATGTTTCGTCTCAAGCCTCGATCGATGATTTAGATCGGCTTTAGACAATTAGCGTTTATGTTTTGTCCACTTTAGTCATAATACAGTGAAAGATTTGGATGTCTTTACTTTTATGATCGTTGATACACGAATAGTTTAATATCCCTACTAAAGAAAGGAGTTATGGGATTGGCACTAATAATATTACTACTGTATGCATAAAAAACTACGAAAACGGACTTTTATATAATTTGTTTTTCTAGTTTTCATCAAATCACTGTACAAGCCACTTAAAAAGTTTCAAATTTTAACAATTAATTATTATACACTTTTTTTTTTAATTTTTATCCATTTAAATGAAAAATTCACCAAAATTGATTATCAAATTTCAAATTTTACTAATATTTGTATGTTCATTTTGCTCGGTTACAACACAATGTAAATATAAACACGGTTATATTAAAGAATTAGAATTAAATGAATTAAATAAATATCAATCCTAATATTATGATAGTATATGAATTATGAATTATGATTTGGTTAGTAACTTTTTGTTTTGTTAAGTTTGATGTCCATGGAAAAAATACAAACATATCAAAACATTTTTAAATCAATACCACACTACATTACAACATAAGTTTTTATTTAGATTATGGATTACTGTTAATTATCTACATGATTATAGACCTTACATAGATATAGGAAGATGTGGTGTGAGTTCCAATGAGACAACTCTCTATCCAGATAACAATTTAAAAAAAAGTAAACCATTATTGGTCAATGTATGGCCTTCAACACGAAGCCTTGGCTCACACAGAACAACAAGCTATAAAGGACCTCAAAATTACTAGTGTAAAACCATTCAAACGGGTTTGAATTACATAAGATGTCCCTTTATAATCATAGATAAGGTTTCAGAGGAACTCATCCTTAACAAAGAAGAGTATTAGATGTGAACTGATTGATAATTAGCGTCTTAGATCCATCATTTTTTTCATAAGTTGTTTGTGGTTTTGAACTAGCTGACAGTTACTGCAAGTACTCTCAGATATATACTTAGTGATTTTGTGTTGTTGGGATGTACAAGTACCCGGCAACGTCCACTCTGTGTTTTTGTTAGCTGTATATATTTCTATTTGTATCCATCTGATCAGTTTATCCTTTTCCAACTGATTTTGATAGTGTGTTCTTCTTTAGATGTACTGTTACACAACTGTCTCATGTTAGGAGGAATACATCTTCAAATATGTGTCCCCGAGGGTATCATCAGCTCAGTAGTCAGTTCTAAGGTACTGACATGGTTTTAAAAAACTTTACTAAAATTGTCCGTTTATAAATTTTGATATTATTAAGAAACTAAGGTTTCAATTCATCGCGCAAAGAAGGCTTTAGATGAATTCGGCTATTTATTTTACGTATTTTTGACATATAGCTCTTCAACGGTTTCGGTACTTATACATCTTCGGATTTCAAATATTTGGCTTTGAGCGATCCTGATGAAGGTAAATCCAGAAAAGCGCTTCGGACGCAAGAAATTATTAGACTTGTTGTTTTCATTTTTTTTTATTATTCATTAGCTGCAACTCTGTTGACATTTGAGAAAATTATACTGAAATCAAATGCTTATACAAACAGCCTATAATCCAGTCTTACTAGAAATAGTAAAACTTTCTTGTCTTGCCTTTGGTATTTCTCATCACGTCTTTTTAATAAATTTAGCGTACTTTTTGCTTAAATAAGTCATGCAATACAAACGATATTATCGTGTTATAATTTATTTCAATAAGTTCTTTTAAATTCAATTATTTGTTTTGCATTAAATTTTAAAATAAAGTGTTATAAAGTAGTATATGGATTATATAATCATAAATAGATACGGATAATCTTTTCCCCACGAAGATTTTATACGAATGTGCAAGGTCCTGATTTGGACAGGATTATTGTCAATTTAGAGAAATTTAAATATGTAAAATTGACATGCTCGTGCGGAATATTGAATTTTAAAATTTGATTTTACACCATGCATATGAAAAAAAGAAGATGTGGTATAATAGCCAATGAGACAACTTTCCAAAATAGAACAAGGATGAACAAGGGTGTATCACGCTTATTTTGACAGTTTCAATAAAAACTTGTTCAGACAAAGTAAACTGTTAAAAAGATATTGAGATAAACTTCATTTAAATGCACAACTGCATGATCATGTATTAAGTCACCAATAAACGTTTATTATGTAAATATGTAAATTATATCGGTAATTGTACCTGGTTTACATTTAAACGCGGAAGAGGAAATTGCTTCGTTAGTTCAGAAATTTACGTAAAATTGGTTCATGTCTGTCATATTTGGTGTTTCGTAAATTGTTTCGTAAAATGCCTGTACCAAGTCAGGAATATAACAGTTCTTGTCCCTTCGTTTTTGATGTGTTTTGTTATTTGAATTTGCCATGTGATTATGGACTTTCTGAATTGATTTTTCTCTAAGTTCAGTACTACTATGATTATACTTTTTGTTATTAATTTGATTGTTAGTTTTCCCAATTTTTTTATTTTTTTTTTATTTTTAATGTCAGTGACTATAACGACAGACTATATGGTATAGGGTTTTCTCATTATTGAAGGCTAAATACGGTGGCTCTAATTAAATTGATCTCTGGTGAAAACTTGTCTCATTGACAATCATACCACACCTTTATACCTATATTGAATATAATATACTTGAATACCCTTCTATTGTTTTCTGCTAGTTGGTCGTCTGTTTGGCCATGGGTGCGGGATTTTCTCGCTGTGTTCAAAACAAATTGGTTGCCTTTGTTTGTTTTCTGCTCCAGAGTAAGGTTGTTGCCTCTTTGAAACAATCCACATTTCCATTATCAATTTTATTGTAGCTCTAACCACGGTATTGAACTGAAGTTCCAGATATTCAACTCAATACTTGTACGTACGTCCCGACCACCAAACTGATGATACGCTGTAATACACATAGTATTCGTATAGACCGTAGTGTCACTGAGGTTTATTTAGTTGAGTAACATTCATTCAGGTTTTGACTTTCAGTCATTAAACATGTAAATTTCAAACAAATTAGTATTTAATTTTTCTCCCATTTGAATTAATCTTTTTAATTCATTAGTTTAGTTTAGTTTAAACATATTTATTTATAGTGGATTGGGAAACAAGTTTTGCAACTTATATTAATCCCTTTCCACTTTGCGGAAATCATTAGACCCCCTTAGTGACGTAATACTCATCTGCACCTTTTTACAGGTTAAGGAAAAGAGTTGATTATCATCACTTGGCTGAAACTCTATTAAGGATGACATTAAACAAGTTATACTGAAAAAAGTAAAATCATAAAAATACGGAACTTAGAGAAAAATCAATGCAGAAAGTCCATAATCACATGGCAAAATCAAATAACAAAACGCATCAAAAACGAATGGACAAGAACTGTCATATTGCTGACTTGGTACAGCCATTTTCAAATGTAGAACATGGTGTATTAATGAAATCATTTATATATACTAAAACAAATAGCCTATAATCCAGTATTTGGCGTTTGATGCTGCCTGTTATGATTTTTTTTAGCTCACTGTTTCCATCACTTTGCGTTCGTTGTCGTCTATCGTCGTCGGTTTGGTTTAAACAATTTCAAACATCTTGACCTCTGAAACTACTAGACTAATTCCTACCAAACTTAAGCTAAAGGATTCTTATGGTATCCAGAAGGAGGTTTGTGTTTTATTTTTTTTTGTTTCGTTAAAAAAAAACATGGCTTATTTGGCTAAAAATAGAACATAGAATAGGTCTTGGAATTATAACCCTGTTCTAGGACGATCAATGCATTTGAATAAGAACATATAGTTGGAACCGTGCCCCACGTCTCCTGTGTTAGAAACCCATTTTTAAAAAGGGCTGTATCCTCCCCTGAAGATTATTTATGTATTGGCCTTGAATTCGGAATGTTCTATGTGGCCTGAGGCTAAACTAACTGTGTTGAAAAGTTATCTCATTGACAATCATACCACACACTTTTATATTTATATTGAAATTAAATTGAGAATGGAAATGGGGAATGCGTCAAAAAGACAACAACCCGACCACAGAGCAGACACCAGCAGAAGGTCACCAAAAGGTCTTCAATGCAGCGAGAAATTCCCGCACTCGAAGACGTCCTTCAGCTGGCCCCTAAACAAAAATATATATACTAGTTTAGTGATGGTGAATGCCATACTAAACTCCAAATTGTACACAAGAAACTAAAAGTTTAAATCATACAAGACTAACAAAGGCCAAATGCGGCGGGGTTGAACATGTTTATGATATCTCAACCCTCCCCCTATACCTCTAACCAATGCAGAAAAGTAAACGCATGACAATACGCACATTAAAATTCAGTTCAAGAGACGTCCGAGTCTGATGTCAGAAGATATAACCAAAGAAAATAAACAAAATGACAATAATACATAAATAACATCAGACTACTAGTAGTTAACTGACATGCCAGCTCCAGACTTCAATTAAACTGATTGAACGATTATGTCTTCATCATATGAATATCAGGCACAATCCTTCCCGTGGTGGGTTTAGTATCATACCATAATAACATATATGAGAAGAACATATTCTGTGTCATGCTAACAACTGGTTTTTAAATAAATGTGTTTAGTTTCGATGCAAAGACCCTATAAGTGAGTCAATATTTCACTCAGTTTTAGTTTGTTTACCCGATTTTGTTTTTTGGATTTATGAGTTTTGAACAGCGGTATACTAATCTTGCCTTTATTTAACGCCAAAATATGCAATCTATAATGACCTGGCAATAGTATCGTAACTTTATCCCTTCTTAATACGTCTATTTAAAGGTTTTGTTAGCCTCTGCGTTATTACTGACATTTTTGTGCTTTATAAAGAATATTTCCATAAAATATTGGAAGTGAAATCCCTGAACGTATAAAGGGTAAATGTTTTGACAAGTCTGTGATATCGAAAACACTGGTGTAATAATTTTTCAGTAATACATCAATTTCTCTCGTTAAAATCTAAAACATTGTGACATACAGTAACACGAGCGAATCGTACAAGTTGCGATATAGTAACACCGTAAGCTGGAACGTCGCAATCTAAAATGGATAATTAACGATAGGAAATAAAAATATATTTGTAGCTCCAACCGCGGTAATGAACTCAAGTTCTATATACTCAACTTATTACTTGCTCGTCAATCAAACTGATGATACACTGCTATATACACCCGTAGGTAACTTCGTATAGAAATTATTGTCACCGAGGTCCATTCATTTGAGGAACATTCGTTCAGGTTTTGACTTTCAGTCAATAAAACATGTAAATTATAAACAAATAAGTATTTAATTTTTCTCCAATTTCAATTAATGTTTTTAATTCATTAGACCCCCTCTGTATATGTGACGTAATACTTATCTGCACCTTTTCTTTATCTGATGGAATGAAAACATATTTTGCTCCAAATGAATGTATAGTTCATTATGTGGTATTATCAAATCTTGTAAATTAAATAACTATAAAAGGCTCGCTCCTCTGTTTTGTAAGCACGATCGAAAAAACATTTAATTTGCATATTTGATTGACGGTTATGTCAAAATTGACATATTATTAACTTTTAACATACTGAATGCCTCGCGTATTTTTCAAATAATTATACATACAAATAAGTCGTTTTCATAAACAAATGTTAAAAGTACTTTCAATTATTTTTTCATCAACAAATTTCAAATTTTGATTCTACTTAGCTTTGCTGATAAAGAGATACAGTATGCATAAAATGTTGGAAGGCCTGTCTAAGAAAAAAATGATATCTTGATGACTTTTTATTCAAAATTTATTCTTGCCAATATATCCATAAAATAATTTCTCATTTTTAAAGAAAGTTATTAACAAAAACATGAAAGAAAACTTTGATATACATGTATTTGGTTTTCATGTTATATTTGTTATTCTCGTGGGATTTTGTCTGATGCTCGGTCCGTATCTATGTGTGTAACATTTAAGTGTTATGTCGTTGTTCTCCTCTTATATTTAATGAGTTTCCCTCGGTTTTAGTTTGTTACCCCGATTTTGGTTTTTTTTCCATGGATTTATGAGTTTTGAACAGCGGTATACTTATGTTGCCTTTATATAGCAGTTAGAGTTTACCGGTAAACAAAGCAGGGGTATTCGGAGACTACTAGCAACCTTAGACTAGTACTCATAGCCAAATAATTATTGCGCGGTTTTCAAATGTTTCAGATCGTTTCGTATGTCTTCTGTTTAAATGTATAACTTTAATTTTTGTACTAGTAAGTGCTAATCAATATATGTCAAGTTCCTGCAAATGGGCTCATTTTGAAATAAATATTTGAAATTCGATATCATATACTACGTTCAATGTCTTCTGTTTAAATCAAAAATAAAATAAATTACACATTAATCAGTTTAATACTTATCTATACATACCCCATGTTTGCTTTGATGAAAGCAGTAAAAGCACATACTGAGTCCAGATTCTATGGTAAATAGATAAAACTAAAATCGTCATTTGGTATCATATCTTTTTATCGGAAATTTTTATATTAGCATGGAGGCGTTTAACTTAGTATATTATATCATTCTGTTATAATATAAAATATATATGTTGAACCAGATACGAGATAACAAAATAATACGTGGAACTTTTCAATACTTTATTGAGTTCATTACTTCAAACAGATAAACCGTTGAGCATGGCTATATTGTCATACTTTATCCCTTCGAACAGATATCTTTGAGGGTGGCCATCGAAAATGAATAGTTTCCTCTTACAATTTATAATGGCATTTACAGAAAGATCACCACCAATTTCGAAATAAGTTTGGTCCATTTCCTTGAAGCAGCTAACACTGTGTTGGAACAAGAAAACAGTTGGACAGTGGCCTGGCATACCGGCCCAATCTAGCTGTGCGTGACAAGACCCCAGGCTACAACTCCAGCCTTTTATGAAAATGAGGTTCAATGAAAAGCGGCAAAAAAACAGAGAACAGAAGTTATATACAAAAAAAAGTAGCTTATTCCCGCCAAATGACCGTTCACTTGATCCATCTCTCAGTCAAAGATGGTCGTAGTTTATGTTTTGTTAAGTTTCATTTTTTTCCCTAATACATACGTCCTCATGTCCAGTGGCAGTTCGAATTTCCGTTAACAACTAACAACCAATCAATAAATAAGTACATGTTCTCCCTGGGTTTAGACTCAATAAAAAATATTAAAATCTATACAATTTGTCAAACTATTTAGATACGATTATTATCTGTAAAGTTATGTTTATTAAATAACTTTTCAGATGAATGATACAATTATTCGTGAATGGGTGCACAAAATGCAAAAAGTAGAATTAATGTGTTAAAATGAAATGGAACATCTTTATAACTGTTGAAAGGTTTTCAGACGGAAAAGTACAAATCTAATCTCTTCTTATCATGTTTCTGATTCAGAAGATGATATAAAAAAGAAGATGTGGTATGATTGCCAATGAGACAACTATCCACAAAAGACCAAAATGACACAGACATTAACAACTATAGGTCACCGTACGACCTTCAACAATGAGCAAAGCCCATACCGCATAGTCAGCTATAAAAGGCCCCGATAAGACAATGTAAAACAATTCAAACGAGAAAACTAACGGCCTTATTTATGTAAAAAAATTAAAGAAAAATTGCATGTTTTGTATCAATAAGCCTTCGAGTCCGTTATTTTTTTTCTTTTATCCGCTACATGGATTTCTTAGAATTCGCAAGAACATTCAGTCAATTTAAAAAATATATTCAAAAAAAAAATGAAGAGGAGAAGAGTAACTTATGTCCAGGCTTTTTAGTTAATTGCTGTACATTAAACAAATCGATTAGAATTATCGTACTCAGACTCCATATTCAAATATGGATTTTGTGTTTTAAGCACAAAGTATGTACTTAATTAAGCGAAACCGAATGACCATAGATCCAGATTTTCTTTACACTTGAAATGGCTTTAAAAGACGTAAGAAGTTACTCTCGACACAAAAGATTGAAAGCCAAATGCATATATGAAATAGAATTAAGTTCTTAAAATTCTAAAACGGTCATAGATTGAGGCTATAAAAACTTTGCATAAATAAGTTTTTTAGACTGAGGCACAACTTTTTCTCTGTGTATTTTACTACAAACAAATGTTGACAAAATTGACTTTTTAGCTAAAATAAACACGCGAAAGTACGTAACAAAAAATTAGATTATCATTTATATATTATCAATGTGATCAAAGTCAATAATGAAGATCTTTTTATGTATATTATATAAACTATACATTTAAATAAATTTATTCTTCCATAAACTGCAAGTTTTTTGTAATATTTGAAGAGAATTTTAAAATATATGGTTTATGCATAATAAATATAATCAAATGATTGAAATGAAGGCAGTATGCCAAAATATGCAAATGTCGCCTGTGAAGGTTCGAATGTACAAATGCAGAATTGAAAACTGTGGGATTTTCATAAATCTGCACAGGATAAGACACGGTGCGTTGATTGATTACTCACGATCTGAAGTATAGGCATGCATACATGTACATGCGTTAAACTAATGTTGAAAAAATCCGGTTGTACTTTTCTTCAAATCACTTCTGAGAAGCGACATAATAAAGTGTTATTTTATATTCAAACGCTGAGGGAGTCTAACATCTATGTTTTCAAACCATCTTGAAAACGAACATGTTCGACATAACCATGTATGTTTCTGAATAATTTAAAATGTGAAAGATTTTTAAAGTTAATTTTGATGTTTTATCTACAGCAGAAAAAGACCATGAAATTAGACATTCTTTAGTTTGTCTTATCAGAAAATCGCATTGGCAGAACAATTGACATTGTCACGGACTACAGTGTAAAAGATGTTATAGATATATTTTGAAATGTATTTTGAAAATTCGAATTTTGCAAAATAGGAATTATAACAAATATATGCCACCGAATTGAATGATATGCGGTATTTTCATTGGTCGTTTTCTTTTCTTTTCGTTTCATAATATAATACTGATGTTTGCTTTCATTTCATTTTTGTGGAATTTGATTTTATAGAAAGATATAAAACAGTTATAAATTATTTTTGAGCAAATTTATTTCCTAATTGATTTTTACTCCAAATCAAAATTCATATATAAATCGAAATATAATGTCGAAAATAACATATTTCCTAAAAAGAAGCACCAAAGTTCCTATTGAGAGCAATACTAATTGTTCAACTCTAAAATATTACAAAACTGCTCTTGATTTTCGCAATTTATGCATCAAACACATTTACTAAAAGCAATCCCATTCATGGACTTCATTTTACTTTTAACCTTACTAGGTACATTTTGAGTACAACTTTTATAAAGTATTTAAAATTTTAAAAACAAGGACATGGAACTTCAAGTATATTTATTTTTTTAATTGAAATAACCTTGCAGGTTAAATGTGAAATTTGGTCCTACTTCTCATTCTACTTACGTCTAATTTAAAACTTTTGTAACTTATATTTCAATAATATACACATTTTATTCAATAATTTCTAATGATTACCACGCTACAGTTCTTTTCAAAGATTGAGCATTTCAAAAATCACACTAGAGCACTAAAAAAAGTGAATGATGTTGTGTTTTTCATGACAATGTATACTTAAAATAACTGATTATTTACCATAGTTATAAGAAGATGTGGTATAAGTGCCAATTAGACAACTCTCCATCCAAGTTACAATTTATAAAAGTAAACCATTATATAGGTCAATGTACGGTCTTCAACACGGAGACATGGCTCACATCGAAAAGCCAGCTAAAAAGGCCCCCATAAATTACTGGTGTAAAACAATTCGAACAGGAAAACCAACGATTGGTGCGACTGTCACACAAGTGAGGGGTTTAGCTAACTATAAAACCAGGTTCAAATCCACTATTTTCTTCATAAGAAAATGCCTGTACCAAGTCAGAAATATGACAGTTGTTTTCCATTCGTTTGATGCGTTTGAACTTTTGATTTTGCCATTCGATTTGGGCTTTCCTTTTTGAATTTTCCTTGGAGTTCAGTATTTTTGTGATTTTACTTTTCATCTATATAAAAACCGAGAAACAGGAAACATGTATGAACCACATCAACTTCAAACGATAACCAATGAGCTTCAGATTCCTGACTGATAAAGCATGGTTAAATTAGTTAGTCAGTATACATCACTTAGACAGGTACCCAATAACACAATGAATCAAAAACAAGTTAAGTGTTTATTTAAATTGTCAAAACTCTTTGTGAAGTTAAGGCAATGTCAGAATCATAGATTGTTCAAAACTAAAATGTGGTATGAATAATTTCAAGCGATCATGATTATTAAATTGTAGAGTAACCAAGTAAACATGTTTATAACATAGTATAATCTAGCATTGCCAGTTGGTCTCAACTTTGGAGTTTAAATATCCTTTTTGTATTTTCCGTCTCTCTTTAAAATTTTACCATACAGTACAAAATGAAATGTAGATTACATTGCATTGTAATACATTTGGGTCATGTCGTAGCCTTTTATACATAATTCTACGAGCGAGATCTTTTCCTTGGTGAAATTCGGACGATGACCTTTAGTTGCTTAGTCTCTAAAAATAATAGATTAATGTCTCATTTGCATTCATACCATATTTCGTCGTATCATGTCATTCTGTCATGCCGTACCATTTTACAGCTTACTTTACGAGACGGGATTTACTCATTGTTGAAGGTCGAACGATGATCTTAAGTAGCTTGGTCTCTATTACATTGTCTCATTTGCATTCATGCCATGGTTCGTCATTATGTCATGCCGTACCATTTTATAGCTTACTTTACGATACGGGATTAACTCATTGTTGAAGATCGTACCGTGACTTTTAGTTGCTTGGTCTCTAATACTTTATCTCATTTGCATTCATACCATGTTTCCTCGTACCATAAAACGTCAAAATGTCGTCTATATAGATGTTTCCTTTTGGCAAACATCTGCAGTTTTCCTAGAAAAGTTTTTACGACGCTATAAATTTTAGAATGATATTAAATTGAGTGAATCGTGCTCATATTGATTCAAAACCTAGATACTGACACTTCAGACGACTTTAAACTTAATATGTATGCCTTTTCACCAATTAAAAAAAACAAATTTATATTATAATAGAGCTTAAACAAATACGTATGCACAAATTAAAAAAAAAATTAAAATGGAGCTAAATAAATACTATTGAAAGAGGGTATAAATAAAAAAATTCAAATTTCAAATATTTGA
The DNA here is from genome assembly GCF_036588685.1 of Mytilus trossulus. Lineage (NCBI taxonomy): Eukaryota > Metazoa > Mollusca > Bivalvia > Mytilida > Mytilidae > Mytilus > Mytilus trossulus. The sequence continues at coordinate 2,186,476 of NW_026963296.1, forward strand.
TTAAAGATCGATGATTTATTGGTCGAATTACCATCAACACAGGTTTTTTAAGAAACGAACCTAAAATACATAATAAGAGATTTGGTAATACTGGGAATAGGTATCACCGAATGACTAAAACAGGATAAATATACTATAAAAAAGAAGATGTGGTATGATTGCATATGAGACAACTATCCACAAAAGACCATAATGACACAAACATTAACAGTTATAGGTCACCGTACGGCCTTCAACAATGAGCAAAGCCCATACCGCATATAGTCAGCTATAAAAGGCCCCGATAGGACAATGTAAAACACTAGAATTATTTCTTCATCATAGTACTCTAAATGAGACAAAAACAGGAGACAATAATCGTTTGTTCAATGTTTCAGAGTTTCGATGAATTAGTCATTACACATTGTTGTGTGAGGGTCAGTGCAAATTCGCCTCCAAGTGCGGGATTGTCTCGCTGTGTTGAAGACACATTTGTGGCTTCAGTGTGCGTTTTGCTTTTGGAGTAAGGGTTATATCATGTCAAACTTGTTAGTCCTCGTTCGTCCGTTATGTTAAAAGTACCCATGTTAATGTAATGAAAAATCTAGATAAAATATTTTACCCCAAATTTTAAATGACTTTTATAACTCAGAAACAAGAACACGATTCTTGCAGTTTATTCTGCCTTTTCAGTTCCGTAATATATATACAAAAGTACTGTAAATTAATAACAGTCTTTTATTTTTTGTCTTTTATTTGAAACAGAGGATCGAGCGAATATCCTTAAATTCTAGAAAAGTACTCCATAGCAGCCGATTAAGTAAATATGCATGCACAGGTTAAATTGACACTGATTACTTGATGAACAAATCAATTGCTATATTTGAAACATCTTAAAGGAAATTCAAATAACAAAGATTAAACGTCAGTCGAATTATTTGAAGCTCCCGGATGTACTTTTCTGAATTAATTTCTGAGAACTAATTAAAAATACCCAAAACCTACAAATACTACGCAAAACTGCGTATGATTATTCACACCATGCATTTTCTCTCATTTATTGATGTATAGTATAGTTTCCTTTTAATGAGTGTTTATATCGCTAAAATGTTGAAAAAAAAATCTACATTTATTTATTCTATATCGTAAAAACATTGCAAACATATGAATTATTTATAACTGGAAAAATTGTTCATCATAAATTCTTCGTAATTAAGATATAGTTGACGAATACTAGCTAATGCGCCCTCTATGATCGCAAAAGAAACAAAATTTCATGCTTCTCACAATTTACACTTTTTTTTAGCATAAAATCGTTCAAAATTGTTTTGCATCGTTACGTGCGGCAGCTAATATACAGTTTAAATAGTTTGAATACGAAGTCGGTTAAATTTTACTAGTTTATTGATATACAAATACATTATAAACAATATATGTAAATATGAATTTTATATTTTGATATAGCCATTTTTGAAAGTGGCCGGGGTTCCAACAAATGGAAGCCATATAAAAAGAGAGAGGGTACGCATACAAAAGCATTCAATTTGCAATTAAAAAGGAGACTCCATCCCTATGCACACCCCACTGATCCCCACCTCTTTGATGTACCACTGACTTATTCGCGACATTTCTAAATTATTTGAATTCGCTTACTAGTAAATATTTTGATTTTCATAACTTTAATATTCAAACGCCATTGGCGGATCCAGAGGGGGGGTTCCGGGGGTGCGCACCCCCTTTATTTTGGCCGATCAATGCATTTGAATCGGGACATATGTTTTGCACCCCCCCCCCCTTTTGCCCTGGGCTAGCACCCCCCCTTTCGAAAATTCCTGCATCCGCCACTGAACGCTATACCGGTAACAGCAGGGATAACCAACTGATTAAAACACTTTGTGTGGGTAACAAATCAATGCTATGAATTTAACGCACTTTTTGATTAAATAAACCATATAAATATTTATGGAGATTTTCTTTTTAATTTGAACTATATCAAACTCTTTAAATCTACCAAATTTCCATTTTTCCGCAGTTTTAATGGAATTAAAAAGCAATGTGTGTAGGATTTAAAAATGATACGAAATTATCAGGATTTCACGGAATACGGATTGCACTTTAGATAACATTATTTTAATAAGTAGTCGTAATGATTTACTAAAAATGGATAAAAGGAGATCAAAAGTACATTTTAATTAATTTTATTAACTAAAAGCGTCGAGGAGAGCTATAACACACAAGTCTTGTTGTAACTGATTTCCATAAATATACTTGTATAATTTTAATTTTGGATGTAATGCGTCTTCTGATTGGGTGACGTTATTTTGTTATCAGTCCATAGACATAATTTAGTCATGTGACCGTGACGTCATCAACAATTTTCTCATGGTTTTCTACGGTTTAAAATTGAATTTAGAATTTAATTATAAGAAATGACTGTAATATCTTTTCTGTCTATTCGAAATAACATAAAACAAAATGTGGTGCACACTATTAAATAACCCGCTACACCAACTTTTTATGTTATTTCTTCAAAGACAGAAAAAATATTACAGTCATTCCTTAAATAATTTTAAACTACTCGAACACTTCTACCGGCTATCATAACGGGATACATGTGTATAGGAATAACTCAATATAGACAGCAAGATTAAAATTTAGTACGTTAGACACGTGTTCCGTCTTAAAATACTTTTCATTGACGATTGAAAAAAAACGTTAAAAAAATCAATATAAAGAAGGTACTAGTATTTAAATTGAAAAGCATTAAGGACCCAAAATAACGAAATGTTTTGCCAAATACAGCTCACTTTATATATTCCATTTGTAGAAAATCCTTATTATTGTCTGCCTTTCATTTCCGATTGACATTTACAAATAAATTGAATTGTTTAAGCGTGTATAGTAGATTGAAGTCTTAGTATGATACTTGTTGCATAGAAAAAAAACCCGGAAGCCGTGTTTTGGATATAACAGGTGTTTCAACAATGTAAAAAAAGTAAGAAATTTGAGCCAGAGGAAAGTTACACCAAAACAATTAAACAACAAGATACCTGAAAAAGCATAGGTCTTACTGTGCTTCCCGAATGGGCAATCGTTTCCCGTCACTCTCGACACAAAAGTTTAAAAGCCAAATGCATATATGAAATATAATTAAGTTCTTAAAATTCTATAACGGTCAAAGATTAAGGCTATAAAAAGTTTGATAAATAACTTTTTTGGACTGAGGCACTACTTTTTCTCTGTGTATTTTACTACAAACAAATGTTGACAAACGTGACTTTTTAGCTAAAATAAACATGCACGTGTAAGTAACAAAAAACTAGATTATCATTTATATATAATCAATGTGATTCAAGTCATAAAGTGGTGTGTTTATCTCTTTATTTCCTCAATAATGAAGAGCATATACATATATTATATAAACTATAAATTTAAATAAATTTATTCTTCCATACAGTGCAAGGTTTTTGTAATGTTTGAAGAGAAATTTTAAATATGGTTTATACATAATAAATATATTACAATGATTGAAATAAAGGCAGTATGTCAAAATATGCAAATGTCGTCTGTCAAGTTTCGAAAGTACAATTGCAGGAGTGAAAACTGGGAATTCCAGAAACTCTTTACAGAATTAGACACGGTGCATTGATTGGTTAATCACGATCTGCAGCATAGGCCTGTATACATGTACATGCGTCAAAGTAATGTTGGACAAATCCGGTTGTACTTTTCTTTAAATCACTTCTGAGAAGCAACATAATAAAAGTTTATAATGACATTCAAACGCCGAGGGAGTCTAACATCTATGTTTTCAAACCATTTTGAAAACGAACATGTTCGACATAACCATGTATGTTTCTGAATAATTTAAAATGTGAAGGATTTTTAAAGTTGATTTCGATGTTTTATTCACAGCAGACAAAAACATGAAATTAGACATTCTTTAGTTTGTCTTATCAGAAAATTGCATTGGCATAAAATTTAACATTGTCACGGGCTTATAACTGTTGGCAGTGTTAAATATATGTCTATATAGATGTTTCCTCGTACCATTAAGGTGGTACCCAACACTTTCACTAAAATTAATTTGGCTCGTTTAATTTTCATAAAATTTTGTCAATGTACTTACTTTGACCCTTGAACAAAAATATAAAAATGTAAAAAAAATTTGAACCAACCGTTTTGTCAGAAAAAATACACTGGTTATATACAATGTAGCAGTTTGACAAACATCAATTTTAATCATTGAGAAGCTTAATATTCCCTTTACAACACAACGTCATTAAAACGTTTACTTGATTTTACAGAGTTATCTCCCTGTAGTGTTAGGTACCACCTTAAACGTCAAAATATTGTCTTTATAGATGTTTACTTTTGACAAACATTTACAGTTTTCCTAGAAACGTTTTTTTCGACGCTATAAATTTTAGAATAATATTGATATTAAATTGAGTGGATCGTGCTTATATTGATTTAAAACCTAGATACTACCCCTTCAGACGACTATAATCTAAAATAGTTATGCTTTTTTACAAATTAAAAAACCAAATTTATTTTATAATAGAGCTAAAATAAATACTTTTGAAAAAGGGTATAAATCAAAAATTTGAATTTCAAATATTTGTTTAAAGATACCTTTATTGGTTAAATTACCACGAATTCAGATTTTTTAAAGAAACGAAAAGGAATAGTTCACACCGAATGAACTAAACAGTTTCGACAAATATATTTGTTTTCGTCATAGTATTTTCAATAAGAAAACAGGCCACACAAATTTGAGATAAGTATCCTATTCTCCATATGTCCACTAGTTCAACAAACAGGCCTTTTATAGCTGACTATGCGGTATAGGATTTGCTCATTGTCAAAGGCCGTACGGTGACCTATAGTTGTTAATTTCTGTGTAATTTCTTTCTCTTGTGGATAGTTGTTTCATTATTAATCACACCACATCTACTTTTTTATAGATCTCTGCAACGGAGATTACAACCAAATGTCATAATTTATGATACTACAAACGCAACAACATAAATAGAGAAATTTTTTATTTGAAATAATTACATTAGATGTAAAAGTTTTTACTATAATACGTTATTCTGATTGGCTAACTACACGTCACGTGTTATTCCTTTCGCAATTGCATTACTCAATAAAACTTTTAATTCATAATAACACGAGGTCCCACAATAAAGTGCACAAGTACATTAAATAAAAAAAATGATAAAATTCATGTTGTCATGGGCCTAGCTAAAACATGTAATTATAAGTATTGAATGCATCTTTTTGTAACTTCATAGGGTTGTAAAAGCGTTGACCGTATGCACATTTTTAGAATGATTCCGCGCTTCATACAAAATGTACTTCGGTCAACGCTTTTACACCCTAATGAAGTTACAAAAAGAAGCATTCAATTCTTAAAGGGTATCAAACATCCTTAATAATAATAACACTTTATTCAGAAGCAATAAAGCTTATAGAATATAAGGGTGCATTTTTTTCTAACACAAGCAATGCAAACGACTAAGCGAGCAAATTTTTTGATCATATGCTTCTAACGTACGTTTGCAAAATTTACATAAACTTTGACAAACTTTGCAATCGCCAAATATGCGTCTTCAAATTGTCGTCGTTCGTCGTTTGTTAGTTAATGCAAACGCTACATTAAACGATATATTTTTTCTACGTTTGTAAGAAATCTGTTTACCAACATCATATGCATGCTTATTTGAAAGTTCAAACAGGGTCAGTAAAGACTTATAAATCGTTGTATTTGTTTCTACTTGCAATGCTCTTCAACTTTGTGCTTGTTTGGTTTCATAAATATTTGGATTTGAGCGTCACTGATGAGTTTTATGTAGACGAAACGCGCGTCTGGCGTACTAAATTATAATCATGGTACCATTGATAACTATTAACACCACTGGGTCGATGTCACTGCTGGTGGACGTTTCGTTCCCGAGGGTATCACCAGCTCAGTAGTCAACACTTCGGTGTTGACATGAATATCAATAATGTGGTCATTTTAATAAATTTCCTGTTTACAAAACTTTGAATTTTTCAAAAAACCAAGGATTTTCTTATCCCAGACTGTAGACTCATTTTTTGCGATTGCATAGTTTGTCAAAATGTATGAAACTTTGCAAACGTATGTTAGAAACAAATGATCAAAACATATGTGCGCGCTTAGTCGTTTGTCTCGTTTGTGTTAGAAAGAAATGCACCCAAATATAAATTAAAGTATTTGAGAAAAAGACCCCGTAGCAGTTCATTTAGTAAATATACATGTAAAGGTTAAATTGAAAGTGATTACTTATTGAACAAATCAATTGCTTTATTACAAGTTTATTCGAAACATCGTAAAGGAAAGACCACATGTCAGTAGCATTATTTGAAGCTCCCGGATGTACTTTTCTGAAATAATTTCTGAGAACCATTTCAATCCTAAAACCTACATACAATATGCTGATTTAATTCAGAACTAATTAAACGTTTGCGTTGATCACATTATAATATTATTTGAATCAACATGTTTATTTCACACCATGCATTTTGTCTTCATTGATGTGTTGTTGAAGTTTCCTTTTAATGGGTTTTATATTACTAAATTATTTGAAAAAAAATAACATTTATTTATTCTTTATCGTTAAACATTACAAAACAATCAATCATCATAACTGGAAAAATTGTAAAATTTATCATAAATGTAATCTATATAATTGACGAATACAAATGGTTGATCTGGGGGGTAGAGGGTGTCTGTGCCATTTTTGATCGCCAACAAAATGAATTCTCATGTTTCTCACAATTCATATGGGTTTTTTTAAGCATAAAATCGTCAAAATTAATTTTTGGTTTATAAACATTTTAATTAGTTTGAAAACGAAGTCGGTTAAATAATACGAGTGTATAAATATTCAATTGCACTATAAACAATGTGTGTAGGAATTAAAGACGATACGAAATTATCAGGATTTCACGAAATAAGGATTGCACTTTAGATAGCATAATTTTTGAGAAAAATGAATAAAAGAAGATCAAAAGAACATTTTAATTAAATTTATTTACTATAGGCGTCGAGGGAGAGCAATAACACACCAGTCTTGTTGTAACTGATCTTCATGAATATACTTGTAACGTAAACTAATCGTACTCTTTTTACCGGCCTTCATAGCGGCATACATGTATAATAGAATTAACTCATTAGATGCAACAGGATTAACATTTACCACGTCAGACACAAGTTCGTTCCGTCTTAAAATACTTTTCAGTGTCGATTGAATAAAAAAACATTAAAAAGGCCATATAAAGAAGGAAATTGAAGAGCATTGAGTATATAAAAAAGAAGATGTGGTATGATTGCCAATGAGACAACTATTCACAAAATACCAAAATGACACAAACATTAACAACTATAGGTCACCGTACGGCCTTCAACAATGAGCAAAGCCCATACCGCATAGTCAGCCCCGATTAGACAATGTAAAACAATTCAAACGAGAAAACTAACGGCCTTATTTAAGTAAAAAAATGAATACCTCTTGTTTTAATCCCGCTATGAGTACGCAAACCATTTGTTATGTTCCCGATACGAGTACGCATACCACTTGTTTTGATCCCGTTATGAGTACGCATACCACTTATTTTGATCCCGTTATGAGTACGCATACCACTTATTTTGATCCCAATATGAGTACGCATACCACTTGTTTTGATCCCGATATGAGTACGCATACCACTTGTTTTGATCCCGATATGAGTACACATACCACTTGTTTTGATCCCGATATGAGTACGCATACCACTTGTTTTGATCCCGATATGAGTACACATACCACTTGTTTTGATCCCGATATGAGTACATATACCACTTATTTTGATCCCGATATGAGTACGCATACCACTTGTTTTGATCCCGATATGAGTACACATACCACTTGTTTTGATCCCGATATGAGTACGCATACCACTTATTTTGATCCCGATATGAGTACATATACCACTTGTTTTGATCCCGATATGAGTACGCATATCACTTGTTTTGATCCCGATATGAGTACATATACCACTTGTTTTGTTCCCGATATGAGTACACATACCACTTGTATTAATCCCGATTTGAGTACATATACCACTTGTTTTGTTCCCGATACGAATACGCATACCACTTGTTTTGATCCCGATATGAGTACACATACCACTTGTTTTGATCCCGATATGAGTACGCATACCACTTGTTTTGATCCCGATATGAGTACACATACCACTTATTTTGATCCCGATATGAGTACGCATACCACTTATTTTGATCCCGATATGAGTACATATACCATTTGTTTTGATCCCGATATGAGTACGCATACCACTTGTTATGTTCCCGATACGAATACGCATACCACTTGTTTTGTTCCCGATATGAGTACACATACCACTTGTATTAATCCCGATTTGAGTACATATACCACTTGTTTTGTTCCCGATACGAATACGCATACCACTTGTTCCATCCCGTTATGAGTATGCATACCTCTTGGTTTTTTTCCCGCTATGAGTACAAATACCTCTTATTTTGATCCACACATTTTAATAACTTATTGTTGTTTTAACATGTAAAGCGCTTAGAGTAATTGTATTTTTATATAATGCGCTATAAAAATGCCTTGTAATAATAATAATAATAATAATAATACCACATGTTGTGATCCCGATATAAGTACGCATACCACTTGTTTTGTTCCCGATATGAGTACGCATGCCATCTGTTTTGTTCCCGATACAATTACGCATACCACTTGTTTTGTCCCCGATACGAGTACGCATACCTCTTTTCTTTTTTTTCGTTATCAGTGTGCATTTGTTTCCGATATACGTGTTTCTAAACTTATGCTTTCTCATTAAAGATAGAAACAAAATCTGTAGTGTCAATAATTTTTTTTTCTAATATTTGTAAACATGTTAAAAAAAACAGAAGCAAAAATAAGCGAGCTCTACCAGGTTCGCCGTAGAAAGTTGTAACCAAAATATCTACAGATTCATACGTAAAGACCAAATATCAAGGGTTTAACTTAATCAAAAATAAACAGCTGCGCCATGAGCGCATGATACGCCCGACGTCTTATGTGGAAGTTATATGCAATAATCATAAATAGTTACTGAGAAAGTTTTAAGCAATAACCATATATAGTTTTTGAGACATGGCGGGAAACCCCCCACCCTGGTTTTTTTTTTTACAAAAAACTAAATATCACTAAAATAAAATTTTGAATCAAAACCAAAAAGTATACAGATCTTTAGATTAATATAACAAAGAAGTCTGTAAAGTTTTAAGCAATAATCATAAATTATTTTTGAGATACGGCTCGACATGTAAAAAAAAACTCCCCTGTTTAACAAAATACTCAATAACTCAAAAATAAAATTTTGAATCTTCACCCAAAAAAATACAGATCTTTAGATCAATATAATAAAGAAGTGTGTAAAGTTTTAAGCAATAATCATAATTTGTTATAGAGATACGGCACAACATGTAAAAAAACCCTTCCCCTTTTTTACAAAATACTCAATAACTCAAAAATGAAATTTTGAATCATTATCAAAAAGTATACAGATATTAAGATTAATATAACAAGACATGTGTAAAGTTTGTAGCAATAATCATAAATCGATTTTGAGATATGGCGCGACATGTAAAAAAAAAACTCCCCCTTTTTTACAAAATACTCAATAACTCAAAAATGAAATTTTGAATCATCACCAAAAAGAATACAGATATTAAGATTAATATAATTAAGAAGTGTTTAAAGTTTTAAGCCATAATCAAGAATCGTTTTTGAGATACAGTGCGACATGTGAAAAAAAAACACACCCCTGTTTTAGTTACAAAGTGCCGTAAATCAAAAAGTATACAGATCATTTGATCATCATAAGAAACAACTATATTAAGTTTCATGAAATTTGGATAAGTCGTTCTCAAGTTACGTTGCGACATGTTTACGCCGGACATACGGACAGACGGACGGACGGACGGACACCGGACATGTGTATACCATAATACGTCCCGTCAAAATTTTGTCGGGCGTATAATAATAAGACAAAGAACAACAATGTCATGAAAAGAAGCAAATTTAAGTCGGAGGAAAAGTTGAACCAAAATAATAAAACAACATGATGCCCGAATGGGTAATCATTTTCCCAACGGGTATGATACACTTTGAAAACAATGCTGCGTTCACACGTAATTCGATTCGAATTATATGAACGTGTGAACGAGACATTTTCATGTCAACAAGTATACCTTTTCTCCAAATAAAATATCGCGTCGTTTTACTGCAACGGTAGCTCATTACTACACTGGAACCAGTGTTGTCCCATTCCAAATTTCAAGAATACAGGCTATTTCGAACAGGATCTGTTTATATGAAAATCCGTAGTTTAACTGAAGGATGATAGGGTTCTAAAGTCTATAAAGATATTTGATCATCGTACTATATGTTCTAATAGGTTTAATGATTTACTGTTTAAATGTCCTTGGACAATGAGGAACAGAATACTGGGTGTAGATGTCCTTCTTATCCGTATGGAATTATTACATTTTTATAATTATCTTTCAAATGTCACTCTAAGGATAATCTATCGTATGAGCAGAACCAATCAGATTCAACAATAGGTTCGACTTCGACTTTAACAATGAATATCTGTCATCTTTTTATCTCATTTGATTGAAAATAAGGATGTCCGTATACCAGTACAATACATGTAATCGATCTCTAGTCTATTGGTATAAGATTTACAGTATATCTTATTGTCAACGTACTCAATTCATTTTTATCAAATACAATCAAAATAAGAAAGGGGTATACATCATGAAATTTCAATAGATATAAGATACGTTATGACAATTCAAACTTAAACAGGCCTGTTGCCCGGATGTTAAGGAAAGGGGTATACATCATGAAATTTTAATAGATATTAGATACTTTATGACAATTCAAACTTAAACAGGTCTGTTGCCCGGATGTTAAGGAAAGGGGTATACATCATGAAATTTCAATAGATATTAGATACTTTATGACAATTCAAACTTAAACAGGTCTGTTGCCCGGATGTTAAGGAAAGGGGTATACATCATGAAATTTCAATAGATATAAGATACGTTATGACAATTCAACTTAAACAGGCCTGTTGCCCGGATGTTAAGGAAAGGGGTATACATCATGAAATTTCAATATATATTAGATACTTTATGACAATTCAAACTTAAACAGGCCTGTTGCCCGGATGTTAAGGAAAGGGGTATACATCATGAAATTTCAACAGATATAAGATACTTTATGACAATTCAAACTTAAACAGGTCTGTTGCCCGGATGTTAAGGAAAGGGGTATACATCATGAAATTTCAATAGATATAAGATACTTTATGACAATTCAAACTTAAACAGGTCTGTTGCCAGGATGTTAAGGAAAGGGGTATACATCATGAAATTTCAACAGATATAAGATACTTTATGACAATTCAAACTTAAACAGGCCTGTTGCCAGGATGTTAAGGAAAGGGGTATACATCATGAAATTTCAACAGATATAAGATACTTTATGACAATTAAAACTTAAACAGGTCTGTTGCCCGGATGTTAAGGAAAGGGGTATACATCATGAAATTTCAATAGATATAAGATACTTTATGACAATTCAAACTTAAACAGGCCTGTTGCCAGGATGTTAAGGAAAGGGGTATACATTATGAAATTTCAACAGATATAAGATACTTTATGACAATTCAAACTTAAACAGGTCTGTTGCCCGGATGTTAAGGAAAGGGGTATACATCATGAAATTTCAATAGATATAAGATACTTTATGACAATTCAAACTTAAACAGGTCTGTTGCCCGGATGTTAAGGAAAGGGGTATACATCATGAAATTTCAACAGATATAAGATACTTTATGACAATTCAAACTTAAACAGGTCTGTTGCCCGGATGTTAAGGAAAGGGGTATACATCATGAAATTTCAACAGATATAAGATACTTTATGACAATTCAAACTTAAACAGGTCTGTTGCCCGGATGTTAAGGAAAGGGGTATACATCATGAAATTTCAATAGATATAAGATACTTTATGACAATTCAAACTTAAACAGGTCTGTTGCCCGGATGTTAAGGAAAGGGGTATACATCATGAAATTTCAATAGATATTAGATACTTTATGACAATTCAAAATTAAACAGTTCTGTTGCCAGGATGTTAAGGAAAGTGGTATACATCATGAAATTTCAATAGATATTAGATACTTTATGACAATTCAAAATTAAACAGTTCTGTTGCCAGGATGTTAAGGAGGGGGGGGGGGGGTATATTGCGTCCGTGATGCTCTAACTTTAATAGTAAAAAAACCCAACATATTTCAATAACTTCCAGTGATGGTGGTCGACTGTCAACCCCCCCCCCCCCCACCGAAACTCACTTAATTGCTTCGGGTAACTAACTGCATCTCGATCAGTTACTTCAAACATATTTGAAACACATCATGCTAAGATTTAGAAACCTGCACCGTCAGAGAATTTTTAAATTCCATACATACATTTTTAATGATGTGAAACGATTGTTTTTGGTATGTTATTATCGTTCAGATTAATTAGTTTTGAAACCATATCATATGTTGAAAAGAAAACCGGTTATAAAGAAAATTGAGTTGAGAGAGATAGACAACACAAAAAGAAAATGAAAGAAAAGAACAACTGCACAGAAAACTAAAGATTTTTCAACATAAACCCTCATAAACCTGGCCTTGAAGGCATTAAACTTTCGAGTCCGTTTTTTTCTATTCATACTCCAAAATTAACCAATCAAAATGCCGGATTTCATGTTTCGGGCATGTTTATTGTGCTCCGAGCACTGAGCAAAGTTTTATGACTTCAACCCCTGGGGTTGTGAACTTCAACTCCAGTTGCTTTAGGGAAGTTAGACACATTGCTTAACCAATTACCCCCTCACAATGGTGACTTGGGAATGGAAATATGGAATGTGTCTAAGCAACAACAACCCGACCTAAGAGCAGACAACAGCCGAAGGCCACCAATGGGTCTTTAATGTAGCGAGAACATCCCACACCCACACGGAGGCGTCCTTCAGCTGGCCCCTAAACAAATATATATTCTAGTTCAGTGATAATGGACATAATACTAAACTCCGAATTATACACAAGAAACTAAAATCAAAAATGATACCAGACTTACAAAGAGTATCGTGTCTTGGGACAGGCGCAAAATTGCGGCGCAGTTAAACATGTTTCTTGAGATCTCATCCCTCCCCCTTTACATCTAGCCAATGTAGAAAAACAATAAGCACAGTAAAACTCAATTTAAGAGAAGTCGAAGTCCGATGTCAGAATATAAAACAAAAGAAAATAAACAAAGTGACTGGCGAATGGAAATATGGTCAAAAGCCGACACAATACAACAATCCACAGATGGTATTATTACAATTAGTGAAGAAATTATATTTGTAAATTTAGTGCTCGACCCGACAAGCCCTTTCTTTGAGTACTTTTCAGTCTTTCCAACTAACTTTCTTTTATAAAAGCTTTTATTTTTGTTTAGATTATATTTGTTTACAAATTTTAACACATGGGTAGAGTACAGCCACCCTAAATGTTTATTTTAATGTAAATCCATTATCACAAATAATCTTAGGAAACGAATCGTTCATATCAATCCTACAAAAGGCGCTATATCCAGGATAATATTCCTTTTCAGAAGAACTTGATAATTTTAATATACTGTCTTACTTCTTAAATGATTTATTGTCGAATGTACTTTATTTATTCGGAAATTCAAAGGTGTTTGTTTATATTGAGCATTGTATGACCTTTTCGCACTAAATCCACCAGATAAAAATGTCTGTGTTTGGTATTCAATGATGTTTTTTTCAAAAGAACCAATCAAATTTGAGTACAATTGAGACATACATGATCTGGAGTATTTTGTAATGTTCCTAATAAATAAAATATGATTAAGTATTTTGTACTCAACATGGTTCGTTTCGTTCCACATTTCGAATTAACAAAACTATGATCTAAGAACTCAATCGGCATACCTCGTGTGACTACGGTTCTCTCCGTGGAGATTGAGGCATTCAATCGCCAGAGTTGCATGAGACGAATGCTAAGAACTATGATCAAAATGATATTTTGGATATATGTCTATAAAACAACAACACATCGACTTAAAACATCAAAAGAACTTAGACTTTTGCATGTAGCTATCAACAATATAAACAAGGAGAAAACAGCATTTACAGAATCACGAAAGACGGTGGTGACAATTTTCTCCAATGTCATACAGATGAGTGACAACTTATAAAATTTCTAAAATTTAGCTTGATACATTGATTGTTACGTGTTAAGTGCCACACCAGCACGCTTTGTTATCTATAGAGAGAACCACCAATCTTCGGTAAGAAACCTGGCATTCATCGTCCATTAAGATAGGAGTCAAAGTCAGCTGCCAAGAGCTAGGTTCTAACTAACAACGTCAGTGTTGACCGTCAAATGATAATAGACAACTTTCGAGTTCGATGCATTTCCGTCAAAAACTCAGTGAACGTCATTTGTGCGTTTAGGGGCGTCGTCACTTCCATTTCAATGTTGAGCGAGTGGTTGGAAAACTATAATTCTATATTGTACGAATTATTTGGCAAATTGAATTCTCAAAATTGACAATCAGCACTGCTGTCATTAGGGAATTGTCATTAAGTACCTACAGAACAACAATTATGTCTAGTTTATCCTGCACAATGGCGATAACTTAGACGCTTGATGAACGTTGAGAGCACAGGGATACAGGCGACCCCTTCTATCTTGTAAATGACGTCATAAAGGCGCGTATAATTGACGAAATTTTTCCGGTGACGGATGAACTCGAAAGTGGTCTATTTAGACCACGCTGCAATCGAGGTGCCAAAATTGTGTATAAAGTTTTATTAAAGGTTAAATGATAAAAGGATATTAGGAAGGAGGGAAGGAGGGAGTCTTTAGGAAAAGTCAAAATAAATTTTAAGTTTGATGTCTGCATTCTATGTAATTTTATTTTTGACGCGTATAAAATCGTAGGAGGTCATCAGAAACAAATTTACAGTTCTAAGAATTAATGAAAAGAAAACGCTTTGATAAATAGTATTTAAATTCGATTTGCCAACACATTTTAATGTTTGATTTGAATTTATTCTTTTATCATATATATATATTATGGCATTGAAACCATTTAAAACAAGGCCGAACTAACATTGATTATTAAATATAAACAAGTCGTTTCTGGTTTCTACCTTCACATGACAAACAATCTAACTTGGTTTTACGTGACAATTTGGTGAACCTAAATTTAGAAGGTATTTCGTGGAAAACATTTATAGAAATTGTTAATTGGTGATCGCGATTTGATGCAAAGTGCTAATCTGCCAACAAAAAAACACGGTCAAAAGAATTTAGAAAATAAAAACATAACTGAAAACAAAGATTAATGATAAAAATGGGAAATCATAACTAAAAAAAAGAACTCTTGGGCAAATTCAGAAAAGGGAAACTTCAGAAAAATTGACAAAATCAAGCTCTTCAATCAAGCGATAAACAACTGTCATATTCCTTACTTGATATATGCATTTTTCGAAGAAAAAATATACCTTTTCAAAGTTTAGCAACGCTTTTATCTCAAACCTCTTGCAAAACCATATATACAAGATAAGATACATATCTTATTCGCGGCTAAAACGATAATAATCATGTACATGTATGCACTTGTTTAAAAGAGTCGAAAGATGCCAAAGGGATATTTAAATACATCAGTCGAAGACAAACAGATAAAACCATGAGTCGACAAAACAAGGCAAAAGACGAACAACAATCCAACAACACAATACAATAATCTAAAGATAGATCAACAGGAACCCTTCCTAAACCCGGTGGCGTGTTTAGGCTTTCTGGAAGGGTTAAGATATCAGTTTTAACATGAGTCACCCATCGTTTAGTCCTTTTATATACGTTGAGAATTTTTTATAAGACAACTAAAGAAAATGTTCTATTTCCGAATACAATTTAGCATTGATACTGAAAAAATAATGGTTCTGCTTATTAATAAACTCTATCATCTTCACAAATTGAAAGGACCGATATACAAATAAAGAGACGTGATGTGATCCCTAATTGTTAAAAAGAAATCACAAGAAACCATACGATAAAATGAAAAAAGGTTCTTTTACGAACAGTCTTTGATGGTAATCTTAAACATTGATTGATTGATTGATTGATTGATTGATTGATTTTGAACTGATTATTTTTATTTTTGATTAATCCTGAAAAAAACTAAACTATTGATCGTACTTTTTAGGACTCTTGCACAGATCATTCACATGTCTATATCGTGGCTGACCTTTAATCTCTTAATTAAACACTATATATAACCATTGTTAAGTATCGAATTTAAACCACTTGCTTTTGTGTCAGATTAAATAACAAAAAGATATTTCAAACGATTTATGACAATATACCTCCCCTAATGAAATTTTCAGTTTCGCTGTTCGATCTTTGAGTAGATTAGTTGATTCATCTAGGATAATCTGAAAACTGCCGACTTATTGAAATATGTTTTATCTGTGCATATGTTGAATAAAGGTAAGACTTTTACTTTATCAATCTGCAACAAAATGAATAACGGAAAGATTTTAATTTGCTATTTTAATTAAATCGAATACAAAACTACTGACGCATGGTGTTGTGCTTCCAGCATTTGTTTTATTTCAATTTGCAATCAGATAAATTGGATTTAATGAAAACGTACATGATAAATGCTGCATACAGTGGTTGTATTTTTTTATAATCATGGGTAGTAATTCAATGAATCTTTTCAACATTAGGATTAAACGACCCTATTAGTTAATCAAAAATGAGATGTATATGGTAACATTACTATTATGCTATTTCGAACTTTCGAGATACAGTAACTGTCATAGATATGTAATTTTTAGGTAAGGCTTGCCGCCAAACTGACTTTTTTTAATTTTTGGAAGAACATTTTTGTAAATCTGTGTCTTTCTAGGGAAATTAAAACTAAATAGTTAAGTTTCGAGATAGAATTAATTCGAATAATGAAAGAGCCTCCTTGCGATCAGTATCCTTAAGAGGGTGTAGTGATCGGGATTGTGCGGAAAGATCCGATCTCATTTTCCAAACACCAGTCACATGATAACTTCTTGTGTTTGGACCAACACGATGCTGACCGCCTAATCTTTTAGAATATCATAACTAACAGTAATATTTTACAATGATAAAAAAAGTCAAAAACCGTGATAGAATATTAATATCAAATTTAAAAGTAGAATCTTTTAAAATCATTCCATTCGCTGTTTGCAAAACTAGGCAGATGCATAACTAAATGTCACGTGTGACAACTTTTTCTACCTCCACATTGAAGCACCAAATTTTTCTACCTCCACATTGAAACACCAACTGTTTTCAAAATCTCTTACAAACATTGTTAGACCTTATCAATTCGCGGTTTGTCTGGTGACCTTCTGACATGACATTATTTATTAACATATTTGTTACGTTTGGATGGCGTGATTATCGACAAATTATTGGCATTCCAATGGAAACTAACTGCGCTCCTCTTGTTTCTTATTCATATGAAGCTGAATACTGAAACTTCTTATTTTGTCTGCACACACAAAAAAATAGCTCTAAATTATTACAATGTGTAGAAACATTAACAAAGAAATCAGTTTTGCTTTTTGAAATTCGCAACCAATAAGGAAAAACTTAAAACCAAAAATGTTACATAAGCTTAAGGTCAATTATATCTGTAATAGTTATCCCACGATTCGGCCATCGGGGTGATCTTACATTGACACACCGCGTCCTCGTGGGTTAACTATTACTGAACCTGTTCAGATTTTATTATTAATCTCAGATTTTATTATTAATCTCAGATTTTATTATTAATCTCAGATTTTATTATTAATCTCAGATTTTATTATTAATCTCAGATTTTATTATTAATCTCAGATGAAGTCAAGTAGTTTAACAAACCCATATATACATTGTAACGTATCTTCTGAGTGAAAGTTCTTGATATAAAATTGAGAACGGAAATGGGAAATGTGCCAAAGAAACAACAACCCGACCATAAAGCAGACAACAGCAGAAGGTCGCCAACAGGTCTTCAATGCAACGAGAAATTCCCGCACCCGGATACTAGTATATATACTAGTTCAGTGATAATGAACGCCATTCTAAACTCCAAATTGTACACAAGAAAACTAAAAGTTAAAATAATACAAGACTAACAAAGGCCAGATATCGGAGCTCCTTACTTAGGACAGGCGCAAAAATGCGGCGGGGTTAAACATGTTTGTGAGATCTCAACCCTCCCTCTATACCTCTATCCAATTGATATATATATATTCCAAATGCAAAATATGTGTTATAGACTGAATACTTTATGAAATTGAAAATGGAAATGGGGAATGTGTCAAAGAGACAACATCTCGAAGGTCACCAATAGGTTTCCAATGGAGCGAGAAATTCCCGCACCCGGAGGAGTCCTACATTGTTTAAGCAAGATTTTTATTATTGACCGTCAATATATCGATTGTATGTATAAATAGAAACATGCCGAATTAACTAACCTTTGAATAATGGGATCGTTATATAAATGAAATAGAAGAATGCAAAACCGCATGTAATATAAACAATAACACCCGAATGTTATGTGAATTTACCAAAACGGGGGGGGGGGGGGGGGGGGGCGGGGGGGGGGGGGGGACAATAAGCACACAGTATACATACTTGAAAGCCACTTCTTTCTCCATTATAGTAAAATAAGACAAATAAGAATAATAAAAACAAATATTAAGATTAAAAAATCAAGATAAAACTGGGAACACTATATTTACATGATTTAAATTATCTTCCTGGATAAAGTGAGGGGAAAACTCACCAAATATAACTTTTAATTTTAGTTCCTTATGTATTTTTCGGAGTTTAGTCAATGACGTCCATTATCACTGAACTAGAATGTATTTCTGTTTAGGGCCATCTGAAGTACGCCACCGAAAGTGGGAGTTTCTCGCTGCATTGGTTGGCTTTTGACTGTTTTCTTTTCTTTGGTCGGGTTGTTGTCTCTTTGACCTTTCCCCATTTCAATTTTCAATTTTATTTAATATAAATATGAAATACAGGTTAACCCTCTAATTATACTACATTTAAAAAAAATATTACAAAATACTGAAATATATTTTTTATATGATGAGGCAATTTTGCGCAATACCAGAAAGGGTATTCGCCATTAAACTCTATTTAATTATTATTATTTATTATTATTGGACAAACCATGGTAAAAACACGTGGGAAACACGCTTTTAAAGAATCGTCAAATTATTTCTATCCATTATGTAAGCAATACATATATTTGACAACAAATCTTTAATCTCACAGCCATTTTATTCTATTGTTAATCCTTTAAGTGATTTTAAAGTATCTACTAGTATTCGATAATATATATCGTTTATATAACCGCTGGTACTAGCTAGGTGGACGGTCGTAACAAAAAATTACGGACTGTTAACTAAAGATGGGAGACAACTCTTCGGTAAGTTTGTGTTTACCGATTCTCGTGAAGTGTAAAGTTCACAGTCGTTTGTGGAGTGGAACCCCTTTTTTTATTTTAGAGTTTTCATATCTTATTATTTATTTTTTTCATATTTCAACTTACATTAACTTAGTTTTACTAATCTAAGGTGTTCAAAATCCGCGGCTTTTCAATGCGATTTAATCATATTACTTCAACGTAGAAAAATAGTGAAAAATAGGACAAACAAATTACAGATTATAGAATAATGAGGCGCTAGAATATAAAGAAGAGAGAATAATGGCCAAAATCATATGAAGAAGACAGAACTATGGTCAAATCATGTAAAGAAGTGAGAAAAATGGCCAAAGCATATAACGAATTGAGAATAATGGTCAAAACATATAACGAATTAAGAATAATGGTCAAATCATATAGCGAATTAAGAATAATGGTCAAATCATATAGCGAATTGAGAATAATGGTCAAATCATATAACGAATTAAGAATAATGGTCAAATCATATAGCGAATTAAGAATAATGGTCAAATCATATAGCGAATTGAGAATAATGGTCAAATCATATAACGAATTGAGAATAATGGTCAAATCATATAGCGAATTAAGAATAATGGTCAAATCATATAGCGAATTAAGAATAATGGTCAAATCATATAGCGAATTAAGAATAATGGTCAAATCATATAGCGAATTAAGAATAATGGTAAAATCATATAGCGAATTGAGAATAATGGTCAAATCATATAACGAATTGAGAATAATGGTCAAATCATATAGCGAATTGAGAATAATGGTCAAATCATATAACGAATTGAGAATAATGGTCAAATCATATAGCGAATTAAGAATAATGGTCAAAGCGAATTAAGAATAATGGTCAAATCATATAACGAATTAAGAATAATGGTCAAATCATATAGCGAATTGAGAATAATGATCAAATCATATAACGAATTGAGAATAATGGTCAAATCATATAACGAATTGAGAATAATGGTCAAATCATATAGCGAATTAAGAATAATGGTCAAATCATATAGCGAATTAAGAATAATGGTCAAATCATATAACGAATTGAGAATAATGGTCAAATCATATAGCGAATTAAGAATAATGGTCAAATCATATAGCGAATTAAGAATAATGGTCAAATCATATAGCGAATTGAGAATAATGGTCAAATCATATAACGAATTGAGAATAATGGTCAAATCATATAACGAATTGAGAATAATGGTCAAATCATATAACGAATTAAGAATTATGGTCAAATCATATAGCGAACTAAGAATAATGGTCAAATCATATAACGAATTGAGAATAATGGTCAAATCATATAACGAATTGAGAATAATGGTCAAATCATATAACGAATTGAGAATAATGGTCAAATCATATAGCGAATTAAGAATAATGGTCAAATCATATAGCAAATTGAGAATAATGGTCAAATCATATAGCGAATTGAGAATAATGGTCAAATCATATAACGAATTGAGAATAATGGTCAAATCATATAACGAATTAAGAATAATGGTCAAATCATATAACGAATTAAGAATAATGGTCAAATCATATAGCGAATTAAGAATAATGGTCAAATCATATAGCGAATTGAGAATAATGGTCAAATCATATAGCGAATTGAGAATAATGGTCAAATCATATAGCGAATTGAGAATAATGGTCAAATCATATAACGAATTGAGAATAATGGTCAAATCATATAACGAATTGAGAATAATGGTCAAATCATATAGCGAATTGAGAATAATGGTCAAATCATATATAGAATAGAGAATGAAAACCTTAAAATTGAAGAGACCCGACCAAATATGATAGACACTCATCTATTTACTCCTATTATCTGACACACAAACTTTCTTATAGGCACTATATGTACAGTCTATATATAAAACATATACTACAAAATTTTCGCGTATCAGCTATGTATCTGCGCATAAAAATCGTTATGTTTGCACGCGTTAATGACATTTAAGTTTGTTATTACAAATGTAATATATAAGTGAATCAATTTTTTTTTTCTCATAACATTATTCTACAAATCTGTGTATCAACGCTTTTAATTTTTTTACTTCAACCGAACCTAGTGCAAACAAATTTTAATACTTTTTAATGGAAAGGGTCAAAGTTCAAGGTCCAATTGTTTTTCATTCATAAACTTACTTTTATCAAACTATGTATGAAAATAACTCAAATTTATTCACGTTTTAATGTATATGGTCCGTTATAGCCCTGCAGATCATGTTTCGACGAAGCACTGCCATAAACCGGAAACAAGCTACATAAACTATCCCAAATATAGACTATAATAGCTTATATATAGTAAATGTATGCAGTTTTTATCGTCATCAATAACCGTATCAATAGATGTTATCAACATCTGAAGTTAAAACGAGGTTAAAATCACTCTCCAGTCAAGTGGCTCAAGCTTATTTAGTTATCAAGACGCTGATTGGCTAACGGAACTTTTATTTCTGTAATAAATTCACATCGTTACACGTTCAGGAAGTCAATATAAAAGGGATATATAAAGTTGTAATTTAAACAGTCGTTTTCTATCACCACAAACTATCTTATTATAAAGTGAAAGGTGTTTAAATAATATCTATTATAGTGTGCTGCATTTAGATTTAAGTAATGGATAGCTTTTACTTAGATTGATATAGGATTTTGACAGCATTGGATATTTTATATACCTTTACTGGTAAGAATAATAGTCTTAATACTTTGTTTTGGGGGGAGGGGAGGGGAAGAGAGTCTATAGATTGCAAAAGGGGCATTTTTTTATTTTACAACATTGGGTTATTTTTTATACCTTAATTGACAAGAATAATTGTATCAGTACTTTTTGAGGGGTTAATACTGAGTTTTAAGATTGCAAAAATTGTCTTTTTTGTATTTTAAAGCATTGGATATTCTTTTACTTACACATGTAAGAATAATTGTATAATTACTCTTTGGGGGTTCTGAGTTTATAGATTGCAAAAACTGACAGTTTTGTAATTGACAGCATTGCATATTTTAAATAGCTGAATTGGTAAGATGTATTGTATGCGTAATGTTTGGGAGTTCACAGTTGATAGATTGCAAAATTGTGCAGATTTGAATTTTGTTCAAACCTACCTGATTGTCTGTTGTTATGGGTTTTTGTATATATAACCGGACGAAAAGTGACGTCAGGAACTTTTACTATAATTTGCAAAGTGCTTTTCAGGAACTCTCGTTTTGAATTGAATATTTATATGAACATAAACTGTTGCTTGGGCAGTCTTCCCCTAGCTTTCGAACTGTAAACTTGTGTGAATAAATTTGTATATATTTTTATACGGTCTTGCGTTTAAAGCAGCCATAGTGTCGATTATAGACCTACAGACTTTAATGTAACCCGTGCCGAACTTCACGGACTCATGCCGCAAGTTCACGGGGTCATATATACACAACTATAGCGAAAGTATAAATCATCCAGTGTCGATAAAGGTTTGGGGAAAAAGATTCAATCCACTTGTAATTTTCATGGTATTTAATTGTTTGTAGATTATGACTAGGTCCAGATAAATTACAAGATTTGTTTTATTTTTACTAGATATCAAATCAAATTACAAATGTAGCTTCGGGTTTTTCTTACCGTTAATGAAAATATTTTTGTTTTACGTACTATTTATATTAAATGAACTCTTGTAAATAAAAAGACCAATGTTATTCTGTTTATTTAGCCCCTATGTTATTATCCTTTTCCCGCCAACATTTCATTGGTTGCTCCCCTTGTACATCATTCTTAGCATTTGATCTCGACCGAGGCTTTTGGCAAATGGTAAACGACTCTTTCTAAATATTCCAGAAGTTCAGTTTAGATGTCCAGAACATTTGAGCACTTTTAATTTCCTTTGTTTTCAATGTGTAAGTTTGTGTGCTATTTCAGCGAATATACGGAAATAGAACTATTATAATATAGATAACCGAAAAACAATACACAATTACTAATCGAATTGTAAGATGTGTTTTTTTAACCTTTTTCATCATCATATCGTTTTGGACAATAATGGTATCTGTTCTTTTTAATGCTTAACAAGAGTATGTAACCATGTTTGTTTTAAGATTTTTTATTAAGATAGTACTTACAAATTCATTCTTTAAATCCCCACTTTGATAAATATTACTTTTCATTTAATCCTATAATGCACGAGGAAGGGTCTGGAAAATGGGGATTTTTATTTCTTTATCTTTAAAATATTAGACCATTATCTTTCTTTTTTCTTGATTTATTTTAACCATTGCAGTTGTAGTAACCCCTTATTCTGCATTCATTATTTGTGTTGCCTACATTTGTTAATTTTTATAGGACTTTTCTACACATTTTTGGCCTATAATTCTGTATTCTCCATGCATTCAGACCCTTATGAAGGTCGGACTTTATCAGATATTGTCAAAAGCGAAAATAATATTTAAAATACATGGAGCTTTATGCTTTAACCACAACTTTCTTTTGAACACGCACATTGTGTAACATTTATGGCTTTGTTTTATATTTGATAATAAAATTGAGAATGGAAATGGGGAATGTGTCAAAGAGACAACAACCCGACCAAAATAAAAAACAACAGCAGAAGGTCACCAACAGGTCTTCAATGTAGCGAGAAATTCCCGCACCCGGAGGCGTCCTTCAGCTGGCCCCTAAACAAATATATACTAGTTCAGTGATAATGAACGCCATACTAATTTCCAAATTGTACACAAGAAACTAATATAAAAATAATACAAGACTAACAAAGGCCAGAGGCTCCTGACTTGGGACAGGCGCAAAAATGCGGCGGGGTTAAACATGTTTGTGAGATCTCAACCCTCCCCCTATACCTCTAACCAATGTAGAAAAATAAACGCATAACAATACGCAATATGTGGTACAGTTACTGTGTACAATTTATAGTAGATGCATTTATAAATAACTGTCTATTTATAGCTTGTTGCGTGCAAACTAAAACTTTAATCTTGAATTTTTAAAAAAGTCAGATTTTATAGATATGATTTAAAGTACATTTTAGCTTAGGGTTGCATGAGAAGTTCACAGTCTCGTAATATATGATGGTAGACAATTCACAGAACTCAGCTGTGAACCATCTTACGCCTGTGTATTGCATTTTGTTCGATAGTACCAATTTATGAAGATAAAATAAGGTTTTGTGGTATTGTTTCCCATGATTTCTGATTTTATGAGTGTTAAGGCCACTTTTAAGGGCTGCTTTTGCGACCAGTTTTTTGTTTATTGATGGAACAAGCCCGAGTGCCCGAAAAAAAAACAACCGACCTTCGATAGGAAAATTCACAATCCAAGTCAATTACAATGTAGGATGAGAGTCGAGTGCACCCAAAAGTGCGGGACTCAAACTCACAACCTCAGTGTTGTCTGGTTAGTATTTACAGTAGTAACTACTAAGACAACTCGGCTTACGAGACCCTTTGTTTCCACTGAGACAACTTTCAATTAGAGACCAAGTAATATGTGTAAGGAACCATATGTTACTGTATAGCCTTCGATGATGATGAAACATTGGCATTACAATTCTTTATAGCTTTCTGAAATTTACATTCTGCATTTCAACATTATTTCAAGTAAATGGTTGTGCCTTAGAAAAACCGTTTTGCTTTAAAATTGATTGTTTAAAAAAATATTAAAATGTGCACCAGATTTCTGCCTCGAACATTAATGTTCTTTAGCGCTCTCTTATTTCTATTGTTATTTTTTATAAAAAATGGACCAAGTAACTGCAGAACTATCGAACTTGTCTGGAATTTTGTCCTTTTTGTCTCCGGCCAGACTTTTAATTTCTGCGTCTGTAACTTTCAATGATAAATGTCGTAGTGTTCTGTTACAAGGATAAAAAATTGTATACCATAAACTATGAATTATTAATAAACTTCTCTAAAAAATCAATCAAAATTGTATTAATTTCCAATCAAGTCAGCATTTTTTTTAATTATCGTAAATTGTATAAGGTATATTCATCATTTGTTCGATATGTAGACATTATTGAGCCTGTATGTCAGTGGTTGTCCTTGAATCATATCTTGTCATACATTGTTTTGTTATAAATTATGCATTTTTTTCTCAAGTAAATTAATTCATACTTTTCTTGTCTGGCACTTTTGTTGCCGCGACTATCCGGTAACGGTTTTTTTCTCATTGGGCACTGTTGTTGCCGCGACTATACGGTATCGTTTTTTTTAACATTGTTGAAGGCCTTATGATTGCCTCCTTTCTTCCACCTATATCCCAGCTCCCCATTTTACTCTTTTATCTTATTTCCAAAAGCGTGTCATTCTCCTTATGTTGAGGCAATGAGAATATTGTATGTTTATCATATACATAAATTTATGTTTATAAATTATCTTACTTTTCTTTTATATACATACCCTGAACAAGTGCTATATAAGTATCGTCTTTGAAGGGTTATTTTTGGAATTTCTTTTCATAATATATATCCTATAACGGCTTAATGATATTCGTACATTTCAATTTGTCCTTTAAAACTTACTACAGCGAGAGATATTTATGTGACTATATTGATACTTATATGACAAAGTGTAAATATAACTCGTTTGGAGGGTTTATAAAAATCGCGTTACTATTTTTTAAAGTGTCACATTTTTCCACTTAAAAGTCGTAAATTTTCTTTTAGGGTCATAGATTGCTTCTTACTTGGAAATCAGTTCTTACACTTAAGACAAGATTTGATCGTTCTCGGAAATTGGAGGTGTACACGAGTACAATCTGGTTTAAATGTTAATAACATTTAAAAAAAATACAGCATACATAAACGATGTTACCAAATTTGTAACTGGAACTAAGATTTCAAAACTTGAAGATATTTGATGAGATATTTGAATTTCAAATATGTATGCTGACAATTAAAAAAAGAAGATATGTTATGATTGCCAATGAGACAACTATCCACAAGAGACCAAAATGACACAGACATTAACAACTATAGGTCACCGTACGGTCTTCAACAATGAGCAAAGCTCATACCGCATAGTCAGCTATAAAAGGCCCCGATAAGACAATGTAAAACAATTCAAACGAGAAAACTAACGGCCTTATTTATGTAAAAAAAACTCAACGAAAAACAAATATGTAACACATAGACAAACGACAACTACTGAATTACAGGCTCCTGACTCGGGACAGGCACTTACATAAATAATGTGGCGGGGTTAAACATGTTAGCGGGATCCCAACCCTTCCCTAACCTGGGACAGTGGTATAACAGTACAACATAAGAACGAACTATAAACACTAACGTCCTTGAGAAATCCCGTAATTGTCGTTGGTCTTGGGTTGCTGCCACGGTCGCATTGACGTTTATGTACCCATAGACTGTTTAGTGTATGTACCCTGTTCGATCTGTCGACATGCATTCCACTCTATTAGTAATATTTGCATTTAATTAATAACTTAATAAATGACCATACATGCACCCTGTAATAACATTCAACAAAATGTCTAAAAATAAATACGTATCTAGAATAGGAATCAAACAATTCAATATACATTTCTAATATGCTATAATGGAAATACTTATACCTATTACTCACGCCATGATAAATGGTCTTAAGATAGACCTGCACTTGCACGTGGCCTAATTTAGTTCAACATACTCGATTAACCCTGTGGTTTTATCTTGAAACCTGTCGAAATATACAAATTTGTCAATACTAGATTAAATATTAGTTAAACCCCGATATATATACACGTTCACCTGAGATCGATATGGGTTTTCTTTGATATAGAATTCAGTGTTTAAGTAATGCAATTTTCAATGTTAACTTTGTCTGGGTGATTGGATAATTTCCCAGTATGTATAGAGGACCCTGCTGGGTCTTTCGTATTATTAGCGCCAACATAAAATATAAGATTTTTTACGAAAAAAAGCAATGTCATAGAAAATTTCACAGTAGATAAAATTGCATGGTATTTTATTGCTGTGTTATCTGAAATTAAGGGCATATTTCAAATCACTATTCTAGGGAAAGGAAAACGTCCAAAGCTAGATAAACTTCAAACTCAATACATATGATCGATTGATTTTTGGTGCTTAACGCCACTCCCAATAGACTTGGCTGTATTATTGAGGTCAGGTTTTGATGCAAGATGAAACCGGAGTACTCCAAAGAGAACAAATGACCTTCGGTAGGAAAATTGGCATTCCTGGTTAATTATGATAGAAGTTGACACTAACTAGCTTTATAAGTCTGGAGATAATAATCCCTATTTTTATTCAACAACAAATTGCACTTTCTGCTGTTAACAGTGTACTTCACTAGTCCAACATTCAAGTGAAGAAACCCTGTTTGCTGATACCAGAAATCCAGGGTTGGATATGATAATCCTATTACAAAGCAATTAGTATATATTATAATTAATATAGTCAAAATGACTGCTTGGATATCTGTTACTTTAATGAACTACTAAGCGAATTCTGTCACCAAGACCCCTTTATATAAATACGAATTACCAGAATAAAATCCCGGATTTGAGCATTTTTTTGAGCATTTAAACGTACAGAATAGGTAGTTATCTCCCTTTTTGAGCCTCGCACTCGACGAGAACAAATTCATTATTTACACATGCATATAGGGTGTTGATATAATGTGGCAGGTTTACTTATCGTTAATCAAATACACATTTATACTTTTTATCCTTCTGTTTTTTTAAACTTTCACTTAAAGGACAACTTTACTTAGGGTCAGATGCCTAGTTTTCGTTCTTGATATATTTATTTAGATTTTCAAATTCTAAAAGCATTTGATTTATGTGGATATATAATTTGTGATATATGTTTAATATAACTTGGAAGTAAAATACATTTAACATTAAGGTAATTTAAAAGTTTAGTTTTTATTCCTTATATTTTTTAAGCCTGATTTTGAAAAATCTAAAAGCACATATTTTGCGTGAATATATCATTTGTGTTGTGATATTTAATGTAAATTGGAGGTAAAATACAAAAGTATAAAATTTAAGGGTATGTATTTTACTGCTCGATTTATCTGCCTTTGATTGAGATTTAAAAAATCTTCGAGGAAGATAAAAAAATTTAAGAAGATTCTAAGACGTTTTATAAATGTTAATGTATAATGGCCTGTGACTTTCTATATAATAAATTAGCCTTAGGAACATTTGTATCCGAAATTAAGAATAGCAAAAGAAAAACACTGTTTTTGAAAACTACAAATCTGGTGACTTAATGAGAAGGTCAAAGCGATCTTAAACACGACTCATTTGTAATTGTAATAAAAACTTTTAACAGGCTATTATGAAAAATGTAGCGGGGTTTGTTGGCTACGGCGTCGAGATCATTGCTTCTTCATCTTATACCTTAATTGATTAAGATGTATATTTTCAAAAAAACACTGTGATTTTGATATGAAGAACAGCAATAAGAGCCTTTTAATTGCTTTGGCTTCTGTCAATTTCATATTCAGTTTTGTGTCATGAATTGAATTATCATAACATTTTCTCTCTCGCTGCTATGAAAACAACATATTTGCCGATGACTAAATTGTTTAATCAGCAAGTATTTGAAAAATATGAATAAATAAATTGTAGATGTTTGTAACCAATAGTTGATATTTTTTTGAGAAATTTTTTTTTTACATGAATTGCTGTTCATCATTTTCAGAGTTCTGAAGGGTTCTTACTCATTCAATGTTGTAACCATTCAAAATATTTTTCTATTTCAACGATTTACTTTCTGGAGTTTAATGAACGATGAACACGTCGCGATGAGTACCATACAATATCAACTATTTAGTTAACCATACAAAAGTGTAGCAATACGGAAATTCAATTATTTTGTTTGTATTAGATGTTCGATAGTTTTTATAAAGACTCACAATTCCAAATTTGCATAAACTTTTATCCACTCCTTTTTATAACATAGCTCTATTGCTGATTAAACATACCAATTAACCTTTAATCTTTAAAGTATTACTTTTTAAGTCTGGGTGTTTAATTTCTTATTGTTCCTTATTGCATAATTTCCAAACAATAGTTGTTTCTATTTAAATTCCGTTATGTTAATAAGAAAGGTAGAAAATCAATGAGACCTAGTGTTATTTCTAATCGGTCTTTATGACAAAATATCAAAACAACAACAAATATGATAAATAGAAAGGTAAAAATCAATAAGTTTATAATTATATTTATATTTATTATGATTGTATACAGATTACCTCTGTTTGTTTATTTATTTATCTTTTTATGTTGACAACACAAGATTATCATTTTTTAAAGTGACTTTCTGTAATTTTGCAGATAGATGGTTATTGCTGAAAAAAGACGAAAAACACCAGCAAATCTTTCATCAGAAGAAACAGCTTTCAAACTGAAAAAAGGCAGGACAGACTCATCCTCCAAGCGTAGGATTGCATTGCATAAATATCCTCCAAGCGTAGGATTGCATTGCAAAATTAACTTGTACCAATTAAACTGACAAATCAACTGGTCTTTAAAAAAAGTCTTAATCATTTTCTTATAATTGACCTTGCAAGTGGGGCACTGGAATTTGTGACGTCAGAGAATATCATGTTTAAAGTTCATGAACAAATATAATTATAACTGAACATTTAACCATTTAAAAGGATTTCAATAGATCGATTGAACCAACCATTTTTCATATATATTTACCTTTACATATTGTTACAAAAGAAGGACATTTAATGAGACTTTTGACAAATTTACACATGCGCAATGAAGTCTGATAAAAGATTTGCAGACCCTTTACAATCAGTTTCAAATAAAACGTTCAACAGCCAACATCAAAATCAAAATGGTCTTAACATAAAACGCTATCGATCAGCTAATACTGGGATAAGAAGAGCAAGTGCCATTTCATATGATATAGGAACTATTCAAGAGGAATGCTTAAATACAAAACCTTATGATAGTTTCCGAAGAATGAGCGCTCCTGAATTACCACCTATTTTAGATTCAAGGAAATATTCTAACACTCAAATCAACATGGGCAACGGTACTGAATATTTCAGAACTCGAAGTAATAAAATGAGTAACAATAGTGACTCTTCGCAGAAAGGTGTTCATATAAGACGTTCCCCTCTTAGTGCTGGGTCGTCTTCTTCGTCAGCAAGGAATTCAGCAAATGCTTCACGGAAATTATATATTACCACAACTCCGGAACAGACAACGACTACAATTCCGGAGGGAATTAAATTGGATGCTATTAAACAGAAAAATGGAATTTCCGTTGGAACACCACGTTCGGTAGTAACGAATGGTTTTCGGACTACTCGATTGCCTTCTAAAGATATGTCAACATCTAGTGGCAATAACAACTCTAAATCTGGAGGACAAAATAAATTCTATCATTGTGCAAGTGAACCAAGAATTCAACCAATTGAAAATTTTATGGGAAGTAAAGGAGGAAAACCAACGATGAAAAGAAATTATTCAGACAATAAACTCACACAAAATAAAAAGTTAATTTCTATAGAGAAAACACAAAACTTAACTCAGAATAATAACAAGTACAATTCCGGAAATGTGAACGGTATGAGGCGGTACTCGTCAACGGTTCAGTTAAATAGTATAGTGAGAAATAAACAAGAAAATCAAGACGATGAAGATGACGATGATACGGACTCAGAATCTGGAAAAGACCAGATGATCATCGAATGGCTGATTGGGGTAGAAAAAGAGGATGTCGAAATTCCTCCAGATCCTTTAATAGAGTACGCCGAAACACCGGTGCAAACTGACACAGCTATTCATATTGTATATTCGGAATCATAGCCATTCGGAAGTGTGTTCTTTTATTATATACAGTGTAAGTTTGACGCATTTATCACGTTATTTATTGTACTTTTGTTATCGTTTCTTGTTGTGCTGGCATCGCAACAGATTGGACAGACATATATATATATATATTTACATGCTTTTCTGTGATATGAACGTATGGTGAGCGAATGGGTAAATAGTAAAACAAGTTTGTTCATTAACTTTTGGCATGATGAACCCTAATTTTAATTTTAAAGGCATGTACAAATGTCGTAAAAATGTGAAATTTTAAACATGTTATAATTGTATTTTTTTCTATTCTTAAATATTGAAATAACACGTTTTTGAACATAAACTACTAAGAAAATTTGAATCTATGAAATCACATGCCTCTGACAACATTCAACTTCTTTTTGTCACTACTTCAACAGTCTGACGATTTATATTAACATATCGATATATATTAGATAGTAAATAAACCTTATGAATAAATCTTTATGACTATTCATATTTTTCAAATACCGTTTCTGACCCATTTCGCACAGATGTATTAAAATCTTCCAATTTTAATAACTATCCTTTTAAATCGATAAAGTATACATATATTGTATTTGATAAATCTTTTCGGTAGTTGGTCCTATTTTCAAAGAAGAAAAAGTCCAAACCTTCTGTTTAGATGTTTAAATAACGGTAAATTATGAACGGGTATAATTTTGCTTTATCATATAAGGTTTCTATACGAAAGGGATTGTTTGTCAACATTTGATTTAAAGAAATACCAACACCCGATTTTTACAACCGGCATTTTACGACATTAATTGTTCATCAATGTTTATGGCATTTTATTCTGTATGTCGTCTGACATCACCTTGAAAACTGTTCTGCTTTTACGACAACCGTTGCTGGGAAAACTGAAAATCGATAAAAATAACATGAAGTTTTCTCAAGCTGCTAATTTGATGAATTTAATTGCTATTGATTCATTTGTAAGTTCCTTTATTTATATTCTCATAGAACTTTTTTAAAATATTAGTAACTTTCGACAGTTAGATGATACTCTTAGATTATTTTGATTTAAAGACTTAAAATTCGAGATCTATCTTTATTTAAAAATAGATAAATTTATCTTTATTTGTTGGAATTATAAATCCCAGTAATAGAAACACAGATTTTTCACTATAACACCCACGTTAAATTCCCCATGGAATTATGTTTTAAATGTGGACACAATTATCATATACTGTCCATTTGATCTCTACCTATTTGAACAATACTGCGATTAAAATTAACAATATTTATTTAAATAATGGGATACGAGATTCGAATGTCCCCCACAATGCAACAAAAATTTAAAATCTCTTAAATAATCCATCATCGGTTTATATGATCAGAGGAACGGATGATTTGGACATTGTAGGTAGAATAAAAACTTTTAGATTTTAATTTGATATCATTGTTGTACAATCATCTTTGGAAATCATGAAATTATTAAGGATAAAGACTTGTTATTGTCGTCCGAATGGTTTTATGAAACAAAAAGGGGGATATTTTCTTTGGTGAAAATTATCGTATGCAAATTCAACCTTTGTCCTTTCATTTTAAGTTCATACGAAATAAAAAAAAAAATTAAGCATAAAATATGATATACTACAATGTAAACTGTGATTAAAATTGTGTTTTAGAAATCAAAGAGAAAAAGAAAGCCCGCGATCTTAACGTTTATACTTTATTCACATGGATTTTATTAGATTCCCACAATTTTTGTAATTAACGCGTGCGACTAAATAATTCAAAGGTAACAGCTATATTGGTCATGCAATTTACTTAAATAAGAAGTTTATTTTTAGTTATTTGCTATATACATCACTTTACCTTATAATTAATTACTATAAACATAAAAAATAACATAAATATTGTATTTCTAATATTCTTAAAAAGAAAACAATCATAGCAACCAAAACCTTAATAAACTGTTGACTTGTACAGTATGGAAATCTTTATTTAACGAACTTTGATTGGTTTTATGCATACATATCGATTAAGCGAAAATTATTTTGTTACTTTGATAATTGGATAATAGCTACTTAAAATAAAGTACAAATAAAACTATTGTACGTGTGAGTGTATGGAAGTTTTTGTGTCATGTGACGTGGCCCGAAAAGGGGCGAAATGATGTCTTTCAATATTTGTTATACTTTCGTTCATTTTACTTTCGTATTCAATACTTCATTTTTCATGTATTATGGCAATATCAAGCAATATCAGACTTTTGAGACTTATCTTGTAACCTTGAACGTGTGTACCAGGGACCATAACTCTCTTTAGTTTGTAAGCAATATCAAGTTAATCTACTTCTACTAGTGAGTGTTTTTCTGCTAAACATAGATATTCTTTAAATTTTTCAGTAGAATTTTTTTAATATATATTCGTTTTGAATTGTAAAGGAATTTGTTCTCTTTTGATAATGTTATTGGCGTTATCGCCAGCAAAAGATTTCAACTTCCGGTTGTCGTTTCTAACGTTACAAGCTGGAATAAATTGCCAGTTGATGATTCCAAATGTGCCAAGTTTGAAATGTTGGGGTTCCATTATATCTGTTTCTTGAAAATAATAAGCTCCAAAAATAATAAATATTTTATTTTTTCATTTGAGGAACCCTAACTAAGTGTGTCGGATCGTAGAAAGTTTCATACAGAATTAACAAATGAAGTACAAGTATTTGTCTCTTAAACATTTCGATTTTTTTCAGTATGGAGATAAATCTTCATAATTAGTATAATGTATTCATTGTTTTAAGATTGTGTTTGAATATTCCTATATGGTGCTATTTTCTCTTATCTGTGATTGCATTGCATTCTTCGAAATAAAGGACACGTTTTCCGTTGTCGTTTCGGATTCCATGTAACCGCTGTTTCGGAGAAAAGTAATGCGAAGAAGAGCGAGTTTCCCGACACTTGTAACTTAATAATGTTTTGTTAGTTACTTATGTCGGGAATCAGGAAAATGTTTGTTAATTTTGCAATTTTTTGTTGTAAACTTATTTATAGTTAAATCAAAAGTTAAATCAAAATGTACATGTATATGTGTACCTGTAAACAAGTTTTCACAGGAGTGCATTTAGGAAGCCAGGTTTGGCATAGGAGATACCATTCACTATTTATTTAATAGATGTGAAATTTATCACTCAAAATATATTTAAGTTCATTAATTCATAACTCCATGACAAGGGAATTTTATTCCAGAAGATAATATTTATCTAGTCATTTGAACACATAAACCCTTAAAGTAGAAGATACTTGCTAATTATAATAGACAAAAGACGTCAAGAAAATCGGAACCAAAATTTCATACATTTGTGTAATTGTTTTTCTTGCATATTAAGTTAACGAATTTCGTATATCATGAAATATATTTTCTTTCCGCTTTCTAAATAGATTTTTTTGAAAATTAGTGCTATAATTTTTAGAGTTGAGCTTTGTGAAAGCTTGCACAAAGACTGCTCAATTGGCCGTTTCATAATGTAAAGAATCATGGGTAATTTCATTGTTCGTACCCCAAAATGAAAATGACGTCACGTCATTGGTTAAATTACCATTGTTTATGACATTTTTAACTAATTAGGACATTTTGGTTTACACTTTTGAAAATATTACACAGGATGCATCAGATTTTGAAACGGCTAATTAAATCCGTCCTGAGCCTTCTGTTATTATATGAAAACTGAATAAAATGTTAAAAACCTTATTTTGTGTTGTTTTCACTACGGTGTTTTTGCTGTATTTCCAGTAACAAATTTGGAAGAGTAAAATGAGTTTTACTGAGCGTTTTATGTCCAATATTGGAAAAAAAAGATGCGACATGATTGCCTATGATACAAATCTCCCCAAGAGACCGCATTTCACAAAAATTAACAACTAAAAGTCACCGTATGGCCTTCAACAATGAGCAAAGCCAATACCGTAAAGTCAGTTTTGAAAAGCGACGAAATGAAAAATTACTAAACACGCAAACGAGAAATCTCACGGCATAACTTATGTACAAAATATTGAACGAAAAACAAATATATAACACAATAATAACAAACGACACCTACTGAATTACAGGCTTCAAACTTGGGACAGTTTTAAAAACATAGTATCGTCTTGTTATAGCTGGTGAAACTCTAAATATTTTCTGATTTTGAACACAGTTGTGTGGAGGATTATACTGTTGAATGTCTATTTTCTCATTGCTGTATGGTGAAGGTTTGCTTTCGTTGGCTAGTAAAACTCCAACGTGGTTTTTCGTTTTGAAAAAATAAAGGATACTGTCATTGTGGTAAGTTTTGATGCAAATATAGGCCAATGAGACAGCAACCCAACCACAAAGAGCTCTTCTTGCTAACAGAAATCATACAACAATCCACTATAACATATCAGTTGCTGTACTCCAGATTAGATTTAATACAGAACGACTATTCGAACACAAAATCTTGTGCATTGTCAGGAATAGAAGTGTACAAATTTTCAACCGCATACAAGAGAAATGTGTCGGTACTAAACCACAAGTAAACATAAAAAAAAAGATGTGGTATGATGGCATATAAAACAACTTTCTACAAGAGACCAAAATGACACAGAAATTAACAACTATAGATCACCGTACGGCCTTCAACAATGAACAAAGCCAATACCTAATAGTCAGCTACAAAAGGCCCCGAAATGACATATAAAACAATTGAAACGAAAAAAATAACTTTAGTATGAGTTTATATATATTTAGCTTGCTATACTTTCGGTACCAAGTGTATCTAACTGAGGTCATTGCAGGCAGTGCACACATGCACCACGCACACACTGCTATTGCATCATACGTTTATTCAAAGAGTTTTTAAAGAAGAAGACAGAAAATGTTTAAAAAAAGAAGAAAAACCTAAATCCATAAAAAAAGCCAAATGAAAAATTGTGCTTTAGTTTATACTGAAAGAAACCTTGTTTAAATTACGATACGCGTGCATGTAGGGAGTTGGGGGAAATAGGGGGGGGGGTCGCTCGATTATCAAACTATTTGAGAAAAGGCTATATTCAAGTCAGGAATATAACAGTTGTTTTTCCGTTTGATTGTGGACTTTCCTTTTTTAGTTTTCCTTGGAGTTCAGTATTTTTGAGATATTACTTCTTTCCAACCGTTTGATGTGTTTGAGCTTTTGATTTCTACGGTCGATAAGGGACTTTCTGTTTTGAATTTTTCTGGAATTCGATATTTTTGTGGTTTTTTTTTTTTGCTTTTTAAGTGAATGTAAATAAAGAATATATCTCTAAAAATGGGTAAAGATCAGCGATGCTAAAACAAAATTTATAACAATAAAACTGGCAAAATGTTACTGGTGACGTTTTAGGGTATAATATATAGGACGGCCGAATGTCTACACTGACATTCAAAGGGTACAAACCTTGGATGTCCACTGGAACGTGGTGACATGAATGTTCTGTTCGGTAGGTATGTATGGAAGCACTGCTATAAAACACTGGTTTGTTAAAGAACCTTTTGTTCTATCAATACGTAACATATAAAGTGTTCCAATTAAAGGACAACAACTATACAATTTAGGATTTCTGAAGATTGGAAAAACTGTTATGTTGTGATTTTCCGTTCTGCATTTGACCTTGATTTTGGACAGTATAATTGATATTAAATATATTATTCCGAAATACTTATTTTAATATGAAATTTGAGAATTACGGAAAAAGGGGTGTGTGGAGGGGGAGGGAGATCTGTTCGTCACCAATCACAACTTGAAGAACGAACATGATAACGGAAAATGAATGAGGTACCCTCTCCCCCCTAATAAAAACCAACAAACCACACGCGGTCGATGCCAGCAAGTCGCTTGCCCTTGCCATTTGTTATTTGAATTTTGACTGTTATCACGAACAAAGGTAGTGAGGACCCCTATTACTTTCACTTGTTACTTAAATTTGAATGATAAACAATGTTTAATTAAGAAAAAAACTGGTAATACAGTTGACAACAAGCATACATACATTGTACATCCACTCTTTCCCAACTATGGTGTATAGTTGTCTCATAAGCATGCATACCACTTCTTATTATTAAGTCAAAATATTTAAAGCCAGCTTTTTCCCGAAACTAACAGTCCAAACAAGCGATGTCCACCCAATGTTAGTCTCCGTGGAAAATTTCATGCGAACAAATTTCCCCCTGATTTGTTTTGACACACAGTATTCAAGAAATTTTGAATAAATGTTTACAAAACTTAAACATGCAATTACAATTTGACCCTCACACCTTCACGTTGCATGCTTCTATACAAAAAGCAGCCCACAAAACTCTTTACATTGTCAATACAAATATTACCGATCAATCATACAATAATTTTTCAACAGCAATTTAAACAAACTTAGAATTATTACATAATTATATTGAAAACCGTTATATTCTTTAGTATATGCATCAATCAAAGCAATTTGGCTTGTAGTGTATCTCCTGTTCTTTTACATAATAATTTAATTTTAGGAATTTTTTTTTTAACATCATGTCGATATTTGTTGCATAGCAAAAACTAGCCTCCAAAACAAATAACGTTCAACATTGATATCAAAAAAAATATCCGATAAAAAAACTTTGAATGTAAATGATATAAACCTGCAACCTCTTATATTATAGGACTAGGTCCAAACCCAAGACAAAGAGGGACGGTGATCCATATATATGTCCTCATTTAAATGCATTGATCGTCCCAAAAAAAAGGGTTCTACCTATCGTTAACATTAGTAACACTTTACCTTACTGGACATGTGACCTATCGTTAACATTAGTAACACTTTATCTTACTGGACAGGTGACCTATCGTTAACATTAGTAACACTTTACCTTACTGGACAGGTGACCTATCGTTTACATTAGTAACACTTTACCTTACTGGACAGGTGACCTATCGTTAACATTAGTAACACTTTACCTTACTGGACAGGTGACCTATCGTTAACATTAGTAACACTTTACCTTACTGGACAGGTGACCTATCGTTAACATTAGTAACACTTTACCTTACTGGACATGTGACCTATTGTTAACATTAGTAACATTTTACCTTACTGGACATGTGACCTATCGTTAACATTAGTAACATTTTACCTTACTGGACAGGTGACCTATCGTTAACATTAGTAACACTTTACCTTACTGGACAGGTGACCTATCGTTAACATTAGTAACATTTTACCTTACTGGACAGGTGACCTATCGTTAACATTAGTAACACTTTACCTTACTGGACAGGTGACCTATCGTTAACATTAGTAACATTTTACCTTACTGGACAGGTGACCTATCGTTAACATTAGTAACACTTTACCTTACTGGACAGGTGGCCTATCGTTAACATCAGTAACACTTTACCTTACTGGACAGGTGACCTATCGTTAACATTAGTAACACTTTACCTTACTGGACAGGTGACCTATCGTTAACATTAGTAACACTTTACCTTACTGGACAGGTGGCCTATCGTTAACATTAGTAACACTTTACCTTACTGGACAGGTGACCTATCGTTAACATTAGTAACATTTTACCTTACTGGACAGGTGACCTATCGTTAACATTAGTAACATTTTACCTTACTGGACATGTGACCTATTGTTAACATTAGTAACACTTTACCTTACTGGACAGGTGACCTATTGTTAACATTAGTAACACTTTACCTTACTGGACAGGTGACCTATCGTTAACATAAGTAACACTTTTCCTTACTGGACAGGTGATCTATAGTTAACATTAGTAACACTTTTCCTTACTGGACAGGTGACCTATCGTTAACATTAGTAACACTGTACCTTACTGGACAGGTGACCTATTATTAACATTAGTAACACTTTATCTTACTGGACAGGTGACATATCATTAACATTAGTAACACTGTACCTTACTGGACAGGTGACCTATCGTTAACATTAGGAACACTTTACCTTACTGGACAGGTGACCTATCGTTAACATCAGTAACACTTTACCTTACTGGACAGGTGACCTATCGTTAACATCAGTAACACTTTACCTTACTGGACATGTGACCTATCGTTAACATTAGTAACATTTTACCTTACTGGACATGTGACCTATCGTTAACATTAGTAACATTTTACCTTACTGGACAGGTGACCTATCGTTAACATCAGTAACACTTTACCTTACTGGACATGTGACCTATCGTTAACATCAGTAACACTTTACCTTACTGGACAGGTGACCTATCGTTAACATTAGTAACACTTTACCTTACTGGACAGGTGACCTATCGTTAACATCAGTAACACTTTATCTTACTAGACAGGTGACCTATAGTTAACATCAGTAACACTTTACCTTACTGGACAGGTGACCTATCGTTAAAGAATTTAATATTGATGAAGAACAATATGTTGATTCTGATAAACCTTTTAAACTTATAAAAAATTCACTCAAAAAAACTTTTAAATGTATAGTGAAGGAAAAGTATAATAACATCACTCTTCAAAAACTTTCAAATATTGATAACAGTTCAAAACTTTATCTTTATAGTAAACTTAAAAATGAAATTAAATTTGAGGACTACCTGCACAATCTAAACAATTTTAATAGTCGTCAGCTTTTAACAAAATTACGTGTAAGTGATCATAATTTGGAAATTGAATTAGGACGTTATAAAAAAATTCAAAGAGAACACAGACTGTGCAAAGTTTGTAAAATTTTAGATGATGAGGAACACTTTTTCCTTCATTGCCAAATTAACAGTAATGTAAGACATTCCCTTATAAATGCAATTAAAACCCATTATCCTAATTTTAACCAGCTTGACTCAAACTATAAACTTAAAACTATATTAGATCCCAATAAAGATATTTTGTCTAGTGTTGTAGACTATCTATGGAATTGCGAAAATAAGGTCCACATTGGTCAATTATTATATACATCTATATATAGATATATGTTATTAATATCAACTTCACTTTTTAAAAACATTTATCATGTATAGTTATGTTTCTTGTCACTTGTGTATACATTGTACTATGTTTGCATTTTAACCCGCCAGGGTTTCATGTTTTTTTGCAATAAAGTTAACATTAGTAACACTTTTCCTTACTGGACAGGTGACCTATCGTTAACATTAGTAACACTTTACATTACTGGACATGTGACCTATAGTTAACATTAGTAACACTTTACATTACTGGACAGGTGATCTATAGTTAACATTAGTAACACTGTACCTTACTGGACAGGTGACCTATCGTTTACATTAGTAACACTTTACATTACTGGACAGGTGATCTATAGTTAACATTAGTAACACTGTACCTTACTGGACAGGTGACCTATCGTTAACATTAGTAACACTTTACATTACTGGACATGTGACCTATAGTTAACATTAGTAACATTTTACCTTACTGGACATGTGACCTATCGTTAACATTAGTAACACTTTACCTTACTGGACAGGTGACCTATCGTTGACATTAGTAACACTTTACATTACTGGACAGGTGATCTATAGTTAACATTAGTAACACTTTACCTTACTGGACAGATGACCTATCGTTGACATTAGTAACACTTTACATTACTGGACAGATGACCTATCGTTGACATTAGTAACACTTTACATTACTGGACAGGTGATCTATAGTTAACATTAGTAACACTTTACCTTACTGGACAGATGACCTATCGTTGACATTAGTAACACTTTACATTACTGGACAGGTGATCTATAGTTAACATTAGTAACACTTTACCTTACTGGACAGATGACCTATCGTTAACATTAGTAACACTGTACCTTACTGGACAGATGACCTATCGTTAACATTAGTAACACTTTACCTTACTGGACAGATGACCTATCGTTAACATTAGTAACACTTTACCTTACTGGACAGATGACCTATCGTTAACATTAGTAACACTGTACCTTACTGGACAGATGACCTATCGTTAACATCAGTAACACTTTACATTACTGGACAGATGACCTATCGTTAACATTAGTAACACTTTACCTTACTGGACAGATGACCTATCGTTGACATTAGTAACACTTTACATTACTGGACAGATGACCTATCGTTAACATTAGTAACACTTTACCTTACTGGACAGATGACCTATCGTTAACATTAGTAACACTTTACATTACTGGACAGGTGATCTATAGTTAACATTAGTAACACTTTACCTTACTGGACAGATGACCTATCGTTAACATTAGTAACACTGTACCTTACTGGACAGATGACCTATCGTTAACATTAGTAACACTTTACCTTACTGGACAGATGACCTATCGTTAACATTAGTAACACTTTACCTTACTGGACAGATGACCTATCGTTGACATTAGTAACACTTTACATTACTGGACAGATGACCTATCGTTAACATTAGTAACACTTTACCTTACTGGACAGATGACCTATCGTTAACATTAGTAACACTTTACATTACTGGACAGATGACCTATCGTTAACATTAGTAACACTGTACCTTACTGGACAGATGACCTATCGTTGACATTAGTAACACTTTACATTACTGGACAGATGACCTATCGTTAACATTAGTAACACTGTACCTTACTGGACAGATGACCTATCGTTGACATTAGTAACACTTTACCTTACTGGACAGATGACCTATCGTTAACATTAGTAACACTGTACCTTACTGGACAGGTGACCTATCGTTGACATTAGTAACACTTTACATTACTGGACAGATGACCTATCGTTAACATTAGTAACACTGTACCTTACTGGACAGATGACCTATCGTTAACATCAGTAACACTTTTCCTTACTGGACAGGTGACCTATCGTTAACATTAGTAACACTTTACATTACTGGACATGTGACCTATAGTTAACATTAGTAACACTGTACCTTACTGGACAGGTGACCTATCGTTAACATTAGTAACACTTTACCTTACTGGACAGATGACCTATCGTTGACATTAGTAACACTTTACATTACTGGACAGATGACCTATCGTTAACATTAGTAACACTTTACATTACTGGACATGTGACCTATAGTTAACATTAGTAACACTTTACCTTACTGGACAGATGACCTATCGTTAACATTAGTAACACTGTACCTTACTGGACAGATGACCTATCGTTAACATCAGTAACACTTTTCCTTACTGGACAGGTGATCTATAGTTAACATTAGTAACACTGTACCTTACTGGACAGGTGACCTATCGTGTACATTAGTCACACTATAGACCTGATTTAATCCGGTATAGTCAATCCTTTCAATGAAAGAAATCGCATTAGCATTATAGTACTTTTTTCTCTTCTCCCTTTTTATACCCCCGCTTTGAAAAAAGGGGGGTATACTGTTTTACCTCCGTCTGTCAGTCCGTCCGTCCGTCAGACAGTCCGTCCCATGAAACTTTTGTCACATTTTTCTCAGGAACTACACATCCACCCTTTCTGTAATTTTGTATCAACATTTATATATGTCAGCCATACCGTGTGATGCGTTTTCAGATTCATCACTCGACAACTTCCTGTTTACCGAACACTTGCATATTTTTACACTATTAATATTATCCACTTGCGGCGGGGGTATCATCAGTGAGCAGTAGCTCGTAGTTTCACTTGTTTGTACCTAATAGATGCAATTTCATGTCTCCACGCCAAATTGTATAACACTTATTTAAGAAAATACTAAATTATTCACAGTATATAAGTATAACACCTTTTTAAGAAAATACTAAATTATTCACAGTATATAAGCAATTCATCCAAAACTAAGTTGCTGTACCATTAAATTGATTGTAAAGAGCTAACATTGGGTCGGCATCACTTGTTTGGACGCTCTTCTGAGTTTGATGTTTTACATGTATCTAGTCCCTTATTTTAACAGAATATATTTTTTTGCAAAAGTAGTGATAATTTTCATATTTCGAAATTTATAAAATTTTTAGTTATAAATATCGATATGAAATCTGGTCATTTGATTGGGAAAGTGTATGTCATTGTCAATTTTTTTCCTGTATTGAGCAAGATTCTTTACTATTTAAAAAAAAATTCTCACAGCACCTACAAAATCAAACGGTTACCCGTAAGGCCCAAATCTTGATCACTATACAACTGTTATTGAGGAAAACAATATATCCTGTTCAAAACAAACAGCGGTAACGGTAATCAAGTGATAATTTATGTTTTGCATATATATAACTATTGGACAACAGACTCTTTCTTTAATATTTTACGATGCAGACGATCAAGGTCACTTTAATTCTCGCGCGATTTCAATCAGCTACATTTGCTTGTCTTCAGTTGAGTATAAAATTGAATTATACTAGTAATAAAACATAGTTGTGACCACGCATAAACTTCGTCAAACACCTCTTTGTTTAAGGAACAAACTGTGTTTGTAAATTTGTAAATTGCTGTCACGCGTTTGGATTATAGTATGCGTCACAACAGAGAGAAATTGATGGAAAATAAGGGCATTTAGGTACAAAAATGTTGGAGAATTTAACATAAGTAAACAAGTAAGGATAACAATTCGGATGACTTTGTATGCTAACAGCAATATTCAATGGCGATATTTGTCTTTCAGGTCAATATCCAATTATATTACGTATGGTTTGATGTTTCATGTTTCTCATTGGTTTATTAGGTCACGTGATTTTCAATATATGTTTTCAGGTCAATATGCAAATACATAACAAACAAGACAAGCATAAAGAAATGAAAACATGTTTTGAATATATGCAAACATGCTCATATAAAATACTTCAGATCTTACAATTTAGTGCAAATATTTGTGACAAACAGAAAGCATTGACTGTATATATATACTTATGAAAACACATTAGGTGATTCGGGTACATTAACGACAAAAGAAGTTGATATTTAAAGATAAACACATTGTATTGGTTTCAATGAACTATGAAAAAATAACAAGGATCTTATAAATTTTCAAATATGTTTGTTTCAAACTATATGTAATAAAATTATGAAAAGATAAGTAGGAGCTGGCGGTTATATCAATACATGGGTAAATCCAGAGGATTCCGAAAATCTGTCCAAAATTCAAAAACAATAGAGAGGCAATAGGC
The DNA here is from genome assembly GCF_036588685.1 of Mytilus trossulus. Lineage (NCBI taxonomy): Eukaryota > Metazoa > Mollusca > Bivalvia > Mytilida > Mytilidae > Mytilus > Mytilus trossulus. The sequence goes on from NW_026963296.1 coordinate 2,231,037, forward strand.
CACCTACAGAACCACCAAAGCGTTGTTGCAACGGATCTTAACGTGCGAGAGCACACCCCCTCCCTTTTTTACGCGATAATTCGGATAAATCGTCTCTCTTAACACCATACGTGGCTGTGTACTTATTTATCCAGCACAGACAGACAGACCACTTTGTCAAGATTTCAACTACCGGACGTATGAAGACAAAACTAATTACATGTATATTGCTATTCCCCTGTCATCCTTTTGGGTCCTGCGTTTTACCGAGGGAAGGAAATTGAAGTTTTTAATATACGATCTATACAAATTGATTTACATGCTATAGGTGCATATTTTCCGATTGTAGTAGAATTTTTGTTTCTAATATACAAAACTGATATACAACCAGTTCTATGGGTGAAATCGAGGGAAGGAAAATTACCATTTCTAGTAAACAAAACTAATAAACAAAAAGTTTTATGGGTGAAGTTTTTATGGGGGATTCCAAATTTTCCTCTCTTATGTACCAACCGCTCGATATTGTTTGACTTAGAGTAATTAATCCAGTATTTTTCACGTTACATCAATTTAAACGGCTGATGACGTAACAGAACAATGGAATACAAAACAATATTTTCCAATTTGTCTGGAGATAACAGCTTTTAAAAGTTAATAAGTTCAATACACTAATTAGATTTATATGTACATGTAATAGTAAGTCGTTTTAAAGTCCCTTTCGTTTAAAACTTGGCGTAAGATGTAAACAAGATTATTGATAACTGTTTATATTTGTTTATATTTGTAGGTGCAGATTATTCAGATAATCTTTTACTTACTTTAAACACTTATCCCTCTGTTTAAATTATACGTACACTCATCGAAAAGGGGGGTGGGCTATAAAATGCATAATTTAGCATGTACATGTACTGTAGGAATCATGTCAGTCATAAGCTTAGGGAGCTACTATTTGATTTTTATTCGGAGGGGAGAGGTACTTGGATGAATGCTGTCCTGCATTTTTTTCTGAGCTGTAATCCCTGTCCTGCATTTTTACTTTTCACTCCATACGGCTCTGCATTTTTTTATTAGTTTATCCGTCTGTATTTACATTGTCTTCATGTCTTTTTTTTTGGAAAGTGTCTCATCCTGCATTTTGATTTACTCAAAACTCCTGATCTGCTTTTTTTCAAATTTCATCCTAGCGCACTACGAATATGAAATGGCAAACTTATGTCATATCTGAATTGGTGTTCACGTTACTTCGATTTGTTTTTTATTTGTTTGCAAGTCTTTGAGTTTTTTTCACAGGTTTTATATACAAGTTAACCATGTATAGACACCTGCCTATTGTTGCACATTGATTGACCACCTGAATGGATAGTTGTTCCATTGGCACTTATGCCATATCTTCTTATATCTATATTCTATTCATATTCTAGTACTAATGTCGTTTGATTGCAGCCTCAAATGTTATACACACATCTTCTTTTTTTATCTATCTGAAACAAAGAAACGCAAAACATTCTGAACACAGAATTATTGGAATCTTTTACTTTGCGTATTGTTCATTTGAATTTTGTAGACACTAGATATAGGAAGATGTGGTGTGAGTGCCAATGAGACAACTCTCCATCCAAATAACAATTTAAAAATTAAACCATTATAGGTTAAAGTACGGCCTTCAACACGGAGCCTTGGCTCACACCGAACAACAAGCTTTAAAGGGCCCCAAAATTACTAGTGTAAAACCATTCAAACGGGAAAACCAACGGTCTAATCTATATAAACAAAACGAGAAACGAGAAACACGAATATATTACATAAACAAACGACAACTACTGTACATCAGATTCCTGACTTAGGACAGGTGCAAACATTTGCAGCGGGATTAAACGTTTTAATGGGCCCAAACCTTCTCCCTTTTTCTGAAACAATAGCATAACATCACAACATATAAAAACATACGATAAAATATCAATTGGCAGACTTAACTCAATCAAAAAACGTATGATTACACAATGAACGAATAAATTTGATCTGCGATATCTGAATACAAATGCACAGTTAATTAAATATTAGAGACAAACATGCATGACCAAAAGGCTAACAAAAAAATTCAAACACACTGAGAAATATTTAACCAATCAATGTTCACTTTAGAAAAAAAACGGTTTTTTATAATCTTGAAGTTTATACAAATGTTGTAAGAATAAGTGAAAAATTGAAGATATTACAAATAATCAAAGCTGGTATACAGCCAAGATCCATATAAATAAAAAATGACAAAAAAGCATTATAAACAGTATCAACAGGTCGAATTAACAAGAAAATACGATTTGAGAGTACTCGCAGTTACTGACAGCTAGTTAAAAGCCAAAACCAATTTATAGTAAAAAATCATGCATCAGAGACTAAAATCGACTAAAACACATCACAGAGATTTAGTATTTTAACGTCATTAATAGTCAAAGAAGACATGACTTGTGCAATGCCAAAAATAAATGTATCGACAGGTAGTAGTAAAGTGAAGAGCGACTTCTATAGAAATAAAAGTTAACGTGGCTGTGTCCCCTATACATCTCGCCTCAAAAGATAATGAAATTTAGTTATGTTTTAATTTGCTAATGACAAAATCAATATTAGTGCCAATGTGAATTATATTCAGAGATCTAATTACAATATTGGTACGATAACCCTTACTTATAAGTTTGTTTAAAGGTTCGATGAGTTTACAAGGATCACATAGTGATTTCCTCGCTTTAAGTACAATATTACCATAAAATTTAGGATGAGAAATACCATTTTTAATAAGCTTTCTACAGGTATAGCCAAATTTACTAATCAAATCTTTGTATCTATGAAAGAATTTAGTAAAAGTTTTAAGTAATTTATGGTATCGAAATCCCTGACACAACAATTTACCAGTGATGCATTGATTACGTTCGTTAAAATCTATGACATCAGAACACACACGGGCAAACCGAACGAGTTGCGATATATAAACACCGTATGATGGAGCCAAAGGCACATCGCCGTCTAAAAAAGGAAAATTAACAATAGGAAATGAAAAATCGTCTCTTTTGTCGTAAATTTTAGTGTGAAGTTTCCCGTTTGAAATTGAAATGTCTAAATCTAGAAAAGGACAACTGCTGCTGTTTATGTTAGATTTAGTTAAAGTAAGTTCGTTTGGGTAAATTTCTGAAGTATATTTAGAGAACTCTGGATTATTCAACGAAAAAATATCATCCAGATAACGGTAGGTATTTTTGAATGTATCAACCAAATGTAACAATGATGGGTCTTTACTGAGTTTGGTCATAACCAGTGGAATGTTGGTTTCATAAGGTTGTGTGGGTGATATTCAACTTTTTCAGTCAAGGCCGACTTGAATTGATTCACTTTCAATATAAAAAAGAATTGTGTCCATAATACACGAATGCCCCAATCGCACTATTATGTTCTTTGTTCAGTGGACCGTTCAAAAGTCTAATTTGGCATTCAAATCAGAAGGTCTATACCATAGGGAATATTTGTACTAAAGTTCATGTTGATTGGAATTCAACTTCATTAAACACTACCTTTACCAAACACGTTAACCTGGGGCGGGACAGATGGACGGACGGACTAACGGTACAACGGTATAACAGACGGATGGACAAACAGACGCATAGACCAGAAACACAATGCGCCTCTACTATCGTAGGTGGGCATAAAATATGAAAAATACAACACAACTAAATTTGTAGTATACCATTAGTTATTCATCGTAGAAGGTACGGATAATTTTAACATCGTCAGCCAAGATTGATTTGTAATTCTTCTATAAATCTGCAGATACCTAAAAGTGATTGGTTGTTACATGTAGCCACAGATGGTAAGGTAGTTCTGAACCGCCCCAATCCATGTTTACCTAAAGCGATTCACTAAAAAACGTGAAGATGCCACTGCAGGTACAGATTATTTTACCACCAATGAAAACAGAACGTGCAGACTTTTGTACAACCAATGGAAACGGTACGTGCAGATTTTTGTACCACCAATGAAAACAGCACGTGCAGATTATTGTACAATGAAAACAGTACGTGCAGATTCTTGAACCAACAATGGAAACAGTACGTGCAGATCTGTATACCGTCAATGGAAACGGTACGTGCAGATCCGTATACCTGTAATGGAAACGGTAGCATTATTATCACTCCTTTCTTTTAAATCATTAAGTTAAACGAATTAAATTTAGTAATTACTCAATGTTTTGATGAATGCTTTCAATTGTTAATCCACTTATATGTTACATTTTGTACTTAGTAATTAGTGACTACCTACACTGGATTAGACTGCCGTGGAAAATTCCAGATGTTCTTTCATAACCATTCCGGGATTGGTCAAATAAATAGTATTATGTTTTTTCTTCCGTCATCGAACTGACAAATTTGATTAAAAGTGATTAGACACAACTTAGTCAAACTTGCATCGGATTAATTATAAAAAGTTATTCCCATAAGTGTCAGGGTATAATGAGCATGCCCTAAATTGGATTGAATGGTTGATTTGTCCCCACTTGGTACCAACCAAAACCTTTAAAACTGATATTTGCTTTTTTCATGCTTAACATATTACGGCATTTAGTCGTAAAACAAATAGATATAAGATGATGTGGTATGAGAGTCAATAGGACACCTCTCCATCCAAGTTATTATTTGTAAAAAGTGAACCATTATAGGTCGAAGGATGGTCTTCAACAAGGAGCCTTGGCTCGACATGGTCGATATGGTCCATCGGAGTCAGAATTATAAGTCGGGAAAGGTGGCATATATGGATGTTTACCTATGTTTAAAATATGACTGAGCTTAGGGTTGATTATCATCGTTTACATATGTAGTATGACGGTTGTCGTCCTGCATGTGCATGACCTACAGTTTATACTGGACATCTAACAGCCATCCTCCTCCTTGTCATCGTCATCTTAGTCGTCATCATGGTAGTCAACATGATCATTACAGGAGCCCAAAATTAAGAATTTGTCCGTTAAACAAATATTCCATTTTTTTATGATATCAACCTATATAGTTGTAATTTTCAATGCATTTATTCAATTGAATAGGCATAAAATATACGCTGCTAGACAATTAATAAGCCATCACACCTGTCAATCAAAGATATGTTGTTTAGGAGCCAGCTGAAAGACGCCTCCGGGTGCGGGAATTTCTCGATACATTGAAGACCTGTTGGTGACCTTCTGCTGTTGTTTTTTCTATGGTCGGGTTGTTGTCTCTTTGACACATTCCCCATTTCCATTCTCAATTTTAATAATTCAAAACAATACAGAATTTTATCTCGAAATCATAACTTTTGAATTTCAAAGTAAACGGTGGAACTATATATATTGAATATTTGTGGGTCGAAAATATATAGGTAAGATAAAAAAATTTATATAGGGCACTATGTTTCTAATTCATTATTATATAAAACGGATTAGTATTATAAACGATTACTGCCAGCTCTGGTAATATTATAGCAATTCGTATTACAGTAAAACCTGGCTTAACCGAATCTTGCATAACCCGAAAACCTGTATACACCAAACTTGTGCTTAAGCATCGTCATACTAACTGAATGCGTTGCGAATCTGATAAAACAGAAAATCGGCCAAACATGAATAACATCTTGAGTCCCGAAGATGTTCTGTTTAAACAGGTTTCACTGTATAAGCCCGTGCCATTTAGTGAAAGCTTATATAGGTGCATACATATATATTAATCCTTTGCATATAGAAAAAAACCAATAGCAACATGTTAAAGTGCACAAACTACTATAATAACACCAAGTGGAAATCATTTTGAAAGGTCGTGGCCTAATGCATACGTGCCTATTGCAACATATAGTGTAAAAAAAAAAAACTTTATAAAATAGGGGTGTGGTGGGGGAGGGGGTTGTATTCAGATAATTTTTTTGTCATCTGCTTGACCAGAATATTTGTTTTCATCAAATTTGGGATCAGAATATTATGTTTTTTTAGAGGGGGAGGGGGCTAGGAAGGGGAAAAAATTTCTCCATAGCCACCACCCCCCCCCCCCCATTTTCCATAAAAAAATGAAAATGTGTAAGGAATTGAATACAAGTATAAGTAGTTGTAGTAAGATTCTTTTCGAGACAACAGCCAATCACAAAATTGAAAATGAATATGGGGAAATGGGGAATGGGTCTTAGAGACCATTATCCGATCATAGATTCAGATTCAGATTCAGATTCAATAGTTTATTAAAGTCTCACCACATACAACATGATTAAAACAAGATACAATTATAAAATTAATTATACAGTAAACATAGTTAAAACAATTAAATACATGTATGTGCCATTCTTAAAAGAATTATGAGAGACTATTAAAATACAAATAATACTTATTCATTTTATAAAATACTTCAAATACAGTAGTTAATGATATAAAATACTGTTTCTCCTTGTTAAAATGTTATTGCAGGTTTTGGCAACAATATTACAAATATTGGTATTTTTAAACATATATATAAATTTTTCTTCATCAGACAAGTTTAAAAACATATCATTATGACACAATATATCAATAAAAAGAGCATGTCTTAGATCTTCATACAAGGGACAATTTAAAAGTACATGTTTTTCATCCTCTAAAATATTGCAGTTAAAACAGACTCTTTCGTCTAGATTTTTTCTTTCATATCGACCAGTTTCAATTTTTAATGGTGCTACACCACAGGAAACAGCCGCTCGTAGGCCACCAAATGGTCTTCAACATAGTCAGAAAAATCAAAATAACATAAAACCATTTCACGAATTTTGAAAAAAGATCAACGTCTTCTATATTATATTGAACACTTAAATAATATAGTAGAAAAATCCGTCCCATTCATGAAATGTCCCATATTCTGGCATTATAGTTTTAAAGGTGTCGTAGTTAAGCCGCCGTATTTATGTCTGACCAATATAAATCTCTATATAGGCTGACGACCAATCGCTTTATCCGAAGTAGGCAAAGATATGTTGTAAAAGTACAATCCTAAATACAAAACAATGCTGGTCAAAGTCGTCATGGAGTTCCTTGCAAAACATGTTTTAGATTATTTGAATAAAATTAAATACAAGGAGGTTGTTATTTATTCAGTTTAAGAATGTGTTGCCGCTTTTTTTGGATTTATTTATTAAGAATGGGTCATTTGGGCGATTAAGAAGAGTGTTTCCGGCATTGAACATCTCTGTATGTCTTTTTTCTTTTTACTTTGGACCTTTATTTCATTTACAATTTTGGACCGCTGTTATACCTAAAGTTTAATCAGCTATTTTGAACATATTTGTTTTCAAAAATAAAAAGGAATGAAATAATTAACAACACCAGAAAAGAAAGCAATTGGGTTGTACGATGTATATTAAACGAAGATGTATTTCAATTATAGGTCATAGGAGAGAGGTGGATGATAAGGACAAGGGTATACAAACTCCAAAAAGTCTTTGCTAGGATGAAACAAATTTTCCTGCATTATTTATAGTCGTAATTTCTGTCTTGCTTTTTTATTTTTCACTCTATTCGGTCCTGCATTTTTTATAAGTTTATCCTGTCCTTTTTTTTTAACATAAATTGACATCCTGCCTTCCTTGTTTTTGTCAAGTTTTCCATTCTGCCTTTTTTCTTTACTAGAAACTCCAGTCCAGACTTGTTTTTAAATTTCATCCCCATAAAATAAAATGGTAGCTACCTCAAGAATGAGCAACAAACACCCTCATAATGTTTTAAAAACTGTATATTCTACAAATTAAAAATGCATTAGTCCACGTTCAGTATGGGAAGCAGCGTTGATTCATTGCTCATATAAAAAAAAAACATTTTAATAAATCAAAACTAAATTAGCATTTCTTTAATAAACTTAAAAAGGAAGATTTGGTTTGATTGCCAATGAAACAAGAGATCAAATGACACAGAAATTAACAGCTATAGATCACTCTACGGTCTCCCACCATGAGCAAAGCCCATTCCACATAGTCTGCTATAACAGACCCCGCATTTGCAAATGTAAAACAATCATAACGAGAAAACTATATACAGTCTAATTAATGTACAATTAACTGCAACACAATTTTAGTTGATATATTCTGCATCATGATTCTTGTTTTCAAGAATAACTGTTAAAATTAAGAACGGCTTTGGTTGAAAATGTTGTCATGAATTTAGTTTAAAGCGAGACAGTGTCTGTGTAAATCATAATTTTGTTCTTTAAATATATATTTCTAACGTTTTGGAGAATAACAAAATAGGTTTAAATGAACCAAGTTTTGGCAAGTACTATGAAACATGATACTAGGTATACATATAATATATAATTGGAAAATAGGGGGAACATAAATCTAAAATATAATATTTAATAATTCTGCAATGTCAGATGGTTGTTAAGATATTACATAATAAGTATATACTTCTAAAATAACGAGGTCCAGTTTATTAGCCGTCATGACGTAACAACGACGAAGCAAATAATTCAACTTTATATAATAACCAATATAGAGCAATAGTTTATATTAAAAACTTCACTATTCTAGGCCCTTTTGTTCCCTACTAGTTAATATTCCCAATAATTCTATGTCGAACCCGATACCGAAACCATAGTATATGTCTCATTGTTTGTTTGGGGTTTTTTTTGGGTTTTTTTTTCGTCTTAAATGATATGTATGAAATATTTGTCACTGAACCAAAGTCAAAAAGTATTCAATCATACTTTATTTTATTAGTAATTGAAACATATGAATTAATGTAATACTCGGTTCCACCCACGATTTTCATTTGAAAGTGTACTGTTTCAATGAGTATCGGTGGGATAGATTCTCTAAATATTCCAGAAAATGAAAATAACACTAAAAATTGAGTGAATCCGAAGTGCTTTTCTCTTTATTAGGAACTCTCAAGCCCAATTGTAATACTGTACATAATCATATGAAGAACGGTAAAAAGTTACAAAATAGCTAGCTATAGTATCTGTAAAAAACAATAGTGTATCATTGTCGTTTTGCTTAGTTTATTTATATGTTTTGGACTTTATTAGTTCTTAGTATGATGTCTATTTTGACTGTATACCGGTGCACATTTATGCCATGTTAAGGGGCCGGCGGAAGCCCGCTTCTGGGTGTTGGATTTTCCCGCTGTGTTGAAGACCTATAGATGGCCTTTGGCTGTTTTATTCTTTTGTTGGGTTGTTATCTGTTTGATACATTCCCCATTTCCATTCTCTATATTAGATTTTTTTTAATAATTCATCTGTCACTATCGATTCCGGAAGGATATACAATGAAATGCGGAACCTAATTCTCCATAATTTCTGTCCAACCAATATCATCATTATGAAAAAGGCGTTTTAATGTAAACAAATCTGATTGTTTTCTTTTTTTCAAGTTATTTCACATTTCTAAATGGCCATGTAACAAGGAAGTAAGTGTTAATATCTGAAATATAATTGACTTTATTCACGCTAATTGTTTACAAAAGTGGTGTTTGTTTACAAGTTACCGATTGGAAGAAGTTAGAGGCATTTAAATACTTTGATTTTCACCCATTTTAATCAATTTACAAAAAAGCTAAGGACGAATTCACAAAGATTTATTTAAATATTTACAAAAAAAATGTATTTTGTAAGAGGAAGAGAATTGCTATAGTTATCGATGCTAGAATAGACCTCTGATAACAAGTGATGTTTGTTTACCGTAACAACTTACTTATTGGAAGATAGGCATTTAAATACTTTGATTTTTCCCATTTTAATAAAAAAAAAAAAAAAAATTAAAACAAGGACGAATTCGAAAGTTTTAAAACAGATACTTTGTACGAGGAAGAAAACGGCTATAATTAATACCATTTAAATCCAGGGACGAATTCACAAAGATTTATTCATACTTCAGAAGTTAAGAAAAAAACTGGTATTTAAGAGGAAGATAACGGATGCAAATTAGTGATGCTTAAAACTTCACATTAGTCAAAAATACTAACTTATTAAAAGGATGAGTTATACTTCAATGCTTTTACTGATTTATTAATAACAATAATTATGAATTTAAAATTGCATAATAATTGCTGTAGAACGATTCCCTTCACCAATAAAAAGTTATGTGATCGTATAGTTTTATGTACATCTAAGCGTCTGCGTTGTGTCCAATGATCAAAGCCAATATCCAATACTGGATAATGGTTCTTAGTGGCTGGTTCTAGTAATGGTGCAGAAGCTATTTTAACATCTCTGTAGGCAGTACCATCGCCCTCAACATCAGTTGACACCATTTGATCGCCACCAAGGTATCGTGTGACTATTTGAATCTCTCTATTACTAAATTCTCTTGGCTAAACACCTATTATTAAACTTAAGAATATATTAATAACAAAAGATCTATAAATATAGCATTAAAATAAATAAATGCATTTACTAAATTTTATAGTTCAAAGTCGTCCTCAAGTTTTAACTGCTTCAATTTTGAAAAAATAAAGTATCGATATGTTATCTATTTAAGATAAGAATAAAAAAATTAAACTCAAATACAAAAACAATAAACTAATAGGATAACCTTTTCTCTTTTATTAGAACTGAAAAATTGTATAATTAAGGTTTGACATTCAACCAACACTTTCCTTCCTTTTTCATAAACAAAGCTGTGATTCAGAGATTACTGATATTTATAGGATTTCTTAACAATCAACAATTTTTCAGCGAGCAATCTGAAGCGAGAATTAGAATGATTAATCAAAACAAAATTATTTTATATACACATATATTTATTTAAAAACAATCATCACGAAGCCTACGTCTACGACATGTTAGTCGTTCATTTTATTAAGATAACAAGAAACGGTTGAGAGAAAACTTAAAATTAATTCGTCTTTCTTTTCAGACTTTTTAACAGTTCGTTTAGTTTTCTTTGGTATTCTTACTTCATCATCAGACATTTTTTGACTGCGTTCTGAATTGTACCCATCGGAACTATTATTATCCGACATTTCGCTTGAACCGGAAGTGACAGAAGATTTATCTTCCTCGTTTTCACGTCGGTTTCTATTTGCTATTTTTTGTTTAAGTTCAGCGAGTGGAATACCATCCTCATCAGAAGATGTTTCTCGTTCTTGTCGGTAACGATTTATGAGTCTTTCTCGTGGATTAGCAACCGGAAGTTCACTATCACTACCGTCACTATCCTCGGGAGGTACAACATAATTTGTTTTCCTTAATTGCCTACCTTCTAGATTGGTTGGAATAACCCATTCATCAATCTTAGCTTTTTTAAGGTGTTCTAAATGGACTTTCTTAGCGACAGACCCATCTAATTGGTTTTTAAGGACAAATGTTACCGGAGAAGTTTTTTCAATGATTCTGTAATAAGGCTTCCACTTAGTATCTAACTTACTTTTTCTTAAATGATTTTTGAAATATACCGGATCCCCAATTTCTAAATTAATTTCTTGTCTATTTTTATCTGCGTTTTGTTTTTGTTTTTCTTTAGACTTTTTCAAATTTCTATGAACTAAAATGAAAGATTTGTGTTGTTGTTCTAGCAAAATCTTGTGCGGATCTTCACCTACATATTTTCTTCTAGGTTTCAACAGGTTATCAATCGGAAGAACTGGGTCTCTATTGTATAAAAGAAAAAATGGAGAAAATTTAGTTGATTCATTTTTTTGAAATCTAATAGCTGCTATTGTTTGATTTAAGCATACGTCCCAAGTAGACGCATCACTTTGCAATTTCTTTGCCATGACGTCATGAAGCGTCCTGTGAAATCTTTCTACTTTCGCGTTTCCCTGTGGATGATAAAAAGAAGTTGTTATGTGACTTATATTTAATTCTTTTAAAGTTTCTTCAAATATTTTAGAGGTGAATTCACCGCCATTGTCTGACACGATAACTAAAGGTACAGAAAAGTTTGGGATTATTCCCTCAATTAATAAATGAACAACATTTTCCGAAGTTTTATTTGGAACAGGAAAAGCCAAAGGCCACCCACTGTAATGACAAACAAAGCTAACAATATACTTATTTCCTGACAATGATGTAGGATAAGGTCCAGACAAATCTACTCCTATCTTAGCAAATGGAAATGGTGGTATATCAGATATTTGTAATAAAGGTTTGGTTTTACCTGCACTTTGAGATTGACAAATAACACAGGAATTAATATAGGAATTAAGTTCTTTATATAACTTTGGCCAAAAATATTTTTGCCTAATTGAATCGTGACATTTGTCAATTCCTAAATGACTTAGATTATCATGATAACTTTTGATGACCTCATTTCGTAATTGTAATGGAATATAAAGCCTTAACTTTAAATCATCATCAGGGTGAGAAATGTAATAAAGTATATCATTGATAATGATATGTTTATTATCAACACTTTTTTATGCCTTACCAGTGTTTATTTGATTAATAATTTCTGAAAGTTCTATGTCTAAAGATTGTTCAATTTTCATGTCATAACCAGGAATCGTGCATTCCTTAACGCTAAGTTGATCATCTTCTTTATAGTCACAACTTGCAAAATCTTTTGGATTGAACTCATTTGATTTCAAAGTATTGATTTGAAAAGCCTTGTCACTTATATCTACTTCAATTGTTTCACTTTGATTTTGATTGCCTTCTTGACCCGGAGGTCTTCTTGAAAGATAGTCAGCAATAGTATTATCAGTCCCCGCTAGCCATTCAATCTTACAATTGTAACTTGCAATACCCAAAGCCCAAAGCTGTAATTTTTTGTTACATTGTGGCGAAAGCAATAAGTACTTTAAAGGCTTGTGGTCAGTTCTGATAATAAATTCAGCTCCATGAAGATAATGATCTAATTTTTGTAATGCATAATGAATGCTAAATGCTTCTTTTTCAATAGTAGACCACCTAGACTGTGTATCTGATAATTTATGAGATAAAAAGTAAATAGGTTTTTCTTTTCTTAAACATGATAAATGAGTCTCTTCTTCTTCGCAAGGTTGCGTAAGACATGCACCTATGGTCTCATTAGAAGCGTCAGTATATAAAACATAAGGTTTCTACAAATCTGGGTATGCTAATAAAGGAGTTACAGTTAAACTATCTTTCAAAAAATCAAAAGCTCTTTGACACTCATCATCCCATTGAAATTTAGCATATTTTTTAGTTAAAGCAACTAAAGGTATAGAAATCTTTGAAAAATTAGGGATAAATCGTCTATAGTATGAACACGCCCCTATAAAACTTCTTACCTCCTTAACAGTAACAGGGTTTGGTAATGTTTTTATTGCCTCAACTTTGGCATCGTCCGGTTTTACACCGTCGATATTGATTTTAAAACCTAGATAATTAGTTTCTTCCTGCAAAAATTGACATTTTTTTAATTTCAATTTCAAATTATGTTGTCTCAATCTGTCAAATACTTGTTGAATGTGATCAAAATGTTCTTCTAAAATTTCAGAAAATATCAAAATATCGTCAATATAAGAGATAGCAAAACTTAGATCTTGTAAAACTATTTCCATCAATTGACTAAATACAGCAGGACTATTTTGCAATCCAAATGGCATAACATTAAATTCAAAAAGTCCCTTATGACAAACAAATGCTGTTTTTGATTTATCTTCTTCCGCCATCTTAATTTGCCAGAAGCCTGCCCTTAAATCAATTAATGTGTAAAACTTGGCAGCCCCTAAAAGTGTCAATATATCATCGATAACCGGAAGTGGATATCGGATTGCTAAAGTAGAAGAATTCAGGGATCTGAAATCTATGCAGAAACGTGTAGTTTTATCTTTCTTATCAACTAAAACAACTGGTGAGGAATAGTTACTGTTTGATCTTCTTATAATGTTTGCTTCTAACATGTCAGTTATTGCTTTATTGACTATTTCTCTTTTGTGTAATGGAGTTCGATAAGGTTTCAATTGAACCGGAGGATTATCCCCTGTATCTATTCTCATTTTCACAGTGTCAGTTTGACCTAATTCAGTATCCTTGAAAGCAAAAACATCTCTATTGTTATTCAACATTTGTAACACCCTACCCCTATGAACATCAGGCACATTAAGATCAGTTTCAAAAACATTTTCAATTTCAGAGTGCTCTTGAGTAGATTCAAGTGAGACAACATTTTCTTCTAAAACTGGTGAAGCCCTTCCTATTGCTATGCCCCTTCTAAACTTATAAGTTTTATTCGTAGTATTTACTATAAGAACTGGCATATGACGTTTTTCATTAAAGTTTGCAACTGAATTAGCAACCATTAACCCTGGTTGATAACTCAAATGCCCCTTAGTAATTGGTGAAATTTCAAAAGATTTAGAACTTGAAGTTGTATAATTTTTATTACCTTTTACATAACAGATATTACTTGTCTGAGGTTTAATTACAGTGGTTTGAGCAAGCCTAACAATTGAAGCTATATGAATATCTTCCACTAGTGGTACATAAGTTTTATTTATCCTTAAACATCCCAAATCAAAATAAACTCTAACACCAAATTTTACTAACCAATCACGACCCAAAATTGCATTTTGTTCATGTCAGATACTACATAAAAGGTATGATTCATTTTGTTCCCTTTCATGTTAAAGTCTAAATTTATACTTCCTAAAACATTTAAAGAAGCCCCGTTTACTCCTTGTAAATTGACTTTCTTTTTTTCTAATTTTGGTAATCCCTTAATTGAATTGTAAATCTTATTATGCAATAAAGATACTGAAGCTCCACTGTCAATTAAACTTCTAACTTTCATATGTGCAATTTTAATCAAACAAGAATTTGGATTTCCCGCTAAATTAATTTCAAATGTTTCTACTTGTTCAGATTCATTTTCAATTTTGCTTTCTGATACATTTTTAAATGATTTTTGTTCTTGATAAGTTTCAATATTTCTAGTTTGTATATTTGAATTTCGCGCTCTAACCTTTTTATTTCCGCTGAATTTTGAATTTCGCGCCATATTTCCTTTGTTTGCTTCCGGTTTTGATTTGAAATTTCGCGCCATTTTTTCTTTGTTTACTTCCGGTTTTGATTTGAAATTTCGCGCCATTTTTTCTTTGTTTGCTTCCGGTTTTGATTTGAAATTTTGCGCCATTTTTTCTTTGTTTGCTTCCGGTTTTGAATTACGATTGTTAGATCTTTTATAATAATTTTTATTCCAGTGATAGGTAGAATTGTTAGAACATGCATTGTTAAAGTCTGTTGATTTGTTATTTAATTTTTTTAACCATGATTCATATATATTATATACAGGTTTTGTATATCCATAATTAATTTTTCTCTCAAACATCTTATTTCCCTTAATTCCCTTAAAAGTCTCCCTATTGGCTTCAGCATAAAGAGACCGCCCTAGTTTAAATTTTCCCTTGGTTTCCTAAATTGTTCATTTGATCTTGCTCTACAATTTCTTTCATAATGACCTGGTTTACCACAGTTCCAACAGAAGAATGTTCTTCTTTGTTGTCCTGTTAAGTCAGACTTGTTTTGTACAGAATTAAACCTTCTAGGATATGTATTTGCATTATGCCTTATCGTGTTGTCATTAAAATTGTGTTGTACTGAATTAAACCTTCTAGGATATGTATTTGCATTATTACTTATCGTATTGTCATTAGAATTGCCTCGGGGTACATGTAATTCGGCACGCGAACTTACTACATTTACATGAAATTTCGGTTTATCCCTGCAATGTTTTGCCTTATGGCCGAATCTGTTGCAATTGTTACATTTCACACCTATTTCTCGGTAATGCGATATGTCCATTGGTGTTATATTACGCTCATTACCGTTATTTTTTTTCAAATCAAATTTTCTTCGTAATTGTGTTTCAGCCATTGCCGAGTTTACTGCTTGAGCCAAAGTTTGTGGATTTTCACGCATTATTTTCATTCTCAAATAATCCTGATACAACCCATTTATGAAAAAGTTAACTAATTGAAGTTGAACTATTGGTTGATTGATATCTTGTCCCCTAAAAGCATCTGTTGCCAAAGTTAAAATTCGTTCTCCAAATATCGGAACATTTTCGCCAATTTTTTGATTAACCTTATTCAGAAGCTCAAATGCATATGATGCATCAGGAATATGCCCATAACGAAAATTCAATTGAATTTTTAGATTTTCCCAATTATTATTCTCCTGATCGATTTCTCTTAACCACCTAGCAATGAAATCACTTACTGGCCCTACAGATGTTTGATAACATATCATTTTACAATCATTTGGACTTAAATTTGTAATCATTGCATATTTTTCTATTGAACGAATCCATTGAGAAAATATTTCTGAATTTGAACCATCAAAACCTTCAACTATCGTATTGACACCGTTTGCAGTTAACTTTTGAGTAAGACTTTGAACTTGTGTTGCTAAATTTTGAAAAACTAACCCTACATTAAATTCTTGTTCAGCCATTTTTGAGAATATTATAATTAAGATTATCAAATAAAATATCACACGTACCTTAGTATTTCAGAATTCATCCTGGTCACGGCACCAAAAAGAGTCTTATAACAAGATGGTATTTTGCTATAAGTTTATTAACGTTGCCTAGACCGATGTGTCCAATATAATAAAATACACAAATATATATACCGAATATAAACAGCGTCAAGGTTTCTATTAACTTGACCATTATAGTTTTAATTCTAAAGATACAGGGATGAATATCTATTAAGTTGACTCTAATTGACATGTTTTGACCAACCTGGAAATTGATGTTCGAAGAATACACGTATGTCCAGTGTTATAACTAATTGTTATTGCTACATGTCACCACCTGGTCTGCATGTAAACATGTTATATGCAACCCAGCGGTCAACTGAACAACCTTTTACAAGGTCATGATTTACTTAATAGATATTCCCCTGTATTTATTTTATTCAATTTAATAAACATCTTAAGAATATATAATCATCAATATAAATATAAATATATTTTATATATATTTATATATATATTTTTAGCCTATCATATTGTCACATTAGCTGGTACAGCGAAAGTGAGAAAAGCAATCGAGTTGAGATGACCAATGATAATCTGTTTATCGCTATTTTACCTATGACGACGTTGCCAATTTCAATGTCAATTTCATTAGCAACGCCACGTCGCCTCCTTAGTTTCTAGCGATAATGTTTCCATCTCAAGCGAGAAGCATGATATGAAAATTATCACAAAAAAAGTTCAAAGCAAAAATGCACAAAATAGCGATAATACCTATTCTTTTTTTTAAAACAACACCGAACGATAATACCTTACATTTGATTTCTGTTTGTCATGAACACCAGGTCGGGTCCATGAATATCATGCATACAGGGTCCACAACTTATTATGCCGATACCAAAAGAAGTTTCAAAGTGTTCACATGAATATTTATTTCAGTAGGATTGTGTTCTGTATTCCTTCAGGTCTGTGTCCTTGACATTTGGCATGCAAAAAAAAACACCAAAAAAACAATCAACTTTTCGATCTCTTCAATTTATTTAGCAGCTCAAATAGTCGTGTTGTCCAAAAATGCAAACTATTTTCTCTCAATCATACCACATCCACTTATATCTATATGTATTGTTCAATATTTTTTATGGTAATTTGTACATCTTTTATGTCTTGTTATCTATCGATCTTGCAACCTCCAATGTTTGAACATAAAGGCATGTAGGAACATAACATTCATAATCATTATACCTTACAAATGTAAGGTGTTTCCTATATACACTTATAAAGACATATTCAGAATGACTTTAGGATTCAAAAGATGCCAGCCTTGAGAATTGTGTTCTTTGTTTCCTACATTACTCATTCTACATTGTTGTGAATACAAATAAACCACCATGAATTCAAAAATTCTATGGTGGGCTGAATAGGGGGCCTCCATGTTTTGATTATTTTTCATTTAGTATGCCATTTTTCTCTATCTCTAATATTTCAGCATCCCATTATTGTCTTTTCTTCTTTTTTTTTTTTTTTCTAATTGTTTGTACTTTCTTTTTTTTTTTCGTCTTTATTCTGCACGAATTGCCAATAAGCCTCTGTTCTGTAAAACCCACCGGACCTCCACAATAGCCTTGGGAATTTTATCTTATGTTTAATGCATTATGTATTCTTTTGTTTATTGTTTTATATGTAAATGCACCAACTCGAGTATTCATCATTAAAGAATCGTGCCCTAACCTTGAAAAATCTTTTATTTATATTTTGATCCTATTCTAAAGTCGCGTTCATTTCAATGTTTATTGTTATCGTTCTATTTATTTTTACATTTAAAATTACCTTGCACATTTGAAACAAATGGTCACAAATGATATTTCTTAAAACAATTTAAATGTTTGATAATGATAATGCTTATGAAGATCAAAAGCAACTATATACAGGTAAAACCACAGGTAGACTTCAAAGAAAGATTAGTATATAAATGTACCCGGTAGAACCGAAAATCACACCATGTACTCTTTACCGTATAGTCCCTGTACAAACATTGTCCCAAATAATTTGTCATTTACTTAAGGGGACGAGCATTGAGATTCTTGGGGAGGAGTATACACTAGCCTGGTACGAGCTGAAAAAAATCTTGAACAAGACATTGTGAAAAATTAAAACTCTGAAACGCAAAATCAAGGATTGTTAATGACGATCTCATCATACAAATCCTCTACAAATTGTATGAAACGATTGTATTATAAAGTGAAAATATATTGATTCGATCAAAATAAATATTTAATCTGATAGAATAAAAACAAACATTTAGTCTTTTGTAGACAAACTGCGCGTTTGACGTACTGAACTATAAGCCTGGTATCTCTCATTACTATATCTCACCATTACTCTTGCAATACAGAGCATGCGTATACACCATAACTTGGCATCTAAATTGAAATGTCTATTGGTATTTTTGTATCGTTGATTTGCTGTCCAGAAACCATCTCGTTCACCACGAAAAACCATAAATCAACTGTAAGAAGATGTGGTATGATTGCCAATGAGACGACTCTCAACAAGAGACCAAAATGACACAGACATTAACAACTATATGTCGCCGTACGGCCTTCAACAATTAGCAAAACCCATACCGCATAGTCAGCTATGTATGACGCACAATGATTTGCTGTGTATTCATGCTAAACGTTTGCTTTTAGATTTAAAACTCTAATTTGACTGGAAGTAATTGATTCCTGCCAAATTCTGCGATTAACTATCAGTACATTTAAATACGATTGATTTCAAATGTCCTATTTTTGGCCTACTGAGCCGTTACCACGTGTTCAAGGTCATCGCTTACTTAGTCAAATTTGACATAGTTAATGTCTTTAACTAGAGATTTACGGGTTTAATTAATGCAAGATGACACTGGCCTCAATTACGGACAATTAAAAATCATTGAAATATAAGTCCTCGTTTAATATGCAATCTGAACAAAAGATTAAACATGATGACACTAAACTAAAAGGTGATGCAATGAAAAAAACGAAGAAACACACACACAAACAAAAAGTTTCCGTGATAGCAGGTGCATTGATATAGTCTGCATCTGTCTTCGAGCTCCAGTGTTATAAGTGTATAACGCGCATACATGATGAAATGTACTTCACCAGAAACACATTCGCCGCGGGTCGTCCTGAACATGCATGAAATATTTGTTACTGAAAGTTTTAAAAATAAACAATTAAAAAGATTCTCCTCTCAAGAATCATCGTTTCTTCTTTTCTTTATTCGGGTGTAATCTTTTCCTGTTTTCTGATGTTTCATGTTTGAAATATTTGCCACTGGACGTAAAGAGATGTATTATTTTATTGGATGTCAAGTATAAATGAATGAACCATGTTCGTATAAACGCACATTACTATATTGTGATTTTTTTTAATTTACATGTTACAATATTACAATCAAAACACCAAAAAGCTGTGTCAAATCCTACTCTTGTGAGGGTTGCTGAATAAAAGTATCACTGATTGAAAATTGACGAGTATTTGATTTGCGTCTAGATCTTCTTCTCAGCGTATATTTGTTAACATCGTGAATCTATCAACACTGACAACCTTTAAAATCCAATACAAACATTTCCATTCTCAATTTTATTTTCATCTCATTTTAAAACCTGATAGAAAAATCGTTAATTTAAAGTTGTCAAAATCTATCTTTATGACGGATAAAATTACTATGTATTATTCAAAAGGATAAATTTAAATGGTGTTTAGTGACAAATCATTTGAAAACCAAACATCAATTACAACAGCGGCCATTATGGCGTAACAATGGAGGCGTTTTCACTCTATTTCACTCTAATTAGTCTTTACAAAACGCTAATCATTAGCAGCGATTTTGTTATTGAGTGACATCGGGGTTAGCAATACATAATTTACGTATTTGACATTATCACAAAAATTATTATAAAATACTATTTAATTTCCTTTACGTCAAATAAATATCCTGTCAGCTGAAAGTTATCGTTTTGTATTGAATGAGAAAAAGTGGATTTTTTGTCTGCATTTTTATTGTAAAGAAATCAACGATATTAATATGATGACAAATTAATAATCCTAAAAATATACCATTATCTTTAATAGATTTAATAGTATCGATTTTGTCTGTGAAAATAGAAAATTTGTGCAAAATTACACCATACCCCGTTGTAGTTTGGATGATAAGCATCAATTTCCGAAGAGAAATCGACGATTTCCCGAAGTTCTGTTTTAAACGATTGCCGAGTCTACGAGGATGAAATTTGAAGAAAAAAGGCAGGACAGGAGATATGAGTAAAAAAGGCAGGATTAGACCCTTTGAAAAAAAAGCAGGATGACAATTTATGTAAAAAAAAGTCAAGATAAACTAATAATAAAAAAGACAGGACTGAAAAGAGTGGGGGGAAAACCGGACAGAGGTTTACACATATTTTAGCGTATGATCGATAACAATAGATAACTTTAGCTTTATTAAAAGTAATTACGTTACTTTTTGATCATGCAGCAATTTTTTGTTAAAAGACAACTTTAAGCTCAACACATTTGTAGTGGAAATTCAGACCTTTACAAATCAATTATTTCTAAAATTAATGTTTGTGACTCCCGCCATTCTAAGTGAGCAACAAATAACATTATAAAATACTTTTTTTTCAATGGAAAATTCTATTTAAAAGAAAAGTTAATAACACACCATTGTTAAATATGTAACAACTGCTAAAATACACAATACAATTACTCAAAATATAATACGCAACAAAAGCAATAATTACTGGTGTGTTAACGTTAAAATTTAGTTACACAATCTAACTTCCATTATTATGCAAATCAGACAAGTCTTTTAATCTGACAAGACAATTAAACAAAATGTCCTTGAGTTTAAGTCTAGCAACAGATCACGAGGTCACTGGTACACGAACGGATCATATGTGTCACTGGTTTCCGTTTTGGCACGAGACAATGCAATTGGTAAATCCTTCAATGGCACGTTATGCCCGTACTTTGTGGTTTAAAGTCAAATCTTACATTCGTGACGTCAAACCTTTCTATTGTCTGTTTTTTGTTTTGTTTCGAAATAAGCAACGATTATATATAGTCTTGCATGCAATGTTTTTTTAGATTGTGTTCTGTTTGTTATGTAATCATTTTATATTCATTTGGGTCGCGTGACTTTTCCCGGATAATTCATTTGAAATTTAGCAATTAGTATTTTGCTTGCAAGAACTGTTCTATAGTGTAGGAAATTAAGAGATGAAGAACAGCAATGAAGCGCTGTGTTTTTGTGTGAGTTTGTGGCTTTTGTTGTTGGTGTAGTGCATGCATGTACTGATATGTGGCATGTATGAATACCCTTAGTTTTTTCTATATTACAGTAAATGGTTAGTCAAGCACCAAATAAACTAAAAAAATGTTTCCTGTTTTTGATATACATCATACTCATTTTTCGTTTATATTTTTTGCCCAAATGTGGTCTTTGGTTTTCTCGATTGGATATGTTTCACATCCCTGTTCGTTGTGGCTCTTTTGGGAGATACTTGTCTCTGTAGAAATCATACATTTTCTACATTTGTTTGTATACGCTGGTACTATGTGAAAAGACAATATGACTAGGACGATGTACGTATTCTGATTGAAGTAGAAAGTATAGTCTTATGCATGCAGCTGCCTATAGCTGATCAAATGTCGGACGATTCAAGCATCTATTTTCTAAAGGAATCTCCAATAAGAGACGGAAAATGGATTGATTTAAAGTTACATTATTTGAGAAAATTATTTCGATATCCTAAATACCGACAAAATAGTAAAGAATTTATAAATGAAAACGTTGGGAGTTTACATCCGTATATTTGAGATTGTACTAACATGACATTTGTTTTGGGGGTGTTTGAACTTTCACATCCTTGACAAAGTGTTAAAATCATTGTCCTTGAACAAACCAATGAAGATTTCTCACGACTCAATGTTTGATGTCTCTGTATGACCGCTACAGCAATCTTTCCTGTAACGATAATACTTATATCAATAAACGACAAGGTCCAGTTTATTGACAACCTGGTATTTATTAGAACCTCAATGACGAGTGTAGACTAAGCGCGGGAATAGCGTACGCAGTTATAAGCCCGAGTCTAATGTAGACTAAGCGCGGGAATAGCGTACACAATTATAAGCCCGAGTCTAATGTAGACTAAGCGCGGGAATAGCGTACACAATTATAAGCCCGAGTCTTATGTAGACTAAGCGCGGGAATAGCGTACACAATTATAAGCCCGAGTCTTATGTAGACTAAGTGCGGGAATAGCGTACACAATTATAAGCCCGAGTCATATGTAGACTAAGCGCGGGAATAGCGTACACAATTATAAGCCCGAGTCTAATGTAGTCTAAGCGCGGGAATAGCGTACACAATTATAAGCCCGAGTCTAATGTAGACTAAGCGCGGGAATAGCGTACACAATTATAAGCCCGAGTCTTATGTAGACTAAGCGCGGGAATAGCGTACACAATTATAAGCCCGAGTCTTATGTAGACTAAGCGCGGGAATAGCGTACACAATAATAAGCATGAGTCTTATGTAGACTAAGCGCGGGAATAGCGTACACAATTATAAGCCCGAGTCTTATGTAGACTAAGCGCGGGAATAGCGTACACAATTATAAGCCCGATACTTATGTAGACTAAGCGCGGGAATAGCGTACACAATTATAAGCCTGGTATTTTGAGGGGTTTTTTTCTGTTTAGAAATAAACACTCTATGGACACATAAGAAATAGAGTAGTGTGGGATAAATTCGATAAATAACATGCATTTATTGTAAAGCAACAATATATTTAAATTTATAAGTAAGATGTCTGTTATTCAGTGGCGTTCATTTGTTTCCTATATGTTATTTGTAAATAATTTATTATTTTGTACACATTACAGTCAGGCAGTTAGTTTCTTGTTCGATTTAATTTGCACTTGTCATTTCGGGGTCTTTTGTAGCTTGATATGCGGTTTGGGTTTTGCTTATTGTTAAAGCCAGTACGGTAAACCAATTATAGTTGCTACTTTTACTAGTTGAAAGTTGTTTCATTGATATTCATACCACATCTTCTATTCATTCTTTTCATCATCTGTTATAACCCTCAGTGACCGACACGTTATATCATTTATTATTACCCTCAGTGACCGACACGTTATATCATTTAGTATTACCCTCAGTGACCGACAAGGTATATAATTTAGTATTACCCTGAGTGACCGACACGTTATATAATTAGTTTTACCCTCAGTGACCGACAAGTTATATAATTTAGTATTACCCTCAGTGGCCGACAAGGTATACAATTTAGTATTACCCTCAGTGACCGACAAGTTATACCCTCAGTGACCGACAAGCTATATTATTTAGTATTACCCTCAGTGGCCGACAAGGTATACAATTTAGTATTACCCTCAGTGACCGACAAGTATTACCCTCAGTGACCGACAAGTATTACCCTCAGTGACCGACAAGGTATACAATTTAGTATTACCCTCAGTGATTGACAAGGTATATTATTTAGTATTACCCTCAGTGATTGACAATATATCACCGTTATTACTATCATTTTACCAATATATTTCAGTAGCATGTGACCTATAGATATAAAGATATATTTCAGTAGCATGTGACCTAGAGATATATTTTAGTAGCATGTTACCTATAGATATATAGATATATTTCAGTAGCATATGACCTATAGATATATAGATATATTTCAGTAGCGTGTGACCTATAGATATATAGATATATTTCAGTAGCATGTGACCTATAGATATAAAGATATATTTTAGTAGCATGTGACTTATAGATATATAGATATATTTCAGTAGCGTGTGACCTATAGATATATAGATATATTTCAGTAGCATGTGACCTATAGATATAAAGATATATTTTAGTAGCATGTGACTTATAGATATATAGATATATTTCAGTAGCGTGTGACCTATAGTTCAGTAGCATGTGACCTATAGATATATAGATATATTTCAGTAGCATATGACCTATAGATATATAGATATATTTCAGTAGCATGTGACCTATAGATATTTAGATATATTTCAGTAGCATGTGACCTATAGATATATAGATATATTTCAGTAGCATGTGACCTATAGATATATAGATATATTTCAGTAGCATGTGACCTATAGATATATAGATATATTTCAGTAGCATGTGACCTATAGATATATAGATATATTTCAGTAGTATGTGACCAATAGATATATAGATATATTTCAGTAGCATGTGACCTATAGATATATAGATATATTTCAGTAGCATGTGACCTATAGATATAAAGATATATTATCAATTCGTATGATTTAACAAATTTGATTCGTTTAGGGATAGTCACATGTTAAACTATATTTTTGAAGGTAGAGAGAAAACGGCGTATAGCGAAAAGCATATTGACCGGCAAAAAGCATATCGCACGGTTATTTTTAGAATATCCAAAAACCGATATACTTTGTGACGTCATGTAATGAATTTCAGGATATTGTTTAACGTTTTGAAACACATGATATCTGTGATCGATAATTTGACGAAAAAAATCTTCAAATACATAAGATGTCCAAAAAAAAGTAAATGAAATAACAACTAATATGTTGTAATTGTCAAGGAGGAAAATTGATGTAATATCTATTAATTCAAACAAACCTAAATGACGATTTTGATACAAATATGGTCGGAAATTAATAATATTATATAACAAATATAGCCTTAGTATGAGGTCAATACAGGATATATCGACCCAAAGAAGTATATCGACCTCGGACTTCGTCCTCAGTCAATATACTTCTTTCAGGTCAATATATCCTTGTATCGACCTCATACAAAGGCTATATTTGTATAATATTTCAGTAGCATGTGACCTATAGATATTTAGATATATTTCAGTATTATTATTATTTGGATACTGAAAAGTATATTGTTTAAAATAATGATAATAAAAATAAAAAAAATAAAATAATTAATAATTAAATAAATGTATTTTTTTTTAATTTAAACATAATTTAGAAGGTTACATCGACTGAAAAGTTGACTTTTTCAAACAGTTTTCATTATGTGTATTGTTGATTTATTTTGTCGATTCGTCCATATTAAAATGTTTTTCTACTCTGTTGAGGCATATGGTAAAAAGATTTCATATCGAATGTACTTAATTTGGGGTCCGACGTCCGTGAACTTTTCACTCTTTGAACTTCTATTTGGAAACCACGTAAAAGAATCAATATATGAATCTGTTATTTTTCTCCATTGTTGAAGCATATGGTAAAAAGATTATAACATGTCATTGTTCATATCGCATGTATCATCAGCCCTCGGTCAGTATCAGCCCTCGAGCCATGCGGCTCTTGGGCTGATATTGACCCTAGGGCTGATAATACATGCGATATGAAAAATGCCATGTAATAATCTGATAATATTTCAGTAGCATGTGACCTATAGATATATTTCAGTAGCATGTGACCTATAGATATTTAGATATATTTCAGTAGCATGTGACCTATAGATATATTTCAGTAGCATGTGACCTATTGATATATAGATATATTTCAGTAGCATGTGACCTATAGATATATGGATATATTTCAGTAGCATGTGACCTATTGATATAAAGATATATTTCAGTAGCATGTGACCTATTGATATATAGATATATTTCAGTAGCATGTGACCTATAGATATATTTCAGTAGCATGTGACCTATTGATATAAAGAGACCTGGTTTAAGGACAAATTTGTTTGTTTTACCAATTATCACCTACCGATAAATAATATTGATTTAAAGATAAACAATTTTCACTATTGACTTGAAATTTTTGTGTTCTCTATTCAATTTGGTACAATAAGTTTGAAATCAGATATACAAACGTTCCGATGTTTTTATTTTTTCTTCACTTTTAAAATAATTAATATTACATCAAAATGAAAATATTTGTTAAAAGAAAAGAAAACACTGTTTAACCTATATCTTTAATGCGTAACAATTGTTTAGGTCTATACCACTTTTTGATTTTATTAGAGAGATATATAATAAAAGATCAGCAAATAATAATAGCATCGACATTAAAAGAAAATGATACAAACACGTTATTTCCAAGTCAGAAACCTCGCCACTGATTGTCGAATGTCATGTACTTGTGTTTAGCTTTTGTTTTATTGTACATGTATATGTACTGTAGTCCTGTCATGTAATGTATTCATTTTAGTGTTATATTTAACAACGCCATAAAAGCGGGAAGTTTGACTACCCGCAAAGCCAGGTTCAACCGGGCCCACCATTTTTTTTAATAAAATGTTCTGTACCATGTCAGGATAATGGCAGTTGTTATCTTATAGTTTCTTTCTGTCGGTGTTACATTGTCGTTGTGGTTTTTTGTTGCACTTCAATGTTTCTGCTGTTTCGTTGTTTTCCTCTTATAGTTGATGTATAAAAAAGAAGATGTGGTATGATTGCCAATGAGACAACTATCCACAAAAGACTAAAATGACACAAACATTAACAATTATAGGTCACCGTACGGCCTTCAACAATGAACAAAGCCCATACCGCATATAGTCAGCTATAAAAGGCCCCGATAAGACAATGTAAAACAATTCAAGCGAGAAAACTAACGGCCTTATTTATGTAAAAACAATGAAATATTTACCTCAGTTTTAGTTTGTAACATGGATTTGTTTTCTATGAATCGATTTATAACTTTCGAACAGCAGTATACTACTGTTGCCTTTATTTTGGTGTTTTTGAGAATACAGTCATGGCAGATCTGTAACCACTCTGTTTAACTGACATACAGTCATGGCAGATCTGTAACCACTCTGTTTAACTGACATACAGTCATGGCAGATCTGTAAACACTCTGTTTAACTGACATACAGTCATGGCAGATCTGTAACCACTCTGTTTAACTGACATACAGTCATGGCAGATCTGTAACCCCTCTGTTTAACTGACATACAGTCATGGCAGATCTGTTACCCCTCTGTTTAACTGACATACAGTCATGGCAGATCTGTAACCACTCTGTTTAACTGACATACAGTCATGGCAGATCTGTTACCCCTCTGTTTAACTGACATACAGTCATGGCAGTTCTGTAACAACTCTGTTTAACTGACATACAGTCATGGCAGATCTGTTACCTCTCTGTTTAACTGACATACAGTCATGGCAGATCTGTAACCCCTCTGTTTAACTGACATACAGTCATGGCAGATCTGTAACCACTCTGTTTAACTGACATACAGTCATGGCAGATCTGTTACCACTCTGTTTAACTGACATACAGTCATGGCAGATCTGTAACCACTCTGTTTAACTGACATACAGTCATGGCAGATCTGTAACCCCTCTGTTTAACTGACATACAGTCATGGCAGATCTGTAACCACTCTGTTTAACTGACATACAGTCATGGCAGATCTGTAACCACTCTGTTTAACTGACATACAGTCATGGCAGATCTGTAACCACTCTGTTTAACTGACATACAGTCATGGCAGATCTGTTACCACTCTGTTTAACTGACATACAGTCATGGCAGATCTGTAACCACTCTGTTTAACTGACATACAGTCATGGCAGATCTGTAACCACTCTGTTTAACTGACATACAGTCATGGCAGATCTGTAACCACTCTGTTTAACTGACATACAGTCATGGCAGATCTGTAACCACTCTGTTTAACTGACATACAGTCATGGCAGTTCTGTAACAACTCTGTTTAACTGACATACAGTCATGGCAGATCTGTTACCACTCTGTTTAACTGACATACAGTCATGGCAGATCTGTTACCACTCTGTTTAACTGACATACAGTCATGGCAGATCTGTTACCCCTCTGTTCATGGCAGATCTGTAACCACTCTGTTTAACTGACATACAGTCATGGCAGATCTGTTACCACTCTGTTTAACTGACATACAGTCATGGCAGATCTGTAACCACTCTGTTTAACTGACATACAGTCATGGCAGATCTGTAACCACTCTGTTTAACTGACATACAGTCATGGCAGATCTGTAACCACTCTGTTTAACTGACATACAGTCATGGCAGATCTGTTACCACTCTGTTTAACTGACATACAGTCATGGCAGATCTGTAACCACTCTGTTTAACTGACATACAGTCATGGCAGATCTGTAACCACTCTGTTTAACTGACATACAGTCATGGCAGATCTGTAACCACTCTGTTTAACTGACATACAGTCATGGCAGATCTGTAACCACTCTGTTTAACTGACATACAGTCATGGCAGATCTGTAACCACTCTGTTTAACTGACATACAGTCATGGCAGATCTGTTACCCCTCTGTTTAACTGACATACAGTCATGGCAGATCTGTTACCCCTCTGTTTAACTGACATACAGTCATGGCAGTTCTGTAACCACTCTGTTTAACTGACATACAGTCATGGCAGATCTGTAACCACTCTGTTTAACTGACATACAGTCATGGCAGATCTGTTACCCCTCTGTTTAACTGACATACAGTCATGGCAGATCTGTTACCCCTCTGTTTAACTGACATACAGTCATGGCAGATCTGTAACCACTCTGTTTAACTGACATACAGTCATTGCAGATCTGTAACCACTCTGTTTAACTGACATACAGTCATGGCAGATCTGTAACCACTCTGTTTAACTGACATACAGTCATGGCAGATCTGTTACCCCTCTGTTTAACTGACATACAGTCATGGCAGATCTGTTACCCCTCTGTTTAACTGACATACAGTCATGGCAGATCTGTAACCACTCTGTTTAACTGACATACAGTCATGGCAGATCTGTAACCCCTCTGTTTAACTGACATACAGTCATGGCAGATCTGTAACCCCTCTGTTTAACTGACATACAGTCATGGCAGATCTGTAACCACTCTGTTTAACTGACATACAGTCATGGCAGATCTGTTACCACTCTGTTTAACTGACATACAGTCATGGCAGATCTGTAACCACTCTGTTTAACTGACATACAGTCATGGCAGATCTGTAACCACTCTGTTTAACTGACATACAGTCATGGCAGATCTGTAACCACTCTGTTTAACTGACATACAGTCATGGCAGATCTGTTACCCCTCTGTTTAACTGACATACAGTCATGGCAGATCTGTTACCCCTCTGTTTAACTGACATACAGTCATGGCAGTTCTGTAACCACTCTGTTTAACTGACATACAGTCATGGCAGATCTGTTACCCCTCTGTTTAACTGACATACAGTCATGGCAGATCTGTTACCACTCTGTTTAACTGACATACAGTCATGGCAGATCTGTAACCACTCTGTTTAACTGACATACAGTCATGGCAGATCTGTAACCACTCTGTTTAACTGACATACAGTCATGGCAGATCTGTTACCCCTCTGTTTAACTGACATACAGTCATGGCAGATCTGTTACCCCTCTGTTTAACTGACATACAGTCATGGCAGATCTGTAACCACTCTGTTTAACTGACATACAGTCATGGCAGATCTGTAACCACTCTGTTTAACTGACATACAGTCATGGCAGATCTGTAACCACTCTGTTTAACTGACATACAGTCATGGCAGATCTGTAACCACTCTGTTTAACTGACATACAGTCATGGCAGATCTGTAACCCCTCTGTTTAACTGACATACAGTCATGGCAGATCTGTTACCCCTCTGTTTAACTGACATACAGTCATGGCAGATCTGTAACCACTCTGTTTTACTGACATACAGTCATGGCAGATCTGTAACCACTCTGTTTAACTGACATACAGTCATGGCAGATCTGTAACCACTCTGTTTAACTGACATACAGTCATGGCAGATCTGTTACCACTCTGTTTAACTGACATACAGTCATGGCAGATCTGTTACCCCTCTGTTTAACTGACATACAGTCATGGCAGATCTGTAACCACTCTGTTTAACTGACATACAGTCATGGCAGATCTGTAACCACTCTATTTAACTGACATACAGTCATGGCAGATCTGTAACCCCTCTGTTTAACTGACATACAGTCATGGCAGATCTGTTACCCCTCCGTTTAACTGACATACAGTCATGGCAGATCTGTTACCACTCTGTTTAACTGACATACAGTCATGGCAGATCTGTAACCACTCTGTTTAACTGACATACAGTCATGGCAGATCTGTAGCCACTCTGTTTAACTGACATACAGTCATGGCAGATCTGTAACCCCTCTGTTTAACTGACATACAGTCATGGCAGATCTATAACCCCTCTGTTTAACTGACATACAGTCATGGCAGATCTGTAACCACTCTGTTTAACTGACATACAGTCATGGCAGATCTGTTACCCCTCTGTTTAACTGACATACAGTCATGGCAGATCTGTTACCCCTCTGTTTAACTGACATACAGTCATGGCAGATCTGTTACCCCTCTGTTTAACTGACATACAGTCATGGCAGATCTGTTACCCCTCTGTTTAACTGACATACAGTCATGGCAGATCTGTAACCACTCTGTTTAACTGACATACAGTCATGGCAGATCTGTAACCACTCTGTTTAACTGACATACAGTCATGGCAGATCTGTAACCACTCTGTTTAACTGACATACAGTCATGTCAGATCTGTAACCACTCTGTTTAACTGACATACAGTCATGGCAGATCTGTAACCACTCTGTTTAACTGACATACAGTCATGGCAGATCTGTAACCACTCTGTCCCTCTGTTTAACTGACATATAGTCATGGCAGATCTGTAACCACTCTGTTCAACTGACATACAGTCATGGCAGATCTGTTACCCCTCTGTTTAACTGACATACAGTCATGGCAGATCTGTAACCACTCTGTTTAACTGACATACAGTCATGGCAGATCTGTAACCACTCTGTTTAACTGACATACAGTCATGGCAGATCTGTAACCACTCTGTTTAACTGACATACAGTCATGGCAGATCTGTTACCCCTCTGTTTAACTGACATACAGTCATGGCAGATTTGTAACCACTCTGTTTAACTGACATACAGTCATGGCAGATCTGTAACCACTCTGTTTAACTGACATACAGTCATGGCAGATCTGTTACCCCTCTGTTTAACTGACATACAGTCATGGCAGATCTGTAACCACTCTGTTTAACTGACATACAGTCATAACAGATCTGTAACCACTCTGTTTAACTGACATACAGTCATGGCAGATCTGTAACCACTCTGTTTAACTGACATACAGTCATGGCAGATCTGTAACCACTCTGTTTAACTGACATACAGTCATGGCAGATCTGTTACCACTCTGTTTAACTGACATACAGTCATGGCAGATCTGTAACCACTCTGTTTAACTGACATACAGTCATGGCAGATCTGTAACCACTCTGTTTAACTGACATACAGTCATGGCAGATCTGTAACCACTCTGTTTAACTGACATACAGTCATGGCAGATCTGTAACCACTCTGTTTAACTGACATACAGTCATGGCAGATCTGTAACCACTCTGTTTAACTGACATACAGCTTACCAGACTGTGTAAACATCTTTCTAAGTACGTTGTATATTTCAGTGACGGATCCAAATGCGTTTCCGGCGGTTGACCCCCCGCCCCCCCCCCCCCCCCCCCCCCTCCCTCCACGATTTGACGATCAATGCATTTGAATGAGGACATGTATTAAGATCCCCTTTCTTCTGAATTGATATCCCCTTTTTTTTAAATAGTTGGGACCCGCCCATGTACAGTATGTTGACCTTGTATTTTTTTTTATCTCTTTGGCGTATACAAACATCTCTCTTAGAAATTACATTAACATTTACAAAATTTTAAAAGATGTAACAAATGCAATGGAACAAATTTTTTACTATGTTTGAAATTTTGACCTTTGTTTAATACTAAAAAATTGAATGAAAAAAGTACAAAATCAAATCTATAATTTATTTTTAATCCCCAATATATAATGCAGTCTTGTGATTTTTAATATTCTATGGCACGTTTGATCACTTATAATTTTTCAACGGTACTGCAGTAGAATGCTATCAATATTTGTATTGCACGTTCGATTATTTGTAGTTTGTCAACGATACAATAATAACAATATTCTTTAACTGTTAGCACATTCAAATGTTTCAGACATAAGAAAACAAGTAAGTAAAAAAAAGCACGTTTGGACTTTGTACCTTCTATGTACCTATGTGTCGATTCTCTGTAGAGTGCAGCCTATTGTAAAATACAGATTTAATCTACAAGATGTGTCAAACAGATATTTTAATAACCCTATTTCAATATTGTTTAAGATATTCAGAATTTGTTTGAACAAACCAAGTCGTTACGGTACATTCAGTCGTAAATTAGCGATAATATTTCATCACTGACACACCAAAAAACCACGCGATTCACGTGATCACGAAGTTATATGCTGCAGTTTATATTATATGCAATCTGATTGGGTTTCATATTTGTAATAACTTTGAACTGTGAAATTAAAAATAAATTAATAGGGAGACAAATCCAAATGTTAAACGAATTACAAAATTTGAAGCACAAGTGGTCTTAATAACACTATTGTAAACTCGACAAGTACCAGTACAGTACAGTTAACAGTACCACGAACACTACTGTAAACTTGTCAAGTACCAGTACAGTACAGTTAACAGTACCACTAACACTACGTTACATCCACAGGCATTTGTATCTGATAATGACCCTAAGGGAGCTACCATTTGATTTTTATGGGGGGGGGGGGGGGGGGGGCTAGGATGAAATTTGAAAAAAATAGGCAGGACAGGAGTTTTGAGTTGAGAAAAAAGACAGGATGAGACACTTGCAAAAAAAAGAGTCAGGACGACAATTAAGTTAAAAAAAGTCAGAATAAACTAAAAAAAAAAAAAGGCAGGACCGAACAGAGTGAAAAATAAAAAGGCAGGACAAAAATTTTCAACACATACACGTTGCTGTGTTATCAGTGTGCAAAACTCATTTTTTTACATAAATAAGGCCGTTGGTTTTCTATTTGAATTGTTTTACATTGTCTTATCTGGACCTTTTATACCTGACTATGCGGTATGGGTTTTGCTCATTGTTGAAGGCTGTACGGTGACCTATAGTTTTTTATGTCTGTGTCGTTTTGGTCTTTTGTGGATAGGTGTCTCATTGGCAATCATACCACATCTTCTTTTTAAACTTCCCTTCTTTTTATCTGGATCAGGAAAATGCAAAACTCAACCCTCTATACGTTTTGTATGGTTCAGAAAAATGAAAAACTCAAAGCTCCATACTTTTTGTATGGATCAGGAAAATGCAAAACTCAACCCTCCCTACGTTTTGTATTGATCAGGATCATACAAAACTTTGTATGAAATCACAAAGTTATAAGTGACCTTCAAGATCTGTAGTACCTTGGTAAAGTTATCCGAGTACAACAAGATATAAATTATATTGGACTGTAAACGACACAAAACTATTTAATCGGCAGTTAAATAGACACAATGAAGTAAACGAAAGTATTAGTAAGATTTGAACACCTCAATACACATAAATCATTCGGGAAAGATTCACACATGCACTTGTGAAGTATTGGGAAATTTATTGCCAATTTGTTTACATCTTGTGATCATTGAAATCGACTGAACAAGGTACTTATTTGTTGCTTAGTGGGTTGTTTGATAAAATCCTTCGTGTTGGTAATCGGATGTGACAAATTCTAGACAGGCGTTTGAACCGTCTGACAATATGTTACTTTTGTACTATTATTAAAAGTAGTATGTATGATTGAAATTTTCTTCCACTTTCGTTTTGCTTCTACAAAATTAGAATAAACCGCTGATGCCATGTTGACTTGTAGCAGCCGATCATTACAATAAAGTTTTGGAGATTTGATATTTTATCATTGGCAGAACTGTACCAGTTAAAAATATAAACACAGTAGTCATCAAGATTAACTCTGATCCAGGCCAGAATAGTTTTTGATGTAGGCAATAGACCTTTTCAATCCGAAAATCACACTAGTATCATTTGATCTATTTTCATTATTAAATTTGAGGAAAATAATTTGTCCTTTAATATCAATTTAATATAAACTTTACGGTTTAGCTACTCGTTTAATATATTATGTAACAGGCTAGTTATATCTCAATACAACCATATTATAATATAATACTCTCGTGATATAACTCGATGACGTCATATAATTTTTATGCATATAAGAAAGCATGCCACATTTAAAAATGATTCAATAATAGACATTCAATACTCAATTGTGTTTATAATATAAAAAATAAAAAGATTTGTTGTACGTTAACTTTTGACGAAAGTATACACATACAAATATATGTTACAAAAACAAAATGACACATACAAATTACAAGAATAGTAACATCATTTCAGGAAACGTGGAGAATTGGAAAATACAAAAAAAGTTATTTTAGCACCTATCGTCAGTTTTATGAATAACATATCATTAGAATTTCCCATTCTTTAAAATCATGCTTTAAATTCATGACACAAACTCTATCAGACCATCATTAAAAGGATAATATTAAAGTCCTTGAATAGATTTATGGTATGTGAACTTTTGTTACGATATAGATCAGATACCCTACCACAAGACTGTATTCACATTTATGAATATTTATGCTCTTGCACGTTTTTCGTAAATTATACAAATAGAATTATGCAGATTCAATGTTACATGCAAATTGAATGTTTGTATTGAAAAAAACTAAAGAAAAGCATCAAGAACACAAAAATCTAAAGAAAAGCAACAAAAACAAAAAAAAAATCTAAAGAAAATACAAAAAAAATCTTAAAAAGGAGAAATAAACATGTTTTGAGATAGACCTGATGTTTTTAAAGATAAGGTTTTTTTTTCTCTTTTTTTTCGAGCATTTATTGGTATCAGTTTCTTTTAATGATTTCGTTTTGCAAAATTCATAAATTATTAAAAAATAAGGAAATTTTATCCGTTATAATATTGAAATACTATCTGCAGTGTGCAATAATGCTGCAGGTATTATTATTTTAAATTATATACCCATAGTCCCATAAGGAGTTATTTTCTGTGCTGCGCTAACAGAACTAGCTTCAAAAAGAATCGAAAAATACGAAAGGAGGCCCGAATAAATACTGGATCTGCACTAAATATTTTAGTTCCTCTTTGAATTACTTTAAAGTGCAACAAATTTATTACTCTTCTCGGGGTTATAAGTACAGATTTAATATCGTATTTATTTGATAGAGTTTTATACCGTAATTATTTGATAGAATTTTTATTGTCCATAATGAAACGGCTATGATTGAGATATTTCTGTCAACGGTTGATGATTTCATACCCCATCATGATAAAGCATGTTTCTATAAAGTTTGTTACCGTGAATTATTATGTAAAGGTATCAATGTTTTTTTTAAATCTATAATATATTGGGATAAGGATGGGGTGTCTTTCATCTCTACATTCTCTTGATTGTTATGCCCCACCTACGATAGTAGAGGAGCATTATGTTTTCTGGTCTGTGCGTCCGTTCATCCGTTCGTCCATTCGTCCGTTCGTCCGTCCGTCTGTCCCGCTTCAGGTTAAAGTTTCTGGTCAAGGTAGTTTTTGATGAAGTTGAAGTCCAATCAACTTCAAACTTAGTACACATGTTCCCTATGACATGATCTTTCCAATTTTAATGCCAAATTAGAGTTTTTACCCCAAATTCACGGTCCACTGAACATGGAAAATGATAGTGCGAGTGGGGCATTCGTGTACTGAGGACACATTCTTGTTCTTTATTCTGTATTATCTTGATTTTTGATTTCTCTTTAGTCTAATCACTCTTTTATTCCGCACTGGTTGATTCTCAATCTATTTCTAACTGTAACAAGTAAACCACAAAAGTACACTGAGGAAAAAATTCAAAACGGGAAGTGCCTTTTCTAATGGCAAACTCAAAAGCTCAAACACCTAAAACGAAAGGATAACAAGGCTATTTGTCATATTTCTGAATTGGACAGGCATTTTTTATGTATAAATTGGTGGATTAATAGTAATAGGAAGATGTGGTGTGAGTGCCAATGAGACAACTCTCCATCCAAATAACAATTTAAAAAGTAAACAATTATAGGTTAGAGTACGACCTTCAACACGGAGCCTTGGCTCACACCGAATAACAAGCTACAAAGGGCACCAAAGTAAAACCATTCAAACGGGAAAACCAACGGTCTAATCTATATAAACAAAAGTTTTAAAGCTAGCTAAACCTTTCACTTTTATGACAGTCACATCAAATTCTATTATATTGACAACAATGTGTTTAAAAAACACCATAATGACATAGTAGGTAAAAATATCACAAATCCTAAACCCCATCAATACCCTCATATACATATACACTATAGGATATAGTATTTAATGATTTGTAAAGTATGGTTGATTCTGCTGATCGTAATTCAATGCATAAATGATCACTGCGGTTCTTTTGAGTTTGTGCAACTAGAGCATTAGAACAGTACGTGATGTCATTGTTAGTATATGCGTGTTCATATCATTCAAGTATACATCTTAAAAACAAGAAGTAATGCAAATCAATTAATTGACATTTGATATTATGTATTTTTCAAGGCTGATATTTTTATTTCTTATCGTAGCAAGAAAAAGAAACATCCCTTTCACAATTTTTTTTGTTGATGTTGAAAGAATTTGTTTTTCTTTAAAATAAAAGGATTGACAAAGGTAAAGAAATAAAATCATCATGAAAAGTATTTGTCCGAATTTTTTTACCACCAAAATTTTCAAAGGTCTGATACACTTTTTGTATTTTGCAATAGAAGTGAGGACCAGAAACTTGTCAAAGACACATCAGGGGTAAAGAAATATAGTTATCATGAAAAGTATTTGTCAGAATTTTTTACCACCAAACATTTTCAAAGAGCTGATACACTTTTGGTATTTTGCAATAGAAATAAAAGTGAAGACCAGTAAATTTGTCCAAGAAACATCAGGAGAAATATAGGTATATGATATGGAGAGGCGTCCTTTTGATGGTTTGGGATGCAGAAATTCATAGCTACGTTTATTCGGAATGGGGAGACTTTGTACCCTCAGCCTCTTGTGTAAGAGGAATGCCACACTGTCTTTATGTTAAATATCATCATCTTAACTAGTAATACCACACGAGACATAATGTACGATATACACTCAGGTCATATTCCTCTTGCGCAAGTGATAGTCTAAGTATACCACTATTTATCATGGTCGAACATCATTTCAAAGAATAACTAGTTTATGTATTGTAACAATGTAGAGTTCTTTAATCTTTTGATATGCAACAAGATTTGAAGCAAACAAATATAAGTCTAATCACTCAATATCTAGATGTGGAAATGTATAATTATTCAACGCATGCGACGAAGCCTATTTGAATGATTTTTAAAAAAAAATTGTATATATTATATATATTTGCGATTGAACGCTATTTAACGGTTATCTATTGAGGAACGATGATGTACCAATGTTAAAATATCATATGTGTAATGAATATTTAATAAATCTTTTAAAATACATCCTATTCTTTTTGAGAAAAAACATACAAATTTACAGAAATGATTTTTTTTCCATATTATATCATAGGGTGTCCAAGTAATCACATATTCACAAATTTTTTGCCAGCATAATCCCATAAGCATTGATTATTTTATTAAACAAGATTATCAAATAATCAAAAATACAGTCTTAGAATATCAAAAAATAATATTTGGTCTGATAATCTAATTACCACTGACTATAACAGTGGCCAAGTAATCACATGATCAAAAAGCCCAAGAGGAGGCTCTAAACTGCATATATACGTTCACGGTATTTGAAATAATCCTGTTGTCAAAGAAAAAATGTTTAGGTGACTGGAACTCTGAAATGTCAAGTAAACGTATGTCTCTTCATTATACCACACACATGTCATTGTCATTCTGATCGAGACGCGTGGTACTCATAACCCAAAACGAGGTCAGTCATAAGATTGGACATCTTCAATGTGAAGTTATATAAAGTATTAACCTGAATCAATTGTTCTGCTAAATTAAACTTTGAACTTTTATGACTGAAGCTATTAGAATTTTATCTGATAAAATATAGGTAATACACTTTGAATACAATGAAACTGTTGAATTAAAACAATTTTATATTTTTAAAAGACTAATAAGACATTTTAGACATAAGTCAAATGTTCATTCCTCCAACAAAATCTTTCATTGATGGTCAACATTGCACAATGTGACATTGCATTCTATCACCCAGAAGTTTGCTGTTAAGCACTAGAGAGGTTCAGAGTAAGAAGATACATGCATTGTATTCTTCCGTGAACTAAATTAGCTTGTTTATCTTTGAAGAACATATGTTGACCTTTCAAAGTAAGTTATTTACACGTCTCCAATTATTCATATAGTTCCTTGGTCGATAATGTTACTAGTATATCAAGAAAATATAGCCTGTTTTGGGGGAATTTGGTGACCTTCGGTTGTTTTCTGCTCTTTTGTCAGGTTTTTGTCTCTCTGAAATTCCCATTTCCTTTCTCAAACTTCCTTTGAATCTTAAAATTATATACAAAATTGTTCTCTTACATCAATATATCAAATTTATATTTTAGCCAAGCGTTTAATATTTCTAAAATATAAATCTAAGTAATATCTTGGTATAACTCAATGCAAGCATATCATTGTTATGCATATAAGAAAGTATGTCTCATTAAATTTTATAAATGCTATATAAAATTGTGTGTATCGTGTGACAGTAATTTTACTTTTTACAAAAACAAAAAGACACATGCAATTTAAAAAAAAAAGTAACAACCTTTCAGGAAATAAGGAGATAATGGAAATGACAAAACAATGTCTATTTTAGCACCTTTCGTCAGTTTAACGAATGATATACCATTATAAATTCCAATTCTATAAAATCATGCTTTAGATTCATGACACAAACTCAATCAGACCATCATTTAGAGGATAATATTAAAGTCCTTGAATAGATTTATGGTATGTGAAGGTTTGAAACGATATAGATCACATACCAAACCACAAGATTATATTCATATGTTTGCACGTTCTTTGTAAATTATAAAGATTCAATGTTACAGGCTAATTTAGATCTTTTCATCGAAAACAAAATAATGAAAAGCAGCAACAACAAAAAACAACAAAAACAAACCTCAAAGAAATAATAAATAAAAAAAAAATCTTAAAACTTGTTAAAACGCATAATCTTAAAGATTAATGATTATTTTTTTAACCTTTCGTTAGTATCACATATCTTTTTCTTTTAATGAGTACTTTTTGCACATCTTATAAATTATTAAAGAAAATCGAAACTTTATCCGTTATAAATTTTTTTTTATTTTCTGGACTGTGCTGTTTCACTTACATAACTCACTTTAAAAACATCGAAAGATACAAATGAAGGCCCGAATGAACACTGTATTTGCACATAAGATTTTAGTTCCTCTTTGAATAAACTTAAAGTGCAACTACTTAATTACCCTTCTCGGGGTGACAAGTATACATTTTATACCGTACTTATTTGATTGAACTTTTATTGTACATAATGAAACGGCTATGATTGAGATATTTCTGTCAACAGTTGATGATTTCATACCCCTTCATGATAAAGCATGTTTCTATAAAGTTTGTTTCCGTCAATTAACATGAAAAGGTATCAATGTTTTTTAAATCTAATAAATAAAAGGGTCAGGATGGGGTGTCTTTCATTTTTATATTTATTGTTATTTTCAGACCATTGGTTTTTTTTAATTATTTATCCATTTCCCGATTATTCTTTATCCTCTACATATTTCAGCACCATAGTTTTAACCATTCTTCGTTATTTGGAAATATTCTTCTCTAATATTTAGTTTTCTATCCTATTCTGCACTTTTTGCCCTATATTTTCTATTCTGTAAACCAGACCCTTACATTTATAAATATATACAGGATATGTATTCAATGGTTTGTAAAGTATGGTATATACTGCTTATCGTAATTAAATGTGTAAATGATCACTGTGGTTCCTTTGAGTTTGTGCAACTAGAGCACTCTAACAGTTCGTGATGTTATTGTTCGTATATGCGTGTTCATATCATTCATGTATACATCTTAAAAACAAGAAGTAATACAAATCAATTAATTAATATATTTCTACATACAAAAATACATGTACCAAGTAAAAAATATGACAGTTCTTATCCTTTTGTTTCATGTGTTTCAGCTTTTGATTTTGACATTTGAGATATGAAGAGGGACTTTCCGATTCGAATTTTCGGAGTTTGTTATTTTTGTTATTTTACTTTTTTTTTTTTATATAATACATGTATATAGTATGATTTTTTCAAGGCTAATAATTTGAATTCTTACTGTATCAAGAAAAAGAAGCATTCCTTTCTTTATATTTTTGTTCTGTTGAAAGAATGAGTTAACAGTATACTCGAAAATAGAGGAATGACAAGGGTTAAGAAATATGGTCATCATCAAAAGTGTTGGACCGAAATTTTTGACCACCAAAGCTTCCAAAGAGCTGATATACTTTTTATATTTTGCAATATAAATAAAAGTATTTAGAAACATATAGTCACCTGGATATGCACCTATATGCTAAAGCGTTTTTGAATTTTTGGAATGTACATTAACATAGACACTTCCATTCGGAATGGGAAGCATTTTAACCGTAAGCATTTTGTAAGAAGAATGCATTGCTGTTTTTACATTAAAGAACATCAACTGAACTGGGAATCCACATTAGACATAATGCAAGCCAAAAACTCTGTCAATATCCCCCCTGTCCACGTGATAGTCTAAATATAGTATTACCACCCTTAATCATGGTCGAACATCATTACAAAGCATACCTGGCTAGTTTATTGTTACAATGTAAAGTTCTCCCATCTTTTGATATTCAACAAATGTAAAGCAAATTTGTATAAAATAGGCCTACTGATCATTTAATATCTAGATGTGGGAATATATAATTATATAACGCACGCGACGAAGCCTATTTAAAAGATTTTTTTTTAAATTGTTTATATATACATTGGCGTTTGGAATGCTATTTAACAGTTATCTATGGTTCAATTCTCCATTTTATACATACTATAAGAACATGCCTATACCATGTCAGGAATATGACAGTTGTTTTCCATTCGTTTGCTGTGTTTGAGATTTTGATTTTGCCATTTGGTTAGAAACTTTCCTTTTTGAATTCTCTTGGGAGTTCAGTATTTTTTTATTTTACTTTTTGTGAAACGGCGAAGTATCAGAAATGTTACAATGAATATATTTGAATAATGAATAAATCTCCTAATATCTCCTATTGAAATGTTTTGGCAAAAAACAGTAATTAGAGTTTTTTTTTTAAATACTACACATTCACGGTATTTGAAATAAAGTCATATCGTCAAAGAAAATAATGTGCCTCCTCATTATACCACACACATGTCATTGTCATTCGAGACGCGTGGTAGTTTTAACCCAAAACGAGGTCAGTTAGAGATTGGACATCTTCAATGTGAAGTTACAAAAAAGTATCAACTTGAATCAATTGTTATGCTAAATTAAACTTTGATCTTATTAGACTATAGGTATAAAAATATGATCTGATGTGATATAGGTGATAAACTTTGAATACATTTATAAGACTGTTGAATTCAAACAATTGAATATTTTGTAAAGACTAGCAAGATGTCAAAGGTTCAATCATACAAAAAAAATCTTTGTTCTGCATCGCTGTCACATTAAAGTACATCTAGTATTTCCCGTAAATTCATAATTATTAATGTTATAGAAATATATAGTATCAATATATAGATTTCTTTGCAAAATAAGATACAATTTCGACGATATTTTGATTGATTTTACTTTATAAATTTACATAAAAAGTAGAGAATTTATAGTAGTTAAAAAATTTGCATCTTGATCCATACAGAATTCTGAACATTCTCTTGGAAGTATGATACGCTCTAAAGAGGTTCTGATTAAACGACACTGGTTCATACCTTCAGGCAAATGAAACTGGAAAAGTATCAATATTACTAATATATTTGACCCTATACTATGCTTTACCTTCTATTTATGGAGTTTTTCCATTATGTCTGATTGTTTCGTTCACTCAATATAGTGCAATTTGACGCGACTGTCATACAAGTAAAAGGCTTAGTTGCAATTCGTTCATGTTTTTTTGTGTTGACATACAACCATAGAAATTCGACGAAAGCGCAATGTTGACCTTAGATTTGGATACTCTTTTAAGCTGTATACATGTATTGGACACTGTTTCATATTGTATTTGATGACCCTTTTAAGCTGTATTTCTTCACTCTTTAAAGTTGTATTTGGTGACCTTTTAAAGAGGTATTTGTTGACACTTGTTTTGTATTTGACTACTCTTTTCTGCTATATTAGGCGATCCTTTTATGTTTTATTTGATGACCCTGTTAAGCTGTATTTTTCACTCTTTAAAGTTGTATTTGTTCATTCTTTTAATTGGTAATTGTTGAGTCGTTTATTTTGTATTTGATTACTCTTTTATGCTATATTAGGCGATCCTTTTTTGTCATATTTGGCGACTCTTTTATGCTATATTTTGTTACTTTTTGTGTTGTATCTATTGACTCTTTTATACATATAAATAGTGACTGTTGGTAATCTAAAGGAAGGCGAGCGAGATAAGTGAATAAGATATTTCTCAGAGAGCTGCACAAATATAAAGTATTGATATACATGCTAATTCCACGGTGTTCATAATATTTAGATATTCCTGACCATATGTAGTTGTATGAGTGCCAAAAAGACAATCCTCCATCCAAGTCACAATTTATAAAAGTAAACCATTATAGGTCATACATGTAGTACAGTCTTCTTGAATTGGTACATGCATTTTCTTATGTAGAAAATGCTGGAATGAACCTGGTTTTATAGCTAGGTAAACCACTCAATATACATGAGACAACTTTCTACAAGAGACCAA
Source organism: Mytilus trossulus (assembly GCF_036588685.1). Lineage (NCBI taxonomy): Eukaryota > Metazoa > Mollusca > Bivalvia > Mytilida > Mytilidae > Mytilus > Mytilus trossulus. Next base: position 2,274,440 of record NW_026963296.1, read on the forward strand.
AATGACACAGAAATTAACAATTATAGGTCACCGTACGGCCTTCAACAATTAGCAAAGCCCATACCGCATAGTCAGCTATAAAAGGACCCGAAATGACTATGTAAAACAATCAAATTAGTTTAAATGACACTTTTGTGTGAAAATCATATTACATCACAGTCGTTCAAATAAAAAAACGATATGGACTAAAAACGATCTACCGATGAATGGCAAGGAATATATTCACGTACTTATATATACCCTATTTTTGGCCATGCTTTTGAGTTCTGTTCATTGGCACCGTGTTGAAGGTCAGGATTAAACCTATAAAGGTTTACTGTTTACAAATTTTGACTTGGATGGAGAGTTGTCTTTTTGGCACTCATACAACTACATATGGTCAGGAAATCAAAACCATGAATTGACAAGACTATTGCATAGAAGAAAAAAATACCAACAAACTTATTCTAACTTTTTATTTATTGATGACTAATATTGTTTAAATTTAAATTTATCTATATATCAAGTAATCATAAAGTACATCTTGGAAAAGTATTGATAAGAGTTAAATTTAAATGCAATTAAATTTAACGGATTCATCATTTTAGTAATTGTATGATATCAAGCATATTTAAAGATATCCGTGATTGTGGGGGTTCCACAATCTTATAAAAGGTGGGTTGAAATTTTTTATTGGAGAGACTGCTTACTGATTATTTTTTAATGTTTTCTGTGAACTCAATTTTAAATACTCAAACAGTAATTTTAGTTTTTAACATAGAATAGCAATAACAAATATTGGAAATAATGGTGATTTATGAGGCCTCATTCTGACTTTGAAATGAAAAACATCGATACATGAAATGCTCGTTTGCTTACGTGTTTTTTTCTCTGTTCATTTAGGAACTGTATGTAATTAATTTATAATCAAATCAATCCCTTGTATTCCCCGACAGTAAAAACTCTCCAAAGATAACACACGTACGCTTGACGCGCGTTTTGTATACTAAGGCTAACCTGTTGCACTCTTTTTTTCAAATTTTCAATAAGAATCGACACAAATATAATGCACAAAGATATTTAAAGTGAAATTTTACTATTTCTCGATGATTTAGTCATGACTTTTCTATAAATCAGAGATGTCAATCAGTCGTCCGGTCTACACCATGAGTTGAAAGTAAAACGGTAAGTGATGTATAAAATGGTAAAATCATCAGCCCAAACACACCTAACTAACAGAAAACGATTGCCATATTTCTGGCGTGATATAGGCGCAATTTCGAAGAGACACCAAATAGTCAGGATGTTGGGTTTTTTTTTGGTAGAGAAATTACTCCAACCTAACGTAGTGATGTAGACCGTCTTTTTTAAAGTTCTTACTTAGTGCTGAAACTGATTGTTTCTATTTTAAAAGGATATATTCCAATCGATTGTTAAATAGACAAAAATATCCATCTAATTCTTAAATAAATATTCAGCTCTTTTAGTTTACACCTATGATATGGAACGGTAAACTTCAAAGCTTTTGATGATATAAAATCAATGGCATTACCCAGGAAAATGAACTATTCAGTTTTAAGATATAAAATCAATATTAGACCTTTTGGCTCTTTTAAATCCCGAAGTTTGATATACAAATATTATAAAAATTTAACGTGTAATAAATGCATTCATTAACCTGTAGCTTATAAAAATAGTATTTGTATCATTCGGTATGAACTATCTTTTGGCAAAACTTCTTTTTTCCGCTGATTTTGAATTTGAATGCTATTACATCTACCCTTTCTACCAAGTTGTGCATTCTTTATGATGTAAATTACATTTCTGGTGGGGTTCCCTCGTTTCTTTATTCTTTAATTTTAAAGATTGATTTTCTTCATTCCGGAATTTTTATATCATTATCATCAATTCATTATGTTTTTTTTTTTTTTTTTCACTATTTCTGATATCTGCACGTTTTGTAACTTTTTTCTATTACTTTCCTCAGCTATGACAAATGTTTTATTTAATCATTTATATCAGCATAGAAAAAATGAAATTGTTGATATTAGAACGTGCATGGGTAGTTTCACAAAAGGCGTTGTGTATAAGTATAGTGTAAATGAAAGGCAATAATTAAATATTTACTGTTTTAAAATAATGTTCATATTTACAATAACATATTGTGGGTAGAAAATAAAAACAATTGTCTATTTATTAAGATGGAAACAGTATTATACTGTTAAAAGCCTGATGAATTTCAATAAACTTAGATACACGCCTATAAAAATACTTATTAAATGTACTTCAATTGAACATAAAAAAAACATTTTTAATAATGATTTCTTTATTCTTTATTTCCATTATGTATATAAAAAAGCAATCAAACTCGTTTTGATTCAAACACACCTACACGCATACACTCATTAATATATGGTTTCGTACTGAATGACAATACCACGCGTTATAGACGATGTTGGACGATATAGAGTGTATAAAATTTAATGTGAATGGTAAACGCGACGCCTCACCGAGTTTGTACCCTATTGTTAAGAAGAACCTGCTTCCAGTTCCAGTTAGTTTTGTAATATTCGTGTTGATAACATGTTTAGTTCCTGTGTAGTGATTTCGTACTGTTTGTTATCTTTTTAACTGTTGTCATTTTAATTTTTGTTTTCACCTAAATTTTAGTTGTTAATTGCCCTCTTTTTTATCCATCATCGGTGGCGGAGTGATCTGATTGGTCAAACTACAATACGCATCACTAGCCAGTCAACACCATGGTTGTGAGTTTTAATCCTGCACATGGAAGGTGTGATCGACTTCAAACTTGATTATCTAAGATTGTAAGTGTTATTTCCCAATGTCAGTAGATCTCCCTGGACACTCCAGCTCACTCCCGAGCCGGCACGAAGCAGCATATAGTTATCAAATGGTGTTAAACACTTATTGATCAATCAATCAAAGTAAAAATTGGAATAGTTTTTATAATTGTACATTGTATTAAGGTCGTGTGTGAATTTGTAGAGGACGAATCTGAATAAACCGTGTCTTAATTTCGGATAACTATATACAACAGCAGGCAAATGACCTATCAAATAACTGATTTGAAATCGTTTTTCGCCAAGTTGAGTAGCGAGGGAATCGTTAAGTCATTGGGGCATGTAATCAGGTTTTATATAATAGTTATCAAAGGTACCAGGATTATAATTTAATACGCCAGACGCGCGTTTTATAATATTGGCATCAACTTAAAGAATGCAAAAGTTCTTTTTTTTAGGGAAATACGACATAACAGATAAATTTCTGGTAGCAATTGTTTTATTCAATCGTTAAAACTTTCTCAATAGTCTGTATAACTCATAAAAACGATCTCGGTGTTTTAAGATCAATAGCTATAGATAAAAAATATTAAACATAATTCTTAGGTAAACATGGTTCTTTTAGACATAATATGAAATGGTAGACATAAACAAACAAGTTGTCGACACGTAATAACACTGATATGAAGGTGGTGTACTTCAAAGCTATGAGAGATAGCAAATCAATACACAATTTCCAGGTAATTATCAGGTTATATTGGTATTTGTTACATGTAACTGACAACTAAAAGAAAATGAAGACCTTTTTATGAATTATACAAATGTTTAAATGTCAGCGGTGCCATGTTTACCATACTGTTTGTGAATGCAGGAGACATTTCCAGTGATGTTATATGTAACATGATTGGTTCGAGTAAAATCTTCAACCTTCAAAGATCAAACTGAAGACAAGAAATGTTACTTGCAAAATGTACTTTAATTGGGACCAAACGTGCGGACTCTGAATTCGAATTATGTTTTTGGCTTAAAATCTTAATGATGTTCAAATGCACATCATTATAATCTGTTTCGTCATTTACAATTTCAAGTGATTGGGTGTATTAGAATTTCTAATACCAACTCAACGATGTTGACTTTCTATAACCTCCTTTATGGAGTTGTACTTAAATACATCAATTTCGATAATAATAAAAATGAAATTGCATGACAATCTAAAGCATACCATGTCGAGATAGTCTTTTCTTTAACCACTCGAGACATCTGAACACCTCTTCATTACTTTTTATAAGCTTTTGTTATCTACGATATAATCTGTTGATGCAGTATACATGTTCTCCCAAACATTTAAAGGGAGCAATCGAAAACTATTACAATAATTGAAGTGAACATTATTACATTTAAGAAGTACTCTTGATAAATGTTGGTTTATTTATTTGTGGAACATGCACCCAAAAATCTGTCTTTATCTATGTATGTGTTGGAACTGGGATTGGAAGCTTTCAATAACTGCAAATTGTTTTATATTGTCTTTTGTTCAATCTTATTAGAATTTTAAAATCTCTTAATTGCCCCGTTCTGATATGTCCATGATGCACGACGTATTAGAACAGATTTAATGCTTCATTTTAATTAGATTGTATTTCAGTGTCGATCTTACGTTGTCTTATGTCTTTTTATCCCATAGCAGTATTTGAACAAAATGGTCACAAAAGGCGTACAAAACATTCAGCATAAGGACTCAATTACATAATAGCGGTATAATAGCAAAACAATAATAGCAATTTCGTAGGAAATAAATACTCGCAATTACTTTATGCAAGCTTAATTTGCTAATGTGAATTCAAACCGTCCAACTTATGTATTTATGGGTTCCTTGATGAAAACAGAGTACTAATATTTTAGATGGGGGAAAAAACGAATAAAAAGTGCAAAACATGTACCATTTTAAATTTTGAAAATTTAGAACAAAAATAGAGACTATGCTTTTTAAGAGCTCAATAGAAGTGTTTTAGATACTTTGGTCTTAAATGCACACAATATTAAACTTCGTTGAAGTTCTAAATTCTTAGGTTCATTATTTATGAAGTGTAAATAAGAAAAATCATAGCATATCGATGACTTTAACATATTGTATATTAAACGTATATATTATGTCCTTCATAATAACTAGACTAGATCTCCTCCGACGATGCTAATCAGTAGTTTATTCATGGATTTGACTTTGTAATATATTAATGACTATAAAGGTAAATGGCTGGGTAGAACTACTTACAACTTGAATTAGCATAAAATTAATTAAAATTGATGAACATGTCCTTATCTGTATTAATATATACATTTCAGATATAATGAAGCTACATATTTATAACTTTTTTTTAATTAATTCTTTAGTAAAAAGATGAAAAATTGGTCTGGATTTTTATTCAAAAGAGTCAAATATTAACATCAAATACTCACATTTAACATCATGTCATAATTATTGTCATATCATATCTTAATCAGAGAGATTGAACATCCTTGTAGTATCAATAGAAGGAATGTGGGGTATACAATAACGAATATAAAATAAGATTTAGTCAGGAAACGGAGAATGTTTAAAAAAAGACAACAACCCTAACATCAATGACCAAGGAACAAAAAATACGCCACTGGGTCTTCAACAAATCGAGAAAATCCAGAAGGCGTGTATATTCTTTTTTTTTTTGTTGTTGGTGCTTTGGAACAATCTAATTCGTCGATGCCTAGTCAACTAGTTTTAACGGTTTGTTTTTATTGTACCCTGACACCACTGACCCTGGTTAAAAGAGTGTTACGGCGCCCGTTATTAATTACCACTGAATTACATGCTCCCGACTTGGGATAGCACATACACAATCTCTCAGAAATTAAACTAAATAACTGTTTTACGGCGTAAATGATTGTTTACGATAGTCCATTTTAGATTTTCCGTAAATGCATTCACGCTTGTAAATGACGAATCATATCTACCCTTTTTGCTTTTGTCATCTAAAAATATTATAAGATGACTTCGACAAATTACTTTGTGAACTAAGCTAATTTCTTTTTCAATGAAAAAAGAGTGTTTACATAAAAATTCGTCAAAACTACTAATTTAAACTTCACCTTCACTTACAAGCAACAAATGCATTAACCTTACCGGTGTCAAAAATCTTTTAAATATTAAAGTCACCCACGATATCTGGCCCAGGGTATACAGATAGTTATCACTAAATCTCTATTTGATCCCTATTGGCAAAATACATCATGAATTGAGAATTGAAAATTAAAGGTTGCGAACTGGTTGATATAAATGAAGGCATAGAATCTATAATTTATTGGTTAACTTGATAGATATACAATATTTGATAATGGTGTGTATTGCTATGTCATGGGATATTGTTGTCTTTTGTCGTTTTAACATAAAAGAGTTGTTAGAAGTTTTGAAAGAGAAATTAAGCTATGTACACTAAACCAATTAGCTGCCAAGGTTAAAACTAAAGTATTCAGAGGAATGAATGCAGTCTAATATGTCTTTAATATCTGTGAAACTAGTTTTCGGACGCATAGTTACTTCATTATTGATCAATACATTTCTTCTAATTTATTGACACAATCTTATGTACTTAAATTGCGCATAGACGTTAGTGCTTATTGTATGTTTTACAAACTGGGTATTCGTAAAGAAAATGACAACTTCAAGCTAACAGACGACTAGCTCAATCAGTTTGATATTTTATGATGCATCTTGCTTTTACTTTAACAATTTATGTTCGAACAAATGGTGTTGATGATTCATAGAATTACATTTAGATTAAATGTTCATAGTTTTATAAACAAGAACTAAAAGTCAGCACTGTTTGTGCTGACATGAATTATCATTGATATTGTTATATTTATAAATTAACTGTTTACAACATATTGAATTATTTTAAAATACTAAGGCTTTTTCTACCTCAGGCATAGATTACCTTAGCTGTATTTGGCAAAACTTTTAGGAAATTTGGTCCTCAATGCTCTTCAACTTCGTACTTTATTTGGCCTTTTTTACCTTTTTGGATGCAAGCGTCACTGATGAGTCTTTTGTAGACGAAACGCGCGTCTGGCGTATATATAAAACTTTGTCCTGGTATCTATAATGAGTTTATACACATGAACTAATAATATTGATACGGTTTGATGATGAAGTAGTGATTGTCCAGGGGCAAATATTACATGCATAAAAGGACGATTACATATTAAATAAATCCACCGTACTTCCTACTAGACCATTATGATATTACAGATTTTTAAATAAATAGTTATCATGGTTCAATAGATATAGGAAGATGTGGTGTGAGTGCCAATGAGACAACTCTCGATCCAAATAACAATTTAAAAATTAAACCATTGTAGGTTAAAGTACGGCCTTCAACGCGGAGCCTTGGCTCACACCGAACAACAAGCTATAAAAAAGCTATACAGTCTGCATATCAACCTACCCAGAAATATAATTCCGACTCTAAGCCGTGAATAATTTTACCTCTAATTCCAAGTGATAATCACAAAAAGAACCAGTGCTTTTTTCAGTTCTTTGGTTTGATTTGTCAATTTATTGAATTCACGACCTTTTGCCCTTGGACGCACTTCCATAAGCTAACAAAGGCAGTGGAAAGGAGGAGAAACCTATTTCTTAAATGCATTTTTTAAACAACTACTGGAAAATAACTGTGGTTTTTTTTTAATAAAAAGATTGTAAATTTGATGACAGATCTTTTATTATTCATTACAAACCTGTCATTCTTGAAAACTGTATGCTGCCCAAAAGGTCCTAACCCCGGCCGAATTTTAGTGCCTGTGCTTAGTCGTGAGCCTCTGGCCCTTGTCAGTTTTGTTTTTGTTTTCTTGTTTTAGGTTTTCTATATATATTGTGGAGATTAGTATGACATCCATTTTTCACTTAAATAGTACAGATTTTATTTAGGGGTCAGCTGAAGTCCACCACCGGATTCAAGATTTTCTGGCTGTGTTGAAACCAATTGCTGGTTGTCGCCTGTTTTCTGCCCAATGACCGAGATGTTGTCTCTTCGACACATTCCCTTTTTCCAAAGTTTCCAAATTCTTTTTTTTATTCTCTACCTTGCATTGGCTATACTTCTTTTTCTTAATTGCTCAATAAAGTCGTTCTCCAGTTTTAGTAATCATCGACATTGTAATAGGGAATTTGAAAAAAAGTAAGACAGGGGATTTGAGAAAAGAGAAGTCGGGATGAACAACTTCAGAAAATGTCAAATATAGTTTAATTCAATAACACTTAAAGAGTGTGCCGAACTTATAGTACGAAATTGGAATGCATCATAAAGTTTCACCAGTAGAATGATTATGTGTAACTCTCAAAGTATAAGTTCATGGATGTTTGCAACAAATTATATAATACTTCTATCAAATGCTCCATAAATATATCAAATAAATATATCAACCGCAAAACACATATGAGGGTATGGATTGGGTCTTACAGCATAGAGACTAATAGGCATGAAATATAACGAATAGTAAAAAAATTACAAATAAAAAAAGTATAAAGAGGTGCTACAATATGAAGAATAAAAAATAATGTGCACAAAGGATAAATAATAGAGAAATATAGAATACAGAAATGAAATACCTTTCCCCCCATTTCAAGACCCTCATTAATATGTAATTCGAAGTTTATCAAGTCACTCATGCATCGATATTTACAATTAATACCACAGTATCATTAAAATAAATTTACGCACTATGCTCTTCCTAGTACGAAAAGATATTTATAGTAAAAAGTACAAATTTACAATTAATTTGGATAAAGCTGGTAAGGCATGATATAACAAATTTCTTAGGTTTTCTATGTTAGTTCAGGGTGTACAGAATAAACTATTGAGACATATGGCCGACTTTTGAAAATCAGTGCTATTTTGAAAAATGGAAAGTTTTTTCATATATTTACAAAGAAAAATAACACAATAACCTTTTATCTCAAATTGCAACAATTGTAAGTTTAATTTTACTTGTTTTAGTTGCTGTAACTTGACAGTGTACCAGAATTCCCTATCACCTGTTGGTTAATTGACCATTATAATACTCCAACGTCAAAAGGCAATGACACTAAAATAGACATATTTCAATTATTTCAGAAAAAAATTATCTATGCATATTAATTAATGTATCTACATCAGTGAAAAAAGTCGAGGTTATTTTGACTCTACATCAAATAACGATCCACTGCTTATCTTTTCGTATTTTCATTATATTGATGACATACCTGCCAACTCTTGAGAATCACAAAAGGAAAGTAATCGGATGTGTCGACAGACCTAGGATAAGCCTCACATAACTGCCAACTCTTGAAAACCACAAAAAGAAAGTAATCGGATGTGTGGACAGACCTAGGATAAGTCTTACATAACTGAAAATTCTCACCGGACAAACACACACTGACTATAAAGTTTTTGAAGTTTGTTTTAGAAAAATATCAAGTTAACCATTCGATGAAGTTTTGTTGTAGAATATGTAAAATCGCTATGTTTTCCGTTTCTTTTTTATACATTTTGAACATTTAGCCACACATCAAATTTTCAAATCCGCCTCTGATATCACTTATTTTCAAACCTACATTAAGACATTGTCATTTTAGTATGACATCCATCGATGATAAGGTTAACAACTTGTGTATTAGTTATAATATGTTTATTTCGACTTATCTATTGTATATATTGCAATGTCATATGATATAGATCACATCAACATTTCAATTGAATATGATTTATGGGTTTATTAATTGTGAGAGAGTTAATGTGTTTATTTCTATAAATGAATTAAATTTTTTTAACTTTATTAACTAACATGATTTTTAAGCATGACGGTTATTTGAAAAATTAAGGAATAAATATTTCATATCACCTTAAAAACATTAACATCGATGTGATGTTTTAATGTAATGATTTTTTTCTCTCTCCCTTTAAGTTAAAAGTGATTTTGGGATCCGAAATTGATAGAACTCTTTTTCATCAATGAAATTTTATTAGCTGGATAATTAGGAAAAATCAATTTGGAAAGCTATTAATTTCAACTGTAGGAAAACAAAGTGTTGTTTATCTTTTTTAAGGTTCTACTTCATGAACCTTCACTGTTATATCGTATATCTACAGCTTTTACCCTCGGATCCCTGAACAGTATCGGTAACTGATGACATACACAAATACATATAAGTATGATTTATATTAATGGTCAGCAATATAAACATAAAAGAATGTGGTATGACTGCCAGTGAGACACCTATCCCCCTTATTTCAAATAAAGTAGATGTAGGCTTTTATAAGCAACCGTCGTTTTTCAACAATGAGAATCATTCATATCATATAGTCGACTATAAAAGGCCCCGACAGGCCAAATATAAAACAATTTAATAGTTTATCCGACTTGTAAAATTTGATGATATTATAAGGTGTAAATTATTTTGAAATGTGAAAATCTCCTTTTATTGATTGTCAATATCAAAATGCAACTGTGGTATTATTGCCAATTAGACAAATATCCTACAAGAGACCAAAGAGCAAGGATGTGAACATCTTTAGGTTACTATACGGCCGTCACCAATAAGCAAACTTATACCGTATAGAAGGATATAAAGGGACGAGGGATGACGAATAGTGTAGTAGAAAATACAAACAGACTGATTTATGATAACAAAACTGTGGGAGACATTCAACAACAACCATCAGTAGAGCACTGGTTTGTGACGTCAGGCTCATATATAGGGTGGCAGAAAAAACATGTATTGAAGACCAATTTTTTTCACTTTTAATGGTTTTTCATTTACAAATTACATCATGGATGGTGAGTTGTCTCGATGACGCTCATACTATATCTTTTTATGTGTGTTTTCAACCCTTTCCCTAACATTTATTAACGGTTATTATCGTGGTGTTTTGTCTGTTGCTTGGTCCGTTTCTGTGTGTGTTGCGTTTCGGTGTTGTGTCGTTGCATGTTCTCCTCTTATATTTAATGCGTTTCCCTCGGTTTTAGTTTGTTACCCCGATTTTGTTTTTTGTCCATGGATTTATGAGTTTTGAACAGCGGTATACTACTGTTGCCTTTATTTATACGAAATGTTTGGTTGCAGTACAAAAACAGAAACTACTGTAAACTTAAAAAATTATAAAGATACAAGAATATACTTTGTTAATTTTTCGGATGAATGAGGACAGAGAAGGCTTTGTAAACGTCTGACGCTTAAAGGCTACACAGTTTTGTCCTTCGATTGCAACGAATTCATCTTGGTTTTATTTCAATTACCGGTATATCACAAAGCCATCATGCATACATTTCCATTACAAATATTAATAATCAAATCTGTTTGAAGGACGATTGTAAATTTTGCCAGCCTTATAACACGTTCTTTTGATAATTTTTCTGTATGCAAAATCAAATCACAGTTTCATTACTACAATTTGTAATCCTATTTTCCAGTTGTAAAGTTCACGACAGCGTGTGTTAATAAGTCTCAGTAAGTGTTACTCTCTTAGCATGTGGTAATTTATCCTTTAATAACATACCATACACAATTAAACATACATTATCATTTTCAAATATTAGCAATTGATTCTTTAAACAGAAGTGTAAAAAGGCAATAAAAATGCAATTACAGACGTTTACACTATTACATGTACTTCAATGCGTGAAACTACTTTATGTTTTCGATCTCCTTGAATTTTTCAACTTTTGTTTATTGCAGATTTATTGCTGTTTTGTTCAAGGACAAGTGAAGGTGCACTTAGAGTACATTATGTAAGAACGATGCTTTTAAAAGGAATTTGATATATTTATATCAATATTTCTTTCCTTTTTATCTCTCCCTATTATATACTATATTATGAGTAGATTACATAAAAGAAACTCATTTATTTTGTAATGTTTAATGTAATAGTTGACAGGTGGAATTCAGTGTAAAAATGATTTGACAATTTTCCAGCCTTGACTTCTGTTTTACATGTTTCCGAAATTTATTTTAATTTTGTTTTATTAAAACCGTATGGAAACATAAAATCTAGAAAATTAATTCCATGGTCGTCTAAGGTATAAATGATAATGTATTTTTTTGTTTATATTTCTATCATTATTAATCATTATTTATGATAGCAATAAATACAATTTAGAAAAACGGTTGACCGGTTCACCATTTGCCTGTCTTGCAAAATCTTTTTGATAGACTTTTTATGTAATTTTAAATATACCAATTTTTAATGCTTTTACAACTTTGAGTTTACAACAGCGCGTGTTCTACGTCACCTACAGGATTTATCTCTTTACATGTGGTAAGTTATTCGTTGTAAACGTTTCACACACCATTAAACAAACATTATCATTTTTAAATATGACCAATTGATTTTTTTGTATATACACGTACAGAAAAGTAATACAAAAAAAGACAATTACAGAACTTTGCGCTTTGACAAGTTTTTCAATACTTTAATAAAATATTTTAAGTATTCAATCTCCTTGAATTTTTCAACTTTTGTTTATTGCAGTTTTATGACTGTTTTGGTCAAGGTCAAGCGAAATAACACTTACAGTACTTCTGGTGAAAGGACTTTGGTATAAATATTTTCTTTTTTATCCTCATCTTTTATCTATATCTAGAAATAATTACATGTTTTAAACTCATTTCGGTAGAGAAAAAAAATTATGAACTTTTTAATGTTCGAAAACAACTCGTTTATTTACAATTAAAAGTTGTTATAACACTTGTCACCATATATGTCTTCATTTGAGCAACACGTGTTAAGCAGGGTCTGGCCATCCTTCCAGAGCACATACGATCACGCTTGGTGTCTGGTGAGGATTTATACCTCAGTCATTAGTTTTCTATAATATTTTATAGACTAGTGAAATGTCTTATCATCATTTTTCATGTTTCACCGTGTCTTTGTCAGTCTATGTCTATATCGGAACAGGTATAGGACTCGCGCAAACAAAACATTTGAAACAGGAAATGATTTATAATTTCATGTTTTTGTATAATCAACCACACATATTATAAAGATTTAAGTATATCACCACTTATTACTAGGCCTGCTCTAAATCAGAGACAACTTTTACAAATAAAGCATAATTAACAGAATTGAAATTTTGTATTTGCGCCAGATGCGCGTTCGTCCACCAAAGACTCGTCAGTGATGCTCGAATAATGATATAAACTCATTTCCTTAATAGAAAAATAATTAAATTTTCGGAAACAATTATTATATATATATTATAAATACAATTTTGAATTGTAACAACACCATATGAGAATAATCACCCAATCTTTACTTGTACACGGAATACGTGTAAAGCAGGATCTGTTTTTCATTTCGGAACACCTGAGATCACCCCGGTTTAAGTTTCTCATTTTTTAGTTTTCTACGTTGTTTTATAAACTAATGATTTGTATCGTCATCGTTTTCCATGTTTTTCTATGGCTTTGTCAGTCTATATTGGTGCATATAAAAGACTCGCATAAATAGAATAACTGAAACAGGAAATGACTGACAATTTCATTTTTTATATAAAGTTACAATCATAAACACAATAAACGGAAGGTTAATGCATAGCAACGTTTATAACTAGGCCTGTTTTATGTCAGGGACAACGTACGAGTGTCCTTGTTGTATTTTAATTTCTTTGTCCTTGTTGACAACTCTATGTAGTGTTCCTCTTTCATAAATGAAACGACCATCATCTGACCTTTTATGTAAATGTAAATTGTATGAATCATATCATATATTCATTGTATATGTTTTGCCACGACTGGTTCGCTACGATAACTGCAAACTAGTCTTGACATTCCTTTAAATGTATTTTATTTCAAAGTTATGTCCTTGTAAGTACAGAGTAAGGTATATCATTGACATTTTATATTCTCACAACAAGTGCTTTTGGCAATGGTTATAGACATTGATGCTATATTATTCTATCATCGTGGCTATGATGTTCATCTTTGATTCTATGTATGACTAACATGTTATCTTAGTGTCAAATTAGTACAAAGAACGAATACTAAATGAGTAGTCGAGCAATATGAGTCACAGATAGTGAAACTAGGAATGACATCCAAGTATTCTTATTTAGGTTTTCTCTATTAGTATTTTTGCAGCCTTTTATTCACTAAACAATGAATTTCGGTGTTCCATTATTCTGGGTTATTTTTTTCCATTTGTTTTTCAATTTTTTCCTTTTTTCTAAATAATTTTTTTTTAAGACCATTTTTCTGAGGAGTATTCAATCATTCTGTATTCTGTAAGCTTGGTTCAGACACTCACCTATTGGTGTGATGCTTTAATTTCGTCCTGTAAATTTGTGCTCGTAGGGTATGTGTGTGTGTGTTGTCATTCCAAACTTTTGACGTTTAAGGTAGTTATCAAAGGTACCAGGATTTAAATTTTATACGCCAGACGCGCGTTTCGTCCACATAAGACTCATCAGTCACGCTCGTATCAAAACAGTTAAAAAGCCAAACAAGTACAAAGTTAAAGAGCATTGAGGCAAAAAAATCCAAAACGTTTTGCCAAAATACGGCTCAGGTAATTTACTCCTGGAATAAGAAAAACTTGAAATTTAAAAAAAAAAGGCTTAGACCTTTTCGTAAAAACAACTGCGGTATGATGTGTTAGTTGTTTTTAAACATTAAAATCATAAAGCTAAATTTAAAAGCCAGCACGAGGCTATCACGAGGCTATCACACATTCAGGTTCATTGAAAAAAGCAATAAATAATTTTCATTGGCGGAAAGTTTAATAAATGTGTTTTGATAATTTGTCTGTATTCAATTTTCAAATACGACAATTTGTGTTGGCATTTGCAATTGTAAACTTCTCTGTAGCGCGTACTTGTACGTCACATGGTTTTTATTCCTCTCAATGCATGTGGTTAATTATCTGGTTTTAACATATACCATACATCATTAAACATACATTATCATTTTCAAATATTAGCTATGGAATCTTTATGAAACTAAATGAAAAGAACGAAAGAACGCAATAACAGAAGTTTACACTAACACATAGACTTTGGTGCATTATAGTTTAAAGATATCGTATGTTTGAAATCACCTTTTTCAACTTTTGTTTATGTTGTAAAGTATTGCTGTTTTCTTCAAGGACAAGTGGTTGTGCACTTCAGATTTAAATATGTAAGAATAGCTCTATAAAAGTTGTATAGTTATATATCGTTATTTCTTTTCTTGTTATCCCTCCTTTTTATTAATTAAATTCTACAGTAGATTTAATGGAGAAATTCATTTTCAAAATGCAACAAATGCTATGACGTCTGTTTTACATGTAAACTAAAAAAATAATTAACAAAATTAAAGCAAAAGCATGTGAAAAAAAAATCATAAATTGCAAATAATTGAATGAAAATTAAGAATTATAATATGATAATATTTAAACAAAAGCCTGAAACATTATTAGCGGAAGGAATTATGGTATAACGAAAAATGATTCAACTATTCATTAGAGACCGAATGTAACCGCACGCTCAAGTTTGTTTATCCTGCGTGGTTTTTATTTGTGTGTGTTTTATTCCTGGATTTGTATTGAAAATGATATTAAACAGAAACAAATTTAAAAAATACGAACTTATCTCATGGATGAAGGGTTGTAGATCTATAATTCTTAACCAAATCTTCATTGGTTTTTTTAACATGTGAAACCCCTGTTCTAAGTTAATACGGAAATATAATTGGGACATTCAAACACGAGTTTTAACATTCCTTCAATAATACTGGTCACGGTGCATCATGTTTCTTATCCAAATGTTGATACAACAACTTCGTCCTCTTTTTCCTCTAATTTGTCATCACCGACTTCATAGTTACGATCTACATTTCCAACACGACGAAGTTGTAGCATATATAATTAATCAGTTAATTGAAACAGGGAAAGCCATTGAGACGTCTGTGTCTTAAACGTATAATTCAGTTTCCTCTTCCTTGTATAATAAAAAATGGCAGGTTTTCATTTATGACTATAATTTATTCATATATTTTTCACATCTTTTGATGCAAATATATGTTCCTGGTGCAAATGCCAGGACTGTTTCACAGACTAATTGTAGCCAAAAATCAATCCATTGAAAGGTTTCTCGGTATGATATATTATGCGCATAATTCGAGCTTTCAAATAAAAAATTCAAACATTGAATTCAAACTACCATTGATATTATCTTAAGTACCAAATATTGACCAAATTTGTATATCTATTATATTATGATATTTAAGGAGGTTGTGTTCGTCCAAATAGGTTTTATCAAATTGTTTAAATTGACACAACAAAAGTCATGTTGTCTTGACCAGATCATAGTTCAAGCATGAGTCATACTAACCATAGTCCTTCTATTATTTTACCCAAATTGTACCCAAGAAACTAAAATTAAAATAATACAAGACTAACAACGGCCAGAGGCTCCTGACTTTGGACAGGCGCAAACATGCGGCGGGGTTAAACATGTTTGTGAGATCTCAACCCTCCCCCTATACCTCTAACCAATGTAAACGCGTGTCTCTCTGTCTGTTCCTCCGTCTGTCCCGCTTCAGGTTAAAGTGTTTGATCAAGGTAGTTTTTGATCAACTTGAAACTTAGTACACATTTCCTTATGATATGATCTTTCTAATTTTAAGGCCAAATTAAACTTTGACCCCAATTTCACGATCCACTGAACATAGAAAATGAAAGTGCATGGTTTCAGGTTAAAGTTTTTGGTCAAGGTAGTTTTTAATGAAGTTGAAGTCAAATCAACTTGAAACTTAGTTCCCTATGATATTATCTTTCTAATTTTAATGTCTTATTATATTTTGTATCCAATTTCACGGTCAATTGAACATTGAAAATGATAGTGCGAGTGGGGCATCCGTGTGCTTTGGACACATTCTTGTTTTTAGATTTTTTTTATAGTTTTTTAACAGGATTGGGTGTAATTAGACCAGTGGTAAATATTACATCGTTTCTGGACGTGAATATGTTAAGGCTAAATAAAAACAAATATATGTGTTGTTCCAGTTACCCTATCTACCCTTCGTTTTAATCTTAATAACGTTTTACACTTATCCACTAGAAAAGACTGAAAGTCACTAAATAACATGAATAATTTATTGTTTAAGATTATAGAAAGTTTTAAAGTACCGTCTCAGATCAAATTCGGCTTCAGACTGAAAAAAAATGATGAAACGATGTACACATTGAGAACTCAATATTAAATACACTTTGCGTGAATAAAAACACTTATATGCTACATTTAATGGGTAGTTTGTGAATCAACGATTAAACATTGTATGACTTGATCGGCTTGACATGAGTTGCCTTTTTCTACGATTTCAGTTGTGAAGCAAAAAATATTTCTACGACCTGTTTCTATGTACTTTATATCCCATTTATTTCTTTGTACCAACAGCGCAATGTATGTTATTTTAAATTTATTTCCTTATATGTGCAAGCATCATACTGAGTATTTATTTTTTTTTCCTATAAGAACATGATTCATCTAGTTAATGATTACCAATATATGACAAAGAGAAGATAAACCTATTGTCAAAATTTAATTGTGGATTTTATGTGGTATTACAAAAAAAAAACAGTATATAGGATTTAAAGAAAGGTTTATCTCTTACACGAAATGCATGATGACCAGTTTAACTATTTCAGAAAGGAATAGAAAAACAAACTATTTCAAATACTATTATTGTCTTTATTGGGTACTAACAAAGATTTATTTCAGAACATATATATTAGTCTTTAGTTTTCTATGCTGTGTCTTTTGAAGTATTATTTGTCTGTCTGTCTGTCTGTTTGTTTGGGTTTTTTCTTTTATGCCAAGGAATTGTCAGTTTTTTTTCGATCTATGATTTAGAATGTCCCACTTGTATCATTCGCCCCTTTTTTACAAACAAATTATTTATAATTACTGTTCAGCATTCCTGTCAGATAATGATATAATGATAACCCTGGCCTCACAACTTTTTGGAACTTTTCCTCGGCGATCTTCAACTTGGTAGTTGCTATGGCTTTCAAACATTTTACATCTGAGCATAGTTTTGTGTGGGCGTAGCGCACGTCTGTTGTATAAACATACTTTTTTAACCTTTTACCTTTGAATGGTTATTATTCGTTTGTTTCTCTGTCCTTTATTTTCTCCCATTTATCTGTTTATTTATTGTAACCCTGTCGTGTAATGTTGCACCTTTAATATTATAATTAACACTACCACTAAAGCGGGAGGTTTGGCATGCCACAGGTGTTTCAACCAACCATTTTTTCATAAAATGTCCTGTACCAAGTCAGGAAAATGCCATTGTTATATTATAGTTCGTTTCTCTGTGTGTTACGTTTCGATGTTGTGTCTCTGTTGTGTCGTAGTGCTCTTTTACTGTATACGTTTTCCTCAGTTTTAGTTTGTAACCCGGATTTGTTTTTCTTTAATCAAATATTAAGGAGATCATGAGATTGTCAAGTGCTCGCATCAAGGTAAGAACACAGTGGGAGCCGTCATAGGCAGTAAGGGATCAAATATTAAGGAGATCATGAGATTTATGAATTTTGAACAGCGCTATACTACTGCTGACTTTTTTTTTGCATTGTACTAAGTCGTGCTTTTAAAGAATACTTATATCGTATACAACTGTACATGTTTTAGTTCAATTTTACTCAGATAAAACATGGTCAATGTAATATTTAATCTAGTTTTCAGTAACTGCGAGTACTCTTAAATCGGTACAGTGTGTCTTTAGTCTATTTTGTGTCAGTGATTTGTGCTAGCTGAGGCCCACCTTCAGGCTGCAGTATTGAAGAACTATTGGTGGCATTCGGCTGTTATCTGTTCCTTGGTCGAGTTGTCTCATTTTTTCTACATATTCTCCATTTCCATTCTTAATTGTACTGTTGATCTGATTTTAAAGCCATGCGGTAATAAATAATAGTTCACATCCTTTGGACTTTGAGAGAATCAAAGTTGTCTCATTGGACATCATACAACATATCCTTATTATTACATGAAGTGTTTCCGTGATTACTAGTATAAATAAGTCGGCACGAACATCGAAACATTGCAGATTCGTTCGGATGCACATTGTGCTATATAAAGTTTCCAAACTCATCTTGAATGTTTAAAGATGCAATGTACATACCCACACATTTGTCGATTTGTTATTCATATGCTTTTGTTATGTTTTATATAATTAGGATTATTATTTGTTATTTCTTTAATTTTGGTCTGTCTTTAACTTTTGAGACATATCATAATTTATATTTAAAATACTACATTTTGCGTTGTCGATACTTTTTCATGCAAAGTTAACAAAATTGAATCCATAAATCAAGAAGTTACTTTATAAAAGGCAAATCATAAAGTCTCTCAATTGCTTTTTGGTACTAAATCGGTAACATACCGTTCCATAAACTGACCATATACACGATTTACTTATTGACTGTATATATCGATGTATAGGATAGCTTCTCCATAATCATATTTAATAGTAATTTTAAGTGCTTTTATGAATGAGAATGAATGATGTGTTTATCAGAATTCCGTAAACATTACTTAAACTAACTAACACCCACGAAACACGAAAGGCGTTATCTCACAAAGTAAAACATTGCAATATAAATCGTTACGCAGCCGACAAATCATTTTGGAGAGTGTTGTTTCAGATACATAAATCTGAAGTAAGTGAACTATTTTGTTGTTTGTTTGACTTTTTTAATAGACGTGGGTGTCTCAAAACCTGAAACAGTCAAACGTCATCTCTGCTACTTCATGGGAACTTCTCTTTCAATGTTATTTGGCTTGCAACAAAACCTGGTTCAACCCACCATATTTTCTTGAAATATCCTGTACCAAGTCAGAAAAATGACAGTTGTTACAGACGAAACATGCGTCTGGCGTAAATAAGAATTTTTTATCCTGGTATCTTTGATGAGTTTATAGTTCGTTTAAGTGTGTGTTGCATTGTCGCTTGTCTTATGTTGCACATTACTATTTCTGTTGTTTCGTTGTTTTACTCTTATAGTTGATTTGTTTCTCTCGATTTTAGTTTTGAACCCGGATTTGTTTATTCTCAATCGATTTATGACTTTTGAACAGCGATTAACTACTGTAACAGTTGCCTTTACTTTCTAGAATGAAAAATTGTGTCCTCCATTTTTTTTATTTGTAATCTTTTCCGTCCTGCCTTTTTATTTGTCGCTCTATTCGGTCCTATCTCATTTTTGAAAAGTTGCGCATCCTATCCTTTTTTTACTCAAAACTCCTGTCCTGCCTTTTTCCTAAATTTCATCCAAGCTCCCAACGCATCCCCTAAAAATCAAATGGTAGCTCCTTTACTCATTATTGAAAACTTTTTTTAACGTAGTACAAGCACACCGGGAAACATTAAATATGAGTAGGGCGACTACTCCATTTTTGACATAAACAGTACTCACAGCCTCCTTTGATAAATTCATATCAAAATACCACAAGCATTAAGGCGGTTAAGAGAAGATGGAAACATATCATCAACGTAGAAAAAGAGAGAACCAGTTTGAGAGCTATCTAATCGATTCTTTTTCGATTCTTAATTTTTAGTTTATATAGAGGTTATGTCAATGATTCTCAAAAAAAGAGTATTGCTTGCGAGTCAAATTAGAGTCGATAACAATAAAAAAAAATGCTGTTTACTCAGTACGGAAATCATATCTTTATTCCGGCTTTGTTTCCCTCAATCGAATTATGATTTTCAAACAGCGGTATACTTCTGTTGTCTTTATTTAACGTAGTACAAGATCACCGGTAAACATTACATATGAGAAATGGTGACTATTCCATTATCGACATAAACAGTACTCACAGCATCCTAGGATAAAATTATTGATATAGTAACAAGGTATTAACTTGTCGCTGTTAAATATTATTTACAATGTTAATTCTTTGACGACGTCACATAGAAAAACTATTTGCACTCCTAATGTTTATCTAAGATTATCACCCGTAATGCTTGTATTCTTTGTTCAAATATCTATTTGTTTGTTTAACAATGATGATGTATTTGTTTTGCTTTATAAAATGTGGTTTTGCACTATTTGCTTTTAAAACAGAAGTTACCGAAAAATTCCCTAAACTTTTGCATAGATTATAGACTTAATCTACTTGGAAAAATACATGATTTTACAAATACAACTTCAAAATATTGAAGTAATCAAATGGAAGCGCAAAATTAAATTAACTGATTGATTGTTTGAGTTTGAACGCTACTCGTAAGCGCTTCTTATGGTCTGTTTCGTGGCGGCCAGTTTTAAAAGGTGGAAAAAGCCAGAGTTCCCGTAAAAAACACCTACACTCGATAGGAAAACTGACGATCCAAGTCGATTCGTGTGGACGAGTGGGGTTCGAACTCATTTTGGAGTCGGAGGGTATGAGGATTATTTGAGGATTGATTATTCATTTTTATCAATTGCTACGCATGCTTTTTTCCGAGATATTTCTTTTAACTTTTGTACAATAACTTTTAAAATATGTTTTCATAAGACTGAAAAACGAGCAATTAGTCTCATAAATAATACTAAAAATATGTTCACAATTCGCCGTTTCAGAATCTAATGCATCCTGGGTAATATTTTCAAAAGCGTACACCAAAGCGTTTTGATTGGTTTGAAACGTTATAAACAATGGAAATTCAACCAATGACGTAACGGTAGTTTCACTTTGGGGTACGAACAATGAAATTACCCATGATGCTTTAGATTCTGAAACGGCCAATTAAAGATTGTTTGACTTACAACATAATTGCTTCTCAGACTGTTTGTCTCCATTAAATTTAAATTGTGTTGTGCAACAAGTGTGCACGTTTTTTAATTTTTTTTCTATTATTAATATGAAGAATTTGAAAACAAAGATTCATTTTAATGAAAATTTTTAACTTTTACAATTTACGTAATGCTCTTCTTTTTTATTGTCTCTGTATATAGGAAATAGTTTTCATGTCATAGTTTTCTGCTTACCCTATTATGACAGTTTAAGTGTTGTATTTTATTAGATTTGAGAGTATGATTGTCACGATTTTGTCCTTATTTGTCCGATTGATAACCTATTGTATAGTTCAAAAAAGATCATTCCAGTGCATTTTATTTCATTTTTATTTTTATTCGAAAGCATGCCGAAACAATTTATTGCCATTTTATAATGTTCAAGAGGTGATTGGCCCTACTTTATTTAGATGGGTGTAGTTTTATCCAGTTTACTCCGGTTTACGTTTTTGTAAAATAAAATACAGTTCATGATGCTGTATGTAGTTGTAGCAACAATAAATCGAGGCATGTGTAGTGTTTCCATTTATCCCATTATGACGAAGTTAATATTAAAAAGTAAAATCACAAAAATCATGAACTCAAGAGAAAAATCAAATCGGAAAGTCCATAATCACATGGTAAAATCAAATGACAAAATACATCAAAAACGAATGGAAATGAACTGTCATATTCTGACTTGGTACAGGCATTTTCAAATGTAGAAAATGGTGGATTAAACCGGGTGTTATAGCGCTAAATCTCTTACGTTGTTGACAGTTTTATCAAATTGCGTTATATTATTCCTGTTATTATGCTTAAAGAGAGGTCGGATATATCACAGAGAACATCAATCTCATATATCGACGAGAGAAAACAACAGTCAATAAACACTATAAGATAAAGACGGAGAAAGAGGGACGAAAGATACCGGAGGGACTGGTACCTATGATGAGTTTTTTTACAACCATATGGTCAATTCTAAAACTAGTGGAGGTATCTCACCGAGGGCATCCAAACCGGGCCATGCATTAGTCAACACTTCTGTGTTGACGTGAATTTTCATTGATATGGGCATAATTATAATACAAGTACTTAAAAAAAAATAGGCGGGATATACCAAAGGGAAAATCGAAACTCATAAGTCGATTCTAAAATGACAAAATCATGTTAAAAAACAAATATGGCAAAAAAAATAAGCAACAGTCCTGGGTTGGTTTTTTTTTTGTCAATTCTGTTAACGCGCAGAATGCAGATCGAAACTATTCGGTTGTAGCACTGTTATACTTTGTTTCTAATGCAATGATTTTAAGCAAATCACTTTTGTGTTAAAGTCATAAGAAACGAGTGACCTGTGAAAAATAATGTTCTTTCTATTTTTGAACCAATGCATTCAAACATCATAAACTTAGTCTTCAATGCACGATTTTTTTTTCGCATAAATTTCGTATTATCGTCAATTTTTTTTCAATCGGTCAGTGTTGTTGTGAAAATATGGCAGGTAATAGAAGTTCTTGTTTTGAAGTCGAAGTTTAACGATTGTCACCTGTTTGTCAACAATCGACAAAAAATCAACAAAAAGCATGGAAATTGAGCACTTGTTTAACATGGAAATTCAGATAATAGTTTATTTTAAGGACATGCATGCGTATTGTGATCACCGGATTTTTAAGAGATGGGTCACACAGAGGTCAATTTGCCTACGGAAAATATGTCGGGGAATTGCTTCCTGGAAGAAAGCTATTCAATTAAGGTAAACTTCTTCTAAATATAAATAAATCAAAGAATTTTCTTCAGAAAAAAGTATATATACATAAGTTTTATAATGAAAACTATCCATTGAGTTGTAAAAAAACATATGCATTATTTTTTTTATTTGAGGTTTCTTATGACTTTAAAAAAGAACATGCCAGCATGGATTCCACTTCATAACCAACTATAAAACAAAGATGTCAATTAAAAGGACGTTTTCGACAACAATCCCGTTGGTTTTCAATTATTTCCGTGGTTTTTTTTCTCTTTCAAAACTTTTCAGTGAATTGATTACTGGCTAATTTGTAAACGGTTAAATTGATGTATAACTTTGATGGGAGACAGATTAAATATAAATCAAGAAATATAAGTCTTGTAAATATTGACAAAAACAATAGGTTTTTTTATGTGAACAAAAAGAAAACAGTTTTTTTATTTGTGTGAACACAAATACCAATTTAAAAAAATGAATGTTTAATTTGATATTTAATCGATTTGAATTGAACGTCTCTTTAACCTGATTGTATTAATAATAACCTAATCATGTAATGAATGGAATGGTAATGAGAATGTCAATAGTCTGTCTCCAGCGTTTAGTTATGATTCGATTGCAATCAACAATCTCCACTACTCTTCTTCTATCTTAGATTTGTGTTTAGAGTTGCGACGAATGGATTTGACGGTAACTGAAATCAATATGAAAATGACACTATTTAAATTTGGTGATTTTAAGGAATTTCCATGACGTTTTCTTTTTTTTTTGTAATAACTAATAGAATTATAAACAAACGGACTTGTTTTCGTTAAATTTCAATTTTAATTTGCATAAAGTTTTTCTTCGCAGGAAAAATCCTCCCGAACATTTTTATCACCAGTCTAGTAGTCAGCACATCTATTTTGACATGAATATCCTTATATGGTTATTTTTTTAAACTAACTGTTTTCAAAAAGTATTAAATATTCGAAAAAATTAAGGATTTTCTTATCCACAAGGAATAGATTACCTAAGTCGTATTTGGCACAACTTTTATGGGATCTCAATGCTCTTCAACTTTATACATGTTTTGCGTTTAACTATTTAGATCTGAGCGTCAATGATGCGTCTAATGTAGACGAACGCGCGTCTGGCGTATCAAATTATAAGCTTGGTACCTCTGATAACCAAGTAAAGTTTAACCGATTTAAAAAAAAACATTGTGCTTGTTTCAGAATCCTACTGCATAATGCTTTATTTTATATATTTCATGATTGAATAGACTTACTTATTCAGAAGGGATATAGCTACGATATTGTTGTCAGGTCATTACAAAATATTTTGGAATTCATATTGATTCCGTCGTACGATCTTTGCATCAGAATGAACACATGTATTCTAAACCCAGTTGTTGGCATGATACGGGTTATTTTCTTCTCTTACATTTCATGATGGTATGAACCCTTACAGGACGAGATTGTGCTTGATTTGCATATGATGGAGACTTAATCTTTCAATTATTTTAATTTATGTCTGCAGCTGGCATGTCAGTAACTGCAAGTAGTCCTTTTTTAATTTATGTATCATGTCATTTTGCTTAATTTATTCTGTTAAATATTCCGAAATCGGATTCAGCCTTTTTTTACTGTTTTACCGTGTTTATTACCGTGTGTTTGCTTATTCTACATTTGCTAGAGATGTAGAGGAGGGTTGAAATCTCACTAAACATGTTTAATCCCGCAGTATTTTTGCGTCTATCCCAAGTCAGGAGCTTCGTGCTTCTGTAAGTCTTTAGAAATAAGAAGATATGGTATAGATTAGGGCCAATGAGACAAGTCTCCATTCAAGTTATTATGTTGTTTTTTTAATTTTAGTTCATTTATATGTTTAGGAGTTTGGTGTGACGTCCATTTTCACTGAACTCGTACACATTTGTATTAAGGGACCAGAGGAAGCCCTTCTCTTGGTGTGGAAGATTCTCGTTATGTTGAAAACCTGTTGGTGGACTTCAGTTGTTTTCTGCTTTTCGGTCGGCTTGTTGTCTCTATGACCCATTCTCAATGTTATTTATAAAATAAATTGTTTAAACCAATTAAAACCATAAAAATTATTCACTTTAATATAAATAGAAGTCCAAGACAAGAAAGTCATCATATATATACATGTAACTATATGACAAATAATAATTTTCAAACTTTGGGATCGTTAATTATGTCATTACGGTTCTTCATAAAAAAAAGATGAAAAAAATCGGGGCCGAAAAACAGTATTATCACCTAACAACGACCAAACTGTGCAAGGATAGATGCATGTGACGTCACAAAATAGACAAATGTCCTCCCACTAAACAAATATTATATTACAGTGCATTTTATAAGTCACAGTCTCCGATACATATTAATCAGTCATAGATACTGTTTATAAGCCTACTGACTTACAGAAAAATTAAAAACCCAAGGGTATAATTAAGTAATTGAGATGGCATATAATCATTTAACTTTCGTGTGACCTATAATTCAAAATATTTACAAATTGAATATAATTGTAACTTAACTTTTGACACCTTTTAGAAATCGCGTTTGGTTTCGGTTAGAACAGCAAGGTCGTAGTAATTGATAGTAGTTCGACACTTCACTGAGGGTTTAGATAGGCATCTGTATAAGTATTTCTCCTTGCGTTTTGATACCATGTGTCATATTTAGATATTGTATAAGGTAGGCTGTGTAACTGGTTCGACTTGGAGGTGTACTTATCAATGTCAGGAAAACCAAATGTGGTAATAAATTTAAAAGAATTTTAAAAGTAAGAAAGGTCCGAAAAAGTTTTCAAATGTAAAAGAAATTATTCTTTGTTAGTACTTCTATGTTCTGTTTAATTTGTAAATTCTGTTAAGATGTAGTAAACTAAAAATGAAAACGTTAAGTTTGTGCTTCATTCAGATTCTTCTCAAACACAGAATAAACATGAAGGGGTAAATCATGAAGATAAGATATGAACCAAAAATTGAAAACCAAGTAGAGGGTCAATATGCTGTCTTCAAATCCAAGCAAGCCGTTGTATCATTTGTCCAGCATTGAAAAGTCCCGAGACTCAAAATAACTTTGAAAAAGCAGTTTATTTTACAGGATTTCCCAATCACAATTTAATTCAGGTGCAATGTATAACCTATAAGCTGTATTGCTTTTGGTTTGAAATAAACTATTAAACATAAGACAAACAAAGACAAGCACAAACAATAATCCGGACTCAAAAAAAATCATTTCGATCAAGGTGTAAACGTTACTATATTAAGTCAAATGAAATTACAGATGATGTTGGAAATGATGCTGTGTAAAAAATATTCAAAGGATCATGCCATAGTTACCAAACCTAGTAACAGTCAAAATGACAACTGCGTCTTTTAATCTTTCAACATAAGAACACTTTACATTAAGGAATAAATTATATCAGCTACATGGCACGAGTTTATGCACTTTATACCCACGTGTACGTTGACGTCACGAAAACGTGTGGTTGCATAAACTCAAACTTTATACATTTTATAATTTTCAAAATCTTCTATACATATAGTCTGAATAATTATTAGAACACTTTACATTAATGGATGAATTATATCAGCTACATGGCACGCGTCTATGCACTTTATACCCACGTGTACGTTTACGTCACGAAACCCATGTGGTGGCATAAACTTGAACTTTATACACTTTTATTATAAACACAAAAATGTATACATGTAGTCTGAAAACATGCAAGGTTGTTGTTATTAACGCTAAAGTTGAATCGTTTAAATATGATACATTCAAAGAATTTTAAATCTTCATTCATCACGTGTCAAGCCTTTATACTATATCTTATTATATACTGCAAAGCATATCTGTCACACTAGAATTGAAATAGGTGGGATAGGACAAAGATTTGAATTGAAAGGATATTCATGACTTCTTTTCTCAGACTTATTGGTTTTTTTGTCCCCTTGGTATCCTCTCATCATTAATAAACCAACATAGTCAAACGAAACGGTACAAAATAAGTGCAGTAAAAGCGAGTAATTTAAGAAATCTTTTTTACGTTACATGTACCATTATTTCGTTTAATTTTAAAAACAAATTCTTGTCATGGCTTTCTTAGTTTCCCTACGACTTTAAGATGGATGACCATTGCTAGAGCTTGTTATAAACATAGTTTATTAACAAATTATCTCTCTCTATATATAGCTACAGTATAAGGGTAAAGACATAAATACGAAATACACAAAATATTCAATAATTGGGATAAGGGAACAAGAGCAGTACTCTTATATACATATAATTGCTAGGGCTAAAAGGAAATATCTGATATTTTTGTCTTTAAACTCATCATAGAAACCAGGGTTAAAATGTTATATTTACGCCAGACGCTCGTTTCGTCTACAAAAGACTCATCAGTGACGCTCGAATCAAAAAGGTTGAAAGGGCCAAATAAAGGACGAAGTTGAAGAGCATTGAGAACCAAAAACTCCTAAACGTTTTGCCAAATACAGTTGAGGTAAAAAAAAACTTAGTATTTCAAAAATTCAAAAGTTTTGTTAACAGTTAACTTATTATTATGACCATATCAATGATAACTCAAGTCAACATAAAAGTCCTGACTACTGGGCTGGTGTTACCCTCGGGGATATAAATCTCCACCAGCAGTGGCATCGACTCAGTGGTTGTAAATAAACGCATCTATCAGATAGGAACCAAAGACTGAAAACCATCTCGAGGGTCAATATATTGTCTTCAAAACCATTCAAGTGTCTATATCATATGCGCAGCACTAAGGCTTAAAATAACTGTGAAACAAAGAGTTTATCTGACTACATTTGTCATCAACACCAAACTTACTGAAAACATTAAGGTGCAATATATAACAAAAAACAAACACAAACAATGTCCCGGACTCAAAAACAAAATCATTTCGAGACAGAAGTAGATGTTCGTATTAGTCAAAAGAAATGACTGATGCTGTTTGATTTTTTGTCGTGCATTACGTTACATCAAATATTCAAAGGATCATGCCATAGTAGCTTACCCTAGTAACAACAAAAATGACAACTACATCGTTTAATATCATAATTGATACTAATTCTATTAGGAATACATTATATCAGCTGCTTGGCACGCGTCTGTGCACTTAATACCCACATGTACATTTACATCATGAAAACTTTGTGGTTGCAGAAACTTGAACTTTATACAATTTTATTATAAACACAAGCTTCTATGCATGTTGTCTGAAAAAATGCAAGGTCGTCGTAATTAACGCTAAAATTGATTCCTTTAAATTTGATACATTCTATAAATTTTAAATCTTCATTCATCCTGTGTCAAACCTTTTTATTATATCTTATAATATACTGCATATCATATGCCACACTCGAATTGAAATAAGTGGAATTAAAAACATATTTAAATAGAAAGGATATTCTAGACTCTCTTGGTGTCCGTACTGTAATTGGTGCGTTGATAAGGCGTTAGGCGATGTTTTGGTTGTATTTGTCTTGCTCAAACAATGGAAACTAAGATATTATAGTTCCTCGTCAAATTCAGACTTTAGACATGATGTCACAGCAATTATTTTGTAAAATCAAATTTATTTTTAATTTGAATAGTATAGTAAATCGATTCGATGTATTGTAAATTAAGAAATGTTTGGGTGCATTCGTTATGCGCTTTTTGAAGAATGGACAATAATACGAGACAAGTTATTGCGATTTCAGAAAAATCTGCATACAGCTGTTTAAGATATCCGAAAATGCTAATTCTTGTTATTGTGATACTCACACAGTAGCATGATTCTTATTAATAAAACAAATCGCTATAATATCGGAATTCTTATCTGACTGCTACGTCAGGACAGATGTAATCGACAAACCTCGGCAATTTCCGCTGTTGTTCAATAAGCAGTCATTTGTGCCGAATGGAGAAAATGAAGGTTCTGCTCCATGTTTGAAAACAGTTAAAATACTACACCAGACGCATACAAATTAGAAGATGCGGTAAGATTGTCAATGAGTTAACTTTTATACCATTGACCAAAGTTCGAGAATGTAAACAAATTTACCTCTATTGCGTAAAACCTAAGCCCTTCAACAATGAGGAAAAACATACCGTAAAGTGAGCTTTGAAATGCTCCGGCATATTGAAATGTGTGGAATGTGTAAAACTGAACGGCCTGATTTACGATAAATACTACAAGTACATTGACATAATTTTTATAAGATTTTTTCATATCTTTGGCATTCTAATTTTGGACTAAAATTTATGAGTTTTAACTCTCCTTGGAACATTTTAATAACAAATTTACAACAACAAAATTCTGTGCTTTGGTCAGAATCGTTTTTCAGCCTGTAAATGATAAAAACAGTGTGTCCTTCTGTTAATCCTTTAATTGTATTGTTAAATAATAAACTGATTATTTATATAATTAAAACCTATACAATGTATACTTTTCAACACATTTTTTTCAAAGTGGTAATTTCCAATCTAACAATTACTACTATTTTTATCTGGAAATAGGCCTTCAATCTGGAGATCTTACACCGAATACCCCAGTGACTTAACTTTGATTTTTAACCACTGAAAGTATTTAAAGCTGATTAAATATGTTGTAATTTTAAATAGTTTTTAATTAAGTCAATTATATTCGTAATACTACTACCACAGACATCTTCAAGGGCAAAAAAGTCATGTTGATATTGGCCCACGGTACAAGTTAGAATAATTCTGTTGTGTTTACTATTAACAGTACAAATGTTCTTAGATCAAATCATCGAATAAATGTCTCCGAGAAAAAAACAAAGCTGACAGGGTGATGATTCTAAGTACAATAAAAAAAAATATGACAAAAGAGTCATTTTATCTTGGCCAACGGTACATAAATTTACAGTACTTTTAGTCATTTGGTCTCGTATGGAGAGTTGTTTCATTAGCAACCATACCATATTTTCTTTTTCTATTAGACTAATTACAGAAATTGTAGAACAAGCCTGACAAGCTACATATTCAATATAACAAGTGTTTATATTATATAAGATATTATATAAATTACACATATAGCTGAGAGGGTGATAGAGCAGATTGTTACCCCGAGAAAACATTGTCAACTGAGGCGAAGCCGAGGTTGACAATGTTTTTTCGAGGGGTAACAATCTGCTCTATCATCCTCTCAGATATGTGTTATTTAATTTATTATACTGAATGTTTTGTTATTACTGTCGATCAAATTTAAAATTCTATGTAATAAACTGACATCTTCGATACTTAACCATCCGTATTTAATAAAGCGCACACTTGATCAAACGTCTCCGTGAAGGGTAATAGAGTATTTGCCATAGGATAGAGTCGTATTTAATAAAGCGAACACTTGATCAAGCGTCTCCATGAAGGGCAATAGAGTAAATTGACACCCTCGTATTAGCCAATCAAAATCTGGCATTTTGACATGAAGTATAATAATTGTTTTTATTATACTTCATGTCAAAATGCAAGATTTTGATTGGCTAATACGAGGGTGTCAATTTACTTTATTATACTTCACCTTAAAATGCCATATTTTGATTGGCTAAGACGAGGGTGTCAATTTACTCTATCACATGGCTGAGCGGGTGACAATTATTTTTAATGTTACCCTCTCGTCTAGACCTCTCAGCTATGTTTTATTTATATACTATTACCCTTCATGGAGACGCTTGATCAAGTGTGCGCTTTATTAAATACGACTCTATCCTATGACAAATACTCTATCACCCTTCACAGAGACGCTTGATCAAGTGTGCGCTTTATTAAATACGACTCTATCCTATGGCAAATACTCTATTACCCTTCACGGAGACGTTGATCAAGTGTGCGCTTTATTAAATACGGATGGTTATGTACAAGATATCACAGTTTATTACTTTGAATTTTAAAAAATCGACAGTAATAACCGAACATTCAGTATAATAAATTAAATAACACATAGCTGAGAGGGTGATAGAGCAGATTGGTACCCCGAGAAAACATTGTCAACCGCGGCGAAGCCAAGGTTGACAATGCCTTTTCGAGGGGTTCCAATCTGCTCTATCACCCTCTCAGCTATGTGTTATTTATATATTATTGTGCTGTTACAGTGTCATCTGTCCACAGTTCACCATTTTTAAAAGTCGGATTTTGACTTAAACTTAAAATTTCGTAATTACAACGTCCCAAAAATCAAACTTTCACTTCTTGCTAAATTTCGAAATTTCGACTCGAAACTAATTACCGAACGTTATAATTCAAATGAGTTTATGAAAACTCTGTATAGTAGTTCCTTTAATAGAAACTACTGGTAAATGATTTAATATAAATCTTTAAAGACACTGTATATTTTTATTCATATACAATAAATATTACTACTTAGTTTCCATTGCTGTATATTGGTTGTACTTCAAAGAGGAATATTAAACTGTTTAGAAGTATCTACATTCATTCAGACTTAACATGGGATAATCTTTGAAAATGTTTAAACAAAACACAAACAATTCCAAACACCGGGCCAAACTGAAACTTAGTGAATGTTTATTTTGACAACTAGATATTCAGTATAACAAATATATATATATTAATGGAACTCTATTAAAAATTGTCATAGTAACTTCTTCTTTTAAGTAAGTGCCTCCGTCGTTGGAACACACACACTATTAGGATAGCCGAATATTTGAGAGTCAAGAATCGAAGAGCTAAATCAATAAAGAGACATAAAAATAATAGCCAAACCTTTCTAAGGTCAACTTTGCTAACGGGAATTGAATCCTTGGATTGCTAATTTTTTTAATTACTAAATGGACAATTCAAGAAAGACTTCCCCGGTGACAGATAGCCAACCTACATCGATATCTACCTAGGGCTATGCCAATGGATTAGAGTTTCTGGTAACTTAAGGATATGTTCAAGATAATTTCAGCTTCATTTTATCACCTTATTTAATTCAGTGGGCAAAGTAACTTCTCTTACAGACGGTACTACTGGAAAACACCTTTAACAAAACAAACCATTCTTAAATTAGTTTAATAGAATAATGTTACCCATTAGTTTATTTCAGTAAAACGTTTGATTTTGACAGAGTCATAATTCAAATCAAAAAGGCTAATTTGGGGATCAAGGGCTAATTTTCTGATCATTGGAAGTATGGGTAAACGTTGCTTATACGTTGACATATACGTTATTCAAACAAACAATGTGATCTAGAATAAAGTTATATCAATCAATGCAGGTTAATTTTCTTATCAAAAGGAAGGGGTATATAAAAATGTATGCAAACATTTCTTACAGGCGATCATCGAGAAATTTTCAAAATGTTTTTTTTTTCTATGAGATTTCAATTGAAACATTTGGCGGTTAAACTCTTATTTCTATTTATTTTCTGCATGATTTTTCAGATATTATGTCGAAGAAAGTTTCGGATTTCCATCCTGAAAAAAATTGGACCGCCAAGGATTTAATTTAGTCATAACATGTTAAACCCCGCCACATTATTTATGTATGTGCCTGTCTCAAGTCAGGTGCCTGTCCCAAGTCAGGAGCCTGTAATTCAGTGGTTGTCTTTTGTTTATGTGTTACATATTTGTTTTTCGTTAATATTTTACATAAATAAGGCAGATAGCTTTCTCGTTTGAATTGTTTTACATTATCTTATCGGGGTCTTTTATAGCTGACTATGCGGTATGGGCTTTGCTCATTGTTGAAGGCCGTACGGTTACCTTTAGTTGTTAATGTTTGTGTCATTTTGGTCTTTTGTGGATATAGTTGTCTCATTGGCAATCATACCACATCTTCTTTTTTATATCGTAAATTACACTGTATCATTACATTTGGAAGTAGACGTTTTTAAATCTATTGTAAAGAATGTGGTGTCTATAGATTTAAAAAAAAATAAGATGTCGTATCATTGCTAGTGAAACAACTCTCCACTAGAGACAACATGACATGGATGTGAGCAATTATATGCCATAATACGAGGTTTAACTATGACCAAAACCTATACCTAATATATCGCATATTCAACTATGAAATGCCCCTAACTGACCAATGTAAAACAATTCAAACGAGAAAACTAACAGCTTTATTTATGTACAAAATAATGAACGAAACCAAATATGCAACACGACAAGAAACGACAATCATTGAATTAAGGGCTCCTGACTTGGAACAGCCGACCCATTCAGAATGTGGCGGGGTCACGTTGAAGACGCAGGCCAACCCTAACATAGCCTGGGACAGGGGCGTAACACTACTACATAAGAACAAACTATAGAAATCAGTTGAAAAGGTCTTTACTCATCAGAAGGATAAAAGTAGAAATATATCTAAGACAAAAACAGAGTGGACTTGGCAGGGAAGTTATACATCCCCGTAATAAAACGATGCTAAGTACAGATCTGAGATTAATTGCAGATACGGACAGCTAGAAGACAACTAATGTCCTTGTCGGTGTCATGCTGCACTGTTTTGTAATTACCACGATGAATGATCAGCATACTAGTAGCCTTTTCTTCTTGTCTGTATTACGTCACAAGTGTACTTCACTATCACATGACACAGGTCATTCTGGTTCAATTCTTTTAAATTCATTTCCTGTTCTGATTTATGACTTTTGGTATTTTTTTATAACGATTTATACACTTTTTAATCCTACTTTAAATTATGTACTTAATGACAAGCCTAATTTGGTCTTTGTTCTGATTTTACTTTTAATTTTTCGTCTATGCGTCATTTTACATTCACTTTTTAAAAGTCATAGACAAAATTAATTTTGAAATACATATTATAGCCTTTGTACCTATAGCTTTTTATAGTATATCACGCGCTTACTGTTCGACGAAAAACCAAGTTGCGCAAGAACTGGTCAATATATATGGACAACCAATCCCATGATTACTAAGGAAAAATTTTGAGTTCTACTTTATATCATGTTAAACTTTTTCTTTTATTTATTTCCGTATTTTATACGTTTATTCCATGACTAATCTTTAGTAATTCCTATCAAGTATTTCATATCTCAGTAACTGTCTCTGTTTGGTCGTGGGGGAGATCCTCGAGGAAACTCGAATGGAGATGTTTTATCTAAAAGTACTAGTTAAAGTATAACCCCGAACTTCTCTAGAGAGCCAGACTATGGTGACAGGTCACCGCCACTGACATTGAAAGTCATTTAGTCCATAGAAACAAGTGTTATTGTAAATATTCATAATTATAAAAACCACAATAAACTGATAAACTGATACGGGGAACTTTTAAAATTTAAATTGCGACAAGAGTTGTGTATGTTTACTACAATACATTACTGTTTCACACGAACGAGGGAATAAAAATTATAAGACAGAGAGGTCAGATTGCAAAATACCATTATTTTCTCCAAAGGCAATATTATTAGCATTTATCGATATAATGACGTAACAAGGTTGATTTTAAAGATGAAACCTTGCTAGAATTTTAAAAAGTAGGAAAGTATGTCTTAGTAATCTAAATTAGGTTTCCGTTGCTTTTATTTATTCTCCATTGCCCTTCAATTATGTAGGAGGTGCCTCGGTGGCTGAGTGGTGTATTCTCCATTGCCTATCAATTATGTAGGAGGTGCCTCGGTGGCTGAGTGGTGTAAGTAGTTACTACTGTAATCAACAGACAGTCAACACTGAGGTTGTGCTGTCGAACTCTGCATTTATGTGGGTGCACTCGACTCCTATCTTAATTGACTTTCGAAGGTCGGTGGTTTCCTCTGGGCACTCCGGAAAAAGCCCAAAAGTGGTGCTTAAATGTGGCGTAAAAACACCCCAAAAATGTTTGAGGAAAACTGGCAATCCTAGTCAGCTAAGATTTGAGTCAAACGAACAATTCCAGTGTTGGCAGGCTAGTGATACAGTAGGTGAACTACTTACAATTGTAGACAACTCGGCTACCGTTAGCGAGTCTCCAAGAAATACTGACGATCGAGAATAAAATTGAGAATGGAAATGGGGAATGTGTCAAAGAGACAACAACTCGACCAAAAATAAAAACAACAGCAGAAGGTCACCAACAGGTCTTCAATGTAGCGAGAAATTCCCACACCCGGAGGCGTCCTTTAGCTGGCCCCTAAACAAATATATACTAGTTCAGTGATAATGAACGCCATACTAATTTCCAAATTGTACACAAGAAACTAAAATTAAAATAATACAAGACTAACAAAGGCCAGAGGCTCCTGACTTGGTACAGGCGCAAAAATGCGACGGGGTTAAACATGTCTGTGAGATCTCAACCCTCCCTCTATACCTCTAACCAATGTAGAAAAGTAAACGCATAACAATACGCACATTAAAATTCAGTTCAAGAGAAGCAATTTTGGTTGATTACCAAGGTGAATACTATGTTGAGAGTAAAATATGGACAAGAAACCTTATGACACAACTTATCTAGGATTAACTGGGTCAAATAAATACAAATGATTTTGTAGGCGGAACATTAAAAATAAATAAAATCTAAAAATGAACATTTTTGTCTTTAGTTACAGTGTCCAAGAGCAGATTCCTCACGTGTGGCATACAACAATAAAAGTGGAGAAATAAAAACGATATATAATTATTATACATTAAGAAAATATAGATTTTGTGAATCATCTTCCAATCATGCATAAATATCATAAAAAAAAATTAAGAATGGACATGGAGGATGTGTCAAAGAGACAACAACCTGACCATAGAAAAAACAACAGCAGAAGGTTACCAACAGGTCTTCAATGTAGCGAGAAATCCCCGCACCCGGAGGCGTCCTTCAGCTGGCATATCTTTTTACATCACGGAAATGCTCTAATTTCTTTCTTTTCTTAGTTTTTTTGGGGAGAGCATTGTGTTGACCTTTAGATGCGATGCTTATAACAGCGCAAACAAACAATCAATATCCTACATGTATAATGTGTGATCCAAGGCTCTGTGATGAAGCCTGTTCTTTGATTTATAAATTGTTTCCTTTTACAAATTGAGATTTGGATGAGAGTTGTTTCATTGGCACTCTTACCACATGTTCTTATATCTATGTATAAACTTCTATTTCTTTAAAAAGACGAAAGAAAAGAAAATTGCATATCAAAATTAATAACTTTTTTTTCTCTCATAAAGAACAGACACCGAACCATTACGAACAGAGATACGAGCGTACTTTTAAAACTCCTAAGTGACGAAGTTGTTATTCATTTATAAATGGTCCCATTTTCTAGTCTGATATCAGCTATAACAAGTTTTGTACTTTTAAGTTATAAATTATTATTTTTCATAACATCAATTTCGACATTTGAATCAATATATATATTTCCGTTGCTTAAGACATAACATTTTATAAAATATAATCTGTATGAATATTTCCTTAGCAATGAACACAGAGTTCACACGGACATACATATTTACGTGTGCTAATATCTCCTGGGTAAAATGCTTCTTTTTAGGAATAAATTATTTGTTTATCCAAAATTTTTCTCTATCATTCATGGGGTAAATAATTGTCGTATGTACTTCTATGGTGTTATGGCGTTCATTTCGACTTTATATCCTATTTTGTTAGGTTTTCTTCTAGACCCGTCAATCAAAGGGAGCTACCATTTGATTTTTTATGTGTGTGAGGCTAGAATGGAGAAAAATAACATTTGTAGGTTGCAATTTCTGTCCTGCATTTTTTCACTTTATTTCGTCTGTCAAGGGTTTAAAGTTGCTTTCAACCACATGCACGTTAAGGAAATTGTCATATGGGATTTCCCGCAAAATCTATCCTGAATATTAAACTCAGAGTGTTTCTTTGGATCTGTGAAAGAAACTTTGACACATAATCATAATGTGTAGCCTCTCTCTCGATAATATAATTGTCAAATCTTCAGCTGATTTGCATCTATTGTATTATTAACATGCTTATGGGCTTTGTTCATTGTTGGAGGTCGTACGGTGACCTATAGCTGTTAATTTCTGTCCTATTTGTTCTCTTGTGGAGAGTTGACTCGTTGGCAATCATATCACAGCTTCTTTTTTTATATTTAGTATCTCGGATGAATCCAGGTAGCTTCTTTATATTGCGTATCATTTTACTGTCATGAGAAACATTTCTCAGCGAGTGTGACAACTTTCTAGTAGATGGACAATTAGTCTGATTGAATGCATATTAGTATATACTAGACTAAGTACTCATAATCACAAAATCCTGAAACATCCGAATAAAATTCATAAAAACAATTTATTTCAAAATTTCGCACAACCCCAGGATAAAGCGTATATAACAATTTGTGTTTTTTTACTGAAGGGCACGAGTGTTTATTTTGCTTTGTAAGATGTTAAATATATATATATATAAGTCTGAAAATTAAACCCAACAGTGTTAGAGTTAGATTTTTATGCTGATGGAATTGGGAAGTTTTGTGTTATGCGATGCCTCATATAACCAATGTAATAACTTTTAAGCTGATCGCTTTCGAATTATTGCAATCGTATATCTAATATATGAAACTTTTCCAATGGAAATATACTTTCTATCCCTAAATCCAATTTATTCTGTTTTCCAGTTGAAGTAAAACATGCCTCTCCTTTCTCGATTGACCTACTTTTTGAACCTGTCTATTCGATTCATTCTAAATATTTTGTCGTCCTGAATATGAATGAAATAGTTCCCACTTGACAATAAATAAACATCCATCATACTTAGGACATAAGAACATAATTGAAATTATTATATTTGTAAGAAACGAAACCCATAAGCACTAAAATTCACAGCTTATATTGTTAGTATTGAAGTGAGTCATGTGTTAATAAACTAAAGTGCAGAACTTAACTTAAAAATAAACAAACAGATTAAAAAACATTAAAATCTTATTAAGATGTTCATTCATAAATATCACTATGTTCTCATACTTAATACAGATTACGAATTGTCGATATATTAATATAAAAATGAACAATTTGAAACACATTACGAAAACATTTTTGTACAGTCAAAATAAATATAAATACGCTGGTTAGTTACTGTTAATTGTTGAATGGAACATTTATTTTTAAATACATATTAGGGAGCTACCATTTGATTTTTATGGGGGGGGGGGGGGGGGGTAGGATGAAATTTGAAAAAATAGGCAGGACAGGAGTTTTGAGTAAAAAAAAGGCAGACACTTGTAAAAAAAAAAGTGGCAGGATGACAATTTATTTAAAAAAAAAGTCAGGATAAACACCCCCTCCCCTAAAAATCAAATGGTAGCTCCCTTAATGTCTATTATAATATCACTTTATTTGTTATATCAAGGTCACATTATTTAAATATTGACTTTATAAATGGTAGAGAGTCGGGTTAATTGATGCTTTAGAACTTTGCCTAACTCTTATTCTTATTGAGTAAAAGCGCCTTTTTATCATTATCTGTGAAATGAATATCCCGTATCGGTTAACCAACAACAGACAGTCACACTATTTCTGTCAAATCTGTAAAAAAAACAAATTGGGTATATAGGGGGAGGAGGGTTGAGATATCACATAAATGTTAACTCCCGTCGCATGTTTGCATCTGTCCCAAGTCAGGAGCTTCTGACCTTTGTTAGTCTTGTATATATTTAACTTTAAGTTCATTTACTTGTTTCGGAGTGTAACGTCCAGTTTTGCTGAAATAGTTTATTTAAATGTGTATGTGCTAGCTGATTCCGACCTCTGGTAGCCGGATTTTCTCTCTGTGTAGAATACCCATTGGTGGCTTTGGGCTGTTTCTGCTCTTTGAAATGGTTGCTGGTTTTTATACACAATTCCTATTTTAATTGTTTTAAATGTTCGAATTTACCAATTAGTTGAAAGGTCTTCTACATGTTTCAAATACTTGAGAAAAAATCATGCTGAACTAATAATTTACTATTTGTATAATTCATGATTATATGAAGCTGTAGGGTAATATCTATGGGTATTTAGATAGTACCTTAGAGTGGCTTATTTTCGCGGAGTACACATTTTCGCTTATTTTTTGGCGGATAGAACAAAATCGCCAAAATAAATTTCGCCAATTTAAAACGGCACATGCAACTGAGGTATTGATAAAAGTTTTGAATACGCCATAATGATGTACGCCAAACTATTTTGTATACCATATTCTATGAAAATCGCGTAATGTTACACCCGCGAAATTAACCCGCTATACGGATCCCATACGGTAATTGGCATTATCTTGAAAATATTCTAACTTGTTTTTTTATTTATTTGTCCTGTAGTTAGGCGAATTAAATGTTTGTATATTCATACTTGGATTGTAAAAGTGAACTTAAACACAGAACAAAAGGTTCATTCATAAAATATTGAAGTTCCCACACAGTACTTTACACAATTTCCCCTAACTCAGTTTATTTTGACGGTTATGAACCACTTCAGACAAATTGAATACATAAAAACATTGGGTTCGTTTTTGTGCAAATTTCTTCTTTTATAATTCTTTCTATATAAAGAACGTTTAAGGCATTACTTTTTGAATTGGTTATGCATTGCTTAGATGCACCTGCAATATCACAAGAGGGGCTGAGGGTGGTTAACAAATAAGAGAATGTAAAACAAAATACCCCCCCCCAAAAAAAAAAAAAAGGATCAAACTATTTAGAAATAAAGAAAAATGAACCAAATTGAAAAAGAATAGAAAATGATTCAGTGCTAAAATAAAAGGAACAGAGAATAATTGGTAAAATAAAAAAATGACCACAAACAGCAAAGAATACATTGATTATAATTGATAGTTGGTTTCTTTATATCCAAGGACAAATATTTCATGCAAGTTCATGACGATTAAAGACCCTTAAATATTTAAAACAAACATATCTTTTTGCCTTATCCTTAAACAGGGACCACAAAAAAAGTAAACACGAACCAAAGTAAAAGCAAAACAAGAGGGAACTCACAAAGTTCGACAATTAATAAAGTTTGACCAGTCGTAAAGTGAATCATAATTGTATGTCTATATCAGACGAAAATATTTGGTAAAACAAATACTATAAGAGGTCCATTCATGAATTGAAATCTAAATTAAGATACTTAAAAATTACGGACAATCGCACGTGGTAGTAAATACTTATTATATTATATTTGCTTAATATACTGACTGGAGATGTTGTGGTCAGTTGAAGTAGGTAGTAGGTGGTTTATGTTTAGAAACAAAGTTATCTTATTAACAAAAATGGAATTTTAATTTATGCGTTTGTTAGTTCAGCTGTTATTTACACATACTAACTAAAAATGCCGTAAGAACAATATATGTTCAAAGTTCAAAAGTTTAATTATTCATTGTTTTTCTTTTCTTTTTCTATTTCTAATGTACGATAGGGACATAGTAAAAATGTAATTGGCAGTGAACTTTTTTTTTTCAAGTCAAAATTTTGACATTTCAAATCTTAAAATTTCGACTTTAACTCGAAGTTTTAACTTTTCTAATCTCGAAATTTTGACTCTCTAAAATCTTGAAACTTCAACTTTTTGAAAAGTCGAAGGTATGACTTTTTTAAAACACGAAATTTTGCTTTTATACAAAGTCGAAATTTCGAATTTTTCTAAACTCGAAATTTCGAATTTTTCTAAACTCGAAATTTCGACTTGAAGTTCTTTTAAACTTTCAATTTTAACTTTTTTTAAATTGAAAATTTCGACTTTTCCTCAGTATTTATACGTTTGTAATTATCACATGTTCACAGTTATTTATATCAGCAAGCGGAGAACCATATACATCATAAACTTGATAATCATGCGTACAATTTAATAAACTTAATCATTTTAAAGAGGTTGTTTTAGAAAAAAAATCTTTTTTTTGCGGAAGAATAAATTGAATATGTTTGACGTACAAATATATATTTGTCGGTAAACTTTGATGCTTTTCTACATTCCTCTTTGGAATTTATATATCTATATATATATTTGTCTTTTTCAGTAATGTTACAAATGAACCCCACATTTTGTAATTGAATAGATGTCCTTCGCGATAAGGATCCCCTCACACCTACGAGGACCTACGAGATAGTAAAATGATTCATAGAGATAGTGACAACACATATCATTCACTTATAATAACAGAAAAGATTTAAAAGGAATAAGTAACTACAATTAAAACTTAATTTTGTTTGATTTTATTTACTTAAATTTGCATGGTCGTTAAGAGTTTCATTGAGAAGGAATTTAAATGTATTTGATAACATTTTTTTCTATAATTATTTGAATAAACACATACACTTTAATTGAAAGTTCTACAAACCAAATATTTGGATCATCGGCATAAAATTGACCTTAAAATGATTTTTTGATTGCATTGTATTTCGAGTTTGATAGGAAATGGCAAGGCACAAAAGTTTGACAAGAATGGTTTAAACTGGACAAAATGCGAACAAAATCTTGAATTTAGACATGGTCAAACACGATATGAAAAACAAAATTAATAAGTTGTTCTGGTTTTTGGGGTTTTTTTTTTTTGTTTTTTTTTTTTATTCACCTATTCCATATGTTTAATTCTTCTTTACTCTGTTCTTTCTTTGTGAATATTATTATTATTTATGCTTCTCGTATTTCGAGGCGACATCATAAAAAAGCACGCAAAAAACACACAATAATCTGCTGTATCCTTATATCGTGGTTGTCTTTGTTTTATGCCGGTGTTCAACCCTATTGTTTTACGAATGAAGAAAATTACAATATGTGAAATCATAGAAATGAACGTTATGTTTAACAAATAATACTTTACAAAGAATTCTAACAAAATAAAAGAACCTAGCTAAATTTGATGCCAGTGGACTGTTAATTGTTGGAAAGAATCGTAATCATGATTGATGATTGATTAATTGATCGTTGCCCAACGTCAAGTGGCAAATATTTCATGCATGTTCAGGACGATACTGATGATTGAATAATGTAAACCAATGTTTTTCAATGAGTTTTCATTTTTATCCCTCTTTAGCCTCCTTTTTGATTCTCCATCTTGGTTGTTGAATTAATTCAAGAGAAGATCCAAATTTGTGAATTCGCGAAAGTCTTTTCAATTTCTAAATTAAATGACAATTCTTATTCAAGCCTGTGCTGGGAAGAGTTATGAAAAGTGAAATTTCATCATCTAAGATTGCGAAGTAGGGGTTTTTCTCATTGTTGAAGGTTGTTCGGTTGGCTATAATTGCTCACATCCACCTTATTTGAACTTTGTTGGATAGTTGTCTCATTGGTAATCATACCACATCTTCTTTTTTATATAAGGTAAACAATTAACTTTTTTAACAAGTTGTTTTCACATACTGGTCGCAAAATCATAATACATGTTGTGATCAACTTTTTTAGTTAGTTTTTACCAGAAAAAAATAGTTTTAGGGATTTCAAAATCTTAAAATTCAATTGAACTTTATATAAGAATAAATAAAATTGAGAAAATAAACAACTTCAATCGTTTCATCGCAGTTCTAGTTCACAATTCTGCTGAATCACTGACACTTGCTTTCAATAAAAAGGGGGGAATATTGGAATATTAATTTTGATTGCACATTACAATGTAGTATTTTTATCATTAAATTCCTCAGTGTACAATCTATATTATATATTTCAAATTACAATGTTTGAAATTGGCGATCAAAGAATTAGGTAATTGAAGAGTGATTTTATCACAAAGAAAGGAATACGTTTTTGATCTTTTGTTATAACT
Source organism: Mytilus trossulus (assembly GCF_036588685.1). NCBI lineage: Eukaryota > Metazoa > Mollusca > Bivalvia > Mytilida > Mytilidae > Mytilus > Mytilus trossulus. Next base: position 2,317,425 of record NW_026963296.1, read on the forward strand.
TGGTTGTCACCTCCTAAAATAGAGATGGTACGGTATTATTTTTTAAAAAACATAAAAATTAAGAGATATGATTTGCGTATAACTTTCAGTTGAAAACCTTCTGATAACCTTACTTTGACTATGCAAAAACGTGCTCGTTTTTATTTTGTGGTTATTCAGCACTTCGGTGTTGACATGAATATCAATTATATGGTGACTTTTTTTTTAATAAATTTACTGTTTGCAAAAGTATGAATTATTCTACATAGCACGCGTATACCAAAGAAATATTTACTGCGTATAACAGAGCAACACAAAGTTTACGTAGCAATGAAATGAAATAGAAAAGAGGGGATATTGGGTATCAATCCATGATACACAATCAGTACATGCTCAGCAAAAAACACAAAAAGCAAAGAACAGGACTTTCATTGTTCTTCATCTGAATGTCAAAGTGACGTCAGTCAACATGGAAAAACAATTCTCACCTCACAGCCGGTTTAAGCCGCCCCTGGCACCGGTTTGAGTGGAATTCTTTGCAAATTGGCGATCACGCCATAACTTTGCATGGGAAAATAAACTATGGAATAATATCAATAGAAATGGATCTCGAAAAGATGCCAAAATGCTTCGGACGCATAACATTTATAAAAGTTGTTTTAATCTTTGTTAGGTAGCTTTAGTATCGCAACAAGCAAAATTTCGAACAAAGTCAGGAAAAGTTAGCACTTTCAATGTTTACCAACTTTGTTCTATTTCCTTTATATCTTTGCATTTCAATATCTTTTGATGTCTTTGTGTCATGCAAAGTTTGCTCTAAACCGAATCTGGTAGGATAAATCTAGTTAAATACTTCTTACGAAGGACAAGATATTCATCTATAATTCTTAACTAGATACCACTAGTTTTAGCTTGTTATTCAGCGAATGTGATACTTTCTCTTACTTTGTCTGTTTATTCACCGAAATTTCCGTTTTCCTATGTAATAAAGTTTCAGTATTTACTATCCAATGTCCTGTCCTTATTTCATGATACACGTATGACACTACGGAACAATACACAAGTTCAAGTCCGGATTTCTGAACATGAGTCATCATTTTACTTTCTCACTGTATTTATACATTACAAATCTTTTTTCAACTAAATATTATCTTAATATCTGAATACAGTATTTACCGTGTATTGTTAAAATAAATTGATTATTTATGTTATCAAAATAATTGTATATACGACTTCTGTGTTATACTATGGTCTTTATATTTACGTTACATTGTTAAGGTTGGACATCTTCAAATATTTTCTGTGTTTATTCCTTAGGTCAAGGGTAGAAACAGCTCTGGTTTATTCTGTGTCAATTTGAGTTCCTTTGGTCCATTTTTGTATAACAATATTAATTTGCTATATCATCGCGGTTTCACGTCAAAGTATCAGTGCAATTACTCGTCAAAGTATCATCGCGGTTTAACGTCAAAGTATCATTGCGATTGTTCGTCAAAGTATCATCTCGATAACACGTCAAAGTATCATCGCGATTACTCGCCAAAGTATCACCACGATTTTTGGTCAAAGTATCATTGCGATTACTCTTCATAGTATCATCGCGATTACTGATCAAAGTATCAAAGCGATTACTCGTCAAAGTATCATCGTGATTACTCGTCAAAGTATCATCCTGATTACTGATCAAAGTATTATCGCGATTACTCGTCAAAATATCATCGCGATTACTCATCAAAGTATCATCGCGAATACTCGTCAAAGTATCATCGCGATTACTCGTCAAAGTATCATAGCGATTACTCGTCAAAGTATCATAGCGATTACTCGTCAAAGTATCATCGCGATTACTGATCAAAGTATGATCGCGATTACTCGTCAAAGTATCATCCCTATTTCTGATCAAAGTATTATCGCGATTACTCGTCAAAGTATCATCACGATTTCTGATCAAAATATTATCGCGATTACTCGTCAAAATATCCTCGCTATTACTCGTCAAAGTATCATCGCGATTACTGATCAAAGTATTATCGCGATTACTCGTCAAAGTGTCATCGCGATTACTCGTCAAAGTATCATAGCGATTACTCGTCAAAGTATCATCGCGATTACTGATCAAAGTAGCATCGCGATTACTCGTCAAAGTATCATCCCGATTACTGATCAAAGTATTATCGCGATTACTCGTCAAAGTATCATCACGATTACTGATCAAAGTTTTATCGCGATTACTCGTCAAAATATCCTCGCTATTACTCGTCAAAGTATCATCGCGATTACTGATCAAAGTATTATCGCGATTACTTGTCAAAATATCATCGCGATTACTCGTCACAATATCATCACAGATATTCGTCAAAGACTAAAAAAGCAGTAATTAATCTAATTTTTGCTTGTGTGTTTGACTATTTACCAGTAACGTAAAAATGATTCATTCTTCTGCCATTCTCATACCATAAACCATAATCAGATGCGTGAGTACAAATACATAGTTAAAAAGATACAATGTTCAGCCTTTTTTACGTAATGCTTTGCAAAATTTCAGACAAAAGACTTTGTATCCCATTTAGATGATTTCGATTAGTCGATTGCGTGTGTGATGTCAAGTTTTTCCATTTTCAAAGTGTTTGACCAAGATGAAGGACATGGTATTTACATTTCAACTCGGGAAAAAATGGTATTAAGGACAGGGGGAACTAATGCGTTGCAACAGGTCACACATGAGCCCCTCATACTCATTGAGTCGTTATAAAAAAGGTCGCTCTTCTTTTTTTTTTTTTTTTTTTTTTTTAAGTAGTACAAATTTAAGGATCGGAGCATCATTACTCTACCTAAGTGGAATTTCCTCAAGAATTTTTCCTTTTGTTTAAAAATTTAAATTTCTATTAAAATTAAATCTGGATCATCATTTGCAAAATTACGTTTTACGTCAACTATTATTATGGTATTCCTAAGCCTTATTAAGATCTGGTACTTCACAAAATAAATAGTGATGTTGTATAATAACAGTGTCTAAGACTATATAATACTTTTAATCAATAAAGTGATACTAAGTTATATAGAAACAAGATTGTTTTATTTGACTTTTGTAAAATTCTCTGGTCTAATTGTAATGATACTTTATGGTATTCGGCCACATTCACAATAATTCTACAGTGGGTCATATCTGGGTCGAAATGTTGTTAAACTGTATTTACATATCCTTTGGGGCACTGTGAGTTCTTAAGTTATGAATTCACATTCTTGTTGATTTCTTAACAAGCAAATCGAATTCAAAAATAATTACTAGAATACTAATAAGGATCCACATTACTGGCAGATAATAAAATATTTTCAATTATAACCGTCTAATTTTCTAGCCATATTATAATTTTACCTTTCCATGAAACAGTGATGTTTGTACAATGAATTCAACTCGAAAGCATAGAGGTTCTTGAATGTAAAAAAGAGTCAAAAGTCAGTCAAATATTCCCAAGTAATTTCTAAAAACATTAGAACACAATTGATTAAGTCAGTCAAATATTTGCAAGTAATTTCTTTAAAAAATACAACCCAAATGAATTCCAAACGATCTAGTCAAATGAAAAATAGGTATTCTAACTGCTGTATTTATCTAGGTTGAGACCAACACAATAGGTACGACATGGCAGACTAACAACAGTAAGTAAGTAAGTAAATTATTTATTATAGTGACATTATATTATAGACAACAACGGGATGAGTTGGTAAAGACAGATAAAAACAGACCACAATCAACATCAGTATAAACTCCACATTTTTTTTCATTCTTTCATTTATAGGGGAGCACCATTAGGTATTTTATGGGGGAGGTAGGAGGATTATTTTTTTTTTGTGTTGAATATTGTCATCTGTTGCCTCGCATGCTTTTTTTCCCCGCAAAAATATTAATTTACAGCTCTTACCGGGCCGGGATATTCATTTTCAAAACATTCCTGCACCCTTCCTTTAATCCCCCAGAAAATCATTGGGGAAACCCTTACGATACTAAAGATGAGTACATCAGGACTAACTTTTTACCCGTTGACCTTACTTCACGGGAAAACACCATGTAAATGCTTATACTATTGTTATTGATATTAACCACGAACCCTCTTTAACTAGAATTTATTTTTTCTACAAATATTTTTATAAACGTATAAACCATGTATGTACCTACCCCTAATGTTTGTACAGTTACTCAAATTCACAACAAAGGCGACAACAACTTTCGATTGACTTTTCACATATCATTTTGTTAAATGTTTAGGATTTTAATTGAATTTGACAATAAAATTGAAAAGCTGTATCTTCAGTCAGTTCAAGTATAATCAATTTCCTGTGTTATACATGGTCTTAAAAAGTTTTTGATCTATATTGATATAAACTAAGATCATATATTGTGGTAAATTTAAATAACCTGTGTTGACTCTTTTCTGTAAGATGTTTCACACCTTATATATTTACAGTCGTGTCGTATAACAAGAACATGTGAATAACCCCAAATGCCCATCTGGGAAAGTTCATTATTGAATGAGTCCGTTGGTGACAAAGCATAAATAAGAAAAACAAACAAACAAAATCAAACCTATACCTATATCAAAAGCCAAAGGTGGCCTCGGAGGCAAAGTGGTCTAAGTAATCAATAGTCTCCCAACACTGAGGTCGTGTGTTATAATACCGCACGGGGTCCTACTAAAAAGCGCCCGGTAGCGTCTGAGCGAAGAAAAAGAGCCAGAGGAAAAGAAAAAGCGCCCGTGGAAAATATATAGACACTTTATTGACATGAGACAACTTTGTGTCGATGAAATAAGTTATACACATTTATCTCTTTTTTTTCATTTTAGACAAGTATTTTGCAAATTCAGATAATAGACATTTGTAATAAAGCACAAAAACAAGTATGGATATTTCAATTTAAACAATAATATATGAATACTATTTCGAAAGACAGATAATAATGGATCACAGTTTATGCTGAAGATTTATAAAATGTTAGACACCAAAAGACATGTTTTTTTAAAACGATATCAAAATGCAAAATGCAAAAACAACACAGATGATCATATTAACTTTATCCGCGGAACCCAATGTCTCGCCTACTTTTGCTGTTAATCGCAGGCTCAACTATTTTGAGGAAAAAAATATTAGAATATTCCACTCGATAGTATCTTTAGTTAGATTGTAAGTAGCTTCTGTCCTAGTTTGATGAAAATCCAGGACAGTTTAAGAAAGTAATTAAAATTTCAAAAACTTTAACCATAGAATGAATTTTATGTTTTCTGGCAGAAAAAACTAAGTCCAGTTATAAGTAAAATACGGAAAAAACGGATTTTTTGTTTTTACAAAATTTACTTCTGGATACTATCTTATGATCATAAACATGCTTCTGTCCAAGTTTTGAGAAATCCAGGATAGTTTAAGAACGTAATTAGGATTTTAAAAACTTCAAACACAGAGTGAATGTAATGTTTTCTGGCAGAAAAACTACTGACTTCTGAAAAACGTGACAGTTGCGCTCGACCCAAATCTTAATTGGCTATGATTGTTAGTATTCCTACCGAAGGTCGGTGGTTCTCTCTGACCACGTGACAGATGCGCCGACCCAAATCTTAATTGGCTATGATTGTTAGTATTCCCACCGAAGGTCGGTGGTTCTCTCTGACCACGTGATAGATGCGCCCGACCCAAATCTTAATTGGCTATGATTGTTAGTATTCCTACCGAAGGTCGGCGGTTCTCTCTGGCCACGTGACAGATGCGCCCGACCCAAATCTTAATTGGCTATGATTGTTAGTATTCCTACCGAAGGTCGGCGGTTCTCTCCGGCTTCCTCCGTCAATTAAACCTGACAAGAAAAAGCTCACTAGTACTGAAAGTGGCGTTGAACACCATTTCATACTGTACAATGATATTTCCACAAAATAATAAAATGAGGAATGATTGCCTATAAAACATATTCTCCAGAACGATGGTGTGCGATCAACTATCATTTATCACCGTAATAAGCCTAACAAACCAATCGATAAATGCCTGATTGCTTTATTAAAGTGTACACGAAAAGTAAGTCTCTTCATAGTGTTTGCATACGCGCTCTTTTTGCGACACTGGTGTATATAGTTGTAACGTTTGAGCGCTACCCAGTACCTGTGTTATTACAAAATATGACATATTGATTAAATTATATCTCAAAATGAAACTAGTGAGTTGATAAACTGCAAGTTGTCTATCAATAAAACTTGAAAGATTTTTGTATTGCTTCTTTTATGAATAAATTCAGGTTTCTATGATGTTGGATCTATCTTGTAAAACACTACAACTATTTAAATATTTTCGAATTTTGTCATAGATAAAGAGGAATAACTCATATTTGTATAACCATTAATGTCTAAATCGAAAATGTTGAAAATAAACGGTGGACGGAGAATTGACCTAAGAATAAAATGTTTATTACACTGTTTTGCTATGGGGGAGTTGAAATTGAAGGAAGGGAATCCCATTCCCATCCTTTTCAAACCACATATAACTCGACAAAAATATGTTGGACCCTGCTATATTTCAGATAAAATTCTAAATATAATCATCGGTTCATCAGCATTCACAATATGAGAAAAAGGTACATGTCACCAGGCTTTTCAATATTTTTCCCAATCCAATCGAAATTTTGTTCCTGCCAATCAACCATGGCCGACATGGCTTAATAAAGCATAAGGATAAAATGAGGGATTATACTTGGTTTTCATATGATGAAGACATGATCTTTCAATCAGTTTAATTGAGTAACTGCTTGTAATCCCTTGTTAATTTTTTCTATCATTGTCATTTTTAGTATGAGCGTCATTTATATCATATTTTGATATGAGCGTCACTGATGAGTCTTATGTAGACGAAACGCGTGTCTGGCGTACTAAATTATAATCCTGGTAACTATTTACACCACTGGGTCGATGCCACTGCTGGTGGACGTTTCGTCCCCGAGGGTATCACCAGCCCAGTAGTCAACACTTCGGTGTTGACATGAATATCAATAATGTGGTCATTTTTATAAATTTCCTGTTTACAAAACTTAATTTTTCGAAAAACTAAAGATTTTCTTATCCCAGGCATAGATAACCTTAGACCGGTTAACCTCAGCCGTATTTGGCACAACTTTTTGGAATTTTAGATCCTCGATGCTCTTCAACTTTGTACTTGTTTGGCTTTAAACATATTTTGATATGAGCGTCACTGATGAGTTTATGTAGACGAAACGCGCGTCTGGCGTACAAAATTAGAATCTTGGTATCTTTGATAGATATTTATTAGTTTCTTTTGTTACCTATTCTGACATGGGACAAGGACTTTTTTAAACTGAGTTGTATCGTGTATATTGCTTTGTGTTTCTTTATTATAGATTGGCAAAACATAAAAGGGAGAGTTGAGATCTCACAAAATGTGTTTATGGCCGGGTGCGGGATTTTCTTGCTGCGTTGAAGACCTTGTTATCACCAATGCAAGATCTATAAAATTGCCCATCAGTATCGGATGTCTTATAAGAAATGCATAAAAACAGACACGTGTATCTATTACATATACAGCATGATTAAATGTACATTTAGACATTTTGTCACTGAAAGCTATTGCCTGATAGGTTGTCATGGGGATGGGGAGGGTTTGTTTTCAAAAGCAAAAAAACACACTAACACATTTGTACCTTAATAATTTTGGAACGTCAGACTTAAAATTTAAAATATTAAAGACTTATTACATTTAGTAGAGATAATAGTTATCAAAGGTACCAGGATTATAATTTAATACGCCAGACGTGCGTTTCGTCTACATTAGACTCATTAGTGACGCTCAGATCAAAATAGTTGAAAAGCCAAACAAGAACAAAGTTGAAAAGCATTGAGGACCCAAAATTCCCAAAAGTTGTCCCAAATACGACTAAGGTAATCTATTCCTGGAATATGAAAAAAATTCTCAGTTTTGTAACAGGAAATTTATAAAAATGACTATATTATTGATATTCATATCAACACCGAAGTGCTGACAACTGGGCTGGTGGTACCCTTCGAGGACGAGACGTTCACCCGCAGTGGCATCGACCCAGTGGTGTAAATAGTTATCAAAGGTACCAGGATTATAATTTAATACGCCAGTCGCGCGTTTCGTCTACATACGACTCATCAGTGACGCTCAGATCAAAATAGTTTTAAAGTCAAACAAGTACAAAAGAGGGACGAAAGATACAAGAGGGACAGTCAAACTCATAAATCGAAAATAAACTGACAACGCCATGGCTAAAAATGAAAAGGACAAACATACAAACAATAGTACACATAGTTGAAGAGCATTGACGACGCAAAATTCAAAAAAGTGGTCCCAACACACACACACACCATAACATTTACTAAAGTTATACATTAAAAATATCTACCAGTAGAGTCTCTGTCGGTAAGGGCTTAGTATAGAAAATCAGAGGGGCACCTAAATATTGGTAGTAATTTGAGTGAAGGAAATAAAACAAAATACAAAGAAAAAATACAAATCAAGTTTTAATATTTGAAGTAGCAAGACGCCTGTTTTGGGGTGTTATTCATATACACATCCTCTTGTGTTATGACTCATTATAAAGTATTTCACTTGACCCATATATTTGTAGGACTTTTTACACTGAAGTACGATGGTGTCTCACGCTAAAATACAAGGATGAATGTTTGATAAAGTATGGTGTTATATCACGTTAACTTTAACGTGATAAAACACCATACTTTATCAATGGACCAACAGGGTAAAGTTGGAGGGCTTTAAACATTTTTAAGTACATGGATGTTTAAAAAAACTTATTTGTTTTTGCAAAAGTACAACATATGTGATACACTTTATGATTTACCGGTAGGCTTAAGTGATTGTTTTTATATTTAGAAGACCGACCAAGTAATGATTGCTAAAAAGGTGTCTCAAAACATTATATTTCCTGTAAATAAAGGCACCAGTAGTAGACCGCTGTTCAAAAGACATAAATCGATTGATAGAAAACAAATCCGGGTTGCAAACAAAAACGAAGGATAAAAATAAAACAACTGTACAACAGAAACACTGAAGTGCAACAAAAAACAACGCCGATGCAACATACACAGAAACGGTCTATTTGATAACAACTGCCATTATTACTGACTTGGTACAAGACATTTTAAGAAAATGATGGGTAAATGATTTATTATTTTTAACAAATGGGGCGTATTTAATATTTGGATAATTGGTGTAGCCTGCGTCACAAGTCTATCACTAATGTAAACGCCTCCCCCTTACATTCGTTATTGTAGACTACAAATAAAAACTTCGTTGATAGTCGGAATATGTAACACTTTTTCTAGAAGCTTTGATTCAAATGCGAGCGAAAGGCGAAGTTCACCGAGCTTTCTCTTTTTTCGTAGCGAGTACAAATCTTTAAGCCAACAATTTATAATTTACAATTAAAAACATTTACCTTTATTTTACCGACGTGACATTTTAATAAAATCGACAATATTCAAACGGGGTCTGCAAAGTAAACTGCAACAGAAACACTAATTTGAATGTATTTCTTCGCACCCAAAAGAAGCAGGATCCAGGCGTATACTATTTTGTATATATGTAGTAAAATGGTGGACTAAGGGATGTAAATCCCTTTTCCAGGACCCCAAAAACAAAACACATTTAATTCAGCGACAAAGTACGTTAAGGTCTAAATTAATTAAGTCATGTACATTTGGTTTAAAAGTTGTTAATTAAATGTCTTCTTTCTTTATATTCCGGCAGGATCAATTCTAGTTTCGTTGTATAAACTACTGTGAACGTCATCCAACTACATTTCTTACGTCTATAATTTTTTTTGACCATCAGAAAAAAGCTTATTGAGGCATCGCACTATAGCATGACTGTCGTACTTTAGAGTCCTATATCTATTATCTGTGAATGAGCATTTTGCAAAATAATTTCCTTAAAAAAAGATCATTATTTCATCATTCTGTGGAATTTATACTTGTGAATATTAAATCTCCAAATGTATTTTAACTTCCCACATCTACCATTTATCTGAAATTCAACATTCTCCAAAAATACGACTAAATCCTAATAAATGCACCTCATTACATTCAACATATATAGAAATAGATGTATAAAACAATTTAAATACACTGACTTTGCCATTCGTACTTTCTCTCGTAAAGAGGTTTGGTTCTTTTTCTGATTTTTTAAACTGAATATTAGCCTGCTGATGGTCGTGTATGCCTTAGTTTATTAATGTCTACTATCTTAAAAACTATGATATGTAAACACTGTAAACAGCAAAAGTGATCAGAAAACAAGATATAAAAAGTTGCATTTCAAACCATTTGAGGACTTATGATAGGAGTTATGGCCCTTTAAAGACGATTTTTGACTAATTAACGAGCTTTGCCTTTTTTCTTGTCAATTATAAACGATCAATAAAAACTGTGAACAGAAAAAAAGGATTAGATATACAAGATATAAAAATATTGCATTATACCCCAAGCAATTGAATATTTTTTACAGTATTATTGCGCTCTTAAATGACGATTTTTTGGTAAATCATTTTTGGATATTTTGCTAATTGACTTGACAAAAAGTATATTGATAGATAGAAACTCTATACATTGAAAATGACCAGCATTACAAAAAGGTTAATGTAATAAAAATCGAAAGCTCTCCCTTGAAGTAGTAATTTTAAAAAGATAATTATTTAGTAACTTTTGAGTGTCTGCATACCATCTCTCAATATATAAAACAAGATCTACAAAAATACAAATATGACCAAGCCCATTACACTTGTTGTCCATTCTTTTGATGTGTTTTGCCATTTGGTTTTGCCATTTGATAAGGGACTTTCCGTTTTGAATCTTCTTCGGAGTTCAGTATTTTTCTAATTTTACTTTATATTTTGGATAACCCTTAATACTAGTATTGGTTGTTAGCCTTAAAATGATTTTTTTTTAATGATTATTGAGGATTTTTTTCTATTATTACTCATTTAACATATGACTGATTCAGGCTCCGCAAAGTCTTGTTAAAATGTATTTTTAAATAAAATTGATAATTGCAATGTTGAAATTGTTTTACAAATTGGGAACAAAGTAGAATTCAATTTTTAAAAATATACTTTCTTTGAGGTTATAAAATTCAAAATTGTGTTTGTTTGTTTGAAATAAAATGAAACAGAAATTCTGGTTCCTGCGTACTGAAAAAAATCAATAAAAATATTTGCCCGAAACACATGCTTTTAAGTACAGCTCTTTGTAAGAACCAGTCAGAGTGCGATACATGATGTTTTCAGATTTCATCTATAATTGGCCTAGTAGAAGCAGTAAATGGATACTGCTCCAAAAACATTTTTAAGTTGGAAAATATGAGTGGTTGCCATGGTAAAGGACACTCTATTTTTTGGTTGTTAAGCGTGGTAAAATCTTTCAAAAAACAGCTAAATCACCACAATTCAGAGCCTTTGGTCGAACTTGGTTTAAGCTTCATTTGAGTGAAGATTGTATGTCAACCAAATTTGTAAATAATTTGAATAGTTTTGCGAAAAAATGCATATTTTCAACTTTTCTGAAATTGGGATTTTTTCGAAATTATCAAATGTTCTCTGGTGTTTTTCAGAAAAGTGCAAACGTGTACAGAATAGTTAGCGCAGTAGTTATCAAGTTTGGATACTACTTTCACAAATTAAATAGAAAAATGCGCAGGATTTTCTTCAGTTTTATCCCCATAGCAACCGATTTTTCCTTGAAAACGGGATTTTATTTGCAGAATATTGCAGTTTAAGAGTCACGACACTTACCAAAGAGGAAATCCTGGATAATCATAGGTCTGTTCTTTGTTCCTTTGGTATTTCAACCGAAGATGAAGAACTGGATCTTCCATCACTGTATTGGATACCTAAACTACATAAGTGTCCTTACAAACAACGGTATATTGCTGGGTCTTCCAAGTGCTCCACGAAACCCCTTTCTAAATCATTAACATCCATTTTATCAGCAATCAAAGACGGGCTTCAAAGTTATTGTGAAACTGCCTATTCTAGAGGTGGCGTGAATCAGATGTGGATACTTAAAAATTCCAAAGATCTTTTAGAGTACATACAATCTAACTCTCTTTCATTTTGTAACAGTATTAAAACATTTGACTTTTCTACTCTTTACACAAGTATTCCACATTCCAAACTAAAAGAAAAATTAAAAGAGTTGGTATTACTTTGCTTCATAAAAAAGAATGGCCAACGTAGATACAAGTATCTTGTCTTAGGGAGGGATAAATCATACTTTGTAAAGAACCATTCTGATTCAAACAAAAAATTCTCTGAAACCGATATTATCAAGATGCTTGATTTCTTGATTGACAACATATTTGTTACGTTCGGAGGACGTGTTTTTCAACAGACTGTCGGCATCCCAATGGGAACAAACTGTGCCCCTCTACTTGCTGACTTGTTTCTTTATTATTATGAGGCTGACTTCATGCAGGAACTTCTTAGGAAGAAAGATAAGAAGTTAGCAATATCCTTTAACTCTACTTTCCGCTATATAGATGACGTTCTTTCACTAAACAATTCAAAATTTGGTGACTATGTGGATCGCATCTATCCCATCGAATTGGAGATAAAGGATACTACAGATACAGTTAAGTCGGCTTCATATCTTGACTTACATCTAGAAATTGACAATGAGGGTCGGTTGAAGACAAAACTTTACGACAAAAGAGATGATTTCAGCTTTCCAATTGTGAACTTTCCATTTCTAAGTAGCAACATTCCAGCAGCACCTGCATACGGGGTATATATCTCCCAATTGATACGATATTCCCGTGCTTGCATTTCCTATCATGATTTTCTTGATAGAGGGTTACTGCTCACAAGGAAGCTATTAAACCAAGAGTTCCAAATGGTGAAGTTGAAATCATCCCTTCGTAAATTTTACGGACGCCATCACGAGTTGGTTGACCGTTATAGAATAACCGTTTCACAAATGATATCGGATATGTTCCTAACGTCGTAACTACAATCCCCTTCCCTTTCATGAATTTGACCTACCGAATTAGACTATTTACCGGATTTGTAATCACATAAGCAACACGACGGGTGCCGCATGTGGAGCAGGATCTGCTTACCCTTCCGGAGCACCTGAGATCACCCCTAGTTTTTGGTGGGGTTCGTGTTGTTTATTCTTTAGTTTTCTATGTTGTGTCATGTGTACTATTGTTTTTCTGTTTGTCTTTTTCATTTTTAGCCATGGCGTTGTCAGTTTGTTTTAGATTTACGAGTTTGACTGTCCCTTTTGGTGTCTTTCGTCCCTCTTTTAAGAGCTTAAATGTCTTGATTTTTTTCATAACCGACAAGAAAGAACATAAAAGCTTTAAATTACTATCATCAAGTGTTGTTGACTTTAATTGTTACCACAGAAACACATATTAACCATAGCAACATCCACTCGGAAACTGCATAAATAGAAAATTATGTAAAAAAATACATAAATAGAGGGTGTTTATTTTCGAATTGGAACATGGCTGCATGCTTTGCTTCACTCACAGTCTTGTCTGTTTTTTTCCCTTCAGATTGTTCAATAAATGTAATATATAATGTATAATTGGGATTGGAAGGTAAAAAAGCGGGGGTAGGTTTATTTTTTAAAGATATCATACATGTAGATTCTTTAAATAAAAACGTTTGGTCGGCGAGCCTGATTATAAATAGAATAATTTTTTTTTCTCTCAGAAATTTCATATATAACATCGGTTTTAGCTTCAGAGCTAAGTTAAGTTACATTGTAGTTGTCATGTTTTGGGATTTTTGTCAGATTTTGGGAAACCTCAGGTTTTAGTCATTTAAACGCCTTAAAAATAAATTTGTAAGGGTTCTGCGGAACCCAGTGTCTAGCCTACTTTTGCTGTAAATCGCAGGCTCAACAAAAATGAGGAAAAAAATAGGTAAAATTATTCCTCTTGATACTATCTTTTGATTATAATTAAAAAGATTCTGTCCAAGTTTGGTAAAAATCAAGGATAGTTTATGAATCTAATAAATGTTTTAGAAACTTTAACTGCAGACTGTATGTTATGTTAACTGGAAGAAAATCTCAGTCCATTTAAAAGTAAAATACGGAAAAATGGATTTATCTTTTTACAAAATTTACTTCTTGATACTATCTTATGATTATAAATAAGCTTCTGTCCAAGTTTTGGTACAAACCCATGATATTTTAAGAAAGTTATTAAAATTCTAAAAACTTTTACCACAGAGTGAATGTAATGTTTCCCCGCAGAAAAAAAGTAAGTCCATTTATAAGTAAAATACGGAAAAATGGAATTTTATTTATACAAAATGTTCTTCTGAATACTATCTTATGATCATAAACAAGCCTCTGTTTAAGTTTGGTAGAAATCCAGTATAGTTTAAGAAAGTTATTAAAATTTGAAAAGCTTTAACCACAGAGTGAATATTTGTGGACGCCGACGACGACGACGACATCGACGACTACGACGACACCGACGACGACGAAATGTAGAAAAGCTTAGTCTCGCTTTTTCGACTAAAGTCGAAGGCTCGATATTTATCTTTTTATAAATCTTTTACATGTATAATGATAAGCCAACTGTAAAAGTCTTATACAATTTCAATAATCCTTTGATAGTTTTTCAGAATGTAAACTTGTCAATGATAAAGCTATGAAAAGTCAAGAGAGAATATTTTTCTGCCAAAATTTACAATGGCTAATATCTCGAAAACAAGTATATTGACCTGAATATTTTTTTTACTCTTTTAGTAATCCCCTATCGATATTAACTAGTTAATTAGTTTGAAACTGAGAAACGTACTTCCTTCAGATTGCAGTTCAACGTGACTTTTAGATTTTTTTGTTAAAATATACAAAAAGTTACAAAAAAACACATATTTTCATTTTTTCTGAATCATGGAGTTTTGTGAAATTATCAAATTTTCTTATGGTTTTTTTTTTATTGAAAAAAGTGCAAATAAGTAAAGCATAGCTAGCATTGTAGTAACAAAGTTTGAATACTACTTGACCAAAATAAATAGAATATTGTGTGGGGCTCTCTTGAAATTTGTCACCATATTAACATATTTTCCCCTTTGAAACAGAGTTATAATTTGTTGAATTCTGCAGTATAGGGAATTCAATGTTCCCAATTGTTTTAAAACCTTTATGAAAATACATCACATAGAAGCTTATATATACTCTAAATCTTAACTACAACGGTTAAGTATTATTACACCAGTTGTCATGGTAACACATATCACACATAACAACATCCAATCATAAGATATATGATATGATTTTGTGTTAAAAAATACTTATAATTATGTTAATACTTTTCATTTTTCTAACGAGAATATAACTGCATGCTTTAATCTGTTTAACTCCCAGGCCTGTCTTTGCTCCTTGAGAAGACTCAACAAGTTTTAATATATACACTGTGGCATTTGGTGGGAGGAGTGGAGGTTGGTTAGTTTTTGTTTGAATATTTCATTTATCCTTATAAGTTAAATTCAGAGGTTTAGCTATAAAACCAGGTTTAGTATACCATTTTTACATAAGAAAATGCCTATACCAAGTCAGTAATATATGACAGGTGTTATCCATTCGTTTGATGTGTTTGAGCTTTTGATTTTGTCATTTGCTTAGAAACTTTCTGTTTGGAATTATCCTCAGTGTTCCAAATATTTGTTATATCACTTTTTCCTACAACATTTGGTTTCAATCTGCTAATCTATAATTATTCATGAAATGTTACTAACAGATGATGGACTTCATGGAGATAGCAATAGCGCATTCTAGCTTTTGTCAAGGTCCGTATATTATTTGAAAGTATTGCTCCAACAATATAATGTCCTTTACAAATTGAAAAAAATAAAAAAAAATTGTCAAAATTCTAATTTTCCTAGCGCAATAGCTCTCACAAATTTCAAACAGCAGAGACCCAACTTGAAATCTCACTTATAAATATAAGCCTACAAACCGATAAAAGAAACATTTGGTTTAAGCATTTCCAAACTGAAACTGAAGTGACAAAGACAGACAGGTGGATTGGCAGACCAAATGAAAACATATAAAGTCATGGTCTTTTAAGAACACTTCACACATAACAAAGGTAAAATCTCTTATCTATTACTGGGCTACAATCAGGATAATGCAATGCTAAGGTGTAAATTAACTACCTCTGATATAATGCACAGTTCAAATGGACTCATACCTTTAGGGGCTGATCATAGACTTTGAAACTGGTGTTATTCCATTAAATAAAAATAAAAAACTGCACCATGAGCGCATGTTACGCCCGTCGCTTTTTCAAAGAATAAATTTCAGTAACTTCTCAATGTCATATCACAAACTCATGAAATTTAAAGGGAGGTTATGTTAATAGATATAAACCCAACACCAAAGTTCGTCCGTTAGGTTTTTGTTTGAATTGTTTTACATTGTCATTTCGGGACCTTTTATGGACTTTGCTCATTGTTGAAGGATGTATGATAACCTATAATTGTTTATTTCTGTGTCATGTTGGTATCTTATAGAGAGTTGTCTCATTAACAATTATACCACATCTTCTTTTTTTAAATTAACAGAAAAGATAAAATCTACATGAAAGTTGAAAAATTTAATACTGCATGTACGACAAAAAAGGGCTCCAGAAAGGTTCTCTTAAGATCAAATAGTCACTTTTAGAAATTTCTTTATAGTTAACCATTTAAGGCAAAATATACAGTTAGCAGTGACACCAACAAAATTCAAACTTGATCTCTGTTTTGTGGTAATAAGCATTGTGTATACATGTTTCATAAGATTTGATTGAGGCAAACTATAATTGGAAAATAGAAACCAACTTTGTGACGACTTATTTACTGAAGGACATGGGTTAAACCTTCTACAACGCCCCACTCCCCCCACCCCAATTGCGGCGCGGCCATAACAGTGTTTATTTTAGTTTTTGCCATTGTACCTTGAATCGATCAAATGTGTGCACAATGCGTGGGACATTGGAAATTTATTCTTTTATTACACATGGGACACTTAAGTCTTGTATTCATGAATGATTACAACTTGTTGGGACTAGAAAACATTGATAATTACAAAGAAAAATTAGATTGGTATTTATCTTACCTCCTATACATTTCTACGAATACGATTGGTTAAGAGCAACCACGTGGTGACCGTGTATATTCCATATTAGGTTAGTGAGGATCCATATTAGGTTAGTAGTGGAGTTTTTATCCCTTTATACAAACAACACGGTGGTGAAAAAAAATCTTAAAGGTTTCAACAGACGATTAAATGGATAATGAACGATTAAAATTAATTCCATACAACACATTTAAAGCTAACTAGTTTTTATTGTTGGTATTTGTTTTTGAATACACCTATGGAAGTTGGTTCATAATACTATCAGTATTGAAGACGTGATCACTTTTATAGGCCCCTAGTCTAAATATCACATGTTAAGATAGTCGGTAAGATAAATTCGTTACATAGTGTGCTAGTGACCTAATACGATATATATGGGGTCAGTAAATTCCATATGGGGATTCGAGCTTCGCTCTCACCCCATATGGAAATTACTGACCCCATATATATCGTATTAGGTCACTAGCGCACTATGTAACTAATAGTACTGCGCTTTTCCTAGTCTTGCAGTTAAATAAGACCATGTGTGGAATTTGTCTTCAAATTATTACTGTTATTAATCTTGTATTTGTGCAAACATTCGCGGCTTAGTGGTTTCATTCCAAACCTCGGGATTAATGCAGTCTGTGACTTCAGTTTCAGTTTAGAAATGCTTTGACCAAATGATTCTATTATTGGTTTGTTAAATTATGTTACAGGTCAATTTTGTGATTTATGCTGGTGGAAAAAACATCTTAGACAGGTGTGTGTCATAAGAAATTAAGAATTTTCTTACAATTGTTAGGGCCATGTCTATCTTGACCAGGTGATTGCAATCCCATGAAGTTCATCATCTGCTTACTTTCAAGAATTGATAATCATATTATGAACTCGGAACAAAGTCCGACCAAACGCAATTATCTTTTCAAGTATCTACTTGTATGCAACATTTAAAAAAATCAACATACCCCCTACCCCCTTTTTCAACCCTCGACCCCAATGTTACATTATGTATTACATTTATTGAACAATCTGAAGAAGAAAAAAACAGACAAAACTGTGAGTGAAGCCACATTCCAATTTGAAAATAAAAACCCTCTATTTATGTATTTGTTTACTTAAATTTCTATTTTTGCAGTTTTTGAGTGGATGTTGCTATGGATAATATGTGTTTCCGTGAACAATTGAAGTCAAAACCACTTGACGATAGTAATTTAAAGTTTACATTGGCTTTTATGTATTTTCTTATTGGTTATAAACAATTCAGGACATTTTAAAAGCTCTGAAACTGCAATATTCTGCAAATAAAAACTCCGTTTCCAAGGTAAAAATCGGTTGCTATGGTGATAAAACTATAAAAAATACCACTCATTTTTCTATTTAATTTGATTAAGTAGTATCCAAACTTGATAACTACAGTGCTAACTATTCTGTACACATTTGCACTTTTTTTAAAACACCAGAGAAAAGTTGATACTTTCGAAAAAAATCATAATTTCAGGAAAGTAGAAAATATGCATTTTTTCGCAAAATTTTACAAAAAAATTACAAATTTGGTTGACATGCAATCTTCACCTAAATGAATCTTTAACCAAGTTGTATAAATGATTCTATTCATAATCAGGCTCTGAATTGTGGTTATTTAGCTGATTTTCGAAAGATTTTACCACGCTTAACAACCCAAAAATAGTGTGTCCGTTACCATGGCAACCACTCATATTTTACACTCAAATTTATTCATTCATTGCTTCTATTAGGCTAATTAAAGATAAAATCTGGAACCCCCTCCGCTCCCCCATATATCACATAAATATGGCACTCTATCTGGTTCTTACTACAGTGCTAACTATTCTGTACACATTTGCACTTATTTGAAAAACACCAGAGAAAAGTTGATAATTTCGAAAAAAAATCATAATTTCATGAAAGTAGAAAATATGCATTTTTTCGCCAAATTTTACAAAAAAATTACAAATTTGGTTGACATGCAATCTTCACCTAAATGAATCTTTAACCAAGTTGTATAAATGATTCTATTCATAATCAGGCTCTGAATTGTGGTTATTTAGCTGATTTTCGAAAGATTTTACCACGCTTAACAACCCAAAAATAGGGTGTCCGTTACCATGGCAACCACTCATATTTTCACATTCAAATTTATTCATTTATTGCTTCTATTAGGCTAATTAAAGATAAAATCTGGACCCCCCCCCCCTCTCCCCCATATATCACATAAATATGGCACTCTATCTAGTTCTTATAAAGGGATGTACTTAATCCTAAACCAACAAAACCTTCAAAACAAGAATGGTTATTACAAACGTCTTTGAAAATGGGTTTTTCGCAATCGTTTAATATTCTTTAAAATTTCCATGAGCTTATTATAGATTGTGTACAAATATTGATTTCAGATTTCCATTCCGATTTCCAAAAAATGATCACACGTTCAAATCATGATATGAAAAAAATGATTGCGTAATCTTTCCATGACGGAGTCGGTAGCAAAGAAATTTTAACGAAGTTTATACGGGTAAGAAAATTAAAACTGTAGACAGAAACACATGCATTTCATTGCAAGTAATACAATAACGTATAACAATATTAGTTTTGATATAAAGAACATTTTAGCAAGAACATATGTATTACGACCCTCTCCCACCTTGATGAGGGAATATCCGTTTGTAACAAAACAACAACTTTCGTCATCTGAGCTGCACACGTTAATCAGAATCACTAATTTGGGACTTTTTAACATCTAAATACATATTTTGAACTCCAACAATTGCCATTTTATACAATTTAGATGTGTTCACAGATCTAGAGTGCAAAATAATAATAAAAACAAATAGAAAAAAGAAACAAAGGACGTATACCTAAATAAGATGAATCTTTGAATAATGTATCTAATGAACCTGTTTCAACAAGTTATATTAATCAAACAACGAAAAAAAGATTTTAGATAATAATCCACAGTTTTCCAGAAATTCAAAACTTGGACAAACATCGGAATTTCCAAAAGCTAAATTTAGATTTTTAAACAAAAATAGAATTTAAATTCCCATTAACCTTTTTAGAAAAATGATAACTCCATGTCTAAGTGATCTAGAAAGGTAAGCCTAGTATCATTTGAAGAATAGAGCAACGAACATTTTACAGGTAAGAAGAATAAAAAATTTAGACAGAAACACAAAGTTTAACTATTTAAATTGATTTAACTTTAAAGAGGTAACATAACATAGTTTATTCTTATTTTTAAATGTTTAATTAATATTTTGTTTTCTTTTAACATTACTTGTATTCTTCCTTAAAAAATTACAATGTTTTTTTTCTTCTAAAATTACTTGTATCCTTTCTTCTAAAGTATTTGATTTTCTTTCTATATTTTGCCTTTTCTCTTGAAGACTTGCTTGTGATCTCACTTTTATAATTACACGTGTTTTCTTCTTTTTTCTTCTTAGATAACTCGTTTAGTTATGTTTTCTTCTAAAATTATTCACACTATTCGTTTTTAAATTGATTGTTTTATGACTTTGGTGATAACTTCAATTTTGTGATATTTGTTCTAAAACTACTTATTTTTTCTTCCAAACTTACTAGTATTACATATTCTCTCTTCTAAGATACTTGTTTTACACATCTTATACCTAAAACGATTTGCATTCGTTCTTTTTTGTTCTGAAATTACTTGTATTCTTTTCCTTTACTTACTTATTCTCTTTATTCTTTGATTACTTTGTAATTAGAGTCAACGATAGAAAATATAAATGTTTTACTGGTTGAAACTTCGGGGCAAACATGTAGATAAAAAATGGTCATAAAGATTTCTTAATTTATTCGTCTATCATTATGGTTTTGCTATTGCAGATTTACAAGGACTATTGAATCATGTCAAAGAGAACGAAGAACTTGAACGTGAACACTCAGAATACAGAAAAGAAATGCGAACCATGTACATATTTCGAAAAGAACGTAGTTGCCACCCACATATGTTGTCAATGCAAAGAGTACACGTGTAGTGATTGTAGAAGTCATCACCTGTCCCAAAAACAAAGCAAAACTCATCAAATAAAATCCTTTGAAGAGAAATTGATGTGTGGACCATGTCATACGAATGGAAAAAAGGTTGTGGCTTCTTCATTTTGCCAGGACTGTGCTGATCCAGAGGCTCTGTGTACCTCATGTGCAGATCATCATAAAGCATCCAAAACAACAAAACACCGAATATCTTCTGATATGAATACTTATCTTATTCGGTAAAATATTGATAATTAAAAGTTATCAAAGGTACCAGGATTATAATTTAGTACGCGACGCGCGTTTCGTCTACATAAGACTCATCAGTGACGCTCAAATCAAAATATTTATAAAGCCAAACAAGTAAAAAGTTGAAGAGCATTGAGGATCCAAAATTCCAAAAAGTTGTGCCAAATACGGCTAAGGTAAAATAATCTTAGATCAATGTTCTTCGAATGAACAGATCAATACACCAAGTTTCAAGAAGACGACAAAATATAGATATAGGAAGATGAGGTGTGAGTGTCAATGAGACAACTCTGCTTCCAAATAACAATTTATAAAAGTAATCCATTAAAGGTCAATGTACGGCCTTCAACACGAAGCCTTGGCTCACACTGAACAACAAGCTATAAAGGGCCCTAAAATTACTAATGATAAAAAAAAATCAAACGGGAAAACCAACGGTCTTATGACCTGTAACTCGTGTAAAAATTAAATAACGAAGATACCCAACCCCAAGGAAAATTAGAATTTCTTTAATAAATGGTAAATCAAAATCTCAAACATCAAACTATTGTCATATTCCTGATTTGGTACAGGCATATCTAATTATCAGTTTCCAAATGAGTTTCAAAATGTAATAAAAATTAAAGCTAAATGATATCATAAAAAATTGAAAAAATAGAAACCAAACAATGTTTCGCTTCAAACTTATAATCGAAACGCGCGTCTGGCGTATCAAATTATAATCCTGGTACCTTTTAACACCACTGGTTCGATGCCACTGCTGGTGGTGGACGTTTCGTCCACGAGGATATCATCATCCCAGTAGTCAGCACTTCGGTGTTGACATGAATATGAGTTATATGATCATTTTTATAAATTTTCTTTTTACAAAACCTTTTCCGATACTGAGGAATTTTTATCCCAGGAATAAATTACCGTAGCCGTATTCGGCACAACATTTTGGAAATTTGGGTCCTCAATGCTCTTCGTCTATGTACTAGTTTGGCTTTATATCTTTTTTTTATCTGAGCGTCACTGATGAGTCTTATAAAGACAAAACGCGAGTCTGGCGTCTTAAATTATGATCCTGGTACCTTTGATAACTTTTTATATATACTCTCCCCGATGACATGGATAAAATTCGACTTTTGGTTTATATATATTCTTTGCTTTAATATAGATTTCATCTACAAGAGAACCACACCAGAGATGTTACATCATCAGGTATGATATTGATCTATATGATATCTTAGCAAAAAAAAATCTTTAAGGCTCGGTTGTTTGTGCCTTTGTACTGACATAACTCAAAAAGAGGGACGAAAGATACCAGAGGGACATTCAAACTCATAGATTGAAAATAAACTGACAGCGCCATGGCTGAAAATAAAAAGACAAACAGACAAATAATAGTACAGAAGACAAAACATAGAAAACTAAAGACTAAGCAACACGAACCCCACCCAAATCTGGGGGTGATCTCAGGTGCTCCGGAAGGGTACTCAATTTATCCGAAATGTACCTTTGATTACTGATTAGGATTTTAAAATACATAAGATTCTTGCTCCCTCAGGCATAGTTAAATTTCTTTTGATGTTCTTTTATCACGTTCTCTTTCGTCATGTAGCTCCTCGAGTATTCAAATGATTGGCCTCAACGTTTTGGGATAGACTGCACAAACGTGCAATATCAATTATGAAAGTAATGTAATATTCTACATGAATCACATGAATATGTATCCTAAAAAGAAAACAATTATGCAATATCTTTGATGAAAATAATCAAATTGATATATTGATCAAGCTCGTATCAATGAAATAAGAATATTATAGGATTAAACGAAGGACTTTTATGATATGTTTGTGAGTGACTTGGTCCAGTGTATACACAAATAAATTCCGTTAAGAAAGGCGTTTAATCCTTATAATTCTTTAAAATTGGAGATAGGGCATATATTTTTCCACACTCGTAACCTCTATCGGACGTAAACTGTATATTCATGTCATTGAATAGGCCTAGCGTATGAATATATATTTTTTGGTTAACACAAAAATATGTACTCAATGAAATTTGCTATCTGCTAAAAAGTAAACCTCAAAAACTCTTATTAACATTCAAACGAATGTGTTTGTGTATTATTTTATTTAACATTTAAAATGCAGAGAAAATAAATTTGGTAACGTCGGTGTTATTATCGCCGTCATCTTGTCTACATTGGTTACGAAAAGAAGTTCGGTCAACATCGTCTTTCCAAAAATAACCAACGTCAAGATGAACTACCAGAAGATTATTGCAACATATTAGAATCATAAACAACATAGATATGTAATATTCAAATCAACACCTTATTTAAAATCATTCTATAAAATACAAATGAAAACACTACAAGGGATTGTTTTATGCTTGTCTCTACCAAAGAGCATTTTACAAAGTGAAAATGATTGGTAAATGATGATACTATGGCAATTATTTCTGTTACAGATGGAGATGTAAACCAATCACTTTGTGAGCCATGTGGAAGAAAAAATGAAACGAAACAAACTACAACTGAATGTAAAAGATGCAGTACTCAGTTATGCCAGGTCTGTTTTGAACTTCACGAATCGCTTAAAAATTGTCCAAACGATGCCAGTAAAGACACACAGGAGTCATTGAAACGCAAACGTGACAATGAATCTGCTAAAACAGATATAAAGCAGGACGAGCAAGATAATAAAAAATCCAAAATATCAGGCGATACCACAATTATTACACAGCAAAGTAAGCGCCACAGTGGTTTACCATGCAAACGTTGCAGAGATGAAGATAAAACACAAGAAGCAACTTTTTATTGCACTGACTGCGAAATTCCTCTTTGCTCAGAATGTTCTGATATCCATAAGACTAACAACAAGACGAAACATCATTCAATATCCAATGATGTAATAAGTTGCATACTTATGTAAGTTTATATAACAATCTATATGAAAACAAAAATGCTTTTCTCCACATTTTAGTAATGCAATGGAATTATATGCAACTGTCATAAAAATGAGAGGTATATATAACTTTAAAGTAGGTTTAATCCACCATTTTCTACATAAGGAAATGCACGAAGCACGTCAGGATACTGACAGTTGTTTTCCATTCTATTGATACGTTTGAGCTTTGATTTTGACAAATGATTTATAGGGACTTTTGTTTTGAATTTTCCTTCGAGACGAGTTTGGTTTTTGTGTTATTTTACTATATATCAAAATAATTGGTCATTTATACGTATTTATGACATTAAAAAAATACACAATAGTTAATTTTGTTACCCGTATTACAATCTGAAATCTCAAATAATTCCGATAATTTTTTTAAACAAGTATTCTTTGTCACGGTTAATGAAATCTATTGTTATATTGTAGGTCAGAAAAACGCAGAAACGATGGTGAACAGTCGAAAGCTATAGAAGTTATTCCGATGGAAATAGAAAGTGATGCATGTACCATCACAAGTAATGTCATATCCTTATGTCTTTTATTTCTTTACTAAAAATAAACCTACAACTTCGAACTTTCAATGTGTTTTAATAAAATACAGTATCATTTTTTTCATATTTAAAGCACATGAATTTTGTTTGTTTATCTTAATTTTAATTCACCTTCGTTTTTTAATTATGATTGAAATGTTGAGGTGAGTTTAAAGAAATTATGATTTGTACATATCTTGGATTCCCCACGTTTTTCTGGATTTACCTTCACCAGGAACGCTCAAACCTAAAAAATACTTTTAAGATTGTATGGGTGTCTTTCGCCATTATGGATTGTAAAAAGCAGAGAATCTAAGGTCCAGATTTTCAATCAAGTAAGCAAAATTTGCTACAAGAATATATAACAAATGTGAATTCGCGTTTGAAAGAAAAAAATTATAAGATTAAAATTCATAAATATTAATATTTTTACAAGTGTAGACTTTTTTGATTGATTTTCAATGTTTTTAAATTGACTTTTAAGGGGAGGTAACTCTAAAATAGTGCATTTCTGAAGGAATCTACATGGAATTTTGCTATTTTGTATTTTAGCTAGGAAAAAAACACACGTCTTTTCTTTTGATATTCTCAAATCATTTTTTAAAAGCTATCTTCTAGTATAAAGTAAAATCTTCTAGTATTTTATTTTACAATTTTATCATTTGGTTTAGCTTCTAATCAAATAATGATGGTTTGTTTTTAAATTTCCTGTTGAATCCATACATAATGTGTCAATTTATCACAACCTTGAGTAAATGTGCGGTGACCTATCATTTGTATTATATTTTTTAACATATATCAACTTGAACTACGTTTTGGAAAAGTATAATCAAATTCAATCATTTTTTTATTATACCACCTTAAACCAGGGGTATGTATACTCGTAGAAACGTTAGGAGCTATATGACATAAGAAGACATATAGTTCTTTTATAATTTGTTAATGTATCAATAAACGATGAATATTTCATTAATACGAGATCTTAATTTTAAGGTGCAGAAGGTGTGAGTATTGAAAAATCAAGCGATTTGTGTGATCCTTGCTTTTACCAAAAGAAAGAAATTAAAGGCTCATATTTCTGCGCAGATTGTGACGAAAGGTTTTGCGAAGATTGTATGAAATTTCACCAGGTAGAAAATGATAATGCCAACCATAAAGTCACGAGTATATCTAGAGTTATAATATATTGCGTCACATGCCGAATGCTTGAAAAGAATATCGAAGCTTCAGTTTGTTGCTTAGATTGCAAAGATTCCAAGCCATTATGTAGTCCATGTGCACAAAGGCACACAGCGATGAAAACAACAAGAGGTCATAATATATCATCGGATTTGGACCATCTTCGTTTAAGGTAATTTAAAAAGTATTTTAAAAATCGTATTGTCTGTTTCTCTAAGTAATGGAAACATACCAGTTCAGAGAATGTAAAAATATAACGGTGTACTAAATAAATTATTACATAAATTACGCACATCACCACGAATTCAGGGTTTCAACATGATAAAAGAGGGACAAAGATACCAATCAAACTCATAAATCGTTTACTCATAAATTCAGAATGGTGGCTTCATATTTGACGAATACATTGAATAATTATGCAAATATAAATATAAATATAACGAAGCAATGCTACGAAATTACATACATGTTGACAGCATCTTCCTCGGCTATGTTAATCAAAGTCGTAGCCGGTTAAACTTCACCACTAAAAGATTATTAGCAGTTGAAGGCATGCATTGGTTGAGTTTCTTGATTAGATTATACATTTAGAATACTCATTTGCATGCGGCTGTCATACAAGTGGGAGGTTAAGTTGGATATAAAATTAATTTTGGTTTAATCAACCGTTTCCTGTACATTTGAAATGTCTGTACCAAGCCAGAAAATGACAGTTGTTATCCATTCGACTTGTGTGTTTAAGCTTTTGATTTGCCATTTGCTTACTAGGGACTTTCCGTTTAGAACTCTCCACGGAGTTCGGTATTTTTGTTATTTTACTTTTTCATATAACATATATAACTATCAAAATCTATGACAAAGTAGTTTCGATTTAACATTGTTTTTTAAACAACAACAACAACAACAACAACAACAACAACAACAACAACAACAACAACATCAACTATTACATAGACAATAGTTACTGTTTAGTGTCTTTAAATATTAGCTGTAATTGTACGAGGCTAAGAAACAGGTGTAATGCGAGCTTTAGCGAGCTACTACTCCTGTTTCGAGCCGAGTACAAATACAGCTGATATTTAAAGACACTAACTAGCTAGTGTCTCTATCCTGCAATTAATTCTGTATATTGTTTGTGATTTGAAAGACACAAACACTCACATTTTTGACATTTATTTTCGATTTAAAATCCCTTGATGCTTGCGTAGTAATATTAAAATCACACATTCAGCTGAAGACGGGTTCGCAAAAAAAAAAGAATCTCGAATGGTCAACAATAAAACATTTGCATATGATATGATTTCAACAGTAAAAACAAATAAGAGAACATTGTCCAATTTGAAACAGAAATGTACAATGTGTCCTACGTTTCAGAATTTTGAACTAAATTTGACATTCACTTAACATGCATGCTGAAATCGACATGATTGAATTTGTTACACATGTAAACTTTCAAGTTTTGAAATCGATGATTGTCATCTTAAAAAATACTGCTGTTCAAGTTAGTCTGTGATCAGAAAATTAGTTTAATTCTGATTGCTGTAAAAAAAGTTTGAAAACAAACAGAATGTATAAAAGTAAACCTTTATAGTTCGCATTAGAATGCTAATGCAATATACATTCTGAGGTCACGCAGGTTCATTCAACACTAGTTCGGCAGTGGGCGGAGCTTTAAAGCGATATCTGTATATATAGTATGCAGATACAGCATAGCGATATCTGTAGGGCTGTATCTGTATAGTAGGACACCCAATTGCAGGATAATATAATTTATTAGAGTCTCACCTCTTTATAATTTTAGGTAAAACCAACAAAAATTAACAAACCACCATATTCAACAGAATGCAGATCAAACAGAATATCACTGCAGTGGCTAATGACTGGGTCATTGTTGGACCACGAGACGTTTCAAATAATTTTTAAAGAATCCCCCGAGACCCAAAGCGCTATATGGAAAACTTACAACACTGAATCATGCTTCCAACCACACATCGAAATACTCGGGCTTACTCCAAAAACGTCGTATATATTCAAAGTAAGGATAGTTAACAAAAGAACAGGAGAGGAATTCCCATTCACAGACGAAAGTGAACTTATTAAAACCCAAGAATCTCCAGCTAAGCATGTTTTAAAGAAGGCAAGAAAAACGAAAGCAGGTTCACCTGCAGTTTACACACTACCGATAAAGGAAAACCGTTCTGCAAGGAATGTGAAAGCGAAAACAAGAAAATTTTATTTAGGTAATCATTGCTTTTTATTTATTGTAAAATATTTTGACTCAGAAACGACTCAAATTGCTCGTGAATATTTGATTACTGCAACAGAATAAACAATGCTTTAACTACTGTAAAATGTTTAACCATGTTTAGTTCAAAGTCAAATTAGAAGCTAGATTCATTTTTGACGTTTGGGGACATACTTTCTATCCCGTTGATATCGCTTCCCTTGTCTTGTCACAGCATGGTTTTTCCTAGCCATACTTCGGGTCAGATCTATAACGCGAAGATGTCAAGTCATAAAGATGGCATATTTTTGTATTGATATTGATCACTCCATTGGGTCTTTTCATCGGAAATGAACACATTTATACTTAAACCAGTTGTTTGCATAAAATGGGTTCAGTTCTTCTCATATATTTCATGATGGTATGTTACTAATCACCTAACGGGAGGGATTGTGCTTGATTTGCATATGATGAAGACACAATCTTTCAATCGGTTTGATTGAGGTCTGGGGATGGCTTGTTAGTAACTGCTTGTAGTCCTTTGTTAATTTGTGTATCATTCCAATTTAGCTTAGCTTCTTTTGTTACTTATTTTGACATTGGAGTCGGAATTTTCTACATAGCTAGATGTATAAGTTGATATCTCACTTAACCTGTTTAACCCGCCACATTTTGGCGCCTGTCCCAAGCAGGAGCCTCTGGCCTTTGTTAGTCTTGTATGATTTTTTTTAATTTTTAGTTCATTTATATCTTTATGAGTTAAGTATGACGTTCATTTTCACTTAACAAACTCACATTTCTATTTAGGGGCAAGCTGAAGCCCATCTCCAGGTGCGGGATTTTCTCGCTTTTTGAAGACTCTTTGATGGCCTTTTAGCTTTATGATTTGTGATCGGGTTGTTGTCTCTTTGACACATTCCATTCCCCATGTCCATTCTCACATGGAACACATCGTGACGTCATGTAGATAAAAGCTTCATTTCATATGACGTCGTTTAAAGATAGTTGTTTTATAGTCAAGTACGCTAGACTTCCTTTTTTTCTAACTACGGCTCATCAATGGTGCTCAAAATATACAAGATTGAAAGGCCAAATTAATAACGAGCTTTCAGAGAACTAAAAACAAAACAATAAATCATTAATGGCTGCCAAACATGGTTCAAGCGGTCAATTAATTGAGGATAAACACCCTATATATCACAAATCATATGAGCCTGTAAAAAACATGGTATAAGTAATTGCATGTCAGCATATAAGTATTATTTTTTTGTACTTGAAAGATAAAGTCCACCTGCAGTTGCATGGACCCAGTGGTTGCAAAAATTCCATCAGGCATGTCAGGAGACTGTGATTAAGTGGTTGTCGATTTTGCTGAGTTGCATGTTTGTTTTTCGTTCATTTTGTTGAACATTTATTAGACAGTTAATTAGTTCTCTCGTTTGAATTGTTTTTACATATATGATTTCGGGTCCTTTTATAACTGACTATGCGGTATATGCTTTCCTCATTGTTGAAGTCCGTACGATGCCCAGTAGCTGATAATTTCTGCTTCATTTGGTCACTTGTGGGGAGTTGTCTAATAGGCAATTATACCAGATCCTCTTTTTTATGTATAATTTTAGATTGTAATTAAGTATGAGAGTAACACGATGTTCAAATTATGTGCATGGGTATGTTTCTATGATAAAAGTAGAGGAGGGAAAATAGATAGAGAGTGCATGCGCTAGCTAGTATATTTCACGTTTCATATTTTCTACCTGATGCTTTGCGTAAATTATAAACGAATACAAACTTGCAATGCAAGTTTATATTTTGTAATTGTTGGTTTCCTTAAAAGCTTATAAAGTATAATTGCAGGTACAGAAAGCGTTGGTGTTGCTGAAAAAACGTTAATGATTGTGGGCGCTACTGGGTCTGGTAAAAGTACTCTTATAAATGCAATTGCTAACTATATCATTGGTGTGGAATGGGAAGATAATTTTAGATTCAATCTAGTTGATTTAGAACCTGAAGAAGAGAAAAGGTCAAGAAACGAGGTATTAGATCAAATTTGTTATTGATTTTGATATGATGATTATTAATAACGAATGATTAGAATTTTTTAGTCCGCTACTACACTTGATACACATTAAATCCTTCTTACGTAAATAAATGAACATATGCTACATATAGATACTACAATTGGACACACATGACTTGTTTTTTTTTTCAAGAGTAAAAACTTATTCATTGTATCTATAATTCAACTTTGTACTGGTTTGGCCTTATAAATATTTTGATATGAGCGTCACTGATGAGTCTTATGTAGACGAAACACGCGTCTGGCGTACTAAATCATAACCCTGATACCTTTGATAACTATGTACAAAATATACCCAAAATGGAAACTTCACTATGATTCTAACTAAATAAACGTACTTAAAAAATATGATTAAAGTTTTGTTTATTTGCAGGCCCAGTCACTCACTCAATGGGTCACATGTTATACATTGTATAGCAGTGTTTCTGATCGAATCAATTATACAGTTAATTTAATTGATACTCCGGGATTTGGTGACACCAGGGGCTTAGACCAAGATGCAAAAATTGTAGATCAAATACGCGAGCTTTTTACAGCAAAAGACCAAAAAGGAATTTCAACACTTGACGCTGTATGCTTCATCGTAAAGGCACCAGATGCAAGACTTACACCAACGCAAACATATATCTTTGAGTCCATCTTATGCTTATTTGGAAATGATATCAAAGATAACATATGTACCCTCATCACATTTGCCGATGGACAAACACCACCAGTTTTATCAGGTATAAAAGCTTTGGGTGGAATACCATTGCCATGTGACATTTATTTTACTTTCAACAATTCTGCTTTGTATGCTGAAAATTCCGTGGGAGCAAATAACCAGATGTCATCCTTTTTCTGGCAAATGGGAATGAAAAGCTACCAAACTTTCTTCAGCCATGTAACAAACATGCAAACAAGAAGTTTATGGTTGACGGCAGAAGTACTCGAAAAGAGGCAAAAGCTTGAGAATACAATACATAATCTTCACCAGGAAATTGATGTTGGCCTTTCCAAAATAAATCTGCTGGAAGGAGAGGTAAAGCTGTTTTCAGAACATTCAAGGGACATTCTGGCAAACAAAAATTTTGAGTATACCGTGGAGGAGGATTATCAAGAAAAAATAGACTTGCAAGGTACCGGACAACATACAACCAATTGTCTAACTTGCAATTTCACCTGTCATGAATACTGCAGAATTCCAAACGATGATAAAAAGGCAGGATGTATAGCAATGAATAGCGAAGGGTCGTGCATGGAATGTCCAAAGGGATGCCATTGGTCAGAACATCATAACACACCTTTTGTCATCAAATGGTTTAAAAAGAAAGTAACAAAGCGTTATGAAGACATGAAAAGAAAGTACGAAGAAGCAACACAGAAAACGTTGACCCAGGAACAAGTTTTAGATGAAATGAATCAAGACATCACAAAACAGGAGCAAGGAATACAAGTTATGCTAGTATTTATTTCAAAACTAACCAACAGACTGAAGGAAATTGCTCTACGTCCGGATCCCTTCAGCACTGTGGAGTATATAGATATTATGATTTCAAGTGAGGAAATGGAAAAGAAAAGTGGATTTGAAGGCCGAATAAATGCACTGAAAAAGTGCAGACAACGTGCACAATATGGGGATTCCGTACAAATATTTAGAGACAGAATTCAAAACACAAGGCAGTCAATTGCAGCGAGCGACATCGCAGAAGAATTGTTAGAAAGCGATATGTCGATTATAGGAAGAATCAAGCGTTTTTTAGGCAGCAGTAAATGGCTGGTAGATACAATATAGTTACAATACATTCCTGTATATATATATTTCTTTTCGATTTCAGTACTTGTATTATATACATGTTTTAAGTATCTGTAATAATCGGTATATAGTTCTGCACCAGTGTGGTTAAAATGATAAATTGTAACACGTGTAAATATAAATGCTTAGCTTTTGAATTATGTGATGTTCACATATCATTTCGTAAAAAATATGTTGTTATTTCGCTAGCTTTGGTTTTTGTAGGACACAGGTATTGATGTGTTTTAGTTTTCTGTTTTAAGATGTGAGTAAACCAAATAAGGGTTGTACCAGTAACACGTGGCATGCTTACTAATCGCTTTATCGCTATTTACTACTTTAATGATGTAAGAGAATAAGAGTTGTTTGATTAACAACAAACTTTCGAACTTTAACTATAAAAAAAATCATACCGGCCGTAAGGCAGCTGTTTAAAAAGCACCGACATGACAAATAGTTCATACCTATCCAAACGAAAAAAAAAACACCCTGATTATTGACAATGCATAAACAAATAACAAGTTACACTTTAAGTTTGGTATCTTTGATAACTATTAACCACACTAGTTCGATGCCACTGCTGGTTGACGTTTCGTCCCAAAGGGTATCGCCAGCCCAGTAGTCAGCACTTCGGTGTTGACATGAATATCAATCATGTGGTCATTTTTATAAAATTCCTGTTTATAAAATTATGTATTTTTCGATTTTGTTAAGATTACATTAGCCGTCTTTAGCATAGCTTTTTGGAATTTTGGGTCCGCAATGCTCTGAACTTGATTGGCTTTATAACTTTTTTGATCTGAGCGTCACTGATTAGTTTAATGTAGACGAAACCCGCGTTTGGCGTAATGAATTTTAAGCCTGATTCCTTTGATAACTATATACAGACAGCAAGAGAACTGGTTCAAGTCCTTAATACTTTTTGATCTTATTGTTCAATACATTTTTTTATAGATTGTTATACAACATGACCGCTTATTTTCATTTTTCTTCCATGTACTTCTGATATATTCTGTACCAGTTTTGGTAAAAACATGACTTGTGATAACATGCATTATAAAATTGAATTCTTTAATCACATATTACTTGTCCGCCCAAACTAAAAAGCGAATTGTTTGGATTATTATATAATCATAAGAGATCACTAATTATTTTTTTTGCGTTGATTTTCAGTTTTGACATACTTTTGAAGTAGTTCAAGTTGATGAAAATCAAAATAACCTCAATAGATTAATTGATAAGTCCTTTGTTTTGGATTATTATATAATCATAAGAAATCACATATTTTTTTTTTAGTTGATTTTCAGTTTTGACATACTTTTGAAGTACATGTAGTTCTAGTTGATGAAAATCAAAATAACCTCGATCAATAGATTAATCCTTTGTTTTGGTTTTGCTTTTGTGTTTGTTTATGTAAATATTTAGACTGCAGAATAAAACTTAAAATTTTGTTTTCGTTACAATATCAATAAAAATTGAATCATTACTGGAAAGTATCTATGAACATAAATTGCTTAATTGTTATATTGATAAATTGAAAAAAGAAAACAACAGTAGTCATTGGGGTATCGAATAAACTATTTATTGCTGCTATGATCTGTCCTTGCTATCAAATAAGGTGGAAGTGTCTTCGACTTCAACTTGTTCCATCATGTGTCCATATCGGTTTGTTATAATGTACTCAGTACATGCATATGAACAGAACAAGTGTATTACCATATTTACAGTTTTTAAATTAGTACTCTTGCCAAGTTGGATATTCAACACAGAAACACATACTACATATTTGTATTTTCAGACAGGCAATATTTGGAGATAAAGAATACAAAACAAACAACAAAACTGTATGTTAAGACTTTAAATATTTTCAGAGTTTTGAAGCTGCCCGCCCGCCGTAAATACTTATCAATAATCGATTTTTACTTCGACTGTCCGGTAAGCCAAAATTGATTTTGTAAGTGGCTGGTTACATAAAAGATGCAGAAAAAAAGAAAGAGTGGAGCATGGTAATAAAAGGCAATAGCAGTATACCCCTGTTCAATAGTCATAAATAGGTTAAGCAAAAACAAATCAGGGTCAATCTAAAACCGAGGGAACACCACATCAACTAGAAAAGGGAAACAACGAAACAGAAAACAGAAATAAAAGCAAACGTACAGACATATACACGCACCTTTTTTATAACAATTTCAAACTGTAAATCTGTTGATAATCAATTATGCACACCTGTAAAAGATGTTCCTCGTGTACCACCTATTCAAAACCACTGTAGTGTATTTTATTTCAACAGAACCATGTACCTATACTGAACATATATTTCCTTTATATATGCCAATTTTAAAACAAACCTTATGAATGTGTTGAAGCTGCTAGAAACAACAAGCTAAAGTGTTGCTTAGGAGGCCTCAATGTGACGAGAAAACTTCACCATGAACAGTTACATACAATTTTGCAGTAGGCTTTTAAATATTTCTCTTTAGAATCAGCTGTGTGCATGAACTGAAAAGTGTCGCCTGCTTTAACTAATCATGAATGAATTGTTAAAACGTCTTTCAGATAAAGGTTCTGTTACAGGTATCCATGAAACCATCCATCTGAATGATCAACGAAATGGGGTCAAGGTTAGGCTGATCTCGCCAGTTCATATGTAAACCTACAATCATTATGTTCTTAAATACTGTTGGTATATAGAATTCAGTTGAGATATTGACAGATCAGGAAAACTTCTCCATGACCAATGAACCAAGTATGGGCACAAAAATCTTACAAGAGGGAGTACTTTGATTCCATGTTATCAAAATTGTCGTTTTATTGCTCCCGCAACTAAAAGTTGATGGCAAACTGTTTCACCCCTGTCCCTCAGTCTGTCCCATTATGGGTGTATAGATATTCGAAAGTGCTTGGAAGTTTTCACTTTGTTGGCTGTTTGTACGTAATTTTATATTGAAGGTGTGCATTTGGTCAGAGTTTTGAATTTTATTGATATTAGCTCTTTTGGATGATAGTTGAACTTTGTAATTTTTTGGAGTATATACTGCTTTTTGTTTCCTGATTACTCCTCCTACAGTGAACCATAAACCTATGTGCTCCATGCTCAATATAGTTCTTTTTTTAAACAACACTTTGCTTCTCCCAGACACAATGATGTCTCAAAGAAAGTCTCCAAATGACTTCGTTATAATAGTTTCTTTTAGAGTGGAATGCCCCCCACCCTATCATTGTGTTGTTGTTATAGTGTTTCTAATTTTGTTATCTTGGGACTTATAATAGATTACTATACACTATGTTGATTTTCTCATTGTTGAAGGCAGTACAGTATCCTGTATTTATTTAGTTTCTTGTATATTGGTATTTGGAAAAAAGTGCTAAAATCAGTCTTAATTTACATTACGACAATTTCCTTATTTCAATTTAATTTTTGATGCAACACTTGTTCTGACTTGATTAAAGTTGTTAGTCAACCAGCTCATAGACATAATTTTGGCATGTGATGTTTTTTTGTATGATTTACTCCTTAATCAGTAGAAATGACCAATTTTTGTCTTTCTTTTCTTAATAACCTCAAATGAAGTGCACACTTTGAAATAACCTGATATGTGGTTATACTGTGAGCTCAACATTTCTATTTGTTTATGTTTTTAATGAACATTTGCATTTGAACATTAGTCTGGCTTACTAAATTATAATCCTGGTACTTTTGATAACTATTGCACATAAGGATGAATTAAAATAGACTCGAAGTATTTTGATATTTTAATAACTGGTTCATACCAGCAATCAGCACATACATAGGTCACTTGACCAATGAAAACACACAGTTTAGCACAATTACATTAAAGATTGCTGAAAATAAAATATTGCAAAAATTGTAATGAAAATGATGCAAATGACAAAACACTTTATAATGATTATAAATTTAAATGCCAAAAATTCAAAATCTTTCACATAAAATTACACCATAAACATGAAATATACCTGTGCTTCTGTTAATTTTTTTTTGTGTTCAAATTTCAAAAGCATCTCCCCACCGTATATTCTTATTGTTTCAAATTTCAAATGTGGAAGAATTCTTACTTTTAAAAACATTTACGTTTTTTAGTTTTTGGGGTTAGCAAAAACACATACTTTTAGATGTTAGGTCTCTAAACTTCTATTGTATTTTCAAAATAAAACCTTCTCATAGTTCAGGTGTAATCCTAATTCTATTAATACAAGAATTATCAAATGTATTTCATTCAATCAGAATTTTTCAAAAGTTGCATATGATCACCAACTCTCCACAACATGAAAATCCAGAACATCTATTATTTTTTTTCAACATAAAACAGAAAATTCTTAAAATGAAAAGTAATACAAAACCCTGCAAGGCACATTTAACTATGTTTTAAGATTGTTCATTCTATGGACAATACTTTTGTGTTTTAAGATTGTTCATTCTATGGACAATACTTTTGTGTTTCAAGCACTTGTCAAAAGACAAGTTTCTCCTTCCCAAAAATAATTATTCAAAAAGAGACTGATGCATACTTTTCAACAAATTGATTTGTAGATCTACAAATATGTTGAAATAATGGATACTGGATCTAATTATTAAGAACTGGTTGATATGAGGGTTTTTTAGGACAAAATATTCAGTAAATTATAAAGTTTCTAATTATAACCAGTTTTCTGTCACCCTTTAATATTGAAATTAAAAAAACAAACTTCTATAATCATGATAATCAGTTCCATTTATGTTTCATACAATCTAAAATGTCAAATAAAATATTTTCCCAATGAGATATGTATTTAAAATCGTAACAATCATCATTTAAGAACAAACACATTACAATTTTTGGACATTTTTTTTGGTAAAATATAATTATTTAAAAAATGACATTCACAATTAAAATCTTACCAATAAATTAAATATCACATTTAAGTTTTTTTTAATCCTACTTGAGGAAAATTCATGTCCACTGTATATCTAAGCGAGACTTATAACCTCTTAAGATAGATATTCAGCCATTTTGTATTTTCTAAGTGTCACCTATTTACATATTTTACACTAATTACAACATAGTGACATCGAAATATTTGTTTTATACATTTTACACATATTTACAATAAAAAAATGTGCTACAAGTCTTTGAGATTTAAAGACCAGTTTTGTTTCCCCTGTTTAACAAATTAATGCCCTTTTTACAAGCAAACTATTGTGTGGTTATATTGTGACTTTGATGATTGAACCAGGGTTTTAAGATTTTTGCTTTCCTCTTTGGTAACAATTAAACATGAAGAAAATATCTTTATATTACTATCACCAAAACTGTTACTGTTCATTTACTTTCTAAAACTGAATCATTTGATGACAGTTTGACATATTGGACAAAACAATAAAAAATAAATGAAGAGCAATGTGCTATGACCCTGTTCTTAAATCAAATGTACTAAAATATATCATAAGCGTTTTGTTGTCCATGTTATCAAAGTTTACATTTAAAGTCACTACTGTATTGAAACGTATCATGAATTCAACACATTTATTTGACCTTTCTTTTATAATAGAAGTATGGGATTCATCTGCTTACATTATTTCTAAATTTGATCTGAAACATGCATTCAGCATATTTATTAGATCTTCATTTATAAATATATATAAATAAAATGAAATAATACATATGGGACACCGCTGCTTGAATTATATCTACATTTTGTCTGAAGCATGAATAAAGACTGACAACGGGACTTTAAAACACACAGTTATACCGTTTTATGGTTAATACTAATTTTGTCCTAGCACCATTAAACACACACACTCTCTCTGTATTTACCAGTATTTTATATACTGGGCAGGGATTGTCGTTTAGGGTTCTATACATAGCACCTTGTAAATATGACCTCTTTATACCGAAAGCCAAAGCTAAAACCTGGGTTTACACAACCTTCAATAAATAAGGACTACAAACTAGGCCAAAGCTTTAACCAACTTTCATTTTACAATGTAAAACCAGACTTCAAACTAGGCCAAAGATTTAACCAACTTTCATTTTACAAATGTACAACCACAAGTACAGGATGTTTAATACATAGAGCTCTAGCCAGCCTCACATCAGCCAAAGTAACCAGTCATTACACAGACTTGTTTACTGTCTTTCTGCCTTGCTATTGACTGGTTCCCTATAGTCATCTACTGGTACTATGTGACCTGTCTCGTTCACCATTGTCATTGTCTGTGGCTTGGTCTGTTCTGAAGTAGGGGGAGAAGAAAGGTTGTCTGAAAGCCTCGGGTAATGAGATACGCTCCGTAGGGTCATACATTAACATGGAGCTGATGAAATCGAAAAATTCTTGATGTTCTGGATTCTCAGGCTGTCGAATGTAACGCTGAAATATATAATTATAAATATTAAATTATCTAATATTCAACATAACCATATGCAATTTAATTATGATGAACAGAAAGAATTGTTTGCTTGATTGTGAATTTTTTTTGCTGTCATAATTGACATATTTTCTGTAAATAGTTATCAAAGGTACCAGGATTATAATTTAATACGCCAGACGCGCGTTTCGTCTACATAAGACTCATCAGTGACGTAATGTGTGTAATGAAAAAAAAGACTGCTTTTTTTTTTGGTTTGGTAGTTTTAATCTTCTCATAATTTTTAATTTCTAGTAGTCCTTCCTTTTCTTCTTGTCAACAATTGAAGGGATGGAACTATTTTTCACATATTTGTAACTGTTACACCCAACCCTCCCTTAAAAAAAACCCCATATGAGATGATCAGTTAAAGAGAATATATCACTTACAGTACATGCATCACAAACGTATTACTAAAGGTAAGTTATATGGTGAAGCCTGGGTTAAATGACAGTGACCTAAAGCATAAGTAATAATGTCTATGATTCACAACTAACAAACGATCAGCAATGTTTGGTATATGTTGATACTTCACTTCAAGCAATGTTGGCAGAACACATTTTTCAAAAGTAGATACCCAAATGATCACTGCGACCAAATTTTCTTAAATTTGGCACAGTAGTTCAATAGTAGATTTTTGTAAAAATTAAAGTAAAACACCACTTAGTGATGAGAAAAGCTCAGTTGACCAGTGAGCTAAAAAGTCGACTATTCATGAAGATTTTGAGTGTTTTTGTTTAGTAGTGATTATCACATTCATATCAGAAAGAGACTACGTCAATGTGATATAAATGTAAACCGTTGTACAAGACTAACATGCTGTGTTTAAAGTTTGTAAAACATGCATGTTCATAGAGTAAGTGTATGCAGAGCAACATGTCACCTTACACAGGCATATTATTCAAAGCTTATTATTCTTTGCTCGCACTTCAAATGCTTTGTGCATATGGAGAAGCTTCAAATTCCATTAATCAAGTATTTGATATGTCAAGCCCAGTGATGTAACAAATAACTGCCGGCAATTCAAGCCGGCTAGTGAACAAGAGACCACTTATGATTTTTGGTCAATAAGAAGCAAAATACAAACAATAGTCCAGAAAACTCTTAATGATACCTAAAGATTGAGCAATATGAACCCCACCAAACACCTAGAGTAGACTAGGGTACTTTTGAAAAAGAATCAGTTCCTTCTATGATAATTGCACCTTACATGTTATTCATTCAAAATGACAATTTCCATCTGAGCAATGGTGAAACAGAACAAGTTTCAACTTACTATGGCTGACATAATACAATGATTGATTGAGAAGTTCAAGAACTTAAATGAAAAATATTTTGGAACCCAGCCTTAAAGATCTTCTACACTTTCTCCACAAACATGAAGGGCTTTTCTTTGCTAACATGAAACAATGGCTAGTAAATTAATTCTTATTCTGTGAACAAAGAATAAGAAAAAAAATAAAAATATCAGGCAAATTATTATAAATATGTAACTACACACCAACATTTTGTTATTTTAGTATACAATGAGGAATTCATGCATTCAGATCTCTCAGAGGAATTTGTGCATTCAGATCTCTCAGAGGAATTCGTGCATTCAGATCTCTCAGAGGAATTCGTGCATTCAGATCTCTCAGAGGAATTTGTGCATTCAGATCTCTCAGAGGAATTCATGCATTCAGATCTCTCAGAGGAATTCATGCATTCAGATCTCTCAGAGGAATTCGTGCATTCAGATCTCTCAGAGGAATTCGTGCATTCAGATCTCTCAGAGGAATTCATGCATGCAGATCTCTCAGAGGAATTCATGCATTCAGATCTCTCAGAGGAATTCGTGCATTCAGATCTCTCAGAGGAATTCATGCATTCAGATCTCTCAGAGGAATTCATGCATTCAGATCTCTCAGAGGAATTCGTGCATTCAGATCTCTCAGAGGAATTCATGCATTCAGATCTCTCATTCTATCAGTGTCTATGTTGTAACTCTAGCATATACCATAGTGTTTCATCCATCCACAGTATCATTCCATGCACTCTATTTTGGTACTGGTAATTTTAGTTGACTCAAAGCATTAATTCTATTTTAGTATCAAAACATTCCATGAGAAGAGTTGTCTATTTTTCAATATTTAATTAGCCAATGGTCCTGAAGTCCTGTTGAATTAATAAAAGAGTTTACAAAAATAGTTTATTAACAACTTACTTGAGATGATATAATCTTATACCAAGTCTTATTAGTTATTACATGTCAAGACAAAATCATTAGGGGTAAAATTATCTATTGATTCCCTCAATCTAAAAATTAATTTCGAATAAATTTTCTAGACAACTCTCCTAAATGATTATCATGATTAAATAGAACTTATACAAATTAAGAAAATATGATACAAAATGCAATGAAATGATGATTCAACCAGAAAACTATAAATAACTGTGATGAAACCTCCATGCATTAAAACACACTGTAAATCATTCAAACATCACCTACAATGAAAACCATTAGCTATCCACAGATTCTTCAGTTTGTAGAGATCCAGGAAATTTTATAATTTGTGTTGGCACACACATGAAAGCGCTAGCAGAAACATTATCACTGTTTTCAATATTATCCTTAGATTCGTTTCCCTCGACAACTGTGATATCATTTTGCGGTTCGACCCTGGAATTGTTTTCTTCTGTCAATGTCACATTATTGTCCACCTCATCCACTGATATCAAAGTTGTGTCCCCTGTAGGTCCATTTTCCTCAACATCAGCCTCCACAGTCACAGATATCAATGAAGTGTCTTCTGTAGTTCCGTTTTCTTCAACAGTCGCCTCCACATCCACAGATATCAATGAAGTGACTTCTACGGGTCCATTTTCTTCAATAGTAGCCTCCACAACCACGGGTCCATTTTCCTCCACATTAGCTGCCACAGGTGCGTTTTCTTCCACAAGGGTGGTATCCAGCGTCTCTGTGGCATCATCTGTTCTGGCTTCGAATTCTTCAGCTGTATTATCACAATTTGTTTTACATTCTATGGACAACGGATTTGTCGATTCTGAGTTTTCCAATTTGTCAGTTTTAACTGAAGCACTCTTTTCTTTGGGACAGTGATCCACAAATAAATCAGGATATAATTTGATGGGTTCAGGGGTTGTTTTTTTGAAAAAGTCAAATATACTTCTCATACTGATCTCATTTTTTTTAGGTTCTGTAGGTGGTTCTTGCTCTACTACCTTTTTATTTCTACGGAGTCGTCTTGCTGCTGCTCTCTGCTCTCTAGTCTCGCTTGCCTCAGTATCATCTAAGCTAGAAGTTTGAGACGTTTGAGAGACATCTTGACTATCTGTATTCTTCTTTAGTCGAGCAGCTCGTCGTGCTTCAAGTCTGGCATCAAGATCCGTCGCCTCCTCATTGTCGAAAGATTCAGCTTCCGCTTCCTGCCGATGTCGTCTATTTCTCCTCCTTGATGATGTGTCGTCAGCATTCCCTTGTTCATCGTCTTTAGAACTTGATGGACTACAAGAACTTCTCACGTGGGCCAAGTCCTTCCTTGCTACAGCGGGACTGATAGAACCTTGAGGACTTTTGTCTGATTTTCCCCCTACTGTCGGAGTCTGTAGCCATTGCCTGACCATCTGTGTTGGAGTAAGATTTGCCTCTACCATTGATGCATCACTCAACTTTTGATGTTTTGGTTTTTCCACAATTGGTTTATTTTCTTCTTCTTTTTTCCCCACATTTTTACTGGCAGAGGCAGCTTCCACACTTTTTGGATCTGATTTTGATTCCATCTGAAATTCTTCTTTGATATGTCGTAATTTCATATTTAACAAATTCATCTCGGTATCAAAAATGTCTCTTGACCTTGTTTTACATGTTTCTTCTGATTTTGGTTTCTCTTTTTCTTCATCGTCAAACTTTTTTGGTGGTTTTAAATTGTTCAAAATCTTTGGCTCAGAACGTGATTTTTCCTCTTCGAGAGCTGGGAGATTGATGCCATGCTGAATCGGGCTACGCTCACTATCAATTTTTGTCCGAGCTTCCTCATCTTTCAAAATATGCTCATATCGAACATCATCGACATCTTTTTCATCGATAGACAACTGAGGGGCCAGATTATCATCATCACATTGCATGGCACATGCTGCATCGACCTTTTTTTCTTCAGCTTTTGCTCGTGCCTCCTCTTCCTTAACTTCCTCCACAATACGTGATGATCTCCTTGATTTGGTGGGTGGTTTGGCTTCCCTGTCAGGTGTTGGAGTGTATTCAGGGTATCTGTTAGGGTGTTGTTTTTTAACTGGACGAAAGAATGGATGTTTCATGGCATCTTTGAGTTTCATTCTGTCTGTTGGCATGAATTCTAGCATCATTTCAATAATTTCAAGTACCTGTCGATGTTCGCTGCCCTTGTCTCTTATATAACTCTGGAAGAACAAACCCACAATCTTCAACTTTTCATGGAACACATACTGTGGATTCATTATTATTTGTTGGATACCAATTTTCGTGGATTTAATGGGTACAGGAGAACTACGAATTCAAATGTTCAATGAACTACAAATTTTCTAAAGGAATGAGTGTAGACTTTGCCAAAACAAGGAATTTAAATATCCCCGAATATGTAAGTTTCCTCAAACCACAAAAATTGGTACCCACGAAAATAAATGAATCTACAGTATTTCACTATCATTAAATATTATTGATTCCACTATTATTAAATGATTTCCTTTCTTTAACTTTTAAAATCTTAAATAAATGTTATGTAATCGACCTAATAAGCAAAATCTATTAATTGAATGCATGTTAAGTATCTGATGGGTTATCTTTTAAAACCCTATTGATACAACATGACTTGGTACTGTAAATTCAGAAATTATTGCGTGCATTTATTATTGCGATTTTGTCAATTTGAACTAAAATGCGATTTTAATTTTTACGATTTTGGGAAAAATCATACTTTATTCGGTTAGAAAATTACAAAATGCGAGTTTTAATTATTGCGTTTACAACTCTGTCGCATTTTTCGCAATAATAAAAACCTCGCAATAATTTCTGAATTTACAGTACTTTAGTGAATTTCATTATGCAACCTCACCTAATTGTCAGTCTGAAGGATAGATGTTCTTGGAACACACCCCAGCTTCAAACTAATTTTCTTATCCCCATAATGCTTATTAGATCGATAACATGTACAAATTTCCAACATAATAACATAGAAATAATTAATGAAGTTGAAAAATACTTTTGTCTTAAATATATAGTAGATACTGTTTACTTATAAATGTCATTGAATCTATTTATTTTTCATTAAAATCTTGAACATGAGCAATTAACATGATTAAATTACAAATCACAAAATGTAGAAAAAATTAAAAAAGTATAAAATGATGACACTAGTATATGACATTCAGTCAGTGGATTCAACAGTCCACATCTCACACACTAATAAACAAACACACCAGAATCAACTCTGTGAAACATAAACTGCCTACTGGGGGCTCACTGACAATTTTTTGGATACTAATTTATAAAATTTAGATATTCAACTAAAATGTAAAAAAGAAAATTTTAAAGAATTTATCTCATTGTCGTTATCTTCTTTGCTTGTATTAAAAGACCTATACAAACAAAACTTCTTAAAATCTGGAAAAGATGCCAAATTTAGAAAATCTTCTTTAACGTTTCTCAATTTTAATTTTTAATCATATAAATAGATATTGCTTTGTTCAAAAGCAATCTCAAAAGTAGAAAAGTAGAAAATTTTATTGCACCCCAAACATCAATACCCAAAACAATAAGTGAGCCTACAGCGATTCAATTTACATTTCACTTTAATAAATCACTCATTTTCATCACATGCAAATCAGGCAAATCACATGGTATTTATACATAGTTAGAATCTTTGTATGCCACAAATTTCACATAAACGAAACAGGGTGTCTGGTGTAGATAATTTTAATCCTGGTATCTATGATGAGTTTAATATTATAATATATGTGATTTAAAAAAAATAATAGAGTAGGGAAAATAAATGTACCAAATCATTTAAACAAATTCTGATCTTATCTACTAAGGTAAATCTACACTTGTAACAATGATGCTAATATAAGACCAATGCCCAAAGACCACTCTGGACAACTGATCATATTGACTTGTTCCAAATTCAATTGTCTGACGATAAAAAAAAATTCTGACCTTTCTTTTTGACATGTTGAGCACAAATTATCTAAATAAAAAAGTATCAATGGAAACTGCCACAAATATGAAGTGGATATAAATTATTGAAAATAACATTACAATCAGAAGGCAAAGCCTCCATAAAAATGTGGCATACTTTCAATATTAAATGTAACATGGTATGGTAAATAATATATC
The DNA here is from genome assembly GCF_036588685.1 of Mytilus trossulus. Classification (NCBI taxonomy): domain Eukaryota; kingdom Metazoa; phylum Mollusca; class Bivalvia; order Mytilida; family Mytilidae; genus Mytilus; species Mytilus trossulus. Next base: position 2,362,316 of record NW_026963296.1, read on the forward strand.
ATCTATCATGGTGGACATGTTATTGACAACAACAAAGCATGCTGGGATAGTCACACAAATCTGCATAAAATACACTAAAACAGGCTACTCATAAATATCAAAACAGATCATGCAAAGTATAACAAAGATCTGGACTCTGCACCATATATTTGATGTCTTTTTTAGAGTTTTAAGCACCACTTTCTTTTGAGCTTTTCATTGCAGCCAGTTTTTTTCATTGGTGGAGGAAAACTGAGTGGCAAGAGGAAACTCAACCATACAACATTACTCAGTACTCGAAGTACATAATTTATGCTTAACAATCTGATAATTTGATTGGTTGATTTCTGAGTCTGAGTACATAAAATGTGCTCAAAAGTTTTATGATAGTAAGGCTTTGGCTTTCAGCCATAAAACGTAACTTAGTACTTGGTGTTAAGAGGAAACTCAACCATACAACATTACTCAGTACTCGAAGTACATAATTTATGCTTAACAATCTGATAATTTGATTGGTTGATTTCTGAGTCTGAGTACATAAATTGTGCTCCAAAGTTTCATGATAGTAAGGCTTTGGCTTTCAGCCATAAAACGTAACTTAGTACTTGGTGTTAAGAACTATTGCTCAAAACGTATTACCCATTATTTTGATTGATTGAATTCTGATAAATGTACGGGAAATTTTTATGACCCTAAGGATATGGTACCTGAGTAGTTTGATTTGTATGGAACTCTAACATGGCCTGACTGAGTCAAGGTTAACCAGTAATATTAATTTCTGATTATAGATTAGCCTTGGTAAAGAAACAAGAGGGAGTGTATCTGATCCATTCTCTGAGATGAGAAGTAGGAAAAAACTTCCTCAAAGTGAAGACCATAGATATATGTTAGTTGCTACTTTCCAAGGTAACATCAACACATTTGATTATGGCTTCATCACTTTCTTTCTCTATTCCACTAAGAAAACCCATTTCATTGTCAGAAGTAATGGACAATTATGGAATAAAAATAAGAAGGTTTAATAAATGCTACTAAATACTGGAAAAGGAATTCTTATTCTATCTAATCTATACCTTTCTTCTTTTTTTTAAATTGTGATATACATGTATGATGTGAATTCAAACAAATATTTAGTGTTTTTTCCAAGTTTCTTTATCTTCTGTTTTTTGAATGACAGTTGTTCTCGTTCCATTTATAGGTAGTATTCATCATTTCTTTTTTTTATTTGGTACATACACATCAGTGTTAAATGAAATTCACATGAGTAAAATATATTGTTGTGGTTGATTGTAATCTTCCTTTCTGACATTACTATTGTGGTTTTTGTTTTCTACAACACCAGTCATGTATCAACATTGATTCAAACATTATCAGTGCCTAACAAAACAATTTTTTTTTTTTAAGTACAGACAAAAATGCTTACATTATTAAAAGTTTTTGCAATATTATTCTTGGACTTCCAAGTCTCGCTGGCCAATATAAAATTGGTGCCATTGCCTATTTAATATTATGTCTTGATATTTAAAACATCCTTTAGAAGTAACAAAACTTTTCATTTCTGAGGTTATATCCTGTCTCTGAATGACTAAATATCTAGAAAATGTTTAATTTTTTTTGTTCAACTGGTCACTGATCATTTTTGAATAATACCTTTACAAATGCACAAACTAACTTAAGTTCCTACATTCAAAACCTCCTGACATTTGTGTTACTTTATAGAATAGTATATTTTCTGAACAAGCAGATTATTGACTGACTATCAATCAAGCATCCATTATTTTTTTCACCCGATTTAAAAAAAAAAAATCCTCACTTTTCTACTGTGACGACACAAAAAGAAAATATTTTTTTGCAGATCATTGAAATAAAAGAATTAAATTTGCCAACATTAGAGAAACAGATTCTTTAACCAAATATCATGCAATGTGATAGTTTTGTATTCTCAACAGTTTAATTTAAAAAAAATTATAACTGTCAAAGGGTTAGACACATATCATTTACTCTTCATACAGTTGTAGAATCTTTCTTTAATCTATAGCCAGAAGAATCTTTTTTTCATTTATAGCCTACATTCAAATTAAAATCTCTAATTGGCTTTTTTCCCCCCATAAATTTAAACATATAATGCAGGAACTTTAGTAGTTTGTGCATTTCTAAACAAACATGACTGGATAATACTTCATACAACTCCTACCTTCAGCGGTCTACAATTTTCTCTGACATAACGGCCATTCTTATTCTTTGAGTCCCAGTCAAGGCGGCCATGATAGAAGTACTTGGTTTTCCTAGACAAACAAAAGCTTTAATAGACAAACATGCTTTCTTCTCCATGCTAAAAATGATATCAGTTTCTCTCTGTAAAGTATGTCTGCCAAAGTCTGCTGGACCTTTTGACCTTTCCACCAAGATTCAAATTTCCCCAAAAACTGACCTTTCACTTATAATACAAATGCTAAATCTGGAACGTTACACAGATTTTAAACATTTAAATGCAATTTATTTGGTAAACTTTTTTTCCCTTTAAGGATTGCTACTATTTTTCATTTTCAATTTCTTTATTAATACCTGTATCACTAACATTTAGTTTTTGAAATTTAATTGGTCCTTTTTTTTTAAATTTGTACAAAATGGTAAATGATTTTTGACAATTCAACACCTATATAAGTTTTTGAAATTTCATTAGTCAATTTGGTTAAATTTGTTTTAAATGGTTAAAAAAAAAATTGAAAAAAAAATATATTTTTTTTTTTGACAATACAACACCTGACACAGAGAAACACATATCACAAAAATAAAATATCAACTGGGCATGCTCATACTTCAAAAGCAAAATGATTAATGGGCTGCCACTGAGGCCACAAGCTGCAGGCAGGCAAGGTCAGGGCAGACAAGGCTAGACATACTTACATAAAGAGGCCTACAATTTTCTCTGACATAACGGCCTGCATTGGTTGTCGGGTCCCAATCAAGTCGCCCATGCCAGAACAAGTCTGGTACTCTTCATAATTTAAACAGAAAACGGGGTCATAATTGGTGTACACTTTTTAGGTCGATCTTTACTTAACAATTTATCAAATTACAACAACAATTGGTGTTCACTTTTTAGGTCAATCTTTACTTAATAATTTATCAACATTGCAAACAAAGTAAAATCTAACTGGTCATTTTTGTGTTATAGAATAAATAATGGTCAGAATCTTACTGGGTATTTATTTGAAACATGTACTGCTCTTAAATAAATTTTGTTTATTTAAAACAATGTTGTTTTATGGCCGTAAAGATAGTTACTCATTGATTCTTGATCATTCTTGGGATACCAATTTAAATGGATTCCAAAGGTTTAAGTTGAACCATTTATTCAAAAGTTCAATGCTGTACAAGATTTCTATATAAAGCTTGTATGAGGGGGGATAGGAGGGGTCCTGATCCCAAAATCCCAGGCTAAAAAACACGAAATCCTGAGGTCCCGAATTTAAATAAAGTAAATCCCGACGTCCCGAAATCAGAAAAAAAGTATTCCCCGATCCCAAAAGGGTCAATCCCGAAATCCCGAGCTTAAAAACACTCGATCCCGGAGTCCCAATAAAGGTCCTATCCCCCCTCTTGTATGCAGACTATGCCAAAACCTCAAACTTTGAAAAAAAATACATGAAAAATACATTTTCCCCTTAAGCCACAAAACTTGTTACCTACTGAAATAAATCTGTCCACAGTGTTTTTCCCACCAATATTCTTTGTATGACAACTTTTTGTTTTGTAAAATATAATTTTTTAAAAAGATTTTTTTTCCCCATGAAAAAGGTTGATGAGCTATTAATAGCCAAACTATAAATAGGAAAACCCCACGGAGAGAGAGACAGAGAACAATTTGGTAAGACGGGTTTGAAGAACAAAGAAGGGAAAAGTGATTGTTCGTTCATAAGTTTACATATTCAAGGTTTACAGGGAAGAAAAATACAAAAATCATTGCAGTAATGTACATCTACACAAGAGCCAATCTTTGTTTTGTCTGTACATCTATTTTGACATCAAGCTTAGATTTTTTATAATTTGTTTAAACAATTTCCAATTATAAGAATAAGCAGTATCTTTTTATTTTATTTTTAGAAACAAGCAGAAAATATCATTGAAGTATTGAAGTTGCAATCAATCACTAAATGATTGCCAATATCTAAGAATTGCAAATTGATGGAATAATAACCATTTAAGTAGCAGTTTCTCAATAGTGTCAAGCTTGATATAATTTAATTGTAGTAATTAACCAATTGTTTTCTTCCTTTAAAACTTGAAGTTCACAGTTTCTTATCTTATCAATTCAAACTTTTGAATGCTGATAACAGTACTATCTTTTTTTACTTTTATAAACGCACACAAAACCGTACAAACCAGAATTTCATAACTTAAACAAAGTTTCCTTAATTTTTACAATAGACATGAAAGATTTTGTTAAAAAATCCTATGATGTTAAATATTTTCTGTTGCGGCAGAGATGAAATTAAGGAAAAAAAAGTTTTATTGTTCGCCAAAACATAGAAGAAATTAAAATGAAAGAATACACGAGTACTTACTTTGTCTTCTTTATCATTCTGTACGGTAACGTTCCTAATATTCTCTCCATCATTGCTAAATGTTCTTTATTATCATGTGTCTGTAAATAAACAGGTAAATGTATTCGTTCAGTGTATGTTCACCTGTGTTAATATGTCTTTTGATTGAGTTAATTTATATTTTATAGTGTCTTTCTATGTTGTGATGTTATACTATTGTTTCAGATAAGGGTGAAGGTTGGTACCTATCAAAAGGTTTAAACCCGCTGCATTTGTTTGCACCTGTCTTAAGTCAGGAATCTGACATTCAGAAGTTGTTGTGTGTTGATGTGGTTCAGTAGTGTTTCTAGTTTTTCATACATGGTTTTCATGTTTAAATAGTTTTACACTTGTAATTTTTAGTGCCCTATATAGCTTGTTGGTGTGAGCCAAGGCTCCATGTTGAAGAATGTCTTACTTTGACCTGTAATGGTTTACACTTTTACAAATTGTTACTTGGTTGGAGAGTTGTTTCATTGGCACTCATACCACATCTCATATCTGTTAAAAATTTCAAAAAATTATTCTATATATGAAAAAAAAAATCATGAGTGGGTACTTAAGTATTACTCGGTTTAACTAAAGGCATATTCAATTACTTATTCTTCATGATAATTGACATCTCTATTTATTCAAAATAATCTGAACTTTCTATCAAAATGCCTATAAGTCTTAAATTTGAAAAAAAAAATAAGAGTTCCAATAAATAATAAATTCTTGTACTCTGAACTTAATGAAATAACTTTTAAAATGAAATTTAAAGCAACTTACTTGAAATAATGTAAAACCAGTATACAATTCAAATATAATACACCCTATACTCCATACATCACAAGGTTGAGCCCAGCCAAGTTCTGAAAACATAAAAATATAATACACCCTATACTCCCTATATCACAAGGTTGAGTCCAGCCTTCCTGAAAACATAAAAATATAATGCACCCTATACTCCACACATCACAAGGTTGAGCCCAGCCAAGTTCTGAAAACATAAAAATATAATACACCCTATACTCCCTATATCACAAGGTTGAGTCCAGCCTTCCTGAAAACATAAAAATATAATGCACCCTATACTCCATACATCACAAGGTTGAGCCCAGCCTTCCTGAAAACATAAAAATATAATACACCCTATACTCCATACATCACAAGGTTGAGCCCAGCCAAGTTCTGAAAACATAAAAATATAATACACCCTATACTCCCTATATCACAAGGTTGAGCCCAGCCAAGTTCTGAAAACATAAAAATATAATACACCCTATACTCCCTATATCACAAGGTTGAGCCCAGCCAAGTTCTGAAAACATAAAAATATAATACACCCTATACTCCATACATCACAAGGTTGAGTCCAGCCAAGTTCTGAAAACATAAAAATACTAGATTTCATTGAGATGGGAGCCATCTCTTTGGGCCCCGCTGTCAATAATGTGGGGTAAATAAGTTGTATGGATAATCTGATATGAAGCATTATTTGGAAGTTATTACATAGTCTCACATGTGATTTTAATCTAAGATTTTAAGTTAAAACTGATAAATATTCTCAACTTACTTTCATAGTATAATAGTGATATGACTGCATGATGTGAACTCATTGTTGAATACTCTAAGGTGACTTCTGGATATATGGATTGATGTTTGAACAATGTTTAAAGATGCTGCCCAATTGATATTTGTCACATATTTTTAGAATTATGCCTTCAATATATTATGACCCACCAAGTATAAAGTATGAAATATTAACGGTTCTCGAGAGGTAAAGCGGACACAATTTGTTAAGAACAACGAACGGATGGACAGACCAACGGACTGACCTTTGACCTAGGATGCATACATTATGACACATTTAATATATATGTTAAGTTGAAAATGTTTGTCAGGTATAAAGTATGAAATAATAACAGCTGTCCTCTCAAAATATAGTGTGGATCAAATTTGTTAGCGATGGACAGACCAACAGACAGACAGACCTTTGACCTAGGAAGTGGTACATACATCATGACACACCCTCTGGTGTTGGTTAAAATGGATGTCAAGTATAATATTTGAAATCATAATGGTTCTCAAGATATAGAGCGGACACAATCTTCACAACAGAACACAGGGTTGTCAACTGAAACCAAAGTTTTTTTGACGTTGACCTTTGACCTAGGAAGTTGTACATACATCATGACACGCCCTCTGGTGGTGGTTAAAATGGATGACAAGTATAAACTTTGAAAATATAACGGTTATCTAGATATGGAGCGGACACGATCTTCACCACAGGACACGGGGTTGTCAATTGAAACCAAAGGTTTTGACCTTGACCTTTGACCTAGGAAGTTGTACATACATCATGACACACCCTTGGGTGTTGGTTAATAATCATGTTAAGTATTAAGTATAAAATCATAACGGTTATCTAGATATGGAGCGGACACGATCTTCACCAAAGAACACAGGGTTGTCAACTGAAACCAAAGTTTTTGACCTTGACCTTTGACCTAGGAAGTTGTACATACATCATGACACACCCTCTGGTGGTGGTTAATATACATGTAAAGTATAAAGTATGAAATCATTATGGTTCTCTAGATATGGAGCGGACACGAAAGTGTTACGGACGGACGGACGGACAGACTGATCACTATAGGGCGACCCGCCTTTTCGGCGGGGCCCTAATAATACACCCTATACTCCATACATCACAAGGTTGAGCCCAGCCAAGTTCTGGAAACATAAAAATATAATATATACATCTACCAAAAAGGACTATGTTCGATAAGGTCCTAAAATGGCCCCATTTTTTGGCGTAAATTTAAAATTTGGATTTATGGACCAATATCACGCTTAATTATAGCCAATACATTGACTAGCTAGGATATCAAACATTTTCTTAAAAAATTTACGTTTCTGCGTTTCATTATGACGTCACAAGTTGTACTCATATTGTTTTTTCATGAAAAAATCAATGAAAATGGGTAAATTTCCATAAATCATTGGACAGGAAACATAGAGCGCATATGTCGACAACAAAGATCTTATATAATAATGCTGGTGAAGACATTTCACATGTCTTATTTGAATCTTAAGCTTGTCGACGCCTGCGCTCTGTGTTTCCTGGTCCTTCATTTGGTTGAAATCTAGCTGATTTTGTCACATTTCACCAAAATCCCTTATCTTGACTTTTTTGGGATGTAAAAATCAACGTGTTAGAATTAAACTTTGACCAAAAAAAGTTCTGTTTAACTTTCTAACATGTCTGTAAGGCAACTTTATGCATTTATTATCTTGAAACAATGAACTTTATAATTGGGGCCAAATATGGCCCTTACCAAACTTACTCCTTTACCTGTTTATTTTTGTAACTACAAAGATTTTCTTTGCTCTGCATTCCATAATATATAAATTTGTCATTATTCAAAAATACATCCTGATTTTAGTAGTACAGAGATGCACACACCTCTGATACAAATCAGTAAACATTCTCTACATTTTTTCCATTTGTAAACAGACATGACTTTAGAACGTTGAAAGTGACCACCAAAATTTATACTTGATCTGTATTTTGTGATAATAAGCATTTTACAAGTTTCATAATATTTGGTTGAGGCACACTAAAGTTGAGGACAGAAATGAAGAATTCAGCATTTTTTTTCATTTGTAAAGGGCCATTTCTATAGAACGGTGAAAATGACACTACCAAAACTTATACTTGATCTGTATTTTGTGATAATAAGTTTTGTGTATAAGTTTCATAATATTGGTTGAGGCACACTAAAGTTAGAGAACAGAAATGTTGAATTCAGCATATTTTTCATTTGTAAAGGGGCATAACTCCAGAATTGTTAAAGAGATGCATCCAAAATTCAATCTTTATAAGTGTTTTGTCATAAGCATTCTGTATAAATTTTATAAAGTTTGGTGGGGTCAAACTTAAGTTTGAGAATGGAAACTACCTTGGGGATGTACAGAGAGACAAGGGAATCCCCCCCAATACAGCGAGGGCATGTAAATCTGTATCATTGTAAGTTTATCAATTATGACTTTTAATCAAATAAATTACTGATAACACTTCAGGAAAATGTGATAATATTGGTCTTCAGCCTAGAAGTTAAAACAGATATTGGTGCAGACTGGCCTACTTGTGTTTCCCGTCCTTACCTAATATAACTTCAGGAGCTCTGTAATGCCTTGTTGATACTATAGTACTATGGTGTTCGTGATCGAATGTCGCTGAACCAAAATCTATCAACCGAATGTCTGTACATTTTACTGTTCTCTCATCTCGTTTCTGAAAAATAAAAAATGTGCCACTAGACATAATCTTCTTACCATATTCCTATGTAAATAATATGCATTATTATACTCTATAAATAGACCACTTTCGAGTTCATCAGTCACCGGAAAAAACTCTTCAATTATGCGCGCCTTTGTGACGTTATTTACCAGATAAAGGGGGTTGCCTGTATCCCTGCACTATTTACGTTCATCAAGCGTCTAAATGATCGTCATTGTGCAGGATACAATAGAAATAATGGTTGCTCTGTAGGTACTTAACCACAATTCCATAATGACAGCAGTGTTGATTGTCAATTATGAGAAATCAATTTGCCGCATGATTCGTACAATATAGATCTATAGTTTTCCAACCACTCGCTCAACATTGAAACGGAAGTGATGTCTCACCTAAACGCAAGAATGATGTTCACTTAAACCAGAGATTTTGACGGAAATGCATCCAACTCGAAAGTTGTCTATTGTGTGGTTTTGATAAATGCAAATAATGCGACTGACGAATATTGCAATAATAAAAACTTGTATTCCTATATCCAGTAAATGTAATTGTATGCAGATTATAATGAGATCGCAAAAATTAATCTTGCAATTTTGCTCTTTCTTAAAAATTACAATAATAAATGCAGGCAATAGTTTCTGAATGTACAGTTCTTCGTAGTAAATACAAATAAATTGTGCAAGACAGTCAGTCAATGTCAATCCTACTTTATGCATTACATCATATGAAGTCAAAAATCGACTTGAGACGAGGACATATATCTTTTAGAAATTTTTGAATTCTTTCTTAAATGAAGTGTATATGGCTTTTACAATATCCCACATGGTATCAACCATTATCCAATAACTTGGGTGTCTCAGGTTGATAACGATGCGATATTAATAACGCCATATGATATTATCTATCAACAATATTATATGGCTGAAAGTTTTTTTCCTATTGTTTTGTTGTTTATTTCTATTTTTTTTATTAATTTGTTGAGTTTTTGCATTGTTTGTTGTTGTTTTTCTGATGTTTGTGCAAAATAAAGATATCCTATTATTTCCCAAAAAGTAGGGGAAGGGCAGGCACAGGCCCCTTTGCTTTTAATCCATCTGCCTCAGTTAACATGACTTACCTTTTTAGGATTAAATACACCGGTAAAATCAGAGTTTACAAATAATATATTTTCTGGTTTCAGATCTGTATGTGTGAGGTGGTTTTCATGTAAAACTGAAAATACACAATAATAAACAAAGTTGATAGACATATCAAAATGTAAGGTATGTTTTAACATTTTAAGTCTCAGAGCTTTTCTTTTAATAGATATTTCTATTATCATAGATACAGCCTTGTCTACTAATTTAATGCAATATGTATATGTTTATCTAGCATGATTTTCAATGGTATTCTGGAAAATAATGTACAGTGCATGGGGATTAATATCTCAAATCTATTCATCCATTCCTTTATTCATGCATTTTATTTGTGCTCAGGACTATTGAATTTTACATGTCTACCTTCCACTTGAGGAACTGTTCAAATTTTAGAATATAAATGGGAGAATATCTGAATTGTTTTCTATAAATGCATGGAATTTTTCAGCTCATTTCGAACCCTGAGAAAATTACTTTTTGGATTGTTTAAATGTAAATGTCTCCTTCTGAATGGAAACTTGGACAACCATCTTTAAACAAGTTTTATCAGAAATTATCCCATAGTAAAAATTAGGTTTACATTATTTTTTTATAGACTGGTATGCAGATTTTGGTTGAACCAAAAAAATAAAATGTCCATGAAATTAAATGAATTCACAGCATCACAAAATTTAATGAAGAAAAGAAACCAATTAATACATTACAGGAAAAATAACTTACAATTTACTGCGTAACACAGTTGATATGCTATGTGTCGTACTTGATCTAATGGATAAGGTATATAATGATTATCTTTCTGCAAAATAAAAGACAAAATATTAACGTCATAGGTCTTCACATTATGACATATTGGCAGGAAATTACTCGCATTTAAGTCATTTTCATTTATTTATTTATTTATTGTTGCTGTTTATTGCCACTTTGAAAACTTTTAGCTATATGGTGGTGGCCAATTTTAAATGGTGGTAAATAAAATTGAGAATGGAAATGGGGAATGTGTCAAAGAGACAACAATCCGACCAAATAAAAAGACAACAGCAGAAGGTCACCAAAAGGTCTTCAATGTAGCAAGAAATTCCCGCACCCGGAGGTGTCCTTCAGCTGGCCCCTAAAGCCTGACTTCCTTGACAAGAGTTATGACCTTCAGCAATCTCAGTCAATGAAGATAGAATTTAAAGCATCTACCACACAAGGGGTTCTTAGGCACTGCATATGACTATAAATTTTCACTTCTGTTTCTTATACTTTGAACAACAAAATTATTTATTTTGTAAAAATATTTCTGTTCTCCCCCTTAAGAAAAGTATTTTTTTAACCTGTTTACAATTTTCTATTTGAAAGCAAGGTTATTTGTTCAAGGTTAAAGTCATATGAAACGAGTGAGTGGTAAAAAATAATGTTTGTCCAATTCTTGAACCAATGCATATATACATCATAAACTTAGTCCTCTGTGAACGATTTTATCCTTTTCGCAAATATATCATATAATCGTCAATTTTTCTCTCTCTCTCTGTTTGTTATGAATTAACAAATATGGCTGCTCATTAAATGTCATGTTTTGAAGCGGAGTTTTACCGATTGTCACCTTATAGTAAACAAATCACAAAAAGCATGGGTATTGAGCACGTGTTTAACATGTATAATCAGATATAAATTTGTTTATTTCAATGACAGATCCATGCGTATTGTGGTCACCGGATTTTTACAAGGAGGGTTATGCTCGGGTCACTATGCATACAGAAAATATGTCGGCGAATTGCTTCCTGGAAGCAAGCAATTAAAAATAAGTAGACTTCTTCTAAATGTGGACAAATTAAAGAATTTTCCTCAGAAAAAAGTATATGTACATAAGTTGTATAATGAAAACTATCCATTTAGTTATAAAAACATATGCATATTTTTTTTTAATTTGAGGTTTCTTATGACTTTAAGGTTTACTTTTCTGTAGTTATTTAACATTTCAGTCTGGGCCAAGGCTTTGTGTTGAAGACTGTACTTTGACCTATTATATTTTTTCTTTTACAAATTATGAAATGGATGGAGAGTTGTCTCATTGGCACTCATACCACATCTTCTTATATCTAGGTAAACGTACCAGAAAATCAAATACACTGAGACCTAACATATCAAAAGCTATACACATATGACCATGGTAGTCAAACCATTCCATCATCTGAACACATAGGCTGAAAAAGAAAAATACAGTGAGTATATATATATCATGTATATAATGTATTTTTGATTTAAAACAAGGATAATTAAGAAATTTTTCAAAATACAGAAATTTTGTAATAGTAAAAAGCCATGATGGTAAATCATTAAATATGAAATTTGATTAATTTTCTGAACAACTTGTATCTGAGAAAGAGATACAACAAGTCTAAGAATATCTATGGAAACTTTTTAACTTGCACAAATATTTAGCCAAAATATGGGCAAGACTGCCAATATTTACTTTACAGTCTCACACACCAATAAATGTGGCCTGTGGATTCAAAAATAGGTCTTGTTGATTGTAGAAAAAAAGTTTTGAAACCGCAATAAATGTGACCTGTGGATTAAAAAATATGACGAGATGACAGTAGAAGAAAAATTATGAATTTGGTCAATAAATTTGCACTTACTATCTTCCTTCGGGATCTTTTTCCCGTATTTTTTCTAAGACATTGATTTCTAGTTTGGCGGCCTCTCTGTATTTTTCTATGTTTTTGACGATCTTCAAGGCAATATGTTCCTGATTTCTACAATAAAAGGAGAAAAATCATTATTTACACAATATATTACTTTGTGAATTGATGGGCTCAAATTAACAACCTGTGATGTACCAACTTGATTATTTTATTTTTAGCGTTTTAAGCACACCGCTTTTGGGCTATTTCCTGGCGGCCAGTTCTTATTGGTGGAGGAAGCTGTAGTGCCTGGACAAAACAACTAACCTTTAACATGAATCTTAGTTAATTAAGATTGGAATGGGGTTCAAACTCACCTCAGTGTTGACTGACTAGTGATAACAGTACAAACTTCATAACGTTTCAATCTCTTAGGAACTGTTAAAACTAAGATTGTCTTTTAATAAGTTTTTATGCGTTGTTTGGTTTCAGTCACATAAACAAATATCCGACTGTCAGATTCCGACATGTTTTGTTCATACCAATATTTTTTTCATTTTTTCCTTTATGCCCCCTTTCAGCCTCCAAATTCATGAGGTTATCAATGAAGGGTCTTCATACCTGTATTTTTTTCATTGCAAATAATATTATTTTATATAAACCCCAATCATACCCCTCAGTTCATACTTCTTTGTTATGTGCTGTAGCAGGAGTTATCAATAGATAAAATATGAATTATTAAGTTTGAACTGCAACAAAATTTTGATATTTAATTGACTTTTTATCAAAACATACAAAGCTGAATCTTGATAACAGATCTTTTACAACAATTTTGATTTTACTGAAGCAGGTGGTTAACTAACCTCACCACATGATAATCATTTTGTGAACATTTAGATGCTAAACATTTTGCTCATTTTATAAAAATTCATCACTAGTGATTTGGTTTTGATGTTGATTTTATTATAAAAATAAAAAGATTTAAACTGCCATAATAGGCTGTAGACACAGTCAATGGTCAGAAAATTAAGAAAAGACCATCTGATGACTAGCAACATTGCTAATTAATTCACAGACACTGGACAATGAACAAGATAAGATAACAATAGGGAGATGTGGTATGATTGCAATTAGACAACTATCCACCTAGGTTCAAAGATCTACAGACTTCAACTTGGTTCTAGTTCTATACATGTATGAAATATTTTCCACTGGACATTATTATTCAAATAACAATCATTCAGTCCATCCCATTTTCTATTAACTGAATAAAATTAGGAATTTTCTTGTCTAATAGAACAAGTAATCACTGTTATCAACCATTGTAGGTCAATACAAAACTGTTTAACTAAATATGTATGCTTAACGAAAAATACTTATGGCACAAATTCAAAACTAATTGAAAATCTTAAATCTAACACCCTGCTTCAAAGCCCCCATTAACTGCTTGATAATCCAGTAGCCCCCTTGCTGAGCTCGCCATTAACACTGCATGATAACTAAGTCAGGAATATGACAGTTGTTGTCCATTCCTCTGATGTGTTTGAGCTTTTGATTTTGCCATTTGATTAGAATCTTTCTATTTTGAATTTTCCTTAGTTAAAACATATTTATTTATAGTGGATTGGGAAACAAGTTTTGCAACTTATATTAATCCCTTTCCACTTTGCTGGTGCCAGTGCTGCCTTGTTGCGGCATTAGCCTACTCTTTTTCAAAATCTACAAGGGTGTCTTTAATTGCAAGAGATATGGCTCTCTTTTAACACAGGTCAGCCATTTATTGCCCCCCTTCTGACGGACTATCATTGTTTCCTCAAGATCACACTCGCAAATGGTGTCAAGGGAGAGCAGAAAAATTGAGTTCACGAAATTTTCCTTGAAGTTCAGTATTTTTTAATTTTACTGTTTAAAACCCAGTCACCCCTTGATGAGCCTCCCTGTCCCCGTTAACACTGCCTGATAATCCCCCACCCCCTGTTGAGTCCCCCCATCCCATTAACACTGCCTGATAACCCCCTTTACTGAGCCCCTACAGTACTAACTGATGTCTTTTTCCTAATTTCTGATTGATATCCCATGTATCAGTGATAAAACTTGTGAAGAATGCAGCAGGAAATATACACATTCTGTTTAGATAACAGTTACCATGGTTACCACTACTGATTTTTTCATGACCTTAAGTCTATTCCTAGTCAGGTTGGTATGCACGTAGGCAAAATAAGTTGGGATATTACCATGACATTTTTTTTTATTTATATAACTGAAATCTATAACTGGCATCAAGTACCTATCCCACTTCAGAAAAAATTCTTCAAGTATTCTACTCTCAAAAAAACTTTAAAAATAAACTGAATGAACTGGGAATAAAATTAAGTACTGTAAATTTAAGAAATTAATGTGTGTGCATTTATAATTGCTACTTAATGAAAACTGGTAAAACTGTGAGATGTAATTAAAATGCATAGGAAAATTAAATTCAATGAAAATGCACAATTTTCAAGATCTCTAGTTTGAAGCCAAAATGCACCAATTATTGATGCCAGATAGTAAACCTATTTATATAATTGTGTTTATAACAGACTGCCGCTCATGTTTATAAACATTAAGAATTCTAGTGTTAGGTTTTCTTCTTTAAATATTCTATGAATTGAATGTTTACGCTCTTAGCTTATGCAGCCAGAGATTTAACTTTCCCTTAGAGATATGTAAGTGGTTATCCTCTCTAAGAACTGTGGTGAGACAAACTTCCCAACCTTATAACAGTGAATCATTGTTAATTGAAGCAGTGATTGAACATCCTTTAGAAACCACAAACTTCTACATTCTATCAGCATTACTAAGGCTTACATAATATTCTACTAAAATCTAAAATCAGGTTTTGATGTTACTTTTGAAAACATTAAATGCACATTTCAATGTTTTGTGGTAATGAGTGTTGTGTATAAGTTTCACAACATTTAAATGAGACAAACTAAAGTTAGAGTAAGGATAAATAAAATTGTAGCAATTTTTTCATTAGTAAATTGGCATAACTCTAGATTGTTAAAAGTGACGCCACCAAAATTATAACTTGATCTGTTTTTTGTGGTAACAAGCATTGTGTTTCAGTGTCATGTGTCATATCAATTGGTTGAGACAAACTAAACTTAGAGAACGGAAACCAATTTTTGGGACATACGGATGGAAGTAGGCGTACAGGAGTCAAAACTCAATGCCCCCTCCCTTCCACAGGGGAACAAATATCTGCCATAAAAGCCAGATTAAGTTTGGAAGGGGGAGATGGAGCAAGAACCTTAATTTTGAGACAATGTAACACATATAAGAACAGAAAAATAAAATATTTGGCCTAATGAGCATTATATAACAAATCAATTTCATGCATGAAAACTAATATCAAATATTTACTCCTTATTTTTTCTATAAACAATCAATGAATAATTGATGGTATGCATAAAATAGTTCTGATGTTGTAATGATATGTACAGGTCTGTAATTATCATCCTACAGGAAGACATCTGCCAAAGTCTGGTGGATAATAATTACCTCAATATATGTCAGATGTACAGATCGTCTCATCTCTAAACAATAAAGTCAGGAAGTACTGCCGGTAGCAAGTTGTGATATCTTTACTTTTAAATATCAGAAGAAGAAAATAGATTTCAAATATTGAGTTTTTAATAAAAAATACAATCAATGGCAAAAAGAATTTGATACTTGGTTCCCCATATGTTTAAAGTTTAAAGTTTGAGTTTCAATTTTTATTTATATCCTAAATAAACGGGACAAATTGTATATTTTCATTAGTTGTCCTGATATATGCATGAAATATTTGCCACTGGACATTCGGCAAACACTAGTTTTATTATAAATCCTACAACCACTAGAACAGGGACATGTACATGTATGTATGTCAATTAAAATCTTGTCAAATCAATCCTAGCACCATTATAAAATACGGTATAAAATACAATCCTTACTTTGAAACCCTTTTTTGAAGA
This sequence comes from Mytilus trossulus, assembly GCF_036588685.1. Classification (NCBI taxonomy): domain Eukaryota; kingdom Metazoa; phylum Mollusca; class Bivalvia; order Mytilida; family Mytilidae; genus Mytilus; species Mytilus trossulus. Next base: position 2,378,909 of record NW_026963296.1, read on the forward strand.
AAAAAATATGAACTTAGTACATCTGTAGGTACATTTGTACATGCATATATGTCATTATGTAAGCCTATGTCAGGCATTTTCTTATTAATTCAAATAAATCCAAATCACGAAACCAGCAAATTACTTGACTCATATTTGATGGACGCATTGGATAATGTTAGTTCTAATCAAAAACTAAAGGGCTGTGTTTAAAAAGCCATCAGTGCAATTAATTTACTACTTAGTGAGACTGCATCTAATGTACAAGAATACATGTACATGATTGATGACTACATCTAATGTACACAATTACACACACATATATATGTGTAATGATGCCACTGATGACAAACATAAGACTAATTTGTTGGACAGTTGCTGTTAGTGTTTCTAATGATCTGTGCAAAATATTGGCTCTGTTTTCTATGGAACATTGTGCCTAAAACACACCCAGAACTTGTGATGATAAATCCAGACAATCTATTTTTATACTCAAGTAGAAATATATACAAGAATAATTAAACCTAACATCAAATTATGTTTTTGTTCTATTTTCAGCTTCTATTATATACAGGTTTAGAATCAATTTGCCATCTCTGTAGTGGAATTTTGGTAAATTAAAGAAAACAAAATACTGATTATTATAATACATTTTATGAATGAAATATCCATGAAATAACTCTTATCCACTTAAGAATAATTAGAGGGATTGAATTTTGCTCGATGGTATTGGATTTCAATAACTGGCATTAAACAGATAATACAGGTTAAATCAGAGAACAATATATTGCTTTATCATTTTATAGGATAACCAAGGGGGCAACCTACATAATTTTGCAGATGAAAACTTGGTTCAAATATAATTTCAAGTTTATCAGGTAATCCTATATCGCAGGAAAAAATAAAAGAGTTAAAAATAAGCTTAAATTGTCTAGCTAGCCAACACCAAAAGATACCAGTATTTTTTGCTTATTCAATGCTCATAGTTTATGTGATACCAATCTTTGCTTTTTTTTAAACCAAGTATTCAAATGTTAAGTTGAGTGAAAATTTCAAAAGGTTACAAAGCAGAATTAAACCAAACAAACAAATTACAATTTTCCAAATTTCCAAAAAAAATTGTGAACCAATCTCAGTAACTTCCTGTCCTTTCAATGTTAAATATCAATTCTACAACAAGGTTACCCCCATTATGGGTTTTAGAAAGATCTCTATTCTATTATTCAACATAAACACAAGAAAATAAAAGATAACAGCTTCCATCAAACAGATTGCAATGCAGACACCTAGCCGGGGGTTATCCAATAAATATTTACAAAAGTCCTATCTTCACAAGATTAACATCCCGTCCCCCCTTTTAAGGAACATGGGTTTTAGAAAGATCTCTAGTCTATCAAACAAAATAAACAGAGAAAGCCAAAGATAACAGCCTACATTCAACAGATTACATTGCAGACACCTAGCCGGGGATTATCCAATAAATATTTACAAGTTTTTTTAAAATAAAATTGAGAATGGAAATGGGGAATGTGTCAAAGAGTCAACAACCCGACCAAATAAAAAACAACAGCAGAAGGTCACCAACAGGTCTTCAATGTAGCGAGAAATTCCCGCTTCAGGAGGCGTCCTTCAGCTGGCCCCTAAATAAAAGATCTCCACAAGATTAACATCCCGTCCCCCCTTTTAGGGGACATGGGTTTTAGAAAGATCTCTATTCTATCATTTAACATAAACACAAGAAAATAAAAGATAACAGCCTACAGCCAACAGATTACAATGCAGACACCTAGCAAGGGATTATCCAATAAATATTTACAAGTCTTAAGTTTATCTCCACAAGATTAACATCCCGTCCCCCCTTTTAGGGAACATGGGTTTTAGAAAGATCTCTAGTCCATCATTCAACATAAACAGAGAAAGCCAAAGATAACAGCTTACATCCAACAGATTACAATGCAGATACCTACTGACCTAGCCAGGGATTATCCAATAAATATTTAGAAAAGTTGGGGATTATCCAATAAATATTTACAGAAGTCTTATCTTCACTTTCCGTCAGACTTAAGATTTCATTCATCTTGTACAAACAGTAAAAACAGGTGTTTAATATCACAGAACTATGTTGGTTAGAATATTTCTCATCACTTACAAATCTTTCTTAACTGATCACAAAGAATGAACAGTTTGACATGGTATACTAGTATAAATAGTTATCAAAGGTACCAGGATTATAATTTAATACGCCAGACGAGTGTTTTTGTCTTCATAAGAGTGTTTTTGTCTTCATAAGACTCATCAGTGATGCTCATATCAAAACAGTCAAAAAGCCAAACAAATACAAAGTTGAAGAGCATTGAGGACCAAGGGTCCCGAAACGGTCATATAATTGCCAGTCATGACTGATTTGGAAACTCAAAAGTCCTAAATGAATTGTTGGGATTTTTTTTTACACAAATAATAATGGTCATCTCGTTGGTTTTCTTAATCTCCATTTTGAACTATTTTTTTGTTTTGTTATCCCTTTCCTGCAATAAAACTGCCACTCCAGTATAGTGTTATAATCCTCAGGGCCCTCTTAATAACTTTGTTTATATACCTCAGGGGAATATTGGCTAATGATCGCTAATCTTTTTACCTGTGTGTTTAATTCACACCTTACTTTTGATCGCAAGCTCAGAAGTAAATTGTAAATAAATTAAAATTCGACAACAACTGTCTTCATTATTTAATTATTTTTCAGCTAAGACAATGTCAATTCTGATTTAAAATAAATTAAAACTTGTTTAATTTACGTTAAAAAAAAGGATTTTTTTCACTGCTAACACACATTCTTTTTACTTTGTAATATGCATGCTTGAAATTCTCTTCCTTAGATTAGACAATAAATCGTAAATGTAAAATGATTTCATGCTAAATAAAGCAAGTGCAACTATTTTCATTAATACTGCTAGTATTACACTATTTAAGCCTAGGCAATATATTAAAAAGCTGATGATTTCCTGTGAATTTGATAAACAAAACTAATCCCGCAAATGAGTCCGCAATTGTTCGTTTTAGTATTGTCGCATTACATCCGGTTTGAATTTCGAGTTCAGAATCGACAGAAACTTTAGCAATGACTTAGAAAATTATAGTTTTGAGTCATTAAAAACATTTCAATTTTAAACTGTTACCTTCCCTTTATTGCTCTCCATCGATTTTAGGAAAATGGAAGGATAAATCATGAAGTAAATGCTATACAACAGTGAAACAATTTCATTGATGCTACCGAGTATGAGCATACTCATGCAGTAAATTATGATAATTTGACAATCTTTTTTGAATAGGAGCACAAACTTTTAAGTTATTTGAAAATGACCGAATTTAGGTGAAAAAATTTCAGGATCCTTGTTATGACCCAAATTCCAAAAAGTTGTGCCAAATACAGCTTAATTAATCTACTCCCGGGGGTAAGAAAATCCTTCGTTTTTATTGAAAAATCAAAGTTTTGTAAACAGGCAATTTATAAAAAGACTGGGCCTGCCTATAAACATATCTGTCTATTATATTTGTGTTGACAAAGAAATGTCCAATGTGAAATTTGAAATGATTCCAGACAATAAATATGACTTTAATACAGAAAGGGGGGTGTTATATTTATAGTATGTGTATAACCAGTCTTCACACTGAACCACAGGCCCAGGAGCCCAGGCTGGTAAAATTCCTTTGGGCCTGTAAAAATCATCTGTAGTGTACAGGCCCTGAAGATTTTAAAGTATATCGGGAGGACTCTCTACAAACACTTCAACATCTAACCTTCACAGAAATGAGTAAATTTGGACTTACAAATTTTAAGTCACAGTGGGCCAAAAAAGACCCATGGCCATTTTTTTTTATAATCTATCACCATGATCACAAATCTCCCTTCTTTGAAAACTAATCATTCTATGATTTCATCTTTTGAACAGGCTCAATGTTTATATCATTTAACATATCATAAACACTGCAGGAAAACAGACTATTTTGAAACTCTTTTCACAGATTTTATGATACTGTAGTTACTTTGAAAATCCTGACCTACCTGTGCACATCTTTGACTTCAACAACTTTTCACAGATTTTATGATACTGAAGTTACTTTGAAAATCCAGACTTACCTGTGCACATTTTGACTTCGACAGTTACTTGTAAAATCCAGACTTACCTGTGCACATTTTGACTTCGACAGTTACTTGTAAAATCCAGACTTACCTGTGCACATCTTTGACTTCGACAACTTTTCCAAAAGTTCCTTCTCCTAAGGTGGATGCCACTTCATCTGAAAAAGTCAACACAGCAGATAAAATCTGATCTAAATGGCAATATATGCCATCTCCCCCCAACCCAAAACTGGGAATAACAACTGCAGTCTCTCCTGATTCCTGTTTATAATGTGGTCATGACGACCCAAGATGTTTTATGTATGTGTGTAAGTTGTTGAGTTGTAGCAGTAGTACCTTTCCCCTTTCCGTTGCCCTATCCCATCCCTGAAAAAGTCATTCTCATTTAACCCCTTCGTTCAGCATTTTCATGAAATTTTCACCCTCCTGAATGTATCGTTGTACAATGTAAATTACAATACATAAGGGCAGGTAACTCATCTACCTCCAAATTTGAGAGATAATTAATAAACATAATGTGCAAAGTCCTTCCACATACATATATCTCCCCAAATTTCTTTCTGATTAATAAATAAATGCTAGTATTGTGAAAAAAAAAGAATTAAAAACAAACACAAGCACAGCTTTGGTTGAAAACTGTGCTACAAATAAAGAAAGCAGTAAAATCAGGGGACATAATTCTGTCAAAATCAAAGGGAGATAATTCTGTAATAAAACAGATGGTTACATTAATGGTCCAAAGAGCAGGCACAAAAACATGAAATATAATTCTAGGCTAAACATTACGAAAATGGAAGTACATCTAGCTTGTAGCAAGTCTCCCGCTTGATATATCAGGTGACCATCGTCGTCGTCTGCAATGCATGTTCCCTGTTCACTTGTATCTTTCTGGTCTTGCTGTAAGTACACAATCCCAATCAACAATCCACCAATGTCCGCCACACACACAATCACCAAGGCAACCAAAGGTCAAGGTTCATCATGTTTGATGTTTCGTTACAGCCCACGATAATTTATGTGATCATTCAGGATGGACCAGCAGAATAAAATGTTTGGAAGGAGACAACCAAGTAAAGATTTTGTCACATAACAACAATTTACCAATCTATACACATTATTATCATTATTCAATTCACTTTATTTATACTTTTTTTATTTGCTTGCTTTTTTAATGTGAAAAGACAACAAAGACCAAGTTTCAACAAACAGACTTTTTAATCTTTCTAACAAAGCCTATTGCATAATTTCAGAGCACCCCACCCCTCTCAGAAAATTTGGTTGATTATACATGTTATATACATGATCAAAATATAGGGAATCACCGAAGCATGATTAAAGTGGGCTGCATTTATAAAAAATTCTGGATCCAACACTTCGTTATATTTTGGGTCTGGCATTATGTTTTTTTTTTATATTGTTTACTATACATGTAACTAAATTAAATAAAGTGGAAGTTATGGAAAATTGATTCTATGTTAACAGTGGTTTAACATTGCACTTAGTAGTAGGACAAGGAAGTAATTAACTGTACATGCAGATCTCTGTTTTTTTCTTATTTCTTTTTCCATAAATCTTCTCCATAATAATAACTTTACTGCTTCTTCCTGGTGAAATATTTCTTATCATTTTTATCTTCAGTCTTACCCACTTAAATCATATCTCCCTCAGCAAACTAACTAAGAAATAGGAAAAAAACTTGATCATATATCAAAGGCAATTTATTCAAACATTGATTTATTATTAAAGAATACCCATGAAAACAAATGACCAATCGTATCATAATGGACTTAAACCATCAATATAAATTAAACTATTGCAGAAGGCATATAGAGAACTTAACTGGTGGGAACAACCAAATACTAATTTATCTGATTAGGGTTTCCATAATTACATTTAACTGGGAATCTTTGTCCTAAGCTAAAAGTTTTATAAATATTTGAAAATTTATTCATCCCCCAGACAACAACAGAAAAATTATTTACATGAGAATGTTTCTCAACAAAACAGTTATTTATTCTATTAGTGTGGAACCCTTAAACACATACTTTTAAGGTGTCTTTAAAGGTTAATTTTCCATTGAATTAAACATAGGATGTAAGATGTATTCAAAATTGGGTATACATAAAACAATACAATATAAGCCCTGTAGAAAACCTTTCTTTTCTTGTTTATGTGTAAATCTGTAGGTGGCCTCTGATGTCTCTTCACATATATAGCAAGCGTTTACCTACGTGAGATGTGTGAACATAACATATTTATTTTCAAAACGAAACTTCAACTGATTAATTTATTTATCATCATTCATCTTTGCACTTTTTTCACTGAAGATATAAAACAACTTTATTTTAATAATCAAATTAAAGGCTGAATAGTTCATCAACAATTACCTATATTTGAAAAAAAATCATTTTCTGTACAGGCAAGCAATTCTTTCTAGCTCAAAAATGTCAATAAATTATTTTTTTAACTTCCATTCTAATCAGAATATCAAAACAGAACAAACTTTATCAGTTAAATACCTAATTAAATAATTCAAGATGAGAGAAGGCATCAGGAAATAGGGATCAGTGACCAAACAGCTGATGTTGACCTATATCATTGTAATCATTAAAGAATTTATTTCTGTTTCCCATAAACCAAAGTACATCTAAGTACACTTAGTACACTTGACCTGGCCAACCCCTCAATGACATGTAAACAATATACATGTATATATATATATATGTATAAGTGTCATGTTTGGTAACAATCAGGTCACAAAAATCATATTGATGAAAATTTAAGCATCATACAATATGTCCTAACATCAGTTGAGCCTATAGCTCATCGTTGATAACTCAGAAAAGTTTCCAGGCAATTTTGATTTCAAGAATTTAGGTGACTTGAGATCAAGTTCTTTTCCAAAACACATGTGACATTTTTGTGATGTTGAATAACATCTTAGAAACAATGAAGTATACATTTATAATTTAGAACAAAACAAAAGAAATAACTTGCATGATTACATGAAGTTTGTAAAAATTCATCTTATAATAAAATTTTATCAAAATCAAAGCAAACTTTTAAGTTAATCCTCTTTATCTTAGGAGATTATGAGATTTAAAACATCTGGGGAAAATTAGGTCAAATAAACTACTGTCTGCACCAAAACAATCATAAACCAGATGCTCCGCAGGGCGTAGCTTTATACGACCGCAGAGGTTGAACCCTGCACGGTTGGGGCAAGTATGGACACAACATTCAAGCTGGATTCCGCTCTAAATTTGGATTGTGATTAAAAAGTTGACACAGCATAGGTTTCTGACACAGAATGAATGTATTCAAATGAACTTAAAATTTTTGTTTTCTCTTAGAGCAATTCACTATGCTGTTGAATATTAATCCTCTCAAAAAAATGTTTGAAGAAATTTTCTTTTTATTTATGAAATTTCAAATGAGAAAAATTGAACCCATTTTTTTAATCACATCCCCCTTTCCCTTATTCCAACACTAATCTCAATTAAAATTTCTAATGGAGTTTGCAACAATTACTACTCATTTAAATACATCATAAAATATTAAGATGTAAAAAAACTGCTTGTTATCACTGAATGGTAAAGATTATTTTAATTTATCAGTTGGTAGTAAAAAGTGAATATACATTGTATATTGTATATATAACAAAGATTTAAGTTGATTCTGGACAAAGAAAGATAACTCCAAATAAAAAAAAATCTTACAATTAGATATTTCTTGCTTACTATTCTGGACAAAGAAAGATAACTCTAATTAAAAACAAAATTGCTATTTCACAATATTTTGCAATAAGATATTTCTTGCCATTGCGCAATACTGTGCAATTGAAAAGACTTGCTATTGCACAAAACTTAATATAATAATTTTAGATTTTACCCCAAGAATTTAATTTTTGTTAAAATCAAACTTAGTTTAATTTTGGACCCTTTGCACTTTAATTTAGACCAATTTGAAAACTGGACCAAAAATTAAGAATCTACATACACAGTTAGATTTGGCATATCAAAGAACCCCAATTATTCAATTTTTGATGAAATCAAACAATGTTTAATTTTGGACCTCGATTTGGGCCAACTTGAAAACTGGGCCAATAATCAAAAATCTAAGTACATTTCTAGATTCAGCATATCGAAGAACCCCAAGATTTCAATTTTTGTTAAAATCAAACTAAGTTTAATTTTGGACCCTTTGGACTTTAATGTAGACCAATTTGAAAACGGGGCCAAAAATTAAGAATCTACATACACAGTTAGATTCGGCATATTAAAGAACCCCAATTATTCAATTTTGATGAAATCAAACAAAGTTTAATTTTGGACCTTTTGGGCCCCTTATTCCTAAACTGTTGGGACCAAAAACTCCCAAAATCATTACCAACCTTCCTTTTATGGTCATAAACCTTGTGTTTAAATTTCATAGATTTCTATTTACTTATACTAAAGTTATGGTGCAAAAACCAAGAAAATGTTTATTTGGGTCCCTTTTTGGCCCCATATTCCAAAACTGTTGGGACCTAAACTCCCAAAATCAATACCAACCTTCCTTTTGTGGTCATAAACATTGTGTTTAAATTTCATTATTTTCTATTTACTTTAACTAAAGTTATTGTGCGAAAACCAAGAATAATGCTTATTTGGGCCCTTTTTTGGCCCCTAATTCCTACACTGTTGAAACCAAAACTCCCAAAATCAATCCCAACCTTTCTTTTGTGGTCATAAACCTTGTGTCAAAATTTCATAGATTTCTATTAACTTAAACTAAAGTTATAGTGCGAAAACCAAGAAAATGCTTATTTGGGCCCTTTTTGGCCCCTAATTCCTAAAATGTTGGGACCATAACTCCCAAAATCAATACCAGCCTTCCTTTTGTGGTCATAAACCTTGTGATAAAATTTTATAGATTTATATTCACTTTTACTAAAGTTAGAGTGCGAAAACTAAAAGTATTCGGACGACGACGACGACGACGACGACGACGACGACGCCAACGTGATAGCAATATACGACGAAAATTTTTTCAAAATTTGCGGTCGTATAAAAACTTATCTAACAGAAGCTCTGGAAGTGCTACTACACCTGGGAATCTTAAAACGTTCATCTGATTGGAATTTTCTCATACTTTAAATCCATAAAAAAAATATTCAAAGCTACAAAAAAGTCTATCCAAAAACACTAATACTGCAAGATAATTCCACTTATATTGAAAGCTGTTTGGTCACTGATATTTTGTTTATAAGAAACAATCCCTCATTTAGAATCCTAAATTTCCATACAGATCTTTCTGATATAACGAATAAATATTCCAAATCACTCAGTAATTTAGAGAACAATTAAATCCAAATCTGAATTTCAAATACTTATTCTAAATACTTAGATACTTATTAGCAGAAATAATCCAGAAGTCCGAACTAAAATTCCCAGCCAAAAAATCACAGAATTTCACTTGAATTTTTCTCTCCCTAAAACTTAATAAAAGTTGACAAAAAACTCACAAGAAATCGACTACGATATGAGCTTTGGTAAGAGGTTTGTCCAGTGTCATATTTGTAACTATTGTAACCGGTGCCAGAAGGATTATAGTGTGTGGCCGGCATTTTCCCCCATTCTTTGTTGCTGTATATCCCATCAACTCTCATTCTCTACTGAATAGTGCCTCTAGATACTTCCCTCAAAATAAACCAAAAGAGCCAAGGAGTTCAGAATGTCTGAGGAGCAATCAGCATCCAGTATGTTTAGTGTGTAGTATCACTTTACAAAGTCTGACAAACTACTGTAGAACAACACACGTAAAATAGGCTGCTGTGAATGTGTGTGTAATAAATGTGGGGCCTCCCACAGGATATTACCACTTCATTAAATCATCAATGACTCTACCACTCTATTGTGAAATTTATCAGTTAACGAGGCACTCTAGGGAAATGTAGAAATATGATTTTTCAATTACATCAATTTCATGTAATAACATTTAACCGTTTGTTCATATTCCGTTGACCTTTCAACATTATCAAAGTTTAACTGTCAAACACTTAACTATATCAATTATATAAATGTTAAAACATATCCGCACTTTAAATGATGAAAATCATTTTAGAATTTTTAAATTCCATTTAGAATTTAACTGTTTCTTGGAATCTTCCACAAAAAAACACTTTCAGTTAATAAAACCAGTCTTTTTCTATCTGCATAGTTATAAATGTCTCTATCATCTTTCACTACCCCTGCAATCCTTTCAATCTGTACCCCCTAGGGTCCAAGATACTGTAATTAATTAACTGACCAATCATTAATTACAACCAGATGTTCTTTCCCTCATATTCATCCTGATCAATATGTTTATTTTATCTGTCATCATGTAAACCCTTTATCTACAGTCTTTAGTTAGGAATCACTAGAGCATGACTCTTTTTATAATTTGTCTTTCTGATTTTTTTTTTCTTATCCTGTGGTTTTCTACATTATTACATGTCTTTAGCTCTCAGTTCATCAATTATGTTATATTTATCAAACTTTCACTATATATATCACTTGCTTTGCTCCATCATTCATGAATTTATTGTCATTTAGACAAAGCTCTGTAAGAACTTGGAATAACTCTATTTAATTTTCAAAATAGGTCTACTTTTCATTTCATCCAACAGTCTGTCCAATACGAATTATGAATTAATTGAACACAAATTCCAGAATTGGAAAAGTTGATATTTTAACACGACTTTAATATTGTCAGTCTCTTCTATGTTATGTATCAACAACTCATTATTTTTATTGTTATTAACTTTGTCGAATTATAGTTATTGTACCAGATTTAAAATTAAATCCTGTTTTGTTCGAAAGAAATTGTTTTCTGCTTCCCCATTGGAATTAAATAAATACTATTTGCCTCTGTCACTGTGTCACAGTATCCTTATAACAAAATGTATGTTTATCTAAACATTCAAACCAATGCAGGACTCAATCAATCCTACAGTATTGTTAATTCCATGTTTTCCCATTTAAATCTAGACATTTAACATTGCAAAACTGCATTCAGATCTATAATCAATTCCTAATAGATGTTTCTCACTCCTTAACCACTTAACATCACCATTCGGACATCACAATCCTATACTACACACGGAACACGAAGACGAAACATCACAACATTGAATGTGACAACACATCTGGATAAATTTGAAAGAAATGATGCTTTTTACTGCACATTCATCCCATAGTAATGGACAAGAACAAAGGACCTTAAAACTTAATCAGAATGTTTTTCTCCGAACAGATCAATATTTGAAGAAATTACCCAATATGCAAAGCAAGCAAGCAAGCGGTAGGAATCATCTCTAAATAATCAATGTCATTGCAGTTTTAACGTAGCGTAATTAGACCCAAAGTCTTTTTCAGATGTTTGTCTGCAATTTCCTTAATCCATAAATGTATACAAAGATCGTAAATTTAAAAAGCATCATGAACTTTATAGGCCACTGAGGCTTGAATGCGGAACAAAGAAAATGGTTATTTTTTAAAAGTCAAGGGCTCTGATTCATTTATTGATTGGAAAGCTTTGAAAGAATTGTTTGTCATTGTAATCAAATCTTCATTCAATTAGTGACTAACTGATATCAAACGATATTATATCAAACAAAAGAAATGAAACGACTATTCAAACCTTTCATCAAATCTAAACTCAATTTTTTTTCCTTTCACAGTTGACAATTGAATAGAATTAAACTCTCCTGTCCAAGGTTCAATTCAATTCCTATAAATATGCCAACTCAATTCATTTTTTCTCATTTTCAAAGAATTTCTGCCAACACAAAAAATATTAAAGCAAAAATCAATTTTTGATCTAGATGGGAACAAAGATAGCTCATTCCCTTCAGTGAAAATAGTTTAAAATATTCATGAATCAAAATTTTTATGGGTTTTAGAATTATAATCGGTATTTCAGTTTTTTAATTGGTACTTTTACATATTCAATAAATTAAAGTCCTTTAGATTGAATTAGGTATAATGTAAAAATACCAGTAGAGAATTGGCTTACACTGTACATGTACATGTATAATAATATTTAAAAATTGATGATATTAATTGTGTTAATTATGGTATAAAAACAATGTATGTTCACACATCTCAACTGTAGTGTAATATTCAGTAATATTTTACATAATTATGTTAAATAATGTTGTTTTTGAATGGCCCATAATATCATCAATCGTGTAATTGTCCAGAAATTGTTTTTTTCAGCATGGTTATAATTTGATGACAACAATTTCTGAAGAATTTATGGATGATGAAAGAATGATATTATCAGACCATCAAAAACATATCTACATTCATATACTGGTAACAAATAATCATAGCATACTTTTATACCAGAGATCAACTTATAGAACCACATTAAGATTTAACTTAATGTTTTTTTCTTAAATTGTCTCCCCTGCATATATCAATTATTGCCCTTTATTTCAACTGGAACCCCAAGATAAATATATCAGCTGGCTACAACATAATATGGATATACGAAGATGTGGTATGAGTGTCAATGAGACAACTCTCCACAATTTGTTTTTTGGTAAATCAATTGAATTAAATACGTTTATTTGCATGTTAACCCTGTAGTTTCTAACAATGCTTTCTTTTGAGTTCCTTCCCTTTAATTCTAAAATCCCTCTTTGAAAGTCTCAATACTATGTTTTCCTCGCATTAATTTCCCTATGAAAGCCGCAATAATCTTGTTTTCATCCCATTAATACAAAAATTCCCCTTTGAAAGCCTCAATATTTTTGTTTTCGTCCCATTAATTCTAAAATTCCCCTTTGAAAGCCTCAATATTCTTGTTTTCGTCCCATTCATTCTTAAATTCCCCTTTGAAAGCCTCAATATTCTTGTTTTCGTCGCATTAATTCTAAAATTCCCCTTTGGTAGCCTCAATATTTCTGTTTTAACCACTTGATGCAAGGTTCTTAAGCATTTATAATGATGTCAATTGGATATTTCCCTTATATAATGGCCCTGGTTGATTTTTCCTGCCTTTTAATATACATTCATATAACTCACCTGATCCTGGCATAGCTGGGAAAAAATGAAAACATAGGACCAGAAATCAAATATCATTTGTCTGCCATTGTCCCAAAGGCCCACAAAATTCAAATGAACATAAAATTGTTTATCAATATGATCATGATGATCATAGTTTTTTCTTCTAAATTTCTAGTAAAGAAATTATTGTAATGAGGATTTTTTTTCTAAATTTCTAATAAAAATAATTTCAAATTTCATTTTGTTTAATATAAAGAAATATATATACAAAGATAATTCATATTAATTTTTCAGGGTCAATTGGGACGTGAAGCCTACAGAAATATTTCATCTCTGGCCTGGTTTATACTCTTATTGGGGACCTTGATTCAAATCTTAATACATGTCAAGGTCCAAAATCTTTACATGATAGAATGGAGATTTTATAAATTTTCACATTAAAATTTTCAATTCTGGAAACAGTCAGTTATGTTGGGTTCCTTATTTATTTATAATTTTTGTGTTTCAAAATAATCATATCAATTGTTACCCTAAAAACATAACTAACATGACTGTCTCAATCTATCTACATTATAAAACCAACATGACAAATTCCATTCTTAAGTGCAGATTTTGAACCTTTGATAGAAAAGCAATACTGAAAAGGCCAAAATTGGACTTATTATCTCGAGAACAAAAACTAACCCTGTTGCTGGAAGACGAGGTGAAGGACGATCTCCGTCTGTGACGATAACTTCTACGTCTTCCCTGTCGTCTGGTCCTTATCGGATCTCTGTTGCTGTTTCTATGACTACTGTGTCCCCCACTCTGGTCCCTGTATCTGTTATTGTGGGAAGCCTCATATCTGTTACTACAGCGACCATGACGATCAGGGGTGTGAGATCTGTCTCTGTAATTGTCCACTGAGTCGTCTCTTCTTCGCGGACGACGTCGGTCACTACTGAAAATAAATAAAAAAAATACATAAATATTAATTTTCTTTTATAATGTCAAGTGAGTTTTAAGAAAAGAGACACACAAAAATAACTTCATTTTCATATTATGTTTAGAATCATTTCAATGACCTTTTATAAAGTTAAATGCAATAAAAGATTTAACTAAAAAAAATATTGTTGGACTCATGAATTTTTCTTTTGATGATGGTGTTTAATTTATAACACATAGATCTCCAGTGCAATCATATACATATACATGAATGCCAATTATGAGATTTTTAAAAGCAAATAAGTTCACAAGTTTTTTTTCTATCAAAGAAGCTCTACTCATGCCCACAGAAAGAATTATAAGGAATTTTGTGCATTTCCCCATATGTTATGTATCTCTTATAAATGTACTTGTGATGTACAAAGAAACTTAAACTTGTTGGAAATCAGGATTATCTACCCTTGGACTTAGTGTGCATTTCCCCATATGTTATGTATCTCTTATAAATGTACTTGTGATGTACAAAGAAACTTAAACTTGTTGGAAATCAGGATTATCTACCCTTGGACTTAGTGTGCATTTTCCAATAGGATATGTATCTCTTACAAATGTACTTGTGATGTACAAAGAAACTTAAACTTGTTGGAAATCAGGATTATCTACCCTTGGACTTAGTGTGCATTTTCCAATAGGATATGTATCTCTTATAAATGTACTTGTGATGTACAAAGAAACTTAAACTTGTTGGAAATCAGGATTATCTACCCTTGGACTTTGTGTGCATTTTCCAATAGGATATGTATCTCTTACAAATGTACTTGTGATGTACAAAGAAACTTAAACTTGTTGGAAATCAGGATTATCTACCCTTGGACTTTGTGTGCATTTCCCCATATGTTATGTATCTCTTATAAATGTACTTGTGATGTACAAAGAAACTTAAACTTGTTGGAAATCAGGATTATCTACCCTTGGACTTAGTGTGCATTTTCCCATATGTTATGTATCTCTTACAAATGTACTTGTGATGTACAAAGAAACTTAAACTTGTTGGAAATCAGGATTATCTACCCTTGGACTTAGTGTGCATTTCCCCATATGTTATGTATCTCTTATAAATGTACTTGTGATGTACAAAGAAACTTAAACTTGTTGGAAATCAGGATTATCTACCCTTGGACTTAGTGTGCATTTTCCAATAGGATATGTATCTCTTATAAATGTACTTGTGATGTACAAAGAAACTTAAACTTGTTGGAAATCAGGATTATCTACCCTTGGACTTAGTGTGCATTTTCCAATAGGATATGTATCTCTTGCAAATGTACTTGTGATGTACAAAGAAACTTAAACTTGTTAGAAATCAGGATTATCTACCCTTGGACTTAGTGTGCATTTCCCCATATGTTATGTATCTCTTACAAATGTACTTGTGATGTACAAAGAAACTTAAACTTGTTGGAAATCAGGATTATCTACCCTTGAACTTAGTGTGCATTTTCCAATAGGATATGTATCTCTTACAAATGTACTTGTGATGTACAAAGAAACTTAAACTTATTGGAAATCAGGATTATCTACCCTTGGACTTTGTGTGCATTTTCCAATAGGATATGTATCTCTTACAAATGTACTTGTGATGTACAAAGAAACTTAAACTTGTTAGAAATCAGGATTATCTACCCTTGGACTTAGTGTGCATTTCCCCATATGTTATGTATCTCTTGCAAATGTACTTGTGATGTACAAAGAAACTTAAACTTGTTGGAAATCAGGATTATCTACCCTTGGACTTAGTGTGCATTTACCAATAGGATATGTATCTCTTATAAATGTACTTGTGATGTACAAAGAAACTTAAACTTGTTAGAAATCAGGATTATCTACCCTTGGACTTAGTGTGCATTTCCCCATATGTTATGTATCTCTTATAAATGTACTTGTGATGTACAAAGAAACTTAAACTTGTTGGAAATCAGGATTATCTACCCTTGGACTTTGTGTGCATTTCCCCATATGTTATGTATCTCTTACAAATGTACTTGTGATGTACAAAGAAACTTAAACTTGTTGGAAATCAGGATTATCTACCCTTGGACTTAGTGTGCATTTCCCCATATGTTATGTATCTCTTGCAAATGTACTTGTGATGTACAAAGACACTTAAACTTGTTGGAAATCAGGATTATCTACCCTTGGACTTAGTGTGCATTTCCCCATATGTTATGTATCTCTTGCAAATGTACTTGTGATGTACAAAGAAACTTAAACTTGTTAGAAATCAGGATTATCTACCCTTCATTGCCCTTGGACTTAGTGTGCATTTCCCCATATGTTATGTATCTCTTACAAATGTACTTGTGATGTACAAAGAAACTTAAACTTGTTGGAAATCAGGATTATCTACCCTTGGACTTAGTGTGCATTTTCCAATAGGATATGTATCTCTTACAAATGTACTTGTGATGTACAAAGAAACTAAAACTTATTGGAAATCAGGATTATCTACCCTTGGACTTTGTGTGCATTTTCCAATAGGATATGTATCTCTTATAAATGTACTTGTGATGTACAAAGAAACCTAAACTTATTGGAAATCAGGATTATCTACCCTTGGACTTAGTGTGCATTTTCCAATAGGATATGTATCTCTTACAAATGTACTTGTGATGTACAAAGAAACTTAAACTTGTTGGAAATCAGGATTATCTACCCTTGGACTTAGTGTGCATTTCCCCATATGTTATGTATCTCTTGCAAATGTACTTGTGATGTACAAAGAAACTTAAACTTGTTGGAAATCAGGATTATCTACCCTTGGACTTAGTGTGCATTTACCAATAGGATATGTATCTCTTATAAATGTACTTGTGATGTACAAAGAAACTTAAACTTGTTAGAAATCAGGATTATCTACCCTTGGACTTAGTGTGCATTTCCCCATATGTTATGTATCTCTTATAAATGTACTTGTGATGTACAAAGAAACTTAAACTTGTTGGAAATCAGGATTATCTACCCTTGGACTTTGTGTGCATTTCCCCATATGTTATGTATCTCTTACAAATGTACTTGTGATGTACAAAGAAACTTAAACTTGTTGGAAATCAGGATTATCTACCCTTGGACTTAGTGTGCATTTCCCCATATGTTATGTATCTCTTGCAAATGTACTTGTGATGTACAAAGACACTTAAACTTGTTGGAAATCAGGATTATCTACCCTTGGACTTAGTGTGCATTTCCCCATATGTTATGTATCTCTTGCAAATGTACTTGTGATGTACAAAGAAACTTAAACTTGTTAGAAATCAGGATTATCTACCCTTCATTGCCCTTGGACTTAGTGTGCATTTCCCCATATGTTATGTATCTCTTACAAATGTACTTGTGATGTACAAAGAAACTTAAACTTGTTGGAAATCAGGATTATCTACCCTTGGACTTAGTGTGCATTTTCCAATAGGATATGTATCTCTTACAAATGTACTTGTGATGTACAAAGAAACTAAAACTTATTGGAAATCAGGATTATCTACCCTTGGACTTTGTGTGCATTTTCCAATAGGATATGTATCTCTTATAAATGTACTTGTGATGTACAAAGAAACCTAAACTTATTGGAAATCAGGATTATCTACCCTTGGACTTAGTGTGCATTTTCCAATAGGATATGTATCTCTTACAAATGTACTTGTGATGTACAAAGAAACTTAAACTTGTTGGAAATCAGGATTATCTACCCTTGGACTTAGTGTGCATTTCCCCATATGTTATGTATCTCTTGCAAATGTACTTGTGATGTACAAAGAAACTTAAACTTGTTGGAAATCAGGATTATCTACCCTTGGACTTAGTGTGCATTTACCAATAGGATATGTATCTCTTATAAATGTACTTGTGATGTACAAAGAAACTTAAACTTGTTAGAAATCAGGATTATCTACCCTTGGACTTAGTGTGCATTTCCCCATATGTTATGTATCTCTTATAAATGTACTTGTGATGTACAAAGAAACTTAAACTTGTTGGAAATCAGGATTATCTACCCTTGGACTTTGTGTGCATTTCCCCATATGTTATGTATCTCTTACAAATGTACTTGTGATGTACAAAGAAACTTAAACTTGTTAGAAATCAGGATTATCTACCCTTGGACTTAGTGTGCATTTTCCCATATGTTATGTATCTCTTACAAATGTACTTGTGATGTACAAAGAAACTTAAACTTGTTGGAAATCAGGATTATCTACCCTTGGACTTAGTGTGCATTTTCCAATAGGATATGTATCTCTTATAAATGTACTTGTGATGTACAAAGAAACTTAAACTTGTTGGAAATCAGGATTATCTACCCTTGGACTTTGTGTGCATTTCCCCATATGTTATGTATCTCTTATAAATGTACTTGTGATGTACAAAGAAACTTAAACTTGTTGGAAATCAGGATTATCTACCCTTGGACTTTGTGTGCATTTCCCCATATGTTATGTATCTCTTATAAATGTACTTGTGATGTACAAAGAAACTTAAACTTGTTGGAAATCAGGATTATCTACCCTTGGACTTTGTGTGCATTTCCCCATATGTTATGTATCTCTTATAAATGTACTTGTGATGTACAAAGAAACTTAAACTTGTTGGAAATCAGGATTATCTACCCTTGGACTTAGTGTGCATTTTCCAATAGGATATGTATCTCTTATAAATGTACTTGTGATGTACAAAGAAACTTAAACTTGTTGGAAATCAGGATTATCTACCCTTGGACTTAGTGTGCATTTTCCAATAGGATATGTATCTCTTATAAATGTACTTGTGATGTACAAAGAAACTTAAACTTATTAGAAATGAATTTATGTGCTGTATGCGGAAAGTATTTGAAAGATTGCGCATTAATTTTATAAAGGAGATTTTGTATAAGTTGTAAGTTTTGTATACTATTGCCGTGAACCGGTTTGGCGGTCAGTATAAAAGTAAATTGCATGGGTTTTTTAGTTATCAAGGACTGTGTAGTGACCACATACACGCATATATATATATAGGTAGAAGTTTATTTTCATTTTTTTTGTATACAAAATATTTGTATTCAAGTTTTATATAGAACAGTATTTAAATGCGTTGTATTTATTTTGTAGATTATTTTGTTGCAGAACATTTTGTCCAAGATTCTGACATCTTGTGTTTTTGATGGGACTTTTATTATTTTAGTTGGATGGACTAAACATGCAGATCAGATACATTTTGTATAAGAAATAAAATTTAAGAGGTGGTCACTGCGCCATTCAGTATTCAAACTTGTGTTTGTTTTATTGTACATGTATTTAGAAAGTAAAGGCTAATGTTGAAGTGTAAATAATTGGATGTGCTCAGTTATTTACACATAGGTTCAAAATAGATGGAGCATTTTAGCACATAAAGATGTTTGGTTAAACAACCTGCATTAAAACATAAATCAGGTTTGTCTACCCTTGGACTTTGTGTGCATTTTCAAATAGGATATATGTGTATCTCTTAAAAATGTACTTGTGATGCACAAAGAAACTTAAAACTTATTGGAAATTAGGGTTATCTACCCTCGGGCTTATCTTTCAGATCAAAAATATATAAAAAAGAAACAAATTTGAACCAAAAGGACAATGAACCATGAAAGGCAACAAAGATTTGAATGTATTGATGATTTTTTTTATCTGTCATGAGTGGGCAGTGCCCTCTGAGACTAATTATAAGATATGTTTTGAAGCAATATATCAAGATATGACACAAGAATATATAAATCGGTAACTGACATAAGACAAAGAAAGAAGGAACTTGGTAAAGGGCCATTTGGCATAGATAGATCCAACTTATTCAAAATATATTATTAGACTGTAGAAGATTTAGGACTTGCCGTACAGCACTGAGGGCTTGTCAGTTGTTGAAGTCACATCTAGGGATTGTTAACCACTTTAAAATAATCAAGTGTGGACGAACATGGTTCACATTTTTATTTAGCTGAGGACCACCTCTGGGTATGACATTTTCTCGCTGTAATGAAGACCCATTGGTGACCTTTAGCTGTTATATACTCTTTGGTCTGGTTGCTGTGTCTTTGACATATTCCCCATTTCCATTCTTAATTTTATACTACCGATATTTAACTTCAAGGGGAAAACCAAACAAAATATGGTTCTATTCCTGCCCCTTACATACTCTAAATTTCTTGCTAGCTATAACACTGGTTAGCACCAGGGAAGTCCCCACACATTTTGATAAAATAAAAAAAATAAATTAAAAATTTCAGACCATTTCCCTTTTAAATTACAGAATATTTTTCAAAAGTGAAATATATGGTATTAACTATCTACCTGTCAAGTAACAAGGGTATGTTATTGTAGTTAGTCACTAACTTAGTGTGCATGATGGTTTTAAGGATTTTAAGGAACATATGACAAATAAATAACCATTATTTAAGGGCCAGCTGTAGCCTGTCTCAGGGTGTGGGTTTTCTTCCTATGTTGAAGACCCATTGGTAGCATTGGGAGGTTTTCAGCTTTTTGGTCTAGTTGTTATCTCTTTGACATATATTCCCCGTCTTCATTCTCAATTTTTTTCTTCTTCAAAACTTTCCCAAAGTGATCAATGTGTTTTGATTAGGATCACTGCATCATGACCTCAGACAAAGACAGTAAATCCCACATAGAAATGAATTATTTGTTTACAATGCGTCAGAAAACATAGAAACATCAGAAGAAGAAAAAAGAAAAGTCAAAAACAAACATCAATATAAATATCAGTCTAGGAATATAATAGAAAAGAAAAGAACAAACGTCAACATAACAGATATTCTGCCAAATGAGCACAATGACGACACAACAATGTTTCTTAATGACGACAATCGCATGACAGAACAAATGCATAACTGGCACACGTACAAACACATGTATCTATTTGTAATTAACATCTTTCTTATGAGGTCATAATGAGAAATCGGTAATTATCTAAGATCAAGTAGGAGAAGTACATAGTTATGTTGATGATGAAGGTCTTAGGATAGTCAAAAACTCAAAATACTTGTGGTTTTGGAGCACTGTAAACAGTCAGTTATCAACAAGAATGTTTCCCCAGTACATGAATACCCCACTCGTAATATCATTTTCTATGTTCATTGGACTGTGAAAATGGGGTAATATCTCTAATTTGGAATTAAAATTAGAAAGATCATATTATAAGGAACATGATTTATACTAAGGTTCAAATTTTATGCATAATGAAATGTGTGAGTTTTCAAATGTCATACATCTACACAGAAATAGTTTCAAATCTTTAAGCAGATACACAACTCCCATCAACTTAGCCAATCTACAGTGTATTTAATTTAGATTTCTTACATTAGACAAATATGTTATTAATATATATACATGTATCATGTACATCATTGTACATGTATATAGAATACTATTGAATTCTTTTGGAGGGAATATAATAAGATCAGATGATAACTATGAATATATATAATACATTTGGATGTCTACATGTTAATGTATATTATATACAAATAACAATTACAAGATGAGTCATACAATGAACATTCAGAATGATTCAGTGACAGAGCTCATTATTTGTTATATTCTGAGTAAAGGGAAGTAACTCTAGTAGTTTTATAGTTACATTTTACATTTTATTGATCTTGTTTATGTTGTCCATAACAATCTGTCTGGGATTGTTTACAATCAACAGAGAACTTAATGATTTGTCCAGAATACGATAAACAATATTGTATACTAAATGTACTTCAGTAAAAATGGATGACACACTTAACTCTGAAACATATGAACAATCAAAAAAACATCCACATATATTTGTAGCCTCAGTAATTTGTCAGTTATGTAATCAAAGTAGAGTTGTACATGTCTGCCTTACTTTTTACATATATTGATTTTTTCTTTTAAGACTGTTAATATGCATTTGATTCCTTTGATCTATATACTTATAACAACAGTGACCATGCTGGTGTAATCAACATTCATTAAAACTCAATTGCAAAATTTATTGATTTTTATTGCTGAACGTCATTTATAAAATATTTCATGTCTGTTAATATAAGAATATCAAACAAGTGAAACTGCAAGCTACTTCTCACTGATAATATCAAGTGTTTCTAAATGAGTTACATGCCTAAGCCTTGTTATTACAGCTTAAGCCTTGTTATTATAGCTAAGATTATCCCTTATGAGGGTCATCTCATTGATTTACCATGGTGAATGAAAAATGTTAGTAATTTAATTTAAAAAAAAATAGTAATCAAGGCTATGCATCTAGTTTCTGTTCACAGTTTCAAGAGTTCCCTAGAGCCCACTAAAAATAGACAACTCATAGTATCTGTAATAACACATGCAAGATATTTTTTGCAATAACACAAGCAAGATATTTTCTGTAATAACACATGCAAGTTATTTTCGGTAATAAACATATAGAGTTTTATCCCATGCTGATCAGTAATATATTGTTGATATAATTACCTTCTTGATCTTCTTTCATAATAATCATTTCTTCGTCTTTTCTGTCTGCCATCATAAGATGTTGACCTACTGTGTGAACGTCTGTTGTATGCTCTAGGCATCTGTAAAGAAAATTAATCAGATGTTTACCGTAAGCAGTACTAGCACAGTCTTCACGATGAACTCTTAAATCTACAGGCCCTGAGCTCAATTTTTTAAATTTTAAAGTTAGATTCTGTTGGCCTGTAGATATGATTTTTACAGACCAGGGAGGAATTTTACCAGCCTGAGCTGACACTCAGCGCAAAGACTGCTAGCATGGAAAAGTCTTGCCAAAAAATGACACTTGACAATGTACATGATGTACAAATGTAAGTGGCAGGGTTTCAGATTTTGAGGTCTTTAGTCACTTTTGCGTGTGATAAAAATCAGCCTTATTTTTTATAATAGCAAGGGATTTAGGATGTTTATCAAACTAGCTATACATATACATGTATGTCCAAGTCCTTCAAGGACTAGTCTAGGATCTTTGACGACTTTCGGATTGCTAATGTAGGGAGTTATTGGCAATATTGAATGAATTGACTGATGTGATGCTAAGATATGAAGATAAGAACAGGGATCTGGAAATATGGTTCACAACTTCACTTCAGTTATTTTCAGGGCACACCCCTGATCAACAAAAGTTGGGTGCCTCTATTTTTTAAACCACTGCACAAATGAACTTGTAAAGACTTTTTCACTTCACAATCATTTATATCCTTGAAAATACGTTTAAATATCTATTTGGAATTAATTTCTTTAATATTGGATAGAGGGATCTGCATCTGTACTTAATGTGACGATTCTAATGACTGCAGACCACGTTTACTTTCGATTTTTAAACAAAATGAAATGAAAAAGAGAAGTGACAATTGAATATATAATAATTTCAGAAAAAAAAGGATTCATCTACGAACTTTTACGCATGCGCAATACATAGAACAGGAAGCACCTGTTTGCAAGTGAAAATATCTACGTTTTGAATAAAGTTCATTCTTTTTAATCGAAGTTGTCGAAAGTTTTTGATGAATATTTATATAAAGTATGACGAAAATGCGTTAAAATGACGAAACTACGACAAGCAAACTGCAAATTATGATCGTAAGGGAAATATTGAAATTAAAATAAAGTTGAAATGTACGGGAATATTATCAATTTTGTTCAAATGAAGAAAATACGACCAGAGACATTTAATACAAAAATGTATTATATGTCTCTGATACGACAGAATTGTGAGAAAGGATTAAAATGAAATGCTGACTGACTGATTTAACTTAAATAGATTATTATGATGGTCATTTATGAGGTTTTATAATAATAATTAAGGGATTAGTGACCCATCTGATTGGCGATAGGCGGATCATCACAACTTTTAACACCTTTGGTAAACGTTAATTACCTGAGGGTCATAAACTTGTTAGAAACAAAAAGACAGGTATATATGTACGTAGAATTCAAGTAATTTGATGTGTAAATATTTACACTTTCCAAATTTAAGTGACGAAATTGATATGAAATATTTTCGTAATTTCAAAAACCTCTTCGTAAATTACGTAAGTGACGAGCGCTAGCAAAATCACTGAAGTGGGCAAACAGTTGTCCACTGACAAGTTGGGAGATTCACCTTTTTCTATGACAGAGGGACAACACTCTAGAAAGGTAAAAGTGAGGTGATAAATGTTCAAACATGATCTGTGTTTTAAGGTACCTTTTAAATATTGTGCATAAGTTGTGTTTTGGTTTTGGGACTGATTAATATATTTTGATGACCGTGAAAATTTCTGGGTTAAATGTTTACTCTCATTCTGAAGTATGTTCAACTGCTATACTAGTCTGAGATTATTCTGATGTCCAATGGCTGTTTCGCCAGACAAGCTATCACCATGGGACGTCAGAGCACAGCCCATATCAAAAAGTGGATATTTGCCCATCCAAAATAGATGTGCTGCCTTGTTGCTTCTGGTGCCGACTGGCGGCCTTGAAATTTTAAAATCGGACTTCAATCTGTTCATTTTTCACATTTAATTTCTGCGCAGTCTAAAGAGTTCCCATACCTGTCAACCTCTGAAAATGAAAAGTCTGGTCATGACCTGCATTGAGAAAAAAAATCTCAGGTCATAACGCGTACAACATTTTGCGGGCTCAATTGAAGAACAAAAATATGTTTACATATAATTTATATAGTCAATATGTATATAAAACAGTTAGAACATGTATCAGGGGTGTGGAAATATTTGTTGTGAGCACTTGTCCCCGGGCAAGTGAAACCTAAAATTTTACTTGTCCGGAACAATTTTTACTTGCCCTAATGATCCCAATAAATATTGAAGTATTTCTTGTTTTATCTAACTAATTTATGATTTTTACTTAACACTGTTGTGCATCACAAACAAATGAAATCCATTTGTTTATATGTGTAAAAAATAAGGAAAGTAGGATAGGGTTAACATCAATTGGACAGAAACCTAACAGCAAACCAACCAATGAAATGACATGTACATGTATAAAATGACAATTTTGCAGCAGTTTTTGAATAAAAATTGAAGCCAGTAATATACTAAATTTGAGGACAGTGATTGAAGAAATATAAACTAAATAATAGATAAACTATTGATTTTGTGGTGTTTCTCTCAACTTCTTGATTATTTATTATTGTCTTGATGGGCAATTAAAGCGTCCCTTCAGTCTTCTTTTTACCACTTTGACAACAAATAATGTTGATCTTTCATCTATAAATAAGACAAAAACTTAATTTATTTTCTGAATTTCCATAGATAACCAGGGACAATTTGATATTCACAATGTCTGAAATTGTCGCTTCCGTTTTTTTTAAATACTCTGTGTCCTCCATTTGCATTTAAGGTTTTCTACTCGACTCATGACTCTTTTTGTCTTGCTTGCCCAGCTTTTTATTAAGTATTTATCAATCTGAATCTCGATAAAAAATTTAAAGAAATGACACTTCCGGTAAATGATGGATAAAACCTAATCGACGATCCCAGGTCAATGCACAAAGCCAATGGCAATGTTACGCGACTCAGGTTAGCATACTTTTTTATTTTTATTTTGGTAAGCGATCTATTTCCGGTATAATGTAATATTTATCGTCATGAACATTGATGTTTTTACTTGCTGAACATTGGTTTCTTTTACATAAATTAAACATCTTTATACGTTTTGAAATTTATTTTTATGTTTTTGTTGGATTTGAACGTTGACTTGTATATTTTTTTACTTGTCCACGGGCAACCAAGACAAAAATAATTACTTGTCCGATTGTTCAAATGTACGAGTCGGGCGAGTCGGGCATAGCATTTCCACACCCCTGCTGTATACAAGTTTATTTCAGACTATTGTTATATTCCATAGTAGCAGACTTGGCATTCTTTAAAAGAACTGCACTTGGTTTCAGTTCATAGCAATGCAAATGTGTATTCATTTTACAAGAAAGAAGAGCACACAGTGTATCCTTATTAAGATCAGCCCTAAACTCTGTAGCTATTTTCTTTACTAAAGAAAATGCCCTCTCACTGTCTGCATTGCTGTTTGGCAAAACCAGTAATGTTTAAGCAAGTTTTGACAAAACAAAAAATCTTGGCTTGTTAAGAAAAATGTCATGCAACTTGGACATTTCTCCCCAAAATGTACCAATGTCAGTTTCAGGGGAAGTGCAAAGTGGAAGTTCATCTAATGGAGTCAACTGATAGTCACTGAACTCATCTTGTAGCTTGTTGAAAATATCGTTACGTAGCTCAGGTAAACAAATCCTACATTTTGACTTTTGGTTACATTGAAAAAGACCGATAAAACCGAAGGTAGTATTACTTCTAAATACCGGAAACAATTCCGGTCAGAAATCCGGGTGAAACGGGTAATGTTAGAAATTCCCGGGACCCGCCATGTAAAGAAAAACTCCCGGATGAGAGGTGAAAATAACGGGTGTCACCCGCAAAAAACGGGTGAGTTGACAGGTATGAGTTCCCTAGAGCCCACTATAAATTAAATAATTTTATAAATAACAAACATATGTTATTACAGATTAAGAAAATTTAAGGAATAAAGAGTAGCTGTAGACAACTCATGAAAGTAACTGTAATAACACACGTAAGTTATTTTCAGTAATAACACTAAAGAGATATAACTGAAGAGAAAAATGAACAGATTGATGCCTGATTTATATAATTTCAAGGCCGCCAGTCGGCACCAGAAGCAACAAAGCAGTGCATCTATTTTGGGTGGGCAAATAACTACTTTCTTCTTTTTCTTCCAGGTAAGAAACCGAATTCAAATTTTGAATGTATGAGGTCCCGCGAAATCTAACACATTTTTATATGGGACGAGCTCTGATGTCCCACGGCCTCAGCTTGTCTGGCAAAACAGCTGTTTTGTTTTCAGAGAAAAAATCTACAACAATGTCTATCCCAAATGTCAAACAGAAAACAACACTGTAAATTTTAAGGTTCATCATAACCTTTTGGCTAAAATGGCCGTATTTACACCCCAAATTTTACTCTGAGTACAGACTAACCTATACACCTGCAACAGTTTTAAGGGATGGCAGGAACTAGATATATAGATTTTAAATGCATTTTATGTTTCAGAAAATTATTAACTTTTCTAGATTTTGCTATCCATTTTTTTCGTTCCTGCAGAAGTTGCAAAAATTAACTAAGTAGTGAAAACGATTGAGAAGCTCCCGTCATATAATCAATGTTGTGAGTAGTATTGATTTAAATGGACAATAGATGGACAATAGCCACCTGTAAACAATAGGTGATTTAACAGGTTTAAACTGTGTAACTGAGTGGACCGTATCAAATAAAACTCGGGTGTTTGTTTATTTTGCTATCTTCTGCAGACTCGAAAAAAATGCACATCAAAATACAGGTAAGTTTTTCATTTTCTGAAACGTAGACTTCATATAACTTATATATATCTTAAAACTTTCCTGAATGTACCAGTTTGTCTGTACTCATAGTAATTTTTGAGGTGTAAACACGGCCATATTTTTCAATTCCTTATGATGAACCTTAATTACTCGTAAAGATAAGCAGCCTCTACTTCTGAATTCAATGCACTTTATTTATATTGAGCCATGCCAATAAATTTTTGGGCTGCATGGTTGAAACGTATGGATGTTCATGTACACGTAGATTGATACTCCGGTGTCTGTGTGTATTCTATTTCGAGTTACCCAAATTATGTTTTATTCATGGTTCTTCTTTTTCATGTTTCATATGCAGGATTAAAGAAGTGCCAATATCATCTAACAATCATTTCTACAATTATAATTTGTATCGTGTGATGTCAACCGTATCATGGTTAATTAGTAGACTAACAGATATAAAACTGTGCTGATTATCGTTGAAAATGGCGGACGCTCCTTTATTTACAAACTATTTTTCAATGAAAAACAGCTATGTCAGAAGTTTATTTATTATCGGTCAATGTAAATTTGTTGATTGAGATTTTAATGACATAACTTACTTCTGCTGATGGGTTTTTTACTCGATTTTCCCACAAAAAATCTAAATTAAATGTATTGGCACACTTCGACACAAATGAGGTTATTGCATCCATTAGTTGTCACACTACATTGGATTGGTCAATATATAAACCAATCAAGGTTGTGTATTTTTAATAGCATGATAGGAACGTCTTCTTTTAGAATCACTTTTAGCATAATTAAAACCCGTTGATGATTTTTGTATACAACGCACAAGCAAACTTTATAATAGATACAGATTATAAAGAAAAATTAAAACGGGCACCAGAAGAAAAATCTAAGAAATTTTGCAGTCCGTTGGGAATTTGTATCTTATAATTTTTGCCAACAATCATTTCAGGTACAAATTTTAAAATTCTGCCCTGGTCAGATCGACCCCTTAAGAGTGGCAAATCGGCACTTGGTTAAATCGACACCATGTCATTCATTTATTAGGCATCCGAAAATATTTTATATATAAATAAAAAATAATTATAATATATTAATCCGTTTCAAAAGTCCGTTTGCCAATTCCCGTAATTGACCCTGTATATTAAAGACCCCTTATTTAGCTGTCTCCTTATGAGGGACATTAATTTTTATTTACAATGGGGAGCTAGCAGAAAGAGAAAATTCATCTGTGCGTTATGTCAGTAATCTTTAAGGTTTTCCATTCTTTTAATTATATAAATTTCTTGTTAAGCTGAATCCATTTGACAACACAAATCATGTCAGTTACGAAGAAGTGTCACTGTTTTTGGTATCCCGTGGTGTTTGTCATTGATGGAATATGTTCGTTGTTGTTCTGCGGTTTCCATATTGAGTCGATTTCATTTCATTTGTTTTTGCGTTTCTCTGTTTTGTATGTTCTTATGTGTGTTGTTGGTGCTACATTTCCCTTAGTTAGATATAGTAGCTTAATTTTCAACATTGTCATGAATCGAGAGGATTGGCATGCCATTAAACCAGTATCATATTCCATTTTTTTCCTCAAAATGTCCTATACCAAGGAATATGGCAGTCGTTATTGAATAGTTCATTTCTAGGTATGTTGGCGGGGTTTGTTTTTTTTTTGTTGCACTTCGGTGTTACTGTTGTTCCTTTATATAGTTGATGTGGCTCCCTCGATTTCTTTTTGAAACCTGGATTTTTTTCTCTATTGATTTATGACTTTTGAATAAATAAAGGCAACAGTAGTATACCGCTGTTCAACACAGGATTGTGTTGCCTATGAATCTATGATGGAGAATAGTGATAGAAAGCAGCCATCTCCCATACAGACAGAGTTATCGTCCTTTCCTCCTCAATCTTGATAACTCTGTCTGTATGGGAGATTGAGAAAGCAGTGGCCGTGGCAAAATAAATATATTTATGTACGTGGCTGAAGAATTTTATCGGATAATTCTATTAGTATAACAATAGAAGTTGTAACAGTATTTATGAACCCGAGTGTATTTAAATACGGTGGACTCGAATTGAAATTATCGATAAGGGCGTTGACCATTCGCATGTACACACGTAGTTTTTGTTAGTTAAACTTAAGCACATATATATTCGAAAACAGTATTAAATGTACTTTTTGTAACATTTTGTATTTGTTTTTTGTAGATTTTTGAGACAACCTTTTTAAGTTTATTTAAACAGAGGACGTATATATATTCTGTGATGTGGACTGTATTCGCAAAATTACAAATATTTGTAATTTAAATTGTTGTTCATTTGATAAACATGTATTGTAATGATTTGGCATTATATAAAAGAGAATAGTCATCGTGCCTGACAAGTTCTAAAACTAGTGTTTTAGTTATTTATATATGAATGAGATAAGAAAAAGATTGGGCCGAGGTATATAGAAATTATATAGTCTAGTACATAAATAATTTATATTCGTTTGAACGAAAGAGAATTTAGAAAATAATAATACGTACAGCAAAATGAGCAAATAGAAAAACGTGTTGAAAATTGTAATGCATAACTGTAGAAAATAAAAGAATTATTTCATTACATAAAATGTAATTAATTATATATTGATAACAGAAATAAATGATTTATAGAATAAAGAAAACATACAATTATGGGAAAATGATAGTATAATCAATTTCATGAGACTTTTTACAATAATAATTGAGAATGGAAATGGGGAAATATGTCAAAGAGACAATTAACAACCCGACCAAAAAGTAGACAGCAGATGAAGGCCACCAATAGGTCTTCCACACTGCGAGAAAATCCCGCACCCGAAGGTGGGCCTAAGTACCTAAGCTGGTGGATATGGGCCTAAGTGGGCCTAAGCTGGCCCCTAGATAAAATTGAGTACTAGTTCAGTGAAAATGAACGGTCGCACTTAACTCCAAAACATAAATGCAGCTGGGTTAATAATGTGTTGTGAGATCTCACCTTCTCTTTAAACATCTAGCCAGTGTAGAATAAAGAAACACATAGCAATACGCTCGGTTAAACTCAGTTTAAAAGAACATACACGTTTGATAATTTGTGCCAGTCTTCGTTTATACTATTTGTTCTGCTGAATTGAATCCCGGTCCTCTGATTTGCAAAATTTTACGTTTGAAACTTGATCAGAATTCTCAATATTCGCTTATTTTTTAAAATTAATATCTGCAAACAAAGTGAGAACAAATGGTAGAAGGTAGTTTCGGCCAGTTTATCTCCAGCGGCAGTTCAATTTGGAGGTGGGATCAATGGTTGGGTCCCGTTTAAATGTATAGTTTATTTTTTGCATTATGTTCATTGGGCATTCGACACACGATAAAATATCAATTGAAAGGCTTAAATCTATCAAAAAAACGTAAATTAACACACTATGAACGAATAAATGTGATCTGCGATACCTGAATGCAAATGCATAGTTAATGAAATACTAGGGAAAAACATTCAAGGCCCTTCGAAAATAATCAATTTAATTCGGGTATGGGATTTTCTCTCTGTGTTTGAGATTCGGCATTGGTGGTTTGGGTTGTTTTCTGATATTTTGGTCGAGTTGTTGTCTCTTTGTCCGTTATGGAATATCCGTTTCACAGATGATATCGGATATTTTCCTTTAATGTGTCGTAACTACAATACGGTTCCCTTTTCACAAATGTCACCTATAGAATTATACTTTTTACCGGCTTTGTAATAACATGAGCAACACGACGGGTGCCACATGTGGTGCATGATATACTCACCCTTCCGGGCACCTGAAATCACCGTAAGTTTTTGGTTTGGTTCGTGTTGTTTTTGTTCCCCTGTTTGTGACACTTTGTTTACACATTAATCATCATGATAAATGTCAATATAATGGAATTTGATGCGACTGTCATACAAGTGAGAGGTTTAGCGCTTTAAAACCAGGTTCAAGCCACCATTTTCTACATTTGAAAATGCCTGTACCCATTCTGCAATCCTCGGTAGAATCCGCTACTCTCCTTCTATCGTTAGATGAGGGTACGGAATCAGCCGAGTTGAGACGAATGTGCCTGTACCAAGTCAGGAATATGACAGTTGTTGTCCTTTCGTTTGATTTTTTTTTATATCATTTTATTTTGCCATTTGATTAGGGACTTTCCGTTTTAAATTTTCCTCTTAGGTCAGTATTTTGTGATTTTACTTTTTTTTTTATACATTCCCCATTTTTATTCTCATTATGATTAGAATAATAGTCAAAGCCGTATTAAAAATATCAGTCCGTCGTAGTGTATTTATTGTTTAATTTAATTGAAGTGATTAGTGGTATTAATTATGGTTCTACAGCAGCTTTATTTAAAAATTGACTTACATCTGACGATTCCGATTTTTAGATAAGTTCCGAAAATTTTACCATCATTTGGAAAACCTTTGACTTGTACCTTATGAAGAAGCCTAAGCATGGCAGGATTTTCAAGAGCAGGCTATAGTCGGGTTATAAATCCTATGAAGAAGACTTTAGAAGCATTTCACCTGAGATCAATGAAGTCTATAAAGTTCACCTTTGACCCATACCATCCAAATGTCAGATCAATGAGGTGATTTGATGAAACAACATCGATACAAACTTGAAGTTGACAGCGATAGTCAATACTGTCGCCAGTGTCGCCAGTGTCTGACAGTGACAGTGACTTTCTATACTAACACTAGTTATTGATTAGTAACAGTATAGACAGTCCCTTCGTGACTGACAGTGACAGTGACGAACATGGTTCGGGTTAATCCAAATAATTATCATGTCGGGCAAGGCTATTTAAATTTTTTTCTGGGACGCCTTCCTACATGGGTATCGGGATCGTTCTGATTACATGTTCGCCCTAAGTTCGTTCGCACTGAGTTTGTTGGCCCTGATAGTCCGTTTGCCCTGAGTTCGTTCG
Organism: Mytilus trossulus; assembly: GCF_036588685.1. Lineage (NCBI taxonomy): Eukaryota > Metazoa > Mollusca > Bivalvia > Mytilida > Mytilidae > Mytilus > Mytilus trossulus. Next base: position 2,411,335 of record NW_026963296.1, read on the forward strand.
CCCTATATTCATTTATGATATGTATGTGTTACATCAATGATCGAAATATTAAAATTTACGTCGTATATCTATTAAAAGTTAAATAAAGAATATTTGCCAACTTTATATTAATTAAATAAAATTTTTGGCTGCATTGTTACACTTTATTTTATAATTACTTTTAATTACTGTTGATTGATTTTTGATTGCTGATTAGGTGTCATTTGAAACCTTTGATATCACTGATTGTTATAATATAAAATTCCCAGAAACTTATTTCCTAATAGCAGTACCACAGAAAACATCATAAATAAATATTCAGTGAATATGAACTTCAACATATTCAATTACATACAAATAATTTAGTCTTCAGTTGTTTTACATTTAAAAACTCAATGTAGTGCTGAAATTCACAGAAATTATATTTCCTAGTAATGTAATTACATACAGATACAAACTTAGTTTTCAATACCTTGAAGTCACAATACCTTGTAGTCCTGAAATGTACTGAAACTAATAACCTAGTATAGCAGCTAGTTTTAGACAAGTTAACATGAAACATCTTAAAAATTCGGCGAAATTGTAGACTGAATTCAACACATTCAACAATGTTCAATTATATACACACAACGCAACACTAAACAAAAAAATAAAATCAGGGCGAACGAACTCGGGGCAAACAGGTATTAGGGTGAACAGAAACTAGGGCGAACCAGAATCAGGGCGGACAGACCTGGATTCTCCTACATGTATGTCGTAGGGTCGTAGGAAGGCTTCTCAGATTTTTTTTAGATGTACCATATCTAATCCTTAATCCTGGCTGACACGGTTGCTTGAACTTTTGACGTCATACACTATCACTTTTCCATTGTGGCATCAGATATTTTGTTTTATGACGTCCAAATATTACGGGATCCTGTGTGATATCCAGTAATGGCAGACAAATAGCGATAAGGTGTATAGCCTTGCCAGACGTCATCATTATTTGGACTAGGTACTGGTATTCATGTACTGGTTCTATGGAAAACTAGACCAAAATAGAATATTTAATCTACTGTAGTCTTTAGAAATTATATGGGCAAATGATGAAAAGAGCAAAAAGTTACAGATCTAAGAAAACTAATCATGCTCACAGTCACAGTTCATGAGTTAATAATAAGAAGTGATAAACAGGTTGGGAACAAACCCTCTATATGGTTTAGTATCAGGCCCGAACTTAGTCTAAATAATAATGACATCTTGAACATGTTGAAAGGCTATTATATTTTTTTCTTTGACGCCTAACATTGATGCAGGAAGGCGTCAAAGCAAAAATTTAAAATAGCCTTCCAAGACGTCATAATTATTTGAACTAGCCCAATACATGTTGGCACCCTTCACCTTTGCATCTCACATGTTTGCCTTCTACAACACTAACCAAAAAGTGATTAAGATTTATTCAACACAAAAAAAGCGTTGTTGGAATTTCACTTTGTTTTTGAAACGATTTTTACCATTAAACTTGCCAAAACTTGATTACAAATTACTCAGTGCAAACTTATGGTGCATATGTGTAGGGTGAGAAAGTAAAAGGGGACAAATCAATGGGTGCAAACGTGTTATTGGGCGAATTCATGGTGCATGGAGGGATTTATTTGTTTGGACTGGAGGATGGCAGTAACCTGCAACCAATTGATGCACTTAATTTAATATTCACTTGTCCAGTTTACTGCTTTACTGACTGAATATAATTGTTTATCATAATTGAAAGCTGTGATGATCAGGAAATTCAAATCAGTTACATCTCAATGAACAGATTTCTATTGTAAGATATAACAGAAAATTTTAAGGTCAACTGTCCCTGATGATGCTGATCAGGTGTTCAGATAGGTACACAATAGATTCCATGTTCTGTCTCGTTAGCAGAAAACTGGGCATCCCAATTTTCAGCAAAATGCAACAATTGATAAATAAACAGTATTCACGCTTAACCACTAGTTTAACAGACATTTCTTGTAAAATTGCTTTCTGGTTGTTAAATCCTTCTCTACATAGTCCAGTCAATCTAGCATAAATTTTACCCTAACCTGAAAGTAATCGCAACAGAAGATTTTTAAGTTTTAATCTTTAGCATTATGCCCCAAATATACACAGAAAAAAGTCCCTTAAAATCTAACTTGAGGAAGACTAAAAAAAATCACCATTTAAAATTCCTATGGAGATTTGCATTGAAAAGGAAGAAAACTCTCGCAAAAAAGGTAGAAATATCAATAAAAATTGATACAAAATTATAACTTTACTGCTTCTTTTCATCAGAATGTATTTATTCTTGATTTTTAGTGGTCTTTAGAGTATAACAAACAACTCTATAGGTGTTTTCATATATTTTATCAAGCTATAATCTAGATTTCGTAATTCATTAATTGACCATTTATTGATATTTTCAACATGTAAAGAATCTCAAATTTACTGAAAATAATAAAGCATGTATTCTTCTTTTTGTGGTTTATAGTTTCTATAGATAAGTAAGTTGCTGAAAAAATATAATATACATGACAGATATAAACAATATCAAATTTTCACATTATTTTTTCAAAATGGTTACAAAACTTCAAATTTGCAATTTCTTTTAATGAAAAATGCATGAAAAAAATAAAACTACCCATAACACTTCGGTTTTGTACATTTCATGAGCAGAAGATTATATAATTTAGTCAAATACAAACTTATAACCCCATCAAAGTATCATACTTTACATAAATTCAAGAAAAACAAACAAAAACTGACCAAAAAACACTAATTTTTGCAAGAGTTATCTTCCCTTCCAATGTTAATGCTGATGTTGAGTTTTCCTCAAGTTAGATTTTATGGGACTTTTTTTATGTGTATTTAAAGGGCATAATGCTATAGATTAGAACTAAAACATTCTCTGTTACAATTAGTTTGAGGTTAAATCTTAGTTTGACTGGACTAACAATGACTATCATGACTAACAAGCCAACAGAAATCAACTCAAAATTTTGTAAAATTGAGCTTCATGCTTGTGGATTCAAAATTCAAATTCAAACTTTATGAAGACATAAAAGCTTTTAATAATCCTTTTATGGTATAAATTAACATCAATGATCATAATTAAGAAATGATATTATATTTTACAGAGAATGTTTATTCCTGATAAAACAGGCACGTATACTAAAGACAAACTTGAACTGTGCAACCAAAGTTGATGTCAAATCTAATCGATGTGATCCTGAGATCAACATAGCATTTAGTAAGTATAAATTGTTCATAGATATAAGAAGATGTGGTATGAGTGCCAATGAGACTACTCTCTAAACTTTTAATAGGTACATGTATTATGTATATATATATATGTAGTAGATATGAGAAAAAATAAATGATGGTGATTTTAACCCATAATAAACAGAAGTCATGATAAAGTTACCAGCTCTGGTAGAAAAATATGTCTTGTTACATTCCCGTTCATTTAATATAGTTCTTATTTTTGTTGGTTAAATTGCACAAATTGCAATAGTCAAAGATTTATAGTTTTAGCTAGACTGCTAGATTTCATCCTTTTTTTAAAATTACCTACATGTATTATGCAGAGTTGATCATTGTTTAGATCCTATTCATGTCTGTATAAAGCAATTAATAAATTATACAAACTTAAATATTAAAATTTTCAAATATTATTTTAAACCAGATCATTTAATATTATACAGGTTGCAAAAAGTAGTACTTTATAAATATGTATCATATAAATCTATATTTTCAGTTGATGACCACAAAGTCAAGTTTAAGACATCTGAATTAACCACTTTAGACATTTTACAAAGACTTCATGAATTTAGTGATGAAAAAGACCCTAAAAAGAATGAAAAAGTTGTAGTGATGACAAAAGCAAAGAAAAGGAGCAAATAATTAATATCTTGTGTCAGTTGTTTGTGTCTTCATTGTTTGTGTGTGTGAATCTGTGAGAAATTGTAATAGTTTTATGAATATAAATAATGTAAAATCTTCTCTAATTCGTATGTGATTTATCCCTTTTCCTGATCAATCAACATGTGGTTTGTTTTATGCATTAAGTTTTCTTGCTTTCCTCTGAAATTCCTATCGGGATGTAAAAAGACTACCATGTCAGATCATATCAAACAGAATGAACACATATTTTTTTCAGTTTGTTCGGAAAGAAGGATTTCAAAGATGATCTGTATATCATCAAAAGTTTATTAGACTAAAGAAACAGATTCCATCACCAAATCTCGTACAACTTAATTATTTTTTTCAGATATATATTTAAAACACTTGGCAAGCCTCACGTTTTATTTTTGAAAATTTAACTGTGGAGAGTGGATAAATATCTCAACTAACTCATTTCAGTGGTAAAATCTATATTTCTCATAAGGTTTCGGATTTATGCCCCAACTACAATAGTAGAGGGGCAGTATGTTTTCTGGTCTGTGGGTCGTTTCGTCCGTCAGTCCGTCTGTTCGTCCATCCATTCGTTCGTCTATTCCTTCGTCCCACTTCAGGTTTAAGTTTTTGTTTAAGATAGTTTTTGATGAAGTTAAAGTCCAATCCACTTGAAACTTAGTTCCCAATGATATAATCTTTCTAATGTTAATGCCAAATTAGAGTTTATACCCCAATTTCATGGTCCAGTAAACATAGCAACTGATAGTGTGAGTGGGGCATTCATGTACTTGGGACACATTCTTGTTTTTTCACGACGGAAAAAGGAATTACAATTAGGATATTAATCTAGAATACACACACATGTCACCATACTAAAATATGACTAAAACCAATAATCTATCCAACCAGTAATACATCTAAACATACAACGAACAACTATGGCAAAAAGTGGCCCAACACGAACAAAATAGAGTCAATAAATAACCTACAGAACTTTAAAATATTTGGCATACTTCTGTCAATATTCTTATTAAAGGGCTATTCCATTAATATGTATGTAGGAGGTTTGGAAAGGACTTTCAAAATATCCCTACATTTAAAGTAGGGCCTACAACCAAGAACCATTTTTTATATTATTTTGCATAATAGACACATACTGAAAAAGACCCATGATCCACATTCAATAATTCAACTTCCCTTCCTTCCCTCAAACATACATTTTAATGGAATAGCCCTAGACTGGTTTTTCTAAATGTTTTTTGTTGTGCATGCAACTATTGTCGCAGAAAGCTTGACATAGGGATAGTGATCCAGCTGCAGTGTTACTGGTAACTAACTTCTTAAAAGCTTTTATATTTTAGAAGGTAGAAGATCTGGGTGCTTGATACTTTGTAGATGCCTTATGATACACCTGTCACATGTTCATTGTCCTTGAAGTCATTTTCATGGCTCAGAGACTATTTAAAAGATACATCTGATTTTTTTGTAATGTTAATTTCACTCTTATTGTGAGTAATAAGATAACCATATTGCGTATGTGCATACCTTGCAAGGTCCTAATGTCCATTAGACAGTTTTCACCTGACCTTGACCTCATTTTGTGGATCAGTGAACAAGGTTAAGTTTTGGTGGTCAAATCTATATCTAGGATACTATAAGCAATATTATGTCTAGTATATTTTGGTGTATGGAATGATTGTAAGGTGCACATGTCCAACTGGTCAGTGTCATCTTTTCATTGTTCAGTGGTTATAGTTAAGTTTTTGTGTTTTGGTCTGTTTTTCTTACCTACAAGTAATAGGTCAATTATATTTGTTGCATGGTATGTCTGGCATGGTTCATTTGACCTTGAACTCATTTTCATGTTCATTGGTCCATGTTTTGTTTTCTTGGTTAATGGAATGTCAGAAAATATAAAATTTTGTTTGCACTTGGTAGATCCTCGCCTTCTAGATTTCTTCTGGGATATTTTTGTCATTGTGTCAACTGTGAATGCTGCATGGTTAATTGTAGTGTTTTACATCCTCCACATCTGGTATTTGGTAACAGCACATTGACAATAATACTATCTCTCCATATATTAATATAAAAAGGTACATTTAATTAACTACCTCTGATTGATGCATCCACTACGCAAGGTACCACTGAATGAGAAACAAAACAAATATAAACTTTTTTCTACTATTTTTTAAGAATTCTTTTATTTCAAACATTGAATAATAAAAATTTACAATATATAGTGAAGAAAATAGTTGATTGATTCTGATAACAGCAAAAATAGTAAACAAGGAAATATAATAAATAACATAATGCTTATAAACCATTGACAATTAATTATCTGATAACAGATCAATTTAAGTGTGTAGTTACACTGGTTTCCAATGAAATTTTGAACCAGTTTCTGGCACTGGTTTCATAAAGATTAAACCAGATTGTTAGCACTGGTTTGGAATGCAAGACTGAACCAGTTTTTTTGGCACTGGTTTTCAGATTAAGATAGAACCAGTTTTCTGGCACTGGTTTTGACAGCACGACTGAACCAGTTTTCTGACACTGGTTTCATATAACGAAGGATTAAACCACTTTTCTGGCACTGCTTTAGAAAGAAAGATTCAACTGGTTGCCATAGCAAGATTGAACTTGTTTCCAAAGCACCTTCTTTCCTTGTTTGCCAGATAGTCTATAGTAATAAGATTTCAGGTTTAAGATCCGTAATACTGATGATAGAACTCTAATCTAACTGTGTGAACAAGTGACAATGACTAAAATATTTAACTAGAAAAAGTTTACCCACATGTTTCTACATAATGTAATTGGAATCCCTTATAGTTATGAGTTTCAATTAACTTATGTTTTGTGGGGAAATCTTTAGTTAGGGGTTTACATTTTATCATGTGTTAACTCAAAAGTCACATTCTATGCACAAAACAGTGATTTTAAAATGCATATTGATTAACCTAAAAATCTACACAATGAAAACATTGTCCATCATAAATTCAATATGGTCATTTTAAGAAAAGAACAGATATATTCTTTTGGGCTTGATCACCTTTTCAGCAGCTATGTTGGAATTTAAACACGATTATTGAAAAATAAATAATAAACAGTAATTTACAATTTTACGCTACACGTTTCTAGAATAAACCACCCGAGACCGTCACATTCATGATACCAAAAGAACATGCACCATACCACACAGGGTTGCTCCAGACTAATAGGAGAGCCTGCCACATTTTAAGTGCATGCTCTATACCAAAAGGGCTTGTCCCAATTGAGTTAAAAAAAAAAAAGCATGCTCCAGACGAAAGAGCCTGCCACAGTTCAAAGGGACATGCTTTATACCAAAAGGGCTTCTCCAAACTATTCCTGACTCAGTGGATTCCTTGTTTTATCTGAATTCAGTGAGTATAAAAGGGATAAAAAGGGGTCAAATCATATGTCCCCATTCAAATACATTGATCGTCTAAAAAAAGGGGGGTTGAAACCCCCCAAACCCTTCCTTGGAATCCCCACTGTAGGCAATACCTTTATATTTGTAGGTCAATCAATAGTTCGTTATCATAAATACCCAGTAATCTAAAAAAAACAATTCTAATCACTATTTGCATTGATAACATGTAAAACAACAAACCCTGAAATAAATAACAGCCATACCAGATTTACATTCAGTATGGCTTAATATTTGGTCCCAATCAATGTGAATACAAACAAAAATTATAACAACAGCAACAAATATCAGTTGTCACAGCACAAAGTACAAACCATTTAATACACACACAATACAATATATTCTGTAAATTCAGAAATTATTGCAATGCAACAGGGATTTATTCTCAATAATT